>NC_133755.1:25485000-26685625 GCF_036562045.2 Rhinolophus sinicus
GCATTTCAGGGGAGAGACTGTGTGCTGTCTCAGGAGAAATGTTTGCATAGTTTGAATCTGGGGAAGAAAGGAATAACCTGAGCTGAAAACCATAACCTGAGTTCTTACAAGAGGACATGTGCATAAATATGGTCACCGTATGAAGGGCTTGAGACATAATGAAGACCTCAAAGTTAATCAGATAAATTTGCGGTTGCCATGCTACAAAGCAGAAAACTTCTGTACGTGCAGGAGAGTAACACACCATGTAAATGTAACTAGTGTGGCAAAGACTTTAGCTAGAGATTACCACTGAACGATCAACACAGAATCCATGTGTAGAAAAATGAATAGATGAATGGATGTGGGCAAACCTTTAACAGCCTCTCATCTCCTCAGTAGCAGAGATTTCATACTGGAGAGAAGTTCTTTGAATATAATGAGAATGGAAATACTCACTCACAGCCCGACACTGACTCAACATGTGTTAATTCACACTAGAGAGAAACCAGACAAATATAACAAACGTGGGAACCACTTCAGCCAGAGGGAGTACCCATTGTTCATAGCCGGGTACTCACACAGGCGAGAAACCATTTGTGATCAGTGTGGAGATGCCTCAGTAACAATATCCTTCAAATGGCATGCATTAATTCACTGCAGAGAAACCATGTGAATGTCATCTCTGTGGTAAAGCCTTTAGTTGGTGCTCTAACCTTGGCTGTCATGAGACATTGCGTACTGGAGAGAAACCCTATAAATGTAATGAATATGGAAGAGCCTCAGCCTCACCTTTATACTGGAGAGCATTCACATGAGGGAGAAACCCTGCAGCCTTCAGCCAAAACTCAAGCCTTGGTGTGCACAGAAAACTCAGAGTAAACCAAGAAGGAAAGCAGCAATCTTTACCAAGTGGAGGAAGCCATATGAGAAATACCAGATAATTCATGTTAGAGAAGCAATTCAGTGAAATAAGCATGGGAATCCATTTACTCATGGAACAACCTTCCAGGACATGTAAAGATTTTCACCGTATAAAATACTCTCAGTGACATGAATGAAGGAAAGTCTTCAATGGTCACACATACCTTAGTCAGCCTTTAAGCTCTCGCAATTGGGAGTTCCTCAGTCCTCAAGCCAGTGTGGAAATGCCTTCATCATGAGTTTATATGAGACACCTCAGACTGAAAAAAACACTATCAAGAACACTTCAGTACACAACTCAACATATAATTTAGACTTTTGCCAAATGACGTATTGCTGTAAATAGTGTAGTGTAAATACACTAAAAAAAAAACTGTGATGCACCTTTGGAAATGTTGAATGCAGAATTTGGCAAGACACAATAAGCAATGAGATAACCTCTCTTCAGTACCTTAATGAAAGCTGATTAAAAATCCAATATCCAATACATTGGTATTTGTCTTTAATACCATGAAAAATCATGAAATATTGTGGTGAGTAATTGGTGCATTTTTCCTTTATTACATCATGATTGATCAGTTGATTAGTTTCTATTTTTCATGCAGCTCTAAACATACTTACAACTTTGTTCAATCAGAAAACAACATTTAATGTAACTGAAAAAATGTAGAACACAAATAATGTGTTCTAATTATATTAGTTTTGAAATATGTTTCTGCATGGCAAGGGTCAATGGAAACATAGACAAATAAGACACGCTTTTTTGATTCAAATATCCCAGGTGATGGTGACAGGGAGTAGGGGGAGGGGTAGCCTTTGTTTGTTGTCTAGTGTTCCAGCATCGAACCGCTGAGTTAGCAGGCATTTATTTAGGGCTTCTAGGTGCTAGGCGCGGAGCTAGCCTTAGGGTTACAAAGACAAACATGAATTATGGTTTTTTATAAGCTTTTTTAAAAATAATACATTAATACTCTAGATTCATTCATCGTATTTTCTCACAACCTTCAAAAAATACTGATTTGATAGAAGTTACACTACTAGTTGACCAGACACTGCTATTGAATTCGTGTGTTCATGTTTATGAAGAACTTCCAGTTTTTTTAAAAAAAAATCTAGCTAGCAGCTGCTTCCAAATATCTACTTTGTCCAGTTTTCCTCATCTGTTTAAATTTGTTACATAACTTAAATTCTGTCTGATAGGTGCTCAGTAAAGGTTTGTTAAACACAGAAATGCATAGGAGAACCTACCATCTGAAGTTATTGTCACTGTTTCTATCATCCACACTTGTTTTAAAGAAATAACAATACATGTGGAGTCCTATAAAACACATTATGTGATTTTTAATCTTAACTATACGCTCCCTGATAGTCAATAATGAAATGTATCTGCCTCTCTACATCTAACAGTGGAGTCTCAGATTTCTTCATATCCTTCTGCCAGGGCCAGGACTTCTTCCACATCTTATAGTTGAAGAAGAAAACAGTGTTATTAACACGCTGGTGGGATCCAGTGTGTCTGCTTACGTGGAAGGCACTGCCTTCCATTGTTTTACCACCCCAGACCCGGTGGAGGATGAACCTGGAAGTAGCTTTCCATTACTCACATTCTCAGAGATCTACGTCATGCCTGCTTCTAAGTAACCCACAGTTTCTCTGTAATCATCTTTCTCAAATTATCCCCACTCAACAAAAGTCTATTTCAAAGTACCTAGAGTATCAGGATGAATGTGTGACTTGTCATTGTACATTTGTGTTTTCCTTACAGGATAAAGATGCACAGAAAGAGGTGAAAACAATGAGCACTTCTTTGAAGAGGTAAATAAAAGAACTTCAACAAATCAGATGTGGTCCACTAAAATTTAAACTAATCAAAGTTGTGTTATTTTATTATCCTTTTTTTTTCTTTTTTGAAGTGAAGGCAGTGTGCTCAGATTTGAAAGTAAAACCATATTTCTGCAGAATGCATTCACTAATAGCATTACAAAACTAATCATGTTATGTGGGCAAGTCCATGTCCTCTAATGTCAGTACAAATGATCTTTAAATATGTATGCTTTGTATTTTTCCTATCAATAATCTATAGTTTTCAGATTATATCTTTAAATATTTCTTTAAATAAAATATTTAAGTCAATCCAATAAAATGAACTCGAATGAGTGTTTTATTGTTGGCTTCAATGGAAACCTTACAAAACAAAATAATTTCATTAATGTGGATGAAAATGGAAAAAAATGATCAAAGGACATGAACAAGTTGTTGGTAACAGAGATAAACAAATGAAGAAATATATTGTAATTAGTAATCAGAAATGTGAATAAAATTACAATAAGATACTGTTTTACCATTAAATTAGCAAGGATTGTTTTGGTTGTTTTTTTTCTTTCAAGAAACATTCAGTGCTGGTGATGCCATGAGGTGGAACATTCTTATGTTCCACTGGTAGGAGGGCGTTTTGACATAAACATTTGGTAAAATATAATCAGAGCCTTAAGAATGTACTAACTCTTTAATCTTGTGATTTCATTTCACAGAAATAAATCTAAAGAGAAAAAGTACAATTGTTTATACACAAATGTTACAGCAAAACACTATGTCCCACAATAAGAAAGTGGTTAACCATATTAGAATATAACTGCAATAGAATTCTTTTTTTAATTTTTATTGGGGAATATTGGGGAACAGTGTGTTTCTCCAGGGCCCATCAGCTCCAAGTCATTGGACTTCAGTCTAGTTCTGGAGGGCGCAGCTCAGCTCCAAGTCCAGTCACCATTTTCGATCTTTAGTTGCAAGGGGTGCAGCCCACCATCCCATTCCGCAACCTTGTTGTTGAGAGCTGGCGCTCTAACCAACTGAGCCATCCGGTGGTCCCTCCAGAGGCTCAGCGGCAGCTCCTTGTCTTCAATCTAGCTGTGGAGGGTGCAGCTCACTGGCCCATGTGGGACTCGAACCGGCAACCCTTTTGTTCAGAGCTTGCGCTCTCACCAACTGAGCCATCAGCCACCTGAATAGAATATTATTTTAACATTAAACATAATTACAAAAATGATATAGATCTTGTGTATATACTATTTTGTCTTGTACTTGCACTTAAGATGCTCCTTGTATTTTCCTCTGTCACTCCTCCAGCTTTGTTCCTTGTCAGATGTGTTTTAGCTATTCTAGTTCTTTGTGTTTCCGTGTGAATTTTAGAAATCAGGTTTGTTTGGGGTTTTTTAAAAATTTCTACCCAAAACATCCAGCTGGGATTTTGATTGTGATTGTGTTGATCAATTTGTCTTCTCAGCTCGAGATTATGGGGCTCCTTTAGGGTCCCCGCTCTGTGCACGATGTCCTGGAAATTCTCTCAAGGACTGTAGCGATCCCATCTCTCAGGGATGACTGTCCTTCCTTTGTTGCTGTCTAGTATCTTGAAAACTATTGATTTATATGTTTTGGATTTTGAAAGACTTTGAGAAGTTGTAACATTGGGAAGTTACAACTCTGCAGCACTATCCAGGCTAATAAATCATTATTTCATATAAGTAGAGCAAACTCACACATATTAAATTTCTTTTTCAAACAGGTTTCTATAATGCGCAAAGGGATCCATTTTGTAAAATAAAGCAAGTTGAGCAATTGTACCATGCAATTAATTATTTAATTGGAGTTTAATTAGAACTCTGAGACAATTTGTGGTTTGTTTCTAGCATTCTTAAGCTTTGGCGAGTAAAGTTTGCCTATGATGAGTTAAATTATGCCTTCCCTCCTTCTTGAATACTTTATACATCCCAACTAAGTTAAAGTTGGGAAACTTGATTGGGAAAATAATCTGCTGAAAATTATGAATGGAAACGGCAGTAGAAATTATTAATGCCAAATGACTGCCTCTAGCAGAGCCCTGACTGGAAAGCCACTTCCTGTTGGCAGACTGGCCCTTCCATGGGCTGGTGTGGAATTCCTCTGGAGCTCAACATTGTCCTAATTTTTAAAAGATCCCAGTCACAAGGATAGTGATCTTCCAACCAAGCTACTAATTCAGTTATTTATTTTGTCTCTTTGTTTGAAATGCATTTTATTTCCTTGGTGTTCTTCAGTCATACGGGTACTTAGCAATTATAATTAATCAAATATTTATTGAGCTAATATGTTGGAATCATCCAAGGGCTGATTCAAGTTTGTGTGGGCTCAAACTTATACAATTTGGGGAATTGTTAAGAAAAATAATACAAAATTTGAAATACAAAATTAGATATGAAAGTAACTTTACTTTGAATGAAAGAGACATCACAATAGACTATGAAATGTAAAAAGCTGACAAATGCCACAAATACTGCAAAATTTAGGAAAATAATGTATCATTGCTTGTACCTGAGGCACGTTTCTAGGATACTGTCTTTCTACATTTTGCCACACACGCTTTCTTCACTCTGTCATATGGCTTTAATTTTTTTTAACATTTTCTGTAGAGAGCATAGAGGAGAGAAAAATTGGTCTTGCCTCTAGGATGATTGATTGACATTTATTTATTTTTTATAACTGGTGGTTTAGAAAAGCTCCTCTCGACCTCACTTCTTGTTAGTAATGCAGGCGGTGACTGAGCCCTGGAGAACTCCAGCACTTTGAGCACCTTTTGAGCTGAGCCTCGATGGCCCTGCGGTAGCTGGTCCAGCTCTGCCCAGTTCTGGCACCTGCCCAGCCTGGAAGCCGGGGTCATCGTGGGCCCTGAGCAGGGAACCATGTAGCACCTTGTTCATATCCTTGTCCCTGGAGCCAGTCAGGGTCTGAAGCTCGATGCAGGCCCCAAAGTGAGCTGTCCCTGGGGCTGGTGGGTACAGAGGTTGGAATTCCCCCACTGAGCATCCCCACCACCAAATCCGCCACAGGGTGTGTAAGGGACCCTGAAGCTGGGCGGCTCCCCAAGCCTTCTTACTGGGGCTAGGGGTGCTCATGGGGCGATGGGACAGGGAGCACAAACCCATGCAAGTGAGGTTCCCTGATCAGTAGATTAATACCAGTATCTCGCCAACTGCCTAAAGCATAAAGGCCAAAGTCTTCGTCCGGGTTTCAAGATACCCCATGCTCCGGTGCACCCACAGGCTGTCTTTCCAGAGGCGCTCCCACTGTCGCCCCAACCACACACACATGCACGCATGCAGGCTGCGTTCCTAACAGGATAGATTGTTGCTTAAAGCCTGCCTCGTGCTCCTCTGCCCTTTAGTGTGGGTTTCCTGGTGCTGTAGGGCCTCCTTCCCTCCCCCATACCTGTTTATGGAAATCTCCCTCTCCACGGGAGGCCTGACTCAGGTGACTGGAAGTTCTGCATAAAACCTTCCTGATCCACATGACTAGATGTGCTCTCTCCGTCCTCAACAGAGCAGGCCCTTCTTAGTGTGTTTTATTTTAGCCTGACCAACCTTCAGATCTTCAGCAAGATGAGGACAAAGGCCGTCTATTGGTCGGTCACCTTTGTATCTCCCGTCTAACAGTATGGACTCAAATAACATGTATTCAATTAAGTGAAACCACTCAACAAAGAGAAACACACTTCACATGTGTCCCTACGGTTCCTAAAAGAGAAAACCAAAAGTCATGTCTCCCCTCAGATGTGATGTGACAGGGAGAGAGCCGAGGGACAGGTGGAGGGCAGGGCAGGAAATAGAGAAGCCCAGCAGGTCAGGGACCAGACAGGAGATAGTCTGAGGCAATGCCAAAACCAGCCCTTAGACTTCAAGGTCATGGCACTGTCTTCCTCTCCTAAAGACAATACAGACCTGGGTACATTCTATTTTATTGTTTTACTGCTGTAGCCTTCATTACATGGCATATAGACCTCATACTAGGGTTAGTCATTGTGGTATTTCTATGACCCAATGGCTTTCTTTTCTCTCTCTCTCTTTGAAGTTTTCATTTTGATGCCATTTCTAGGCTCTGGTTTCCAGTTTCTTGTTTTAGCAATAAAGTAACTCCTCTAATACCCTAGTGTGACACTTAAAACTATTTAGAGCAGTCACATTCCTGACAACCTGGCAACTGTGAGTGTTGCTCTTACAGGATGCTGAACCCCTGTGCTCATTGCGAACAGACTGGAAAAGAAAGAGATGACAGATGATTGCTTTAGAAACCGGGTCCTCCAACATATGCATACACTGAGAACACATATACTATGTTTATGACATTTTAAGTTTTCTTTTAAATGCAAAATAAACCCCACTTTACATTCATAGTAAATTTTTAATTTTTCAGTGTTACACATCCAATATTTCAATGGAAGCTCTTTACCTGCTGACCTAGGTTAGGAAAGGGATAGCACTCTTGTTTGACCAAGGAGGACACTGGACCAGGGTTAGGTTTGCTGGGGGTCACACACCTCGCTAATGAGAGAGGAGGGACTGGACCCAGCTGTCCTAACTCGCAAATGCAGGCCCGTGCAGTGAGCAAAGAAATCATTTTGGAACCCTACAACCAGTCTTAAACCATTACATTTAAGATTTTATGTCCTTAGGAACTAACTCTTCGTTTCCTTTTTATTGCCATTTATCTAAAATGTACTTAAGGCAGCTTAAAAAAAAAAAAAAAAAAAAAAAACTTCTAAAAACAAAGATTTCTTGAAATTTGTATAATTGTTAACTTAGCCAGGAACATACTGGTATCTCACACAGTGGGGGGAAATAGTTCATTGGAAGGGAAAATAATAATTTTAGATGGGCTTTGGATAGGGAGCTTAATGTGTATATGAGATTAATTCATGGGAATCGTCTGGAAAGGTGCCTTATTCTACTTAGGGAACAATTTACTTCCATCTGGTTGTGGTAATTGCCCCACAAGATGTTGCTCATAGTCATACTTTGTTTCCCTTTTCATTTTGGTGTAATTATGTGAATTTTCACTGTTCCATAACTATAATTTACATTTCATAACATACTTAGTGGGGATTATGATCTATCTCACAGTTGCGAATCTCCCCCACTCCCCAATCAGGACTGTACCATGTGGCTCACTGAGTTGGCCACAGAAATTTGGAGGTAAGGGGAGAGTTTGTCTGGATTTTCCCAAACTCAGCTATGCATTCCGAACAGCGGTTTCTTTCCTAAGAGGACCGCTTGCTGGGCTGCACATCTTCTCCTGGCCGCCCACATTGGTCTCAGGCTGGACGTGCTCTCAGAGCAGAGGCTCCTCAGGACGCACAGGGCCCGTGAGGAATGCTCTTCTGAACACGATTAGACCCCAGCTTAAGTCTCTTGTTCAAGGGAGGGAGCCAGTAAATTGAGTCAGGTGTCAAAAGAATTGTCAGACCAAGCAGATGGTACACCACAGGTGCCAGCCTATGACGGCCTCAGTTCTCCTACGGCGGTGTATTAGGGGATCTGGGGATGAGCTGCTCACTGTCCCATCACTTGCAAGGCGCTCTCTCCAAAGTGAATGCTCTCTCTCTCTCTCTCTCTCTCTCTCTCTCTCTCTCTCTCTCTCTCTCTCTCTCTCTCTCTCTGGGTTACTTGTCCCTAAAGCCCATTCATTAGGGTGCCTCCTTTTTTTTTTTTTTTTTTTTTTTGCATCAGCTTTACTGAGATATAAATTGCATACAGCAAAATGCATCCATTGTTAGTGTGCATGTTGATGAGTTTAGACAAATGTATACAGCAGTGTAACCCCTACTACAAGCAGGATATAAAATATGTGCCTCACTCCAGGCAGCACCTTTGTGTCCCTTCTCAGTCAGCTTCCCACCTGCACCAGCAACTTCAGGCAACCACGCATCTGCTTTCTGTCACTATAGTTTAATGTTTTGTTCTGTTTGTTGTTGTTTTTTAATACCACAGTGTCAGGCAATCACAGATCTGTTTTCTTTCACTATAGTTTAATGGGTTGTTGTTTTTTTAATACCGCATAAATGGAATCATTCTCTTACTGAGCACATTTTTGAGATTCCTCTATGTTATTGGATATATCAATAGTTCATTCCATTTTTTTGCTGGGTAATACTGTGCAGCTTACATATACCATGCATTGTTTATCAATTCACCTGTTTCGGGTTGTTTACAGTTTGGGGTTATTATAAATTAAACTGACATGAACATTCACGTGCATGTCTTTCTGAGGACATGGAAAGGGGAAGAAAACACCTAGGTGTGCAATTGTCATGTCACATGTAAGTGTGTGATAGCTTTACAAGAACTGCCCTACTGCGCTTCAGATGGTTGTACTGTTTTGCATTCCCATCAGAAATGTATGCGAGTTCCAGTAGCTCCATCGCCTCACCAACATTCGGCATGGTCGATCACAGTCTTTAAGTTTTATCCCCTCTAATGATTATGGGGTGGTATCACTGTCGTTTTAATTTGCACTTTCTTGACTAGTCATTTGAACATCTTTTCACATGCTCACTGGGGACCTCCTTCCTTGACTCTATTGCTCTGACTAGCCAGATGACACGAAATTCCATAATCCTACAGCCCAAATCATCCTTGTCAGTTGGTGGTCGGTTGTTACCTATTCTTTCTGGCCTTAACACTGGCAGGACACAAAAAAGCTGATAGGAGCTCTGATTTCCCTCACATCCCATGGTGAGAACATCAAAACAGACCTTCTGAAATCCCCTGCATTAAAAGTTGAGCAGGTCTCTTGAACCTGTGGCACCGGTAACATTGCTGGGAGAAGGGAGCTAACAGCCATCTGTCCCACTTCCTCCCTTGCTCTGCTATACTTATAGGAACCCTATCGACACAATCCCAATAAGCAATCATGAGTTCTCTGACCTCTCACAACATGCTCCTAATTTCATTGTTAAATTCTATAAGAATTGTTAAGTGCTCCACATGTACATGTATCCAATCCCCATATAGATTAAAATTCACCACATCCTATCTTGCTTCTGTGTTCTCATGATGCTCAATCAATATTTTTAAAGTTGAATTAAATTTGCAATTTTATACACACAGAGAGAGAGAGAGAGAGAGAGAGAGAGAGAGAGAGAGAGACTGAGATTGAATTTCTAGTCTAGATGTGAATCCAAACTTTTCATCTCCAAACCTGTATGAGATCCAGCTCCCCCCACCCCCAACTCTCTACTCTTGTTGAAAATGTAAAATAAACTGCAGTTAGCATGGAAATTATCTTTATGGCATAAATCAGCATATTGTTTTGAGTTTTTGCACTGCATGTACTAATTTGAAAAGAACACATGTCTTGGTTTAGTAAAATTTGCAAAAAGCCAGACATCCCATAAAAAAAAAAAAAAATTTGTTGGTTGAGATGTTTATCCCTCCAGCTATGTTATCTCTTTTTATGACTAAAAAGGATACCGGTGTTTCTTTACTTTTCAAAATCAGGGAGACTTCTGGCAGTGGCCCCACAGGAAGTCCCACTGTACTGAAGCAGTGGATCTTTATGAGGTTTGGTTCCTTCCCACCCTTTGACTGGTCTGCCCGTAAGTATGTCTGCTCCCACCCTGCCTTTGCCAAAAAGTGCATCTTTCAGCCAGGACAACTCTACTTGTGTGAAGCATGATCCAGAGAGGCCAGATCCAGGCCACACTGGCCCCCCCTCTAAACCTGCCTACGTCATATTGTGGTGACTACACGATGGGGGGTTTGGGGGCTGGGGGAGCCCAGTCTACTGCTGCTTCACTGGAGGTGTCTGATGTAGAGGAAGACATCCAGAGGGCCACAAAAATCAGAGTTTTTCAGAGGAGATCCACGGCCTTCCAATGACTAATCCTCAGTTAACCAATCTTCCGTAATCTGATAAGATAGCCGATATCCATAATGATGTTCCTAAAGCTTTCAAGATCCTGCAGTGCCTTCTACATTCCAAAAGAAAGATTAAAGTGTGTGTGGTAAACATTCATATTTTAATATAACTAATTTTAGTATAATCTTTTAAGCCCATGGGTCTCCTAACATTTTTGATTGCATGCTTGGGTCAGCTGTAAAAAATTGGCATCTCCCAATATATTTACATTAATTTACTTATAAATTATACATATTAATACGCTACTGCAATGTTCGTGATACAACGTACATACATATAGAACATTTTAAAGGGTAAGTTTCCTCCTTTCTTGGTTAAAGAGAAATTCTTAGCAAAGTAGAAATAAAGGAACACTTTTTAACATGTTAAAAGATATGTGTCGTAGCCCATCCTACTTATTAATACTGAATTTATAAGTATGTGTACAGAACTCAGGGACAGGACAAGGATGACATGTTCCCTATGTTGTACTCCATGTCCCGTGACTATATACCTACATATTTAGTTATAGTTAACATTCAATATTATTCTACTTCAGCTTCAGGTGTGTAGGACATTGGTCAGGCATCTACACAGACTGTGATGTGATCCCCCTGCTAAGTCCAGTGCCCATCTGGCACCTTACATGATCTTTACAACATTGTTGACTATATTCCCCATGCTGTATTAAGTACCAGTTTGTATTTCTTAATACCTTCACCTTTTTCACCCTGCTCCCAACCCCATTCCAATCTATCATCCTGATAGATCTAGTACCTATCTGTCACCACACCTAGTTATTACAATATTATATTACTGACTATATTTCTTATGCTATACCCTACATCCCCATGACTACTGTGTAACAACCAATTTGTACTTCTTAATCCCTTCCCTTTCACCCATCCTTAACACCCCTCCCATCTTAAAGAAGTCCCTCTAAGATTCCTTGTAATACTGGTTTGGTGGTGACAAACTCCTTCAGCTTTTTCTTGTCTGAGAAGCTCCTTATCTGTCCGTCAATTCTAAACGACAGCCTTGCTGGGAGGAGCAATCTTGGTTGTATATCGTTGCTTTTCATCACTTGAAATATTTTCTGCCAATCCCTTCTTGTCTGCAAAGTTTCTGTTGAAAAATCAGCTGCCAGTCTTATGGGGGCTCCCTTGTAGGTAACTAACTGCTTTTCTCTTGCTGCTTTTAAGATTCTCTCTGTCTTTAATCTTTGGCATTTTAATTATGATGTGTCTTGGTGTTGGCCTCTTTGGGTTTATTTTGTTTGGGATTATCTATGCTTCCTGGGCTTGCATGGCTATTTCCTTCACCAGGTTAGGGAGGTTTTCTGTGATTATTTCTTCAAATCAGTTTTCAATTCCTTGCTCTCTCTCTTCTCTTTTTGGTACCCTGATAATGTGAATGTTGGTACGCTTGATATTGTCCCAGAGGCCCCTTAAACTCTCCTCAATTTTTTGGATTCTTTTTTCTTTTTGCTGTTGTGGTTGGGTGTTTTCTGCTACCTTATCTTCTACATCACTGGTTGGATCCTCTGCTTCATCTAATCTGCTAATTTCCTATAGTATATTCTTCGTTTCCATTATTGTATCCTTTATTTCTGACTGGTTCTTTTTTATGGTTTCTATCTCCATTTTTATGAGATCATTGAGCATTATTATAACTCTGCATCTGATAGATTGCTTATCTCTGTTTCGTTTAGTTCTTTTTCTGGAGCTTTGTTCTGTTCTTTCATTTGGGACATGTTTCTTTGTCTTCCTATGTTGGCTGCCTCCCTGTGTTTGTTTCCATGTATTAGGTAAGGCTGCTATATCTTCTGGTCTTAGTAGAGTGGCCTTATGTAGTAGGTGTACTGTGGGGTTCAGTGGTGCAGTCTTTCTGGTCACCTGAGCCACACACTCCAAGTGCGTCCCTTGTGTGGGTTGTGTGTGCCCTCCTGTTGTAGTTGAGACTTGGTTGATAATTGCATATCAGTGGGAGGGACTGACCCTTGGGCTCACTGGTTGTGAGGACTGACCTTGACTACAGTGGAAGGGTTGTTGTGCAGGGGCTGACCCTACAGAGCAGGATCTCCCTCAGCAGGACTCTGGTGCCTGTCCAACCCATCCCTTGGGTGTGTCATACTTGGAGATGGCTAGGTGATGCTCCAGCTCATTTTGAAGCTGGTCATTGGGGGCGCCAGCCCCAGGGCTACCTTGGAGGGGGTCCGCTGTAGGTCTATCTCAGCCACAGCCTCTACCCCACCTGAGGCCACCTAGCAGGAGCCAGAAAGAAATCTGCAGATGTCTGCCACCTGTGCTGTGCTTGGAAACACCTTGAGAGGCCAAGCTGTGAACCAAGGCCGGCTGCTGCTAGTGCTGTGCTTAGGGCTGCTCAGCCAGAGGTACAGGACACGCTCAAGCCAGATGCTGCTTGTCTGAGTTCCAAGAACCTTTGAGAGACCATAGGAAAGTGCAGCTTGAGCCAAGGTAAGCGGTCTGCATGAAAAAAAACACTGAAAGAAGCCTGGTGGGCCCGAAAGTTGGGCAGGGCCAGGTCTCAAATTGCTAGGATGTGGCAAACAATCAGCAGAGACTCAGAAATGGCAGCCGCCTGTGTTCACATGCCAGGAAGGGGTCGGGCTCAGCAAAGAAACAATGGCCTCCACCAGTTCCTCCGTCTGAGAGAAAGCTGCCACTCCAGACCCCGTCCCAAGTCAGATAACTCAATTCCGCACTATTTTTCCCTGCTGCCTTTCCAGCTGCTGCCCCAGTGCTGGAGCTCAGAGAGAGTGGTTCCACTGGTGGGTAAATCCTTGTGTGGTCTCTTGAAGAGGAGTGCCTGTGAGTGCAGCTACTCTCAGTCTCAGTCACAGTCTCCACTGTTCTTCAGAACCAAAAATTATGGGGACTTCTCTCCCGGGCACTGGAACGCTGGGCTGGCGTGGGGTTGGTATCTCTTGCTCCTTCAGGGGATGGGGGGGACCCCCTCAGCCGAAATAGCCCTCCCAATCTTTAATGGTCACATGTGGGTGTGGGACCAGCCCGTTCCACATCCCTGCCCTTCCTACCAGTCTGGGGGTGTCTTCTTCTGCAAGTCCTTAGTTGAAAGGCTTCAGTTCAGCTTGATTTTAGGCAATTCTCAATAATGGTTGTTTTGTAGATTAGTTGTAATGTTGATGTGGTTGTGAGAGAAGGTAAGCACAGCGTTTACCTACTGCGCCATCTTGGTTGTCTCCACGATCACTACTATTAGTTAATATTGTTCTGGAAGTACTAGCTAATTAGGAAAAAACAAGTAAATTGCATTATAGCATTTGAAAGTAAAATATATTTGAAAGTAATGCAGAGTAATAAATATTATTTATGAAGCTAAATAAACTTATATGCTTATAGAGTTTCGGTCTCGGGGCTGAGAGAATTAAATTCAAAACTATTGTCAACAGTAAGAGAATTTACTGAGGTAAGGCAGTAAAATATTAATGTGTAGAAATAAAAAACTATCACAAATACAAATAACAGCTAGATAATGTAATAGAAGGTAATAAAATACCCCATTTACTACAAGTACATAACAAAATCAAATATCTAGGAATAAACCTAAGAATCATGCCTGATAGGTCAGCTGAAATCTAAAGACCCCAAAGGTTTGAACAAAGAGAAAGACATATTTTGGCTAAGAAAACAGCATCCTCAAGTTATCAAAGATCCCTCATTAATCTATAAATTTATGCAATTCCAATTAAAATACCAACAAAATTCTTCTGGGGTTCTAAAATTCAAATAGAAAGACAAACAAGAGTGCTTGTGGATATTCTGAAAAAGTTGAGTAAGGGAAGGAAACCATACCTACCAGATATGAAAAACTGTATTAAAAGGCTATAAAAATTAAGCAGTATCGTGAATAAATAGATGAACAGATCAGTGAAACTGAATGGAAAGGCCATAAATACACCCAAATACACATGCAAATTGAATATAATGGACAAAGGTGGTATGTAAAATGGATCATTCAATAAATGAGCCTTCAATACATGGAAGAAAAAGAAGATGGGAACGACGGGGATAGATTGTAAAATGAAATGACAGGTTTAGATTTAGTTTAACCAGCAGGAGGCAGCAGCATCTTGAGATCCGTCCACCCATCGCATCACGATGGTCACAGATCCACTTACGGGCACCGGCAGTGCTGCGTGGACCGTTGTATTCTGAGCATGCCCAACTGTGTGTGGATCTGTATACAGTAACTATTCAGTAGAGTCCACATGCTGTTTAGCCTTGAATACCACAGCAGGGAAAGGTATGCCAACCAGGAAGGAAGTCAAGGCTCAGAATTAAAGAGGACAAGTCAGAAAAAGAGGTAAAAGGAGGGAGAGAATAGCCCAGCTGGACACACACTCAGAGGACCCTTGTTGATGGGCCCAACTTGGAGATAAAGAGGTGCCTATATAAGAACCATGGAGATCCCATCACAGAGAGATCTGATGTGTCATCTGGGAACATCCATCATTTGCAGGCCATCCACACCAGGAGCCCAGAGACATGGATGGCTCTGTGTGACCTTGAGCAAGCCAAGTACCTGTTGTTAGGGACACTTCTTCCTGCTGTGTACAGATCATAAGATTCATATAATAAGGACGTGACATGACAAATATGCGTATACTTTGCAAACTATGATCGGATGTAATTGCTCACTCTAAGTTGAGCCTGGCTTGTAACGTGCACTCACCTCATTGTTGTCACCTTTTATTTCCAAAGGAGCAATGGTTCACATGGACCATGTAAACCAGCAAGAATCCAGACACCTTCCACCAAAGGAAGTTAAAGGTAGGAACCATGGAATAACCAGCATCCTCTTGCTGCTTCCACCTGCGGGTGCCGGGAGGGAGTGATTACCCTTTGAGCCTGCTGCTTCATTTGCTTTTGCACTGCAGGCAGTGAGACGGCTTGTGGAACTTGAGGAAAGACATAGAGCTCAAGACAGAGCCCGGCAGTAGAGAGGGCTTTGCTAGACGTGGAGCTCGCATCAAAGCTCCCTTCTTCTGTGCTAACACATGTAACTCTTTAGCCAGACTGATCACACACACACAGACAGACGCTCGCAAGTTCCTGTGGGAGAAAAAGGGAGCCAGAGAAGTGCTGAACTGAGCTGACCAGTAGTGTTCTTTCTGCAAAGTCTGTTGGGAAAGCAAAAATCCACTGTGCTGACTACAGTGCAAGGATGCCCAAGGCTGCCTCAGGGATTCTGATGGTTTTATTATCTATTTCCAGAGAAAGTGGAGGAAGGGATTGAGAGCAAAGAACCTGGGGAAATATGCTGCTTTATCACTGGAGTTCATTTATTTCCCAGAAATTTAGGCTCCTAGGGAATAGAGGCATAATATAAGAGAAAAAGAGGACTGGATTGAGAACTGGATTCAAATCAAGACCTGGATTTGCTACATGTGTGAACTTGAGCAAGTGACTTACACTCTCTGAGCCTTCATTTCCTCATCTGTAAAATGGTAATAAAAATTCCTACTGTGTAGGATTTTGTAGGAGGATTAAATAAATGCACATAAAATAATTGGTACATAGAAGTGGAAAATATTTTTCAGCTTGCGTCCTAGAGGGTCAGAGATTCTCCTGGCTTTTTATGTCTTCCCTTCCACATTGCTTTTTATCACCAAGCCCCTGCATTGCCATGACAGTTGCTCACATATAAGAATCTGGTTGACTATTCCCCTAGATTCTAGTTGCTTAATAAATATCTGCAGAAACAGGCTTGACAATGAGCTCACTGAACGGTCTCCACGAAGAAGTCCATGGTGGCCTCAAAGGAACTTTGTGCAAATCGTGGGAGAGGAGCTGTGTGTTTCATCCCATCACATGTTGGATTGTCCCAAACACTGAGCTGCACACACACACTAGATGGTGAGTTAGTGCTGGTTTTCTTGGCTTAACTGGGTGTCAAAACCTAGTTCAGAACCCTGGTGAGACTTTCCTGAATTCATGTCTTTTGTCGGATAATGTTTTCAATTTCCCATTGGCTACTGAGAGCTTGAAAGTAACGCAAGGAAGGAAACCCACAAATTGCTCGTAGAAATGAATGTGAGCCTTGCTTCACACACTCGGGCTCCTTTAATCCTCCCTACAGGGCCATTATGCCCACTTGACGGGAGATGACACACAGGTTCCCTGAGGTTCAAGAACTCACACAGTGTGACAGAGCTAGTGCGTGCCTCAGCTGAGAGTCACATCCAGCGTTTTCAGAATGTGACAATGAGAGGATGAGAATTTTAAGAAAAGATTAAAATGCAGCACTTTCAAGTGTTTTGTAAGCCTGTAGAAGCATTTAGAGCCTGGTAGGGATTGACTTTACTGGCAAGCCCGACATCCAGGACTCTTGCTACCTTCCTTCCCTCTCCTCACCTCTGTTCTCCCTGATCCTCTTCTTTTTCCCATTTCCTCCCCCACTTAGACCATAGAAAGGCACTGGCTCTGTTGTAGCCAGCAGACGTCTCCCAAGCCCAGGGGATGGGCCTTTGCCTTGGTCACGGGAGCCCTCCATGGAGACCAGTGCTGCATCCCCAGGCGCCAGGCAGGGCGGACCGCTAATTTCAAGTCTTTCTTTACACAAGACATGCTGTTCTTCCTTCCCTTGGGATGTTTTCGGGTTTTCCCAACAATCAAATGAGCTGTGTTCTGTTACTGGTTCATTTACCTCGGTACATGGGGGAAAGCGTGAAGGAGAAAACTGATACCAGTGTTATGTAAGCTGTTTTCTGGGAAATCTGTCTCCTGTGTGGTAACCGCTGTCTGTATCCCTCTCCCCGGAGCCTTCTGTGCCTTCCATGAATGAGCCTCAGCATTTAGGGGCATAGTCTGTGTCTTCCTTTCATCTTACTGAGCTAGGGTACAGCCAAACAGAAACCACACATCTTCAATCTTTGTATCCACAGCATCTGGAATAAAACCTGCCACATAGCAGGCGCCCAGTAGAAGTCTTTTGGAATCAGAACAAAAGGTGGGTGGATTACACTGGGTGCTTCTCATAATCCCACAGTGTTGGTACTAACAGGTATACTATGAACAGGTAGAGGCAGAGCTACCCTGGCCTCACCAGACCTGATTCTGGAATCCACGTGGTTCCCATTGAGGTATGCCCCCTGGAAACCAAACAGGGCATGGAGCTCCTTTATGTCTAGCTTTGATTTGAATTTTGTAAGTGATGATAAAAATGATATTTTGAGCAATTGTTCAAAAATCAGATGCTATTGGACCTCGTTTTAATCCATGTAGTCACACAACAGCCTAGCCAACTGTCACCCCGTGTCTTTCCTTAAGGAAAGGAGAGTCGGTGAGACTGTGCCTTTCTGGGACTCTGTTCCATCCTTGTGTTTACACCTTATGTCTCTCTGTCTGGTCCCCAAAAGACGGTTTGCAGCCAAAGACGGGTAAGATATCTCACAGGATATACAACCTAAGCCAGGCGGAACCGAGTGGGGACCCCCAAGGAGCTGCCTTAGAAAAATACGGGAAGGAGCCTGGCCTCCCCTTCCCCCTGCCTGGGAAAAGCTGTTGCCGGCTCTGGCTTTTCCCTGGCACCTGTTTGTGGGAGAAGTCATGAGGACAACAAAGATCAGTTATCTCACTTATCTCAACGGAGCTGTTATAATATGAGAGACTTGACCCTGAGAGGGTACATACCTTAAGTAAGACATCATGGGACCTTTTGCTTTGGCTGTTTATAGATAAAGGGTGATTGGAATAAACATTTTTCTGCTATGATGTATGAGTCTCACAGACCGTGTAAGAAACAATGTTACTTTCTTGTATTTGTATACCTATCAATAAAAACCTCCAGTCGGCCTTATTCTGGGCTCCAGTCCTCTGAGACTGAGAGACCCCTGGCCTTCGGAGAGATTTAACTGCATTAAGTCTCTGTTTGTTTCTTTCTTAAAAACTTAACCCAAGCCGCCCCTTCTCGCACCCTCACTGCCCGTGTTGCGCTGGACGCGACAAATCCAGGCTTGTCCTTTTGGACTTTAGTCATTTGGGATTGTCCTCATTGTTAGTACACTCAGACCCGGAAAAAAGCCCCGAGACCGAAACTCTACTTCCATAAGAGGAGGGCAAGGAAAGACTGAAGAAAGAGGCTGGCAACTCCAGACTGGCAATTAACAGTGTATTAAGGAAAATTTACGTAAGAGGTGCATCTTGGGCAGCTGCAAAACGAAGTGGATATACTCCACGCCACTTGACAGGTGCCAAAGAATTATGTAGAGTAAAAGGTGGGAAGAGTCATGGGTATATGAATGCCACCAGGTACAGGAAATTACATACTTGACCAGGTCAGAACAACGGCCTGTTCCAGGAACCAGTGCGTAATGGGAGGCAGCAGAGAGGTACTGATTTACGTCAGAAGAAAACATCCATTGTAATCAGACGATCTCTATGGGGGCTTATGGGAAGCAATCTCCCCCTTCTGACTCGGGTCCAGCTTACTGATCCGGCAGGGGTCACATCGTGGAACAGTTTCTCCTCCATAGTCATTTTACAAATGAGAAAGCTATTGCCCAGAGAGGCTAAGGAACTTGTCTAAGGTCCTGCAAGTGGTGAGTCACAGAAACGGGATTCTAACTCAGACCTGTCTGCTTCCAAAATCCATAGACTGGCCACAGATGGAAGCTGCCATGTAGTCTCTAGAGTGTTGTTTGAGCAGCCCCAGGAACTCCATTTTCCCACCTCTATCGCAGAAACCCCCATTTCCTTTACTGGAGGGGCACCTACACCCTCTGCTCCTCTGACACATCCCTTCTGTTTTGATGAAAACATTCACTCTCCGTTCACACCTATTGTTAACTAACAGGCCCCGCCTCTGCTCAGAGGGGAACTAAGTTGGAGCATAGACTCCTCCCCTCCCTTTCTAGAAAGTCATCCAGTGTCTGAAGAGGAACCATGGGTTCCCTGAGGGATTCCCTAATGTCTTCAGTTTCACCATCTGCCCAAGGACACCGAGGATCAGAACCTCTTGTGAGAATTAAATGAGACAAGGGACGAAAGGTGCCCAGCACAATGTCTGACAAAACACATGGCAACCCCTACTTGCTGCCGCCTCCTGCTTCTTTGCATGTCCTCATCTCTGTTGGGCTATCCAGCCACCCTCAGCTGGGCTACCCTCTCTTCAGTGCAGAATCATGTCCCAGGCAGGTGGAACGCCCCTGCCCTTTGGCGCCCAGTACACAAGCAGGAAAGAGCAGTTTCAAGTTGGGGTAAGGGCGATGTGGGATGAGAGGACAGAGTGCCAGTTCTGAAACCCAGTGATGAGAAGGCAGGCTGTTAGAAAAATTAGGGATCTAATTTTTTTTCACCACATAAGAATTACTCCGTGTGTGTGTGTGTGTGTGAGATGGAAGTGGGAGGAGAAAATGAGAGACAGAGAGAGAGAATAGCTATAATTAATAGCCACCATTTTTTGAGCACCTATAATCTTGATCTGGCCTTGAGTCCTAACCCATTAATAACCACCCATGTGATCTTGAACAAGTAATTTAAATTCGCCAGGTCACTGTGATCTTATGCTTTACTATTGTGAGAAACATATTATTATTCCCATTATTATTGTAAGAAAGGTATTATTATTCTCATTTACTTTACAAATAAACAGACTGGTTCAAGTCACATGGCTAGCATAACTCTTATGATTACATGCTATATCCCAAGCTCCACAGTGAGCATCTTTTACATGCAATCTTATTTAATTTTCACAAGAAATGTTATAGTTTTCTTTCACTGGGTAAAACAGTACAAAGACTTAGCGATATTAAGTAATTTGTCCAAGATCTCCTATCAAATGAGCAGAAGGTTGAAAGTGAAAACTGAACGAAATATAGTCCTTGAGGACAATAATAAAAAAACAATAATAGCATCTGTTATATGCCGTGTGTTCTTGGCCCTGCACTAAGTCCTTTACATGCATTTTTTCATTTTAGCAATTATGAATAAAGCTGCTATCAACATTCATGTGCAGGTTTCTACATAGAAATGTTTTCAACTCATTCGGATAAATACCTAGGAGTGTGATTGCTGGATCACATTGTAAAAGTAAGTTTAGTTTGGTAAAGAACTGCCAAAATGTCTTCCGAAGTGGCTGTGCCATTTTGCATTCCCTGCAGCAATAAATGGGAGATCCTGTTGCTCCACATCCTCACCAGCATTTGGTGTTGTCAGTGTTTTGGATTTTGGCCATTCTCATAGGTGTGTAATGGCATCTCATTGTTTTAATTTGCAATTTCCTAATGACATATGTTGTTGAACAACTTTTCTTATGCTTATTTGTCGTCTGTGTATCTTCTTTGGTGAGGTGTCTCCAGATATTTTGCCCATTTTTTTTACTGGGTTATTTGCCTTCTTATTGTTGAGTTTTAAGAGTCCTTTGTATAATTTGGATACAAGTCCTTTATCAGATATGTGTTTTGCAAATATTTTCTAAATCTGTGTCTTGTCTCTTCAATTTCTTTATAGTGATTTCCACAGAGCAGAACTTTTTAATTTCAGTAAAGTTCAATTTATCAATTTTTTTCATGGATTATGCTTTTGTTGTTGTTTCTAAAACACTTATCACCAAACCCATAGTCACTTTTGGTTTTCTTCTAGAAGTTTTATAGTTTTGCATTTTACATTTATGTCCATAATGCATTTTGAGTTTATTTTTGTGTAACACGTAAGATCTTTGTCTAGATTTCTTTTTCTTTCTTTTCTTTTTTTCTTTCTTTTTTCGCCTATGTCATCCAATTATTCCAGCACCATGTATTGAAAAGACTGTTCTTTCTCCATTGAATTGCCTTTGCTCCGTTGTCAAATATCAATTGACTGTATTTGCATGGCTCTATTTCTGGGCTCCCTCTTCTGTTCTATTGATCTATGTATCTGTTCTTTTATCAGTAACACGCTAGTAAATTATAATTAATCCTGAAGTCAGGTAACGTTAGTCTTCAACTTTGTTCTTCTCAGTATTGTTTCTGCCATTCTGGGTATTTGACTTCCCATAGAAACTTTAGAATCAGCTTGTCATATCTAAAAATAGCTTGATTTTTACTGGCACCACACCAAATATACATATTAAGTAGGGAAGAATTAACTTTTTACATATTTGAGACTTTTGATCCATGAATATGGCTATCTCTCTATTTATTCAGATCTTTTTTTATTTTTTGCATCAGAGTTTTGTAGTTTTCCACATATAGATTATGTACATATTTTGTTAGATTTATGCCTAGGTTTTTCTTTTTTGTGTGTTATTGTAAATGGTATTGTTTTTCATTTCAAATTCCAATTGTTGATTGCATATATATAGGAAAGCAATTGACTTTTTTTATATTAACCTTGTATCCTGCAACCTTGTTCCAATGTCAGGAGTTTTTTATCAGTTCTTTGGGATTTTCTACATAGACGATCATGTCATCTGCAAATAAAGACAGTTTTATTTATAATTTCATAATCCATATACCTGTTATTTTCTTTTATTATTTTTTTAATCACATTATATTAACTGGCCTTCCAGTACAATGTTGAATAGGAGTGGTAAAAGGAGATATGCATGCCTTGTTCCTGATCTTTGGAAGAAAGTATACAGTTTTTTACCATTAACTATAATGTTAATTGTAGGGTTTTTTGGCAAATCTTTTTTATACAGTTGAGAAAATTTTCCTCTTTTCCTACTTTTCTACATGTTTTAAAATCATGAATGGGTGTAGGATTTTTGTCTAATGCTTTTTCTGCATTAATTTATATGATCATATAATTTTTATTCTTTAGCCTGTTGTTGTGCTGGATTACATTAATTGATTTTTAGATGTGAGACCAGCCTTGCAAACCTACAATAAATCCCACTTGTTTGTGGTGTATAGTTCTTTTTATATATTATTAGATTGAAATCTGCTTATCAGACGGGGCTAGTTTCTTCACAGTGTGAGGGATTGTTACTTATTACTCTGTCCTCGGGACTCCAGCAAATCAGACCTGGAAAGTCCACCTGTTTAGGTGCAGCTGCCTTCTCTCTTTGCAGGGAGGAAGGACAGAGAGTGGAGGAAAGGGAGGAGAGTGGGGAGGGAAAGTTAGGGTCATGGGCTAGAGACTGGCCGAGCCACAAAGTCCTAAAAGTGGACTGGACCATCCTGCTGTGAAGGGAGAAAGAGAAAGATCAAATGGACACCTAGGAGCCCAGTCATATCCCCTCAGAAATGACACTCCAGGGTTCTCACTGTCCTCTAAATGCCTGCTGAGGGTGAAATGTAAAGGCTATGAAAGCAATGATTCAATTCTGCTTTGATTTACCATTGTTTACATGTTTCTCTCTCACACTGAATTTTCAACTCGTTATTGACACAGACCATGATTTATACATCTACTTGTCATCTTGCTTCCACAACCTCTGTGCCTAATATTAACAACAACAATACTTATTACGATTGTAGCTAACATTTGGGACATGCTTACTTTATTCCAAGTCCTGTGCTAAGCACGTAGCATGCATTATTTACTAGAATATTCCCAACCATCGTTGCATTTGAGACCTTATTTTCTCCATTTTACACACGAGGGGCCATGTATTGAGGTTAACTTGCACAAATGCACACACTTCTACAAACTGGCAGAGGCAAGACTGGAATCCAAGAATCGAAGAAAGCTCTTAACCCCACATCACATGAGCTCCACGTACCTAACACAGCATCCCCATGTGTCTGTCTGGTATCCCATCCCCTGGTGCCTTCTCAGGGACTTTACTCCTACAACTGGCTCCTTCCTATCCTGCCTCATCCTTTCCTCTCTCCCCGCTGGACCACTGTGGCCAGCATACACATGTGCTTAAGTATCACCTACTTTGAAAAAATACCTTCCTTGACCATATATCTTTTTCCACACATCTCCTCACACAGCCCCAATTTCTCTGATTCTCTTCTCTTGTTCCTGAAAAAAGAAAGCAAGCAAAGTGACCAGCCCATTACATTGTTTTCAGACCTCAGATGTTTTTGTGGAGCCTTCAAAAGTCCATAGGGCCTATGCTCTGTCTGACTAGGACGCAATCTAGTTTTTATTTGGGCAGAAAAGCTGGCCTGGATATCCTACCATGGCTCAATTTCTCAGAATTCCTGGTCACATCATTAAGAACTTGGAATCGAGACAAAACATGATTCTGCATGAACTACATGTATATTTTTAAATGTAAGAACAGAGGAAATTTCACTACATAGCTCTGAGTGATTACTTTTCATTTTGTCTATTGAATTGGTATAATAATCTGTGATATTCTATTGAATTGTTATGACTTACGCTATTATCTATAGGATCTATATAAACAGAAAATTAGGCAATATATATTTTAAAAACCTTAAAAAATTAGGAGCACTCTGTGAAAACAAGATACTACTTAAAAGGTATGAGTTTGAGAAATTGAAATGGGCTGTTATTTAATTTTTGGTAATTAGTTCTATGATTTTTATTTATGGTTTCCTCCCGATGCGCTCTAACAGAATCATCATGATTCAAAATTGAATAGTAGTTCTGACTCTGAATCTAGCTAGCTTCCTGGCTATAAAAGCAATTCTCTGAACTTTAGAACTCAAGTTAGGCAACCTCCGAAATGGTTGATGCTTAAGAATCAGAAGGAAATGAGAGAGAGGTAGCAGCATACGCAGAAGGCTCATGGGTAATCTCTGCTTTTTGTGAACCTTTCACTTGGAAAAATTTACCCAGAAAGTATCATGAAAAGCACATTATTTCTAAGCGCCAGAATCGGAGTTGTAGAGAGAGGAGAACAAGCTGTAGTGTGGCCTCCTGAGGCTGTCTGTGCCCCCAGGAAACGAGCCTCCTCAGAAAAGATATCACAGCACAGTGACAAGAATGAAGACTTACTCTAAGGCATGAAACCTCATTACTAAGGCTCATGAATCTGGAGTTTCTGCAATTAGCCTGGGTCTGGTTGATGTTTATCTTTGATTTGCCAATCCCTTCTTCAGGGTCTGCAAACTCACAGTGAAAACAACATCACAATGGGAGTGTTGAAGATACAGTTGACCCTTCACTTTCACTTGGGACACGTCTAGAGGCATTTGTGAATGGTGATGGAACTCAAAATTCCTTCTGTGCAGTGCAGTCAAGTGGAAATGAAAATTTTGAGTGACCTTCATATTCTTAATGATTCTCCATAAGCGTTTATGAACGAGTCTAAGGATCCTAAGGATCTCCCTTCCTTGAGATTATTTCTCTTTTTTTTTTACTGCCATCACTGGCAGTTGCTGTTTTTTCTGGTGCCATTTTCTACAAATTTTTTTTTTTTTTAAGATTTTATTGGGGAAGGGAGCAGTACTTTATTGGGGAACAGTGTGTACTTCCAGGACTTTTTTCCAAGTCAAGTTGTTGTCCTTTCAATCTTAGTTGCGGAGAGCGCAGCTCAGCTCCAGGTCCAGTTGCCGTTTCTAGTTGGAAGGGGCACAGCCCACTATCCCTTGCGGGAGTCAAAACCAGCAACCTTGTGGTCGAGAGGACGCATTCCAAACAACTGAGCCATCTGGGAGCTCAGCTCAGCTCAGGGTGCCGTGTTCAATTTTAGTTGCAGGGGCCTCTGCCCACCATCACTTGTGGAAGTCGAGGAATCGAACTGGCAACCTTGTGGTTGAGAGCCTGGGCTCCAACCAACTGAGCCATCTGGGAGCTCAGCGGCAGCTCAGCTCAAGGTGCTGTGTTCAATCTTAGTTGCAGGGGGCAGAGCCCACCATTCCTTGAGGGACTCGAGGAATTGAACCGGCAACCTTGTGGTTGAGAGCCCACTGGCCCATGTGGGAATCAAGCCTTTGGAGTTAGGAGCATGGAGCTCTAACCGCCTGAGCCACCAGGCCGGCCCTTTTTTTTGTTTTGTAAATCAGTTCCCAAGAATGACAGGGACTCTACAGTCAAGTGGAAAATGTTAATGCTACTTTGACATGAAGGTGGGCAGTAAACTGGACTCGCTAGCTAATGGATTCACTCCCGTACACTGACCTGGCTGTCCACAGGACTCACATTTGTGCCTCAGCAAAATCACTATGTGGAACGGATCCTGTCCAACTCCGTGACTGCCCAATCTGCAAATGCCACAGCTCGATTGCCATTCAAAGCAGTGGTTCTTAATCCCCAGGTATTATATTGTAATTTATTGTGAAACTGAAAGTAATTTGTCGCTAAAAATAAAGTACCAACAAGTGCAAATAATGTTCCTTAAAAATAAATGAGTGAGAGTGGTTGATTTAAGATTATCCCTATAATAACAACTTTTTCACTTGAATCGTGATCAACTTTTTAGAGTGAGAGAAAAAATAGTTCCTGTCTTACCTAAGACCAGACATTCAACGACAAGTGGTCATTACTGACGTGTCGACAGTTGAGTATCTCAGTACTGTTAGCTTCAATGTCCTGGGAAGTTTTGGGGGTTTCATGGGAATGTCAAATGTACACGTTGTCTACCGTATGTGCCAGGACAGGAGATCGCTTCAGAAATGCTTCTGAAGAAAGAGCATAAGTTCTTTCCAAGGGCTCCAAGAAGTACCATTTATTTGTCCTCAGACACTTGAAATACTAAATTAAAAGTCAGTCTTGTTTGGTCCCTAACATGATTGCAAGTAGCATGTTACTAAGCATACATACACACACTCCGCCAATCCACATGGATTATCACTGCCCCCAAGGGCCTCATATTCATTCATTCAACAGATATTTATTGAGCACATATGAGATGCCAGCACTGTACCATTCACTGGGGACCCAGCAGGAGACACAACAGATGACCATGCTCTTCCATGCCTCGGGGACTTGTCCCAGATCTTCTGATCCCCCTTCCCCAGTACTGTCTCTCTGTCTCTGGTCAACTCCTAAGCATCTTTCTTGGCCCAGCTTACATGGCACCTGCTCTGTGGAGCCTTTCCTAACCTTCATCTCCCCACATTCCCTAGGAGAATTAGATATTTCTTCATCTTTATTCCCATAGCACTTCATACATATCTCTGTTACAGCATCCATCACACTGTGTTAGGAGTGTTTGAGTCTATCTCCTGGAATAGAAAATGAACACCTCTGAATCAAGAAATGTGTTTATTTCTTTTATAACAAGTGTGTTTAGTAACAATATCTAACAGTGCTTAACAATATTTAGAAGCGCAAATTAGAAGCTGAATAAATGATGGCCTGGCTAATTGGAATGTATGTAAAATTACACTCGATTTTACCATGCTCTGCTTGTAAGAACATAGGAGAATTCTTCAAAAACAGATTTCAGAGTGTTCCCTGTGACTATATGAGGAAGAATTTCATTTATTTCATTGTTCCATTACCTTAGGCTATGTTTAATAGTTGTGAAACTGTAGCACACCATCAAATGATATAAAATGATAAAGACCAAATCATTCTGGAAGAAGAAAACAATTGAACAAGGACTTTAAGTCCTGAAGCCATAATCTGGTTTTCAGTTTTGTTTTAGTGATGTTGTTATACTGCATGGGCCTGAATTTTGCCTGAATTCAGCTGCTGTGTTCTCTAGCCTGTGAAAAAATGCCTACATTTTCAAACAATCTGGAATATTGCCTTTGTGAAAGATGACCTGTTTCTGCGGTCTCATTTGGGGTGTTGGCTTTGTGGGTTCATGTCTCTCTGTGAAGCAGCATCAGCCTGCCAGGGCTCTTGCACAGTCTAGGATGATTCAAGGCAGAGGTGGAAATGATGCATGTGGAAGTGCTTTGTTAGCCATGAAATGCTTGAGAAGCATGAGGAAGTTATTATCATTATTAGCTGGTGCCTTGAGAAGTTGGTATAGACCAGGGTTGGTAAACTTTTTCTGTCAAGGGCCAGAGAGTAAATATTTTAAGCTTTCCAGGCACTGTGGTCTCTGTCACAACTACTCAACTTCACCATTGTAGCAGGAAAGCAGTCATAGACAAATAAGTAACTAAGCGAGTGTGGTTGTGTGTCAAGATAACTTTATTTATGGATGCTGAAATTTGTATTTCATAAAATATTCATGTGTCATGAAATATTATTCTTTTTTTAATTTTACCAATCATTAAAAAAATGTAGAAATCATTCATAAATCATAAGTTGTACAAAAATAGGTAGTGGGCCAGGTTTGGCCCATGGACCATAGTTTGCTGACCTCTGGTGTAAACCATAGAAGATTCATCTACCGAGGTGGCTGGTGGCCAGTGGAGCTCACTGAGTTTATCTGAACAGTAGCAGAATAAACCCTTAGGAAATAGTCAACTTGTATTAGTGGCATTAGAGTGCCACTCTAGTGTGTTAACTACTTGGATGTTTAATTATTTTCTTTGGGAATAATCGTGCTCCTCACATGCCTTGTTTGTTTGACCTGAGTTTATTTTCCACTGGGAATATGGGGTTCGTCACATATGGGTGAAGGCCAGGTCAATGTGAGTCAGCCTCTATGGTCTCAGGAGAAGGGATGAATAAGCCCACGAGGGAGAAATAAAAGTAGAACTCTAAAGCCATGCGAACCATAACTGTGAATCTCCATGTTTGGAGTTACATTTCCTACTAGATTATTACTTTATACTTTATATAAGGTCTCTCCTTTAGTTATCAAGGTATTGAGTGTTCGCTGCTTCAGAACTGAGGTAATGGGCAGTTTTCTGTTGCAGACCCACCTCCTCCAAGAAGCCTTCCTTGATTTTCTACCTTGAACTGGAAAATACAAATCTCTCCTTCCTTTGAATTCCTATAGCACTTAATCTGTATCTATCTCAAGGCTCTTGATACATATCTTCATGTTATATTTATCTTCAGACCCACTTGCTGAAAAAGGCAAGGTCTCTGAATCCTTTCTGCACACTCACATTTCTTATTACGGTGCCTTGCTTAAAGTAGACACTAAATATAAAGATACCAATTGAATAAAAGAAAAAAATCCAATAAGCTGACCAAAAAAATTCAATTAGCTGACAGATTGATCCAGTAGAATTTTCTGCTATGATGGAACTGTTTTATTTCTGTGCTGTCCACACAGTAGCCACTGGCCACTGAGCACCTAAAAATGTGGTTAGTATGACTGCAGAACTGAACTTTTAATTTTGTATACTCTTAATTAGTTTACATTTAAATAGCCATGTGAGACTAATGACTACCTTATTGGACAGCACAAGTCTATAGGGCAATAATTAATTCTTTGGTGAGTGGATTGTATTTTTGGGCAGTGATCTCAGATCATGTGAATTTAAAATATCCTGCAAACCAATTGTTGGACATTGTATAGAAAATCCAGCAGGATAATTGGATAGTCTACTTTTCATGCAACAGAAAGATGCCCATACCTGTGGCATTTTCATTCTGGGGAACAGGGTCCAGTAGAGACAGACAATAAACCATGACCAAGATTAAAAGGTTAAATTTATGTGAGACTAACAGGAGACACGTGCAATGAAAAAGAAAACCAGAAAAAGTAGCGCAAGGTAAGGTGAGTTAGAGTGCCTGGGGGCTGGGCAGGCTGAATATTAAACAAAGTGGTCAAGATAGGCTTTATGTGTAAAGTGGGATCTGGCTCAGGCTAGAGGGAGGTGAGTGGGGGATGGGGGCAGGCAAAGAAGAGAAAGGTGCTGAACTCTGCAGAGCCAAGTGGCAGGTTTATAGCATGAATCGAAGTCCCTGACATGTCACAAAGAAATGAGCCTGGTGGGACACTAAGGAAGGAGGACAGTTTTTATTGTTTTTTGTTAACAAAGCCTCAATAAATGTTTCCAGAACCATCTCTTAGAGTTATAAAGTAAAACTACGTGGCAGGCAGGTTCGCTCTGCTTCTTACTGCAATAAGTTTCTGGAAACCACACTGGAAAACACAACAGTAAAAAATTGAATGTGTTCTTCCACTTCTTTGTCTAGCCTATGTTTCCCGAATTTTTCCCTCAGTGGCAATGCCAAGCTCTAGGGAAGCAGAGTGCCAGCGGGATTTGCTTGGTGGCTGTAGAAATTGCAGAAGCAGACTCTTAAATGGTGGTTACTGGGGAGGGCAGTGAGAGAACGAGGTGCCCTTCTTGCCTGAAGCGAGGCAGCAGTGAAATCTGAGCAGGGCGAGTAAATACCAGAGGAGGTGTCAGAAGTGGCAGCACAGACCCTGCCAGACCCAAGGGCACACGAGCAGCTTTCTCGAAGTGTGAGAATATAGCCATGTGGCTCTCAAAGCTGGGTGTGACCTGAGCCCTGGGTGTGTCCCAAGGCCTAGACAATAGCAAGAGCTGCGTGGTGAAACAGTAAAGCAATGCACAGCAAGGAAAGCGTGGCCAGAAGGGCAATACAGGCATGGGGAGTGTGAGATCCTGGAAACGGCAAGCAAGCCCAGGCTGCTCCGTAACCCCACTGAGATAAGAGCGCAAATCCTTTTCAATCAGACATAAGAAAAGTTTCATTCGGGGCCAGAGGTAGAGTCTATGAAATACTCCAGGAGAAGATCCGTTACGTGTTTCAAAGAATCAATCTGAAGTCCTTTGGTGCACATAAAATTAAGCAATCAGAAGACCACTTGAACTTGGGTTTTTCAAAACATCGTCCAGTAACATACGTACATACAGAGCTTGCCCTCTCCTAATTCTTCAGGAATTGTTTCCGTGCTCCCAGGGGAACGTGCTGGGGAACGAACTTGGGAGTCTAAGGCAGGAAATGATCTGGACCATACTGATGCGATTTAGCAAAACCAAAAGCCAAGGCTGATTAAGGGCCTGCCTACAACCTTTGCCAATGGGTGTGCTGAGATTGTTTTATTTTGGGCTATGACTCGTTAGTGACTATAAAATCAATTGAAACCATCTTTTTTCTCTTTAGGTAATTAATTTATTGTCTGATAACTCAGTGCCGGTATTTCCTTCACACAGGGAGGGAGGAAGATGGTGCTTGTCCTTCATCCCACCCCTTCATGTCACCTCTTTCAGAATGTCTTCCCTGACTATTCCTTCTAAAGAGTCCCCTCCAGACACACACACACACACACACACACACACACACACACACACACACACACACACACCTGTCACTCTGTTTTACTGTCTTTATAGCACACTTAAATTAAATCTTATTTCTTTATTCTCTATCCTTCCACCCACCCCACTAGACTACCAGCTCTAAGAGCCGAGGGCCTGGCTGTCTTGTTCATTGTTACATCCCCAGAGCCCAGCACAGTGCCTTCCACCTAGTAGGTGCTCAATTAATACTTACAGCATTGAATTAAAATTGCCCTGAGGGGTAGGTTCCAGCCCACGGCTCCGGCTGCTATAGTTCATTCCAAAGGCTGGTGTCCTACTTTCCTCTTCTGCCCTAAGGACCCAGTACCACCCTTTTCCCTCAGCCTGCAAGGTCTCAACACAGGCTGTGACCCAGGTTCCCATATCTGGGCTTGACCTTCTTTGTTCAGTGTTTCTGTATGTGCCAGCAGCTGCTGTGCCCTCTGGCAACCTCAGTTCAGCTTCATTTAAGCTCATTGGCACCAACTCTCCTTTAAAAATATATTTCAATCTACTTTAATACACAGTTTTATGAATTTTCATGCGTGTCTAGATCCATGCAACCGCCACCACAGTCAGAAAACCCCCCAAAACTCCATCATGCTTTGTAGGCACACTGTCCCTCCACCCCTAACCCTTGGCAACCAGTGAGCTGCTCTCCATCACTTTCATTTTGTCTTTTTGAAACTGCCATATCGCTGCATTCATATAGTATATGCCATCTGAGGCTGGCTTCTTTTACTCAACGTTACTCCCTTGAGATTCATCCAAGCTGTTGCATGGATCAATTGTTTGTTTAATCGCTGAGTGTCATTTCCTTGTATGGCTGTATCACAGTTAGTTTAGCTAATCACCTGTTGAAGGACATTAGGTCGTTTCCAGTTTGGGGTGATGATAAATAACACGCACAAGGATGCTCCTTGCAGCACCAGGGACGCGTGAAGTTGGAGGCCATCTGCATGCCCGTTCCCAGCAGAGCGGACAGAGAGAACGTGGTGGATGAATAGCATGCAATACAAGGCAGCAGTTAGGGGCCGTGGGGTTAGAAAGCAATGGGCCTTCCAAATACTGTGCTAAGAGAAGATTAAGCAACAGGATGAGATATGTACCGCATTTGCACAAATTAAAAACACATGTGTACAAAACAATAATACAAATTTTGCTGGAACACATACAAACAAAAAAAGACACATTAAGCACTATTGGGAGGGACAGAAACAACTGAGAGGGAGAAAGAAACAAAATAGAATTTAAAATTTCCATTTTTAGGACTAGATAAAAACCAGAATTAAAAAATGTAAAAAGAGACTGGAAGATTTTTCTGGGTTGTGGAGAGACTCAGCCCTGACCTGAAGGGATCTCAGTGGTTTAGGTTTGTGCTGTAATACTGTGAAATTTGTGTAATATTGCGTTGTTTATTTAGTACAATATTTATTTAGTTAGTTTATTTGGCCTTTCAATCACCTGAAAGGATCTCAAGTGGTCCAAAGCCAGTTTCAGGCTCTCCATTTATGTTGTTTTCAATGGCAGGCTTCCCGTCACCTTGCCTATCTCATTCATGCCTTGGTTCTGCGTGCTTGCGCGCTCTCTCTCTCTCTCTCTCTCTCTCTCTCTCTCTCTCCTTTCCGGCCGTTGCTGTAAGCGTTTATCCTACTCAAGGTCTCTAAGAGCAGGAAAAGCTCTGATTAGTCACAGGAACCAATGCCCAGTGTAGTACAGCCCGACTGGAGAGACAGTTCTCGAATCATCGAATCAGGCCACTTCACAGGCAATTGGTCCAACCTATGGATGGCCTTTGGCTCAGACAAGGGTCCCAAACAGATGATAGGACAAAGGTTTTAGGGCTGCAAGACAAAACATGGCTTTTCTTCTTTTTCTTTTTTTGCATAAGGACCAGCTTGGGGATGCTTCTCAGAAGAACGTTGTGAATCTTCCCGGCACTTCACACGGTTACTTACTCCCTGACAGTGGTGTGGAATGCACTCTGGACAAAGGAGGTACACTGCTTGTGAAACTCCAAGGATCATAGGGATTAAAATATAGATGGACTAGACTATATACCCAAACACAGGCAGGAAAACAACAGGCTTTGGAGTCAGTTCATCTCTAGGGAAAACCCAGCTCCTGCCACTTCTAAATGTATAATTGTGGCACATTACATTACTGCCCCTCACAGGATCGTTATGAGATCATGTATTCGAGTGCTTAGCATGGTGATTCATTCATAATAAGTGCTGAAGATATTTTCGCTCCATTTCTTCCCCTCATACCCGACATGTATTGAAAAGTGTTGATGAAGCCTGTGTTTGAGTGAATAAGCTACAGAAATAGGCTGTTGTTTGTCTATAGCTTGCCCAGACTTATTGCAAGTAGATTATTTTCCTCCAATTTTTTGCTTTAAAAAAATTGCTTCTGACTGTATTTGAATGTATTCATTTCCTTTCTTTCTCTTCCCTTCTCTGAGAGTTGTAACTCATAAGTCAAAACTGGAGAGCAGAGAGTATGAGAGTCATTGAGTCATAATAAGGGAATGGTAACAGCCAAAACTTTTGTAGCACTCGTGCAGAAAAATTGACTGGCTTTGAGAAATAACCACTATGAGTTTGCAACAACCACCCCTGTCTTACGTCCAAAGTTGCATTCATTTCCCACCCTGAATTCCAGCCTGATATTCTAGTGGGCTGTTTATGTAGAATCCAACTCTGCTTGACATTTTTGTGAACACCTGACCCCAATTATGATTTTGTAAAAGAGATTTTTTTCCTATGAAAATATTTACTTCACTTGTCCTCAACCTTTATGACTATTTCCAAGAGCCTGTATGTAAGTACATCTGGAAAACAAGTGAACATTCTCTTAACGCAATTCATAGCCATACCTTTGGCTGCTAAAGTGATGTTCTCAGGCCAAAGAATCAAAAACATGGTGTGCAATTTTACTTCACAATTTCTTTTCCTGTTTTCACAGTAATGGGAGCTAAAGTCTGAAAGAAATAAGGGCTCCTGGCACTGAATCGCCCTGCCATCTGGGGGGGTGTGGCGGTGAAGGCCTGGAGAGTCACAGCAGCGTTCCTGTGAAGCCACGTCTTTTTACCAGGTAAATAAGTCAGCAGAAAAATATGTCTACATCGTGTATTACAGAATACTCTCATCCATTCTATTTCATTGAACATTAATTGCACTTATTAATTAAGACACATGTACCTTAAAAATGAATGAATGAATGTGTATCAACCAAATTAAAAACAAAGACTTTCATGTAAAAAAAAAAATGAACAAATGAAATACTCAAGGGAAAGGCTTGGTGTGCTGTTGAGGGAGAAAAAAAAGTGTCATGCATTTTTTAGATGAAGCAGAAATACAAGGTCAGAGTCTTAAAGTATCAATCTATTCAATCCTTCAGAATTAAAAATTAATTCCCATTACTTTTGACATTGGTTGCTTGCTTTAAAATTTAACTTCTGTGTTGTTTCTTATAAATTCAAAAATACAGAAATCAGGAATTTGGTAGGAAACTGGATACTGAAAACCTACTTAAAAAAAGAAAGAAAGAAAGAAAGCAGCCTAAAATATAGAATGGCCAAGTAAAATGTTTACAGTGCAATATTTTAATTCAAACACTTATAAAGAGTAGTTGAAATGAATAGATGCATTAGACTATATTTGCTACAATGTAAAATAAAACTCCATGACAATATTATGAAAGTGATTTTTATTATTTTGGTAATGGTGTCCTATTATAGGTAAATCACAGATACAGAATTATTTAATTTGGTATATCAGACAGTAAAAGCTATATATGAATGCCATGTCCCCAAAATCTATTTCAGGTGAAATTATGCATTATATTTGCTATGTACATATTAAAAGCATACATTGTAAAATACAAAAATAAGAAAAGGTTAAATAAGTTTTTCTTGAGTTATAAATGTCTAACAAAGAATACCTTTTTATCACATAGTTGTCTCACAGCTGAAATCACACAAGTTAATATATAATGCTATGCAATTATTTGATCTGATATAGATCTAATGTGAAAAATATTAAGGCTGTAATAACATTTCACAGGTAAAGGCTAAGTTCTGAGACATGAAAGCTTTTAGATAATCCACAAAACAAACTGAGACATTTTTTTTTGTTTTGGAAAAAAGGCAATTTCTTACAAAGTCAAGCTTTGATATATGAATGAGGCATTTAATAAACAATATGCTTTATTGCAACAACCTGGAGTAGATGTTCTGACTATAATGGTGACCGGTAAATTCTTTCTCTGGGAGGAATAAAATGCGGTTTCTCTGATTAAGCTATAGCGTGATTACTGTAGCCTCCAAATTTGGTCATTTTTGTTTTTGGATTTGCTTTCCTTCCTTTAACTGGGTTATAAACATATTAAAGAAATCAGCTAACCTCCAATTGCCCGCCTTCCTTTTTTCTATATAAGCTCAGCTTTCCCATTGCTGAAAGCGCCAGATGAACTGAGCTCACATACATAAAAAGGACATAAAAACAGATTATGTAGCACATCTGGATCTGGTTGACTTAATGAGGCATCCAGATTGGTATATGATTACTTTTGCTGCCACACACCTCTCAGAATAAGTAGGCTGTTAGCAGCCCAAAATCACTACCACAGCCCTGCTGGGGGGAGGGAGGATAATAATATTTTGGAATTGCCAGTGCCAAAAACATATAAATGTATTCCGTAAGTCCGATTTCTATAATTGACTTTAGTGCCTTTAAAAGCACTGTCACAGTTTTTCATATCAAAGAGGTACAGCTATGATATACTATTAAAAGTATGTGAAATTTTAACTAATAAAAAATTCAAATTACAACATAGATCTGCTACATGTGGACTTTTTCTAAGTCTATTTGGGATGTAACACTGGCACCCAAACCATCTTTTTTTCTAAATATTCATACTTCAAATTAATAAATTTGGAATGGGTGGGGAAATGTTTAACCATCTTTCTTCCTTTTCACTTTTTCATTCTTTTCTCTTCCCACCCCACCCACACACAATCATTATACACTCCTTCCTTTATAATTATGATAAAAAGATTCCAAAAGCTTAATAAAATGTAACAAGTTGTAAGCTTTTAGGACACTGCACAGCTTCCTTTGGACATTAATATGCAATGAAAGTTAAAACTTCAAACTTCACTTGAAACTTTCACAATCTGCCAACATTTTAAGGTTTTCAGGTTATTGACATAAACTGAACATATACGTTTTATTCAAGCCTTATGTCTTCACAGTTACAAAAGCTACCTCTCACTGCGTTGCCAATTTTAAATAGTACAACTGATCTGATCATCTCTACTGGTATATGACGCAACTCTCAAAACAGCCACCCAAGACTACCTTCTGGTTCGGACTTTCCAAAACACTGACATTAATGCTATTTCCAAAAATCATTTAAAAGAAAAGAGAACATCTGGATAATTTGTTGCATTTTTCACTATTCATCAGGCAAACATGGGTTAAATTTCTCTGCTTCCCCCAGGCTAACAGTCAGATTTCCAGTAACTTCAACTGGAACTCAATAATCAGAATGTCTTTAAAATTAAATTAAAATTTAAGCATGCCAAAGCTTGGAATTATATTAACTAGATCAATTTTCAAAAACAGATTCTGTATTATGAATATAATCATAATAAATATGCTGTAAATAAGGAACACATCTTACAGATCCAATTTTTATATTTTTTCATTTGTGTACAAGTTTTGGATGAGAAAAAGATTTTGCTTCAACTTGATTTTCATGATGTCAAAAAATAAAAAAATAGGTAGTTGATTCAATCAAGCTCATTTCATGTATCTGGGCCAAAATTAGTTGAATTGATTGTACTATTCAATTTGCTATGACATTATAAAAGACATACATTATTCAACCTTTTCTTGATCAAACTAATTAATACTATTTAATAATAAAATAACTAATACAATATGAGTAATTATATATGTATACATATTTAATATTATCTGGTGACTTTTTTTTTTTTAAGATTTTATTGGGGAAGGGGAACAGGACTTTATTGGGGAACAGTGTGTACTTCCAGGACTTTTTTCCAAGTCAAGTTGTTGTCCTTTCAGTCTTAGTTGTGGAGGGCGCAGCTCATCTCCAGGTCCAGTTGCCGTTGCTAGTCGCCCACCCACCATCCCTTGGTGGGAGTTGAACCGGCAACCTTGTGGCTGAGAGCCCACTGGCCCATGTGGGAATCAAACCGGCAGCCTTCGGAGTCAGGAGCACAGAGCTCCAACTGCCTGAGCCACCGGGCTGGCCTCCCCTGGTGACCTTTTTTAACCTACGAGACATACTGAAAGCTGTATCGCGATCACATAATTTAAAGCTTAGCTGGGCTGGTAAATCTTGTTCTTTTTTGTCTTTGGGTTTTGTCTTTTTTTTTTTCTCATAATTGAAATTCTGTACTTCGGCAACCAACACGGTTCGAAATTTCTTACAATTTAGCAAACTTACACTTTAAAATTCACGATAAGTCACTGAAACGTACTATAATGACTAAACCAACTACTATCAATTTATTTTTGAACAAATGACTTTATGAGTCATCCAATAAAGTAAGAGAAAGCACATCAGTAGGCAAAAAGATAAATCCATCCATAGATACCAGAGCCTGCCTAAGCTACTTTATGGAAAAGATGAAAAGGGAATTTCTGATCTTACCTTTTCTTTCTCACCCACAATCACATGACTTACACTGTAATTATTTGCCTTTGCATATTCAACAATATATTCTGAAACTTTGCTTAATACAATTTTCTATGGAGATTTCAGCACAAAGAACAGCATTCTTGGATGCCACCCACAAAGGCATGGTATTAAAAGTACCTCTCCATCAGCGTTTTGCATGTGTAGCATGGTGTTTTAATTCCAAAGAGTGCTCTCTCAAGAAATTGTTACTAGTATTCTATATATGTATAAAAATTCTTTGAGCCCTTTAACTCTGACGCAAAAAATCTTTCCAGAGCTCCTGCATAGCAGAGCCCTGTACTGATCTGAGGAGTCGCATATAAAACGCAGTATCTACAGGTCCATTGGTTTATGCTCACAGAGGAGCTAGAACTTTTTACTCCCCACCCCCCAAAACTTGAGTACTTCTAAGATTCCAGCTCACTTCTGGCTTCTCACTGGCAGTCTTGCTCAGCTTGTAACTTTTGGACAGTGCTATCAAGGAGCTCCATGGACTCTCTGAGAGTGACATTGATTTTAAATGACTTGGGTTTAACGGTCAGGCCATAAGTGAAATCCATTTTTGAGGGCTCATCTGGATTGGCCTTGAAATTGCATTGGTGAACCAGGATGGAAATGAAGAGAAACAGCTGTATCTTGGAAAGCTCTTCCCCGATGCAGCGTCTTTTGCCCACTGAAAAAATCATCACGCTGCTGGCCAGGTCCTTGTTGAGGAAGCCGTCCTTGTCCAAGAACCGAGCAGGATCAAAATCCTCCGGGTTAGGCCACTTCACTGGGTCATGATTCACTGACCACTGGTTAACAAAAACCACTGTGTCCTTGGGAATATGGTAGCCCAAGACAGAGGTGTTGACGGTGGTGGCATGAGGAATGGTGATGGGCACAAAGCTGGAGAAGCGCATGGCTTCATAAAGAAAGGCCATGACATAAGGCAAGTTGGGCTGGTCGTCCAGGCAGGGCAGACGGTCTCGACCCACGACTTGATCCAATTCTGCCTGTACCCGAGCCTGCACTTCTGGGTACCTGTTTGGGTTTTAATGGAGAAGGAGGAAATGAGTGAGGAAAATGCATTCTTCTTTCATCTAGAAAGCACATTACAATTTATTTTCATCCCACTTTTATTTATCTGAATCAGTGACTGAATTTCTGGCCCAACAAAATTAAAACAATCTTCTAATTTCTCACGAAATTACAAGATGGGTAAATGGATAGTTATATTTCCTCTAATACGCCTCATGTGGCTAATGCTCTCTTTCCCAACGTAAGTAAAAAAAAAAAGTCTAAGTTTTCTCAGCCTGAAGAAGCACAATAACGGACAAGGCCAACTTTCCCGTTAGACACAGGAGGCGCAGTGCCTGCAACCCACAATACCCACGAAAATGGTTTTATTACTTTTAAAATCAGAGGGAAAAATGAACTTTTAGGTCAAAGAAAATGTTTTAATATGTAATTTAAATATGTTTATACCAATGTAGTCATAAAAATACAATTTTTATTTTTATTTTATTTTTTTATGGAGTAAGGAGTCCACAAAGACAGAAGAGCTCAGGGCCCACCAAAGTTAAAATGCAGCCCTGAAAAGAGATCTTTTTTCCCTCATCTCCCTACTGTTCTCATTTTATATAAAGATAGTTGGTATCCTGATGGATAAACCTACATATCTTCTAGATATAAAAGCAAGTTCTCAATGTTCATGAGATTATGGTACAAATTATAATACTTATTCACTGTTGGTGATATAAACTAGCACAATCCGTTTGGAAAACAAAATCTTAGTACAAAGCAAGATCCATAAGGGTAATCCCTCCCCCACTCTTTTTAATTTTTAAAATGTAATCAAAATATTAAAACTCAAAAAATGATTATATATAATGATATCTTATTATGGCAAAAGAATATGTAACCATCAAAAATTACCAAGGTGGACACTTATGCAATCTATCAATAAAATGAAATAAATTTTTTTAATTACTAAAATGAAGTTTAAAAGATGGGGAAATGTCCATTACAATAAGTGGAAATGTCAGAAGTAAAAAAGAAACGTAAATAATTATTGTAACTCTGAAAAATATTTAAACGTGTGTGATGAAATTATGGGTGATTCAAAAGCTTCCTTCATTAGCATCACTCTACAGAGGTCTGCAAACTTCTTCGAAAACGGCCAGATAGTAAATATTTTAGGTTTTGCAGACCAAACCCTCTCTGTTGCAACTATTCAGCTCTGCCTTGTGCTATAGTATGAAAACAGCTGTGAACAATACATGAGTATTTTATAAATTTTGATAAAACATATATACAAAAGGAGTTAGTGTAATCTGCCAATCCCTGTCATAGTGTCTTTTCACTAAAAATAAGAAAAATGTACTCACCAACTATATTAAATTGAAAGTGACCCTAAAATTGTTTTATTTCCTTTCGCTGCCCAATCTGTGTCTAAAGACTAGGAAAGTCTGTTTCAAAAGATAACATGCTTATCTGGGGATACTAAGGACCCATTGATCCCATTTTGGGATGGCTTCGTCCTGCTCTATTACTGACTTCTCTTTATTCGATTTCTGCCCCCTCCCCCAGGTGTTTCTAAGATCATAATACTGAAAAGCGATTTTAAATAAACAAAAAATTCAATTTGTGAAAGTAGCCGTACAGTATCTAAGGGTTGCAGTGTTGCAGTGGATTCCAGTAAGAAACGAAGCTGTCTTTGCCTTTCAGTTTCTGAGGTGCCAGCAAATTCAGCTTTCCCCACCGCTACCTTGTGCGCCAAGAAATAGCACAGCCAGGATTTCTGGTCTCTCCAGGCAATCAAGATTTGCTTGAGCGAGACATGTGCCCCTGGGGTAAGGTTGCCAGATAAAATACAGGCCGTGCAGTTAAATCTGAAGTTCCGATAAACAATGGCTAGTCTTTTCGTATAAGTAGTCCCGTGTAAAACTTATTTGCTAAACCTGGCAACAGCTGATAGTGGGAATCTGTTTGAGTGCGTGCACAGCACTTCGTAGAGGGCCGCGACCTTAATCAACGTGGGCACTGGGGACCAGCCAACCAACCGAGCCCGGCCCCTGGGGCCAGAGACGTAGGTATGCAGCGGTCCCCTGGATACCCTGTTTGCCTTTCTGGATGCTGCTCTGCGCTCGGTAAAAGTGACTGCTTCTCTGGTTTTTTACCCGACACTTCTCTTAACTCCTAGCGCGGCGGTTTGATAAACCCAGCACAACCCGCGGATTTCTCGCTGCTCTCCTAACGCTTCCATGCGGGTTAACCGTCTGCGTGTCCAGGTCTGCGGGCCTCCGGGCTACCCTCCGAGCGCTTACTGTGCGGGAAAACAAAGCCCAGACGTGCGCTGGGTTCTAGCGCAGGGCTGGGCGACCTCGAATACGCGCAGCAGAATGGCCGAGCCGACTAGGGTGCTTTGTTTATTTAACATGTATTTTCTACGTTACCCTCTCTTTCGGAACCGTTCCAATTTTGCTTCTCCTATGCCAGGGAGGAAGAGATCCGGGCTGATCTGCGGACACTTTAAAAATCTTGTTTTTCCAAGGGGTTTCCCACAAATTCGTCTCCACTCGAACAGATAGCAACAAGATCAGAGGCGGAGCGGTCCGGGCCCCGCTGGGTGGGGTGTGCACACGTATCTCAGCCCGCGTTGTGCCTTCCTGAGCTGCGCTTTTGGGACGTGATCTGATTTGAGAGGTGGGGACCTACTGCGAAACCCTCCCGGCGCTGGTCGCGGCCTCAGCCTATTCTAGTCCCACACCGCCTTTTATTGGAAGGCCTGACCAATGCCTCCTGGAGGCTTTACCTGGTGAAAAGGATGAGCAGCCACTGCAGCGCGGTGGAGAGAGTGTCCTGGCTGGCGCCGAAGATGTCAGTGACTGTGGGCGACACATACTCCATGTCCAGCCGCGCGCCGCGGTCTCCCGAGCCCTCGGCCGCCTCCTTTCCCACGGAAAGGATGAAGGCGTCCATCATGTCGCGGGGGTCTGCCCCGGGCCGAAGGTTTTCGCGGTGCCTCAGAAACTTGTCGAGGACGAAGTTGCTGAAGTTGCGGTTGAGCTGCTCGAATTTGCGGAAGGCGGTGCGCATGGGGTTGGGGAAGTGCTGCAGCCAGGGCAGCAGGTCTACCAGGCTGCCGGCGCCCACCGTGCTCCCGAACTCCTCGTTGTGGCTGAGCAGCTCGCGGAACTCGGCGTCGTCGTGTCTATAGCGACAGCCGAAGCACACGGCGCACATGATGTTGGCCACGGCCACCACGGTCAGCGGCCGCGGGTCGAGGAAGTCACCGCCGGCGCTGCCGCGTACCAGCAGCTCCACCAGCTCACGCGCTTCACCTAGCAAGTGGCACTCGAGGATGCGGCGGCTGCGCGGCTGGCCCGTGGAGAAGGCGCGCATCGTGCTGTGCGCTGCGCGCCGCTGCACCTTCCAGCGCTCCGAGTATTGGCCAAAAGCCAGGCTGCGGCCGCCAGACACCAGGCGGTAAGAGGCGAAGCGTGGCCGGTCGGCGAAGGCGGCGCCGTGCTGCACCAGGGCCTGGCGGATGGCGCGCTCGCTGTTCAGCACCACCACGGGGCAGCTGCCCAGTCGGATCTGGAAGACGTCGCCGTAGCGTCGCGCCAGGCGCGCGAAACAGAGGTGCGGCGCCGAGCCCAGGGATGCAGCGTTTCCGATTAGCGGCCACGCAAAGGGGCCAGGGGGCGCGGACCCCGGCTGCCGCCGCCGCTGCCTCAGCAGCCACTGGCCCACGTGCACAGCAGCCAGCACCGAGAAGAGCAGCAGGAGCGTCGTCTGCTGGGCGGACAGCGAGATCGGCAGCAGAGGATCGTCCAGGCTGAGGCTAATGGCCATGCTGGAGAGAGGAGGGCAAAGGCGTGACACTCAGGTGTGCAGAAAAAGGAGCGGGCGCCCCATGCCCCTACCTCCGGCCTCAGGCTACTATGCGCTGTTGGGTATGGAGGTCACGTCTGGGATGCCTCACTGGAGAAGCAGCTAAGGACGTCCCTTCCCATCTCAAACCCACTCCCCAAAGGAGAGGGGCGTGTTGCTGCTTCTCTGTGACTCAGCCTCCAGCCCCCATCCCCAGCCGCGTAACGGTTCCTGCAATTCTGGGACAACACGGCGGGCATCGAGGCAGTGGCGCTCAGCTCCCTCTAAGTGCCTATCATCCCAGCCCCGGCGCCCCACCCCACCCAGATCTGCGAGAACCCAAGAAAAGAGGCCGCGCGGGAAGGTGGCTCCGCAGACAGACTAACCTGCGAGGAGGTGTAGTTTCCAGCGGCACGCGACCGCCTGCTCCAAGAGCAAATGTCAACCTGAGTGTCTCCAAGAAGTTGGAGGCCCGCCCCGGACACCTGCTGCCAGCTCTGGGAGCTTTAGCACCCACTCTAGAGTCTCGAGGCGTCGTCAAAGCCAGGGGCACTTGGATTGGGTTGGGGACGGAGAAAGGTGCCTCCTCTGCCGAGACCCGCTGCACCCGGGGCCTCGGTAAAGTCTGGGTTTTTTCACAGCGGGGGTTTGAGGGTGGGGGTCGAGGAGTGGAGTCTATCTCCAGCCCTCACGCCCCTCTCGCAGCTCTGACAGCTGGAGTTGCAGAGGCGTGGCCCGTTTGCACACAGTCACTCCAGAGTCAAAACGCGCCATCCCGTTTTTAAAGTCTGTTTAAGAGGGAGGAGGCAGACGGACCTGGCGGGGGCGGGGATTGCGGGGGGCGGGGCGCGTCTGGACTGTCCAGGCGGTAGTCACGCAAGGCGGCCCCCAACGTTCCCGGACTGCATTGGAGAAATAGCCACTCGCTTTACTAGAAGCTGCGGTCTGGCCTTTTCGGTTGTCCCCAAATCGCTTTTAATCACTGTCAATCCCAATTGTGGCCGCACGGTTTCCCCGGAAGCGCGCTCGGGACAGAAGCTGCCCATCCCTCTGTGCTCTCCGTGGGAGTGCTCCCCGAAACTCCTTTCCCGCCCAATTACTTGAACTTCATTCCCCCAAGAGAACACTGCTCTGTATCCTTGGGCGCCGGAGCTAGAAAAAGAAACCTGTCAATTTGGAAACGAGGATAGTTCGGTTTGTGGTGGCGGTTTGCCTTACAGCCTCCGTAGTTATTTTATCTTAACGTTCTCGAAAACAAATGGCCCTCAAATGAAGCCCTTCGGCGCACAAAGTTCTCGTTCCACCTCGTGCAGCGAGATCAAGAATCTCTGGAAGACGCCTCTCCCCCCGTCGCGGGGACCCATCTGTGCTTGGCACGCAAAGACCAGTTCTGGCCGGACCCAGCTGTCCCTGACTGAGGTTTCCCCGCGTAGAAACTCCTCCAGGTGGCGCCATCCACTGGAGAACCCGGGATGGCGCTGGCCGCGTCCAAGGTCCTTGGCGCTGGGCCCGGAGCCAAGCTAACGCAAACACCAAGGGACTGGAGGGGACGAAGGGCTCTCCGAGGCTTCCCGGAGGGAGGAGGGAAAAGGGTGGGGGGTAAGAGGGAAGCAAAGGGCCGCGTGCCTGCTAACTTTTATCGGGTTGAAGTTTGCTTTGCTGTCGCCTCCCCCTTGCGTGCGGAGCTGTGCCTTGCGTGCGCGGCTTCTGGAAAGTCGGCTCCAGTCATATCCCTCGGCGCTTCTCACGGCACCTGACACGCTGGGCGGCGGCCGCGGGCGGGGTGTGGGCAGCCACCACCCTCCGAAGCGCACGCACAGCTGTGCCCATGGATCTAGCGAGGCAGACGTTCCTGCCCGCGGGCCATATCTGGGCGTGCGTGCGCTAGAGATGGGGACGCTTCTTTCACAGGGGAAGCCGGAGGCGTCCGGGCCAGCGGTGGCCTGGCTGGCTGTACCCTTTCCTACTGGCTAGTACAAAGTATTTTCCAGAGAACAGGTCGTCTCAGCGAGACTGGGGAAAGGGCGAGCCCGTGGGAAGGGTGGGGTGTATCTTAGTTAACAAGGTAAGAATTGTACCTCCCGATCTCCGGAGTCATCTAATGTGAATGTAAAAGTTGTGCGTTTACCATGTAACAACTCTGTAGTTTGAGCTTTCCTAGCAGTGCGAATATCTGTTGTTTCTCGGTTTACGGAGGAGAAAAAGGAGTTCAGAGAGGTTATGTGACTTACCCACACTACCAACCAAGAGGTAGAGCGAGGATTTGAACCCACAAAGTCCCACTCCAGATCCATCATACAAGTTTATGCGAAAGGAAAGCCTCAGATAAAAGGCACAAATGCCTTCTTTCCTGTCTTCCCTCCCCATCTCTATGCCTTTAAGCAAAAAGTCAGCTGGAAGAATTTTTTAAATTTCATTTTTTCAATTACAGTTGACATACAATATTATATTAGTTTCAGGTGCATGACATAGTGATTAGACATTTATACGCCGTAGGAAGTGATCACCCTGGAATAATTTTTTTAATAGTTGTTTACAGAATTCAGGATTCTGAGGATCACATAGAAGAAGTAGTGTGCTCATCTTTTGCAATTAAATTGGTTTTGAATGAGAGAGACTTGTGGACTGTGCCTCACTGCTGATGCTTGAATATGGTTAAATTTAAAAGAAAAACAAAGGGGTGTCTGAAAAAGGGTCTGACTTCTTGAGACACTGAAACCAACAATAAGATATCTGACCTGACAGGAAAATGCCTTTTTGTAAAAGTTCCTTCGGTAGCTTTTGAGAGGTCCCCTGGAAATTATTTCACACATCATGATGGAATACTCACATCCATGATGAACTTAGTTTTTGAGCAACTAGTGAAATAAGCACTGGTTTCCCAGAGCTGTGTTGACCTACATATCCTTTGAAATGAATTTCATAACCACCTTACAAGGTCCAGCTTTAGCAAGACCCTTGCCTAATAATTCAAGACTTATGCATGCATCAATCTCTCATTGAACTTTAATTTGGTGGACAGAAATTGTCTGTGGGTTAATGCTAATTCTGAGCTATCAACATTCCTGAAAGCCTTTATCACAGTATCTCCTCCAGAATCAGAGCATATGCAGGTTCCCTTTTACTAAGTAAATTCCTATCTTAAAAAGTATAAAGCAAGGTTGTTCTTAAGACCTCCTGTTTGATTCCTGAATAATGTCATAGTTTTTAGATAAACTCAGTGCTTGCCTTCCTGCCATAGCAAATAGTTTAAGCATGTCCTCCGGGCTATTGATGCCTTGAGCTTAGCTCTTGTTCTTGAATATGCCTTAAAAAGGCAGAGGAACCAGATGAGCAAATGCTGTCAGAAAGGTAAGCTCTTATCAATTTTGACAAACCAAAATGACTGGCTATGGTAACACCTTCAGAATCTGCCAGCCTCAGGCTCCTCCAGGCTTTGTGGTGCAGGCCTCTGTTGCAGGGCCCATCTGGTACCTAATGAAGATATAAGGTAAATCCAAAGTAGTCTGTGGGTACTCCGATCCAACTCAAGGTGAGGCCCTCCCTCAAGTGAGAATTCACACTAGGCTCTTTAATTATCATCACAACTTCTCAACCAGTCAGTCTCTAAGGCCCAGGGATCTCATTTCAGGCAACAGCACAGAATATGGGGGATTTCACCTTTCCAAATCTGAAACTTGAATTGTTCACTGCAAATAACTTTCAAAAGAACAGCTAAGCTAAAGACTTTAAAGTAGAGGCTTAAAATACTTTGTATTGTATTGATTCCAAAGAACAGAAATCCGGCTTAAGCTTGTTTAAGCAGGACAGGAATGCTCTGGCTCCTGTGCTGGGGAGGATAACTGTGGTACCTCACAGGATGGAGGGCCCTGGGCTGCTCCCCACCCCATCTCTATCTGTGCTGGTCTTTCCTAGAGCTTTGTTCGCAACCTCTCCATGTGATGAGAAAGCTGGCCATAGGCAGCGTGAAAAGAAACACTCCAAGAAGAAGAGGACATCTCTCTTCCAAGGTCATTTATTACAGAGCCCCCTGCAAGGTCTCCAACATGCCAGGTGGGCATCAAGCCGCTGCTGTGGTCAAGGGGCTAGGATTGTTATCAGAAAAAGAGACACGGGGGAGGGGGGACATTAAGGAAGCCAAAGATAACAGCTCCATCTGTCTGCATGTATCCACTTCTGCTCATTGCTCTCTTTTGTGTTGGAGGATAGCCCAAAGCTACTATTATTATTATTATTATTATTATTATTATTATTATTATGTTTAAATCAGCAAGTGAGATAGATACATTGCTCCTAGAGTCAATAGCCCACAAAGCTCAGCCCTTATGTCACCAAGCTAAAAGTTAGTGTTCTTTCTGGGCTTTTTCTCTAGAATAATCTCTGTACTGATTTTTATGAGTAAACACCACTCTTCCAACCTCCTCCAAACACACATACACATGTGCACTGAGAAGAGACTGGAGTAGAAGAAGCACAATCTCTGGCCAGTCCTTGATGTGTGGGGTGGGCAGCAATCAGGAATTAGACACATGCTGGAAGGTGGGAAAAACAGGAATAAGACAACACACCAAGTGTCCAAGGTGACAGTATGACAGAGGGAGATGCTCACTGTAGAGTACTGCACATCATGTGCTGGGATGGAGAGGACCCTTAAGAGTCCCTATCCGACTTGCTTCTGTGTCCTTCCTCCTGATAATAAACAGGCTGAGAACCACAGAGGTAAAAATCTATGAAGCTGTCATCTGTAGGATACACCATTATTTTATGTACTAATTAATAAAACAGCAGGGGGCAGCCCACATTAATTAGACCATGGATTGTAAGACATATTCTGATTTCAGAGATGTTACGATGTTATTTTTAAAAGCGTGTTTTAGAGTCGATGACATACTATGCATGCTACCAAAGATCCTCTGCACCTCTACCTTTGTATTAGGCAGTGCTAGTCCTCAGGTTTCTTGGATGGCGCAAGTGGGGCCAGGAACATTACTTCCCAAACCATCCCCCTTCCATTACCGTTACTTGATGTGGACAATTGGTGTTTTTCTAGTCCTATGTAAAGTGTGTATAGAAACTGCTTTGGAAGATTTTGCTAATTTTATCACCTAAATAAATCTAATAAAAAGACAGTTACTTACTAAATCAGTGCTGCTTAAGACAAGTTTCTTACTCCTCCTTCCCTTTCAACTTGATTGCCCCATCAAGCTTGCCCTACCAAGCCCTTTCCGTGGAGTCTGGTAATAGTGGAAGCCACAGAGCTACACTGCATTGTTCTAGTTTCCCACCAAAATATTTTCATACATGTTTAGAAGTAAAGGGATATCAGTGTCTGAAACTTACTCTCAAATGGTTCAAAGAAAAAAGACAGAGAGAGGGAGTGAGAGAGAGGAAAATGGTAAAGCAAACGTGGTAACATAATTCAGAATTGGAGAATTGGAGTAAATGAAAATTCTTTGTGATGTTCTTGCAACTTGTCTGTAAGATTGAAATGATATCAAAATTAAAAGTTACTAAAAATAAAAAAATAGCATAAGAAAGCAATATTTTCATAACATTTTGAATTTACATTGTCCTCTCAACTTTTATTGGGTGTCTTATAAGAAAGGACAGTAAAAAGCACCTGGATTGAAGGATTGATATGTTGTTCAATGTCCTCCATGGGACACATCTTTCTATGAGTTCAGAGCTAAGAAAAAGTTTGTGCTCAGTTGCAGTAGTTTTCCCCAGCATGATCTAATATGACTTTTACTTTCTTGGCTGTCTTGGTTTTTTGATTGGTTTGAATGTATCTATGAGGTGTAACAATTATATTCAAGAACTCATCCTAGAAAAGGAGCTACATACCTCATTGTTGAATATCACTATGGTCACCTTCAAAGTACTCCCCTTGGGAAGCTATGCACCGACGCCAGTGCCTAGTCCACCCTTCAAAGCAATTTTGGAACTCTTTTTCTGGAATGGCCATCAGAGTTATTGTTGTATCAACCTGGATATCCTGAATGTCATCAAAATGTCTTCCTTTCAATATTTCCTTTATCTTCAGGTAAAGAAAGAAGTCATTGGGGGTCAGATCAGGTGAATAGGGAGGGTGTTCCAATACAGTTATTTGTTTACTGGCTAAAAACTCCCTCACAGCCTGTGAGCTGGTACATTGTCGTGATGCAAGAGCCAGGAATTGCTTGTGAAAAGTTCAGGTCGTCAACTTTTTAATGGATCCTTTTCAGCACTTGCAAATAGTAAACTTGGTTAACTGTTTGTTTAGTTCAGGGGTGTCCAAACTTTTTTCAAAGTTTTTTACCAGGGGGCCATATGCAGTAAAATACACAAACAGCCGGGCTACTCACTCGAGGTGAAGTACCTATTGCTTCACCTGGTTTATTTAAGTAAACTAAATATATTTTTGGAATTTGCTGCGGGCCAATTAACAATGGATTGCAGGCCGCAGTTTGAACACCCCTGGTCTAGTTGGTACAAATTCGTAATGAATAATCCCTCTGATATCAAAAAAGGTTAGCAACATTGTTGTAACAAGTTGTCAAACTTAATTGTCCAACCTCGTATGTCTTTTATTGAAAGCTTCCTTTAGTTCCTTTTGAAAATAGAAGAAATATAATATGTAAAAAGTACCTGCTCTTACTTTCGCTGTATCCTTCTTTTAAGGAGATAATCCACTTGAACTTTCCTGTGCTTCATAAAACATAGCGAGTGGTACAGTTCTCCAATTGCTTCTTTCTGCTTCCTTTCGTTTCCTTCCCTCTCTACCTTCTTTCTTCCCCTGGCTCTTCCTTTTCCCTTCTTTCTTCTCTCTCATTCTCTCTCACCCTTCCTTTCTTTGGATCAATTCTTATCTCTTCCTTACCTTTGGAGACCTCCATTCTTTCCTCAAGCTGCCGCCATCTCTGCTAGCCTTTCTCTCTACCTTCTCCTCATTACCTTTTCTCTCTCAAGGAAGAGTAAAGAGTAGGAGCTCAGGAGGAAGGAGAAGTGGGAGTGAAGAAAGTAAGAAAAAGGGTCAGGGAGATAGAACAACTAAGAAAAGAAAAAGGGGCAAAATATCAAAGACGGGGCTAAAAGATAAGCTTAGTGATCATTAAGTCTAGTCTCCCAGCCGTTCCATGAGGGCCTCCTGCTCAGTATTTGTGGGGGGAAGCTCTCACTCACTCACGACAGTGATGATTCCATAACAAGCAAAGGTCTGTGGTTGCTTCCGCACATTTGTTCCTGGAGCTTCAACTATCACCCCATCCAATTCTGAAATTTACCTTTCTAAGAGTGGAAGTAGGAGTCTACTGTCTACTGCTTTAATCAACAGAGAAAAACTTCACTTTCTTAATTCTTTGATCAAGCACAGAAAATCTTTAGGCAGACGAAGGAAATTGTTTTTCATCTTTATTCCTAAAAATAAATACTTACCAGTTTACAAAAAAAAAAAAAAAAAAAAAGCAGCTTAAAGTAACAACAAGTAAAGTACAAAAAAAAAAAAAAGCTTAAAGCAACAACAAGTAAAGTACAAAAAAAAAAAAAAAAAAAGACAGCATATACATTTGGATTCAGCTAAATCACAGCATCTAGACATGAGCATGTTGACGGGTACAGCTTCCAGGTTTGGGGTGGATTCTTGGTTGAGGATCTAGAGTTCAGTCTTCTTTTTCTCTATTAACGTCTTAGTTTTTAGGATTACATCTGTATTCCCTCACAGGTTTTCTCCTTTTTGCAGAAAAAAACAAAAATTAAGGTAAAAAACTATAGTGACATCCAGGGCTTGAGAAAATAATTGGTAGTATAATAACTTAATTGGTTATTTCCTCCCCTACACATTCCCAAAAGAGAACATGAGGGCTGGATGATTATACATTGGCTTTTTGTCCATCAGCCCGCAATAGGATTTTTCCAGTCTACGGTGGAAGCGTTCATTTCTCAGCTGTGGCCTGTCCTATGATTGGACTGCTCTGGTTAGGAAGCTTTAGATGTTAGAAGGTTCCCAACATTAAGAAAGAATCTGGAGTGATTGTCTTTTGATGAACTTAGAGCTACCCTTTGGAAGTCACATAAACCAAGACCAATTTCTCTCTCATGTAACAGCCCTTCACATGTTTAAAGATGACTACTGTGTGTTGCTGAGCCAATCTTCTATTAACTAAGAAATGCCCCAGTTCCTTCAATCATTCCTTGAATAACTTGGTTTCTAGAATTTTGTCCAGCTTATCTGTGCTTTCTAGACAATGCAGTTTTTCAATATGCCTATGTACCTATAACTGAATACAAAGTAGGGTTTCCAGGTGGGAAGTTCTTGGGAATTTTTTTCGCTTTCCCATTCCATATCCCGAGAAAAGTTGGTCGGGAAATCAGGAAAATCGGCTCCTTGAACCCAGTAAATACCCACAATGGGAAATAAATGTACCACTCACAATATGTCTCTTAGACATTTCTCCTATTTATCACTATCTAAAGTGATTGTGTTAAAATGTTACATGCCACCAGACATGCAGGCGCTACACCAGAATCATATATCACATGACCAGCTCATTTTAGCTCTTGTAAATCAAGCACATTTGATCATGGAGAACAAAAAACAGTTTGTATTTACACAGAGAGACATATTTATTTCCACAACCCAGGATTTGACTACAAAGTCATCTTCAGGTGAACTAACTAAGGAAATCTAAGGTAGTTTACCTTAATATGACATTGTAGTCAAATCCTGGGTTATGAAAATAAAGATTTCTCTGTGTAAATACAAACTCTTTTCTGTTCTTCACGATGAATTGTTTCCACAAAGTGACGGCCAATACTACCAACCACATTCAATCAGTTTGTTTGTGGCTGAGGATTGTGATGTGTGTGAGTGTTCTTGGCTCTCTCAGCTATGGTGGGTAAGTCAGTCTCTTTAAAAACAACTCGCACTGCTAATATTTTATTCCAATATTGCAATAATTTCCCATCTAATATCATAATGTTTTGTGGCACTTTTTAGCTATAAATATTCATTGCACAATATAGGTCTTTCTTAATTTTTTCTTAATGCTTTTAAAGAAAATAAAATTTGAATTTGTTAAACATAGAAAAAATCTTGTGTCTCTCACAAAGTACTTGAGCAATGTTAGTTGTCTATGTGAGATGGAAGAGGATGAATTTTTTGCCTTGTCAAGTAAGAATGAAATTGCACGATTGGCGAAGTCATTAATGGAAAGACTTTTTATAGGAACATTTACAGCAGAAGAAGTTCCAAGAGAAGAAACAAAGGATGTCCTTAGAGAGAGTTCTGACGTTAAATCAGAATCTGATCTGAAGTGTGAATTGACTAAAGCAATATCAATTTTGACATCAAAGCTTAGCCCTATGCATGCAGACAAAATATTTGCTTCTCTAAGGAAGGAAATGAGCTTTTATGAAGCAACGCATTCTCTCACTCCCAACTTAAAGATGATTTTAGACGCACTCATAACAATTCGACCAACGTCAATGTCAACAGAAAATAAAAGAAATTTTTCCATATCAAGTATATTTATTACAAAGCAAAGATCATGATTGTTTGATCGGGCAATTAAATGATCTATGTTTCTTAAAGTTTCATTTTAAAAATGACAAATAAAAACTATTTGGAGTGTTTTTTAAATTTTCAAAGGAATGATATTTGCTTTTGTTTTCTATTAATGTTTAATTTAATAAATGAAATATTTAAATGAGATTGGGAATGTTAATACATTGTCTGATATATATAAAAACTCACTGTATACTATAAGGTTTGGTTAAATAAAGTTTGTATTAATTACATTGTTTACATTTTGAGAAAACCTGAAATATAACAGAAACCTAGCCAAAATGATACCTTAGTGACCCCTGTTTAAGCACTCAGGGCAAGAGATGCACTAGTCATGAAATTCCAGTCGACCTCCAGTTAGGAAATTTTATTTACTCAAGTTTTGCATTGATCTTTTACATATAGGACTATCTGGAAACCTCTGAAAAACTGTGCCGGGGCCACAAACTCTGGTTGCCCCACCTGCTCTATGGCTTTTCTGTTTATTAACATTTACTGTTACAGCCATTATTACAGATGATCAACGAAAATTAAATTTAAAAGATTATTTTGGGAGAATTCTTGGGAAATACAATTTCCCATTCTCAATTCCCGAAGGTTCCAAAATGTTGGGAATTGGGACATGTTGAAACTCTTGCTGGCTCTGAGCGACAGATACCAAAACAGGAGTAGGAAAATAGTATGGGGAGAGCATGTCTAGTGGCTGGGTGACCACTGGCCCACTGTGGACTACTTGTATGCCCCAATTTTTGGACTGCAGCTTATATCATATATCCACAAATATAAAATATTGTGGATATTTTATATTTTATATATATATATATTATACATATATTTATATATAAAATATGGATATATGATATATAAATATATGTCTACATATATTTATATATACATATAAGTTTTATTTATATGTAATTTAAATTATATATATTATATATATATAATTTTTCTGATTGTGCCAGATATAAATTCTTAAAACACACAAACATAGTACATAGACTCTTGTTGAAAAAGAGTCACTTGGTATATAAGAATATGCAGAAAAATGGGAAAGCCCATACTCCCATCTCTTCTCAGACATAACCACAGGAATCATGTGCCTTCTATTTATGTATGTGCACATGTACATATGTATGTATTTTTAATACAAATGAGATTATACTAGAATTACTGTTCAGTGAATTTTTTTTCAACTTAACAATTGTCTTGGTGACCACAACAGAAAAAATAGATCTACCTCATGCTTTTAAACTATTGCATAATATGATTGTAACATAATTTATTTTACTGTTTTTCTTAGCTGGTCATTTGTGTTGTTTTCCGACTTATTATAGATTCTACTGCAATGACTTTACTTTCCTGTGCAATTCTGTATGTATTTGCAAATGTTTCCCCAGTAGAGATACTTGAACCAAGGGACTATGCATTTTAAAGAGTGTTGATACCACCTCATTATCTTCCAATGAGTATGTATACTCATGAACCTGGGGTTTTGTATCATGTAGCATGTGCCAAAATACTTTACCTTTTATAAAGAACGGTTGCTTTAATTTAACTTTGCAAATGTAGGATGAAAACAAACAAAACAAAATATTACTTGTCTCTCAGATCTATTCCTTAAAGAATAGGTATGCTTGAGTTCACATTGGCTTCTCTTCTTTACAGTTGAGGGAAATCCCCAGATTAAAGCCTCTTAAGACTTTAGAAGGGGTACATTCCAGATGTCCACTTCCCTGTGGAAGACATCACAGAAGCCAGGGTTGGGGCAGCAACCTCAGCAAGCCTGGATATCCCCTCTGAGATGATGACAATTCTTTACAGGCCCCTGGACACAGGCCCAAATGCCTTCTGGGTCTGTCTAATCTTCCAGAGGAGATTAAAAGCAATGAAGCCAACATACCATGACCATTTACTGTGTTTCCCCGAAAATAAGACCTAGCCGGACAACTAACTCTAATGCATCTTTTGAAGCAAAAATTAATACAAGACCCGGTATATTATTATGTTATGTTATGTTATGTTATGTTATGTTATGTTATGTTATGTTATGTTGTTATGTTATGTTATGTTATGTCATGTCATATCATCATATCATATCATACTATATCATATCATATTATAGACCCAGTCTTATAGTAAAATAAGACAGTCTTATAGCTGAACAATCAGCTCTAATGTGTCTTTTGGAGCAAACATTAATATAAGACCCAGTCTTATAGTAAAATAAGACAGGGTCTTATATTAATGTTTGCTCCAAAAGACACATTAGAGCTGATTGTTCAGCTAGGTCTTTATTTTTGGGGAAACAGGGCAGGAGTTTGGCTTCTGGGGCCAGAGACTTTTGGCTGTGAGGCCCAGCTCTTATTTAAAAAGCGGTGACCTTGGCCATGTTATTTGACTCTTCGAAACCCAAGTTTCCTTATTCATACAAGAGGAATAATAATATCCTCACCTCAGAGGGATTAAATGAGATACTGTGAAGAAACCAATTAGTGTAGTTGATTGCAAAGAGTGAAGTCAATACAACTTGACCATTACGATTACTACTACTACTACTACTACTATTGCCATCACTACTATTACTACTAACCCTTATTCCCGCCCAGTAAAATCAGAGTCATGCAAGGACTTGGATATCACAGGAATAAAGACATGGCCTGCTTGATTCACTGTGATGGCTCCCTTTAAGAGGACATGCCCTTACTCATCTGCAAGCTCCTGAAACCCTAAGGCGACGCCAATCACCTCCTCCTCGTCTTTCCAAGTGGCACTTTGAGTGGTTACGAGCACCACTCCACAGCCAGTCAGGGCCTGAACCTGGCTCTCCCATTCATAGTTGAGAGACTTCAGTTGCTACAATCACTTCTCTGGGTCCAGTTTACCCTTAGGTAAGGTGGAGGTGATACTAGCATCTATTTCACAGAGTTGTGGCGAGGACTAAATGAGCTAATACATGTAAAGCTTTTAGAACTGTGCCACCTAGTCAGGGCTCCGACAGTATCAGCTCTTACCATTATTCTGTCGGAGGCCACTTGCTCTTGCACTTAAAAGGCTGAGCTCAGAGCCATCTGTTCTTGGCAAAAGGACTCAGCACCAATAGCCAGTTTGCGCTTTCCTCCAACTCCCTAATGGCAGCTGTGCAGTACTTCTTCCTCACCTCGTGTCACCTGACCCAGATGTGCCAACTCAGGACCCCTAATACCTGAAAGATCCCGACAGATCCTACACGAGGCCATGCTGGGGTAATTTCCTCCAAGCTAGTCTTTGGGCCAGTCCCTCTGTGGTTTTCATGAATGCTTTGCAGCCCTGCAGTTTCATGCCAAGGAAAGTTGAGAAAACACCCCTCCACGCTGTGCAAATGTAAGAGCACATGAGAGAGTGCTGTCATGGGACCTTCCAGTGATCTGCACAAATGAAGCAATGCTCCCAGCTTCCCAGAAGATACCGCCTTCTTCTCTTACATGACAGGTTTGGGTGAAAGTGCACTGGGGCCTCAGACCTGGGGCATACGGCGCATCTAACAACTACACTGAAGAAGCTGAAGCCATGTTGGGAGCGTGTACCAGAGGGCAAGGCAAGGCGCCTCTCACCTCTCCCTTCCTACATGCCGGGGCGGACATTGTCCAGAATCCCCCCTGCCCCATCCAAAATGACAAGTTAAATTTAATAATCTGTACTTTGGTGGTGGCTAACCTCCATTTTTCCGTTTGCCACTTTGCTGACTCAGTCTCTGGGGGCCCACTCATTTTCAGGATTTGAATGCAGCAGAAGGAGGGGCTTGTCAGTGTCTGAGCCTTGACAGCACGGCACCCTGGCCTGTCCAGGTGTGACTGCCGCCTCTTCCCACCAGTGGTGCCCTCAAGCACCTTGCTCTCTGTCCACTATTTCAGGGACTTCCTAAGAACGATGTGACTGAACCCTGAGCTCCCAGGTTATCAGTGCCACATATCAGTGGAATACCTGGGGCTATGGGGTAAAATGGAAATCTACTTCCAGTCTGGACTAGCAGGTGCCTTCATATCTGTTCTCTTTGACTGCTGGGCTCTGAGAACAATACCTGAGTCTCTCCAAGGCAGCTGATCTGCCTTGGAGGTGAAAAATCTCATTACTCATATCACTTAACAAGGAATAAACAATTTACAGTGCCAAATGCAGAGCTCTGCCCAGCTAACTGGGAGGAGATCCTCCTCTCTGATGTTACCATCAGAAGGCCAGTGCCTGTGGCTTATCTGCCTCTGTGCTCTTACGGTGCCTACCACAGAGATGGTTGGGACAGAGAAAGGAAAGGAGCTAATACTCCCCCAAATCCGGGCACTGTGTCCTATGCTTTACATCTAGTATTTCATTTGCTTCTCCTTATCAGCCTAAAAGTATGGGTATTTTTAGCCTACTTTACATATAAGGGGCTTAAGGTTCAGAGATGGTGAACTATTTGCTAAAAATCATACAGGTTGCAAGTTAGGGAGCCAAGATATGAACTCAGATCTCTGCAGGCGCTGAAGCCCATCCATATTACACCAGTAAACACTCATTAACTTCTTGCCCCAATCTTACAGAAGCCCCTTCCTTCTCCCTCTATACTAAGTATAGGCTTCTCTGGTACCATGACGCCTGTTAAGGATCTGGGTGACCCCAAACCTCTCCCCAGCCAGGAGAGCTGACTCCCTCCAGGGGCCATTATCCCAACAGGCAAAACCATCTTGGTTCCAAGCGGGATGCAATTCATATTCTCTCTCTCCCCTCCCAGTGGAGAGTACCCCTGGTATCTGCCCAGCACAATTTAACCTCTATAATCTACAATAAAATCTTGGGAGGGCTTTAAATTTTCCTTTAAAACAGTGGCTGCAACATGCAGAAAATTGGAACAAAGCCTCCATATGGGTTTCATGACTAGATCTGCTACACTCAAATCCAGTATACTGAAATGACTATAAAATTCACACTATTCCAAATCTTCAGAAATGATAGTTTTATTTAGAAGCAAGTGAGCAAAGCAATGATTTCATAGGCCCTGATGCCAAAATCTTAGCTCAGTACTTCTCAAATGTTTTGTTTTCAGGACCTCTTTATATTCTTGAAAATTACTGTAGAACCCAAAGAGCTATTGTTTAATCCAAGTTATATCTATCAATATTTACAATTTTAGACATGAAAATGGAACAAAATTTAACATATTTATTCTTTTAAAAATACTAAACCTAATACATGTTAACATAAATAACATTTTTATGAGAAATAACTATACTTTCCAAAACCAAAAATATTTAGGAAGAGTGGCATTGATTTACATTTTTACAAATCTCTTTAATTTCTGACTTAACAGAAGACAGCTGAATACTCAAATCTGATTCTGCATGCAATCTATAGTGATAACAAACGACGTGTAGCCCCTGAGAGACCCCTGGTAAACTTATGAGAGAAGGAGACTTATGTGAGAAAGGCAAAGAATGTCACGACCATCGTTTTAACTTTGTGGATCTCCTGAAAGGGTCTCAGGGACCACCCAGCCTCCCAAGGAGTCCCTGGACCACACTTTGAGAACCACTGTCTCAGCTTAAAAGTGTGATTTATCTTGTAAGTGTCTCTCCATCCAAGAACTACCTAAAGGGCTATGGTCTTCATACAGAAGGGTGGCAGGAGTAGGGGGTAGATTTCAGAGGGAGTGATATTAGGAGGAAAGCCCCTGATACACCTATGGGCACATTCAAACAGCACTGCAACCCTGTTGGGTGTCTGGCTGGATGATGCACCTTAACCTTCAATCAGGGCCAGAAAGAAGAGACAGGCAAAGTAGCAAATCTCTGCTGCCCTGAGTCAGGTGGCTGGGAGACCATGACTCAGTGCAAGGGGTGGGGGATGCTGCTCAGGTGTGGGGCCAAATGAGCACCTGAAATTACAGCAGCAGTTGGAGTGGCTGCTCTGTCAATAATAACAACAGTAACAACAATAATATGCTGCTAATAATGGCAGAACTATTGAGTGCTTTGAGCCAGGCACTGTGCCAAGCACTTGACATAAATCATTTCATTAATCCCTCCCAACCAACCCTTTGAGGTAACTATTACCATAATCCCTTTTCTACAGACAAATAAAGCAAAGTAGGGGCAGTTGGAGATATTAACCAAGGTCACACAGCTCCCGTGGCAGCTGAGCCAAAATTGGAATTCAGGTTTACTGCTTCCCATGGGATGAAACATGGGGGCAGAATGGGCACTCTTTTCGCTCTCCAACCAGCATTCTGGAGGCTTCAGAACTGAATTGTTTTGGGGTCATCAACAAGACTAATGAAGGTGACAGCTCTCAGTGCATGACCCCTTGGTTTTAGGCCCCTCCTCACCCAACTCTGCCCTGCAAGCTGTCTTGTCACTGTTGCCACCAGCCAAGAAGTTTGGGGATTGACACTCCCACCTCCAACCCCCCTCTGAAGGTCTAGACAAATTACACCCCTTCAGAGCTCTGACTTGGGGTCATCTGGAGCCTTGCTCCCTAGCAGACCATCTGGCACAAGGCCACCTCCACATCCTGCCCCTTCTGAGCTCAGCCTCCCAGAGGTGCGAACTTCCCATAAACAAGCTTTATCTCCCCACCCCCCCTTCATTCCCTGAAAAAATAAACAGGGAGATTGTGTGAGAATTCTCTTCCAAAGAATCCTCCCTTCTCCCTAACCAGAGGCTCTAAGGAGTTCGGCTTTGCACAAGCTTTTAATTTGCGTGCAGACAAGCATAAAAGGCCCAACCGGATATACCTGTTATTTCCCAATGACCTGAGAGCCCGAAGTTTACGTTAAGCCTTAGGTTATGGCTCAGCTTGCACGCAATGCTCCACAACTCCTGAGGGCAATTGAGAGGTGGTGGTGAGAGGACAGAGGAACAACTCTGAAGTGACAGCACATAATTTAATTCCCCCTAAGTTTTCCAAGCATGCAGACTGTTCCCTTTTTGTCAGCACATAGCCTAAGTGATTTGTTCTACTCAGGCAAGAAATGTCTAATTTAAACCATATTGCAGCTAAGCCTCTGGTGAAGAATGAGCTCCCTGCAGCTTGGCTTGTGTGCGGTTAGGCTGCATGGCAGCTGAGGCAAAGCAGACTCCTTGCAACCCCGGGATTTCTTACCCAGGTCATGATTAGAGAAACAGGCATTCTTGGGCTTATATCACCACACTCACTCTTCTGTCTCATGCTTCACCCCTTGTGAATGGGTTTAATTTTAGTAAGAATGTTTATAGGAGACTGTTGGTTCAATGTCCTGGGTTTGAGTTCCAGCTGAGCCACCATTGGCTGTGGGGATACAGGCAAAACTCGTAAACTCCAACCACTGTTTTTCCTTCTCGGAAAAATAGGTGGCAGGGGTGCAGATTGATACGTTTTAGTGGAAAGTGATCTGGTTTAGGAGGAAGGAGATCTGTGCTTCAACTTTGCTTTGCCCCTCTAACTAGTTGTGGATTTGAGCTGAAGAACTTTCTCTCTGCATTGGTTTCCTCGCCTGTAAAAAACTGAGTTAAATGAGATGGTCTTTTAAGTCCCTTCAGCAATAAAAGACTGTGTACGTCCTAAATCACTTCCAGTTTGACAGAATAATAATAATAATAATAATAATAGCTATTATTATTGTTAACTATTACTATTATTATTATCTGTGCTTCTCTTCTGTAATTCCAAAGATTTCACTAGCCAGGGACATTCTTACAAAACTCTTCTTTAAAAATGTTTTTATTTGCCCCACTCATGTGAATCAAGGAGGATTCTAACCACCACCACTCCTCCCACCCCCCATCGTAGCATTTGATGTGGAGATTCTGTGTTGGTCTCATTCTCCACTGAATTATCAAATTATTGAATTTCCCCCATAGCCATGCCAGACCGCTAAATGGCCTCTAAATACAGCCTGCATTTCAAGGCTGTTCCCTCAGTCAAAAATGCCCCCTCCCTTTCGCTGCTGTGAAAAATCTCTTCCTTTCCCCTTCCCATTTATGGAAGAAATTGTTTTCTCCTCCAGGTCCCTTGAGCAATTTGCACTATTATTCCATTGACTTCATCCTATCTGGTGTTATTCTTGGTTTCATATCCAATATATCTATGCTCCACTAGCCCCTCAGGACCTGGACAGTGAGGACTTGGTCATCGTAAGAGCCCAGCCTCTCCGCTCTCCTCCCTCCCTCCCTCCCCCAGCACCTGGTACACATTCAGTGTTCGTAGAAGAATTAAGTTGTTGAACCCTGTGGATTTCGTCACAATGGGATAAGAATGTTCCCTGGTTTCGACTAAGTTCACGCCCAGGCTGAGCAACACGGATCCCCATCCGAGGTGTGAGGGAGGCTGTAGGCTTAGGGTGCTGCTCTGGGGTCCCAGGGGAATACACTGTGGGGTCCTGGAGAAAGATGGCTTTTGTGTGGCAGGCAAAGTTTGTCTGTTCTAGCTTTACTTGCTAACAGAGGTCAAATGCTCCCTTCTCCTTAGTCAATCTTAGAATGAGCTGGGTGACCCTCCTGTCAGCATGTTGTGTAAACAACACCCAACTTTACCTTACTCTTTCTCCAAGAGGAACCCTTAAATGCATCTGTGCCTTTATTGCTTTGGTGTAAAGTCATGTTTGGAGCCCTCAAACCCTGGGGGTTTGTCTTTTTCTTGTTGAATGTAAATTCTAGTTTAAAGCAAATTCCTTGATTTTTACTAGGTAGAGATGTTGCAAAAAATCCGATTCTCATTTTAAAACGAATGAGGAGTTGAAAAGTTAGCCTAATGAAGAAAAGTTTAGATGAAGTGCTTTAAACACAGTGGTAGAGAGATGAGGAAGAGCTATGTTATTGGAAAGGAGATTCAACAAAGCTTTTACAATGAAAAGAAACAAACAGAAAAATTTTGTCGCAAAAAAGAAGAAGAAAAAAATCAACAGGTTCTGATACCCATCCTTGATTGTTGCCTTCCCAGGGAAGATGACGTCATGGACGCTGCACATTTTGAACAATTTCTTCAGAAAAGGACAAAGTTGATTGAAAAGCTGATCATCTTGGTAAAAATATTGCTGCTATTGAAAGAACTACGAGCTCAGATAGCTGTGTCCTTGGAGGTGCCTTTTTCTTAAAATATGTGATTTATCTCTCCAAAGATATATGTAAGAGAATGTGTGTGGTTGTCACATGTAGTCATTAATAGTAAAGAAAGCTAGGATTTTTATTACTCCCAGGCTCACTAAGAGCCAGAGGAGGCTTAGAGGTCACTTATGGTGACCAGAAGAGCTATGTGGGGAATTCAATGGATGGTAGTTAAGTGTCCTTTTTTCTTTAATAATTGGGATAAGCATGACAAATGCAACTTCACAAAACATTTTCAAAGAGTGAAGAAGAGAGCTAGAGAAGACTGAGGTAAGTTCAATAAATGCTTGAGGAACAAAACAGATAAAACCTGTTTGCTACCAAAAATGCAGATGGGGGCGCAACATTCCTCAAATGGGGAGGAATGAATAAAATCTCAGGTCCCAGAAGGAAGAGGCAACAAAAAGCTGACCTTTCTCCTCCCAACCTGCTGGAATGCTGACATACAGAAAAAGGAGAGGGGGTGTGCTTCTTAATAAGACCTCTTAGCAGTGGTAATGAACATGGCAAAGCTAGCTCGCAAAGATAAGCAGGGGAGTGAGAAAGGCAGTGGCCCTTCAAAGCTGGTAGTTAGGGAAAGGAAGAGAACTCTGGGCGAAGGTGGAGGGACTCTTAAGTGTTTAGGACAAGAGACCAGAGAGACAAATGAAAGTGCAACAAAAAACGACTTTGGAGGGGAAGTCATTTTCCTTTCTGAATCTGAGAAGGGACATTTCTAGCTGAGGAATGTTGTAGGGGAGGGAAAGGAAAGCCAGCAGGAATGTCAGGAGGGTATGTAATACCTGATCTTACAATCTCCTGCAATAATTTCTATGATTGTGACACCTCAAGCATAATTGTCCCTTCACCTCTGCTCTAAAAATGCCATTAGGTACATGTTTGTTTTATCAACACCATGTGAAATTGGCTTTCTTTGCAGAAGTCAGCAAAACAACTTGCAGTTTTGGGAGGCTGCTAGGAGAAGCAGGGCCTTCCCAGGGCCCTGGAGTCACTTCTTAGAGTTTAAAACCTTTCCTTAGAGACCTTGAGCATAGAGAAATGGGGGAGAACATTTATATTAGAGTAATAACAGCACTGACCACAGCCTCAATGCCCAACGGGCTTAAATCCACTGGAATAATAAGTCTAGAAAATTCATGAGTCTAAATGTCCGCACAATGGGGCCCCATGAAGTCTGAAGGGGAGGGAAAGATAAAGCCAGAAAACCAGTAGACTAAGTATGTGTACATGCAAAAATGTTCTTCACCACGGTTATTTGGGGGTGGAATAATTTATACATGTATAAATTAATGATATTTTTCTACATGTTTCGTCCAAATGTATGTTAAGATATCTGAAAATAGCTCCCGACCAACCCCTGCCCCCATCTTTTATCCTAGGGTAGTGATTACAGGTAGAGCCAAATGTCCTGAGAAGAGGCTCTTAAATATTCAAAGGATTTTCCAATTTACCACCACATAGGATGTAAACAATCACCCATAATGCTGAGTTGGGTAATGTCCTTTTAACTGAATTGTAAGTGATTTCAAGGCGGTCGTCTTAGATTTCAGATATTATTCACAGCAAATCGTAGAGGAAAAACAGGATAGTATGATTTATGATCTAGAAAGAGCAGCAACAGCTTCTAATTTCCACTCATCCTCTGTGTCATATGATATGCTTCAGAAACTCACTTCAAATTGAGAAAATAAGCCATTCCTAATTGTACTTAAGTAAGGAAATTGCTCATTTATGAATCTAAGAAGACTAGAGAATCTTTAGTGTGTTTGTTTAGAATCTATGCCAAAAAAACATTTTTATAGGCACAAGCCTGGTTTTCTTGTGCCTAAAAAAGAAAGAGAGAGAGAGAGAGAGAGAGAGAGAGAGAGAGAGAGAGAGAGAGAGAGAGAAAGGAACGAAGGAAGGAAGGAAGGAAGAAAGAAAAGCTAATAAACCCAAATGTTTAAATAAAAAGAAAAAGAGGCCTTCACATGCAGTTACACACCACTCAGGGTTCTTGACAGTTAACTCACCTTTGCTTTGACTATGGGATTTTTGCACTTTAAGGTCTGATCCTTTGGGGTGAATCTTTTGGAATTTTGGGGGGTTTTTGTTTTTTTAATGAATATATTATCGTATTATTGGAGTTTCATATGACTCAGTATAAAAAAAGAGACCATTTTCCAGCTAGTTGTTTGAATTTCCTTAAAATTCAATTTCCACAGGTTAGCTCAAGAGAGCTTTTAAAAATGAAATTCTATTCATGTTGTTTGAAACTCTTTAATGCGTACCCAACGAATTTACAATAGAATCCCATGCCCTTAACTATGGCCTACCCCCTCTGGAGCCTTACTACATTTCTTTATGTACTATTATTCAGCCATACTGGTCTCCTTGTAGTGTTTCAAATGTCACAGTTTCTGGCCTTGCAGTTCTTTTTTGCCAGAAAAGCATTTCCCGACTCTTTGCATGGCTGGCTTCATCCTATGTGCTCTCTCAGAGAATCACTCTTCAACATTCCTGTCTAGAACTGTTCCCAATCCCCACCCCATTGTTATCAACCCTGTCACCCCCTCTTTTCTAGCTGGCATCCATCACAATCTGCTAATCTTGTTTCTTGATTGTATCTGTTTCTCCCACTAGACTTTAAGTCTCTTGAGAACTGAGACCTTTTCTATTGTGTTCACCATTCTCTTAACTCAGTGCCTGGCACATAGTGGGTGTTCAATAAATATGATATATTGAGTGAATGGATAAATGATACGACATTGACCTGTATCCATGATTTTCTTTCTGGACTGTCTTTGTCAAGTTTGGTATTGATGTTATGTGCCAATTTACTGAGAAGAAGAGGAGCGAGGGAATGAAAGAATGGGCTTAGAGAGCCAAGGACTGAGCCCTGGGCCATTCCAATATTCAGGGTTCACATAGAAGGGGAGGAACTAACAAACAAGTCTGAATAGGAGAAACCTATAAGGTAGAATGGAAACCAGCGGAGTGTATTGTCTTAGAAGAAAGACGGGGGAGTGTTTTGGAAGAGGAATCAGTTGCAGACAATGCCACTGCTGGTGAGAACCAATTAAGACGTGTTCTGGGACATGTCCATTAGACTTGGCAATATGAAAGGAATCAGTGATCTGGACAAGAACAGTTGGAGTCAGTGATGGGGACACATTGGGTCTGACTGGAGAGTAAATGAGCTATGAAGAATTGGAGGCAGATTGCAGACAACTTGTTTGAGAAGTCTTGCTGGGAAGAGAAACTGAGGGAAATAAAGTGAGCTCAAGAGAGGGTTTTGTTTTGTTTTGTTATTTTTGATGTGTTTATATCTTAAGATGTGAGATGATAGAGCGTTTTTTTAATGCTGTTGGAAATGATCCAAGAGAGAGACAAAAAGAGATGAGGATGATGTAGGAGAGAAAGGGAATATTGCTGGATAGAAGTTCTTGAGGAGTTGGGCAAATGTGGCTCAAGTAAGATATTGATCATTGCTAGGTATGTGGACTCTTTGCCACAGTGAAGGCGGAAGGCAGAGAAAACAGTTTCCTGAATATAATAGGGTATGAGTGTATATTGATTTGGGGTGAACAGAGAAGAGTGCTGCCCTCTATGGCGTCCTTTTTTTTTTTTTAGGTATGAAACTAGGACATCAGCTAGGCATATGAGAGGGGAAGGGATAGGATCAGTTTCAGGAGAAATGAAGAGATTTAAAAGAATTATCTTGAAAAGTAGGAAAGCAAACTATGTAGGGATGTGTGGTAGGATTGCAACGCTGAGCATTCCACTTGAGTTTTAACATCATCAATTTGAGTTGGGAGAGATGGATTTGGGGATTTTCCAAACACTTGTGGTGAAAATGTAAGTTGTTACCACTTTTCTGAAGGGCTGTATCCTTCAATCCAGCGATCCCATTCTAGGAATTCATCCTAAAGTTAGTTGGACAAGTGTGAGATGTATATACAAAGATGTTCAACAGAGTATTTATAATTGATTGCAAATAATTGGAAAGTACCTAAATATTCAACAATAAGGGATTGAATAAATAAATTATGAGATATTCATACAATGAGCTATTTTGCAGCTATTAAAGACTATGTGTCTACATTTGTTGGTATGGATAGATGCCATGATGAATTATTGAGTGGGGGAAAAAATACAGCATCCAAAGCAGTACATAGAGTAAAACCCCATTTGTTGAACTGTGATGCAGTTGCTACAGAGTTCTCAGCTGATCCTGCACAGTATTCTCGAACTGGAATGGCCCTTTAGAGTCACCCAGAATCAAAGCAAGACCCAAGGAGGGAGTGATACCTTGAGTGAGGCAGATCCCTTCAACGGAGGGCAATCCCCAGTGAGAGACTCAGTGGTGGCCAACAGCAGCCAACATTCCCCACAGCTAAGGCAATGAGTTCCTCTGTCCTGAGGGGGCACCTGGGTGGCACACCACAGCACCCATTACAGATCTAGAGTTCCTAGTGCATAGTTGTAGAGATAACCATGTAACATGCTGTGTATTCTTCTTCAGGAGCTAATGAGATAATGGATATGAAATTGCTTAGTAAACTGAAGGACCAACGACAATGTGCTGGTATTCGCGATTATCTGTTATTTGTTGCTATCCTGCCTTTCTTCACCTTCCTCAGGCCTGAACAATCATATTTTCTCTTTCCCCCTAGGTTTATTCCTGGATCGTCAACACAGGGAAGAAATCAGAAGAAAAAGCAGACTAGAATTCTAAGAAAGAAAAGGTCTGGGTTTTTCTGCCCAACATATGGACACTCTTCAGTGGGTCCTGTCAGGAGCTGGGGCCCTCTGCCTCATTTAGGTCTGGACTCCCTTCTCCAGGCCAAGACTAAGTAGGCTAGACTGTCAGAGTCCGGAGAATGACCTCTGAAGGACTTGAACCATCTCTTCCTCCCTTATTCCCCCGCTGAGAATGGGCCCCTGGATTATCTTGGAAACTAGAACAGGGTAGAAAGGAAATCCACCTCAGGCAACAGAATTTCACTGCAGCAAGAGGAAGTTCTGAGGGAATAGTCAAAGCCCCAGCGAAAACCTGAAGCATGATTTAGAGCGGCCACAAATGCCTTCGTTATGGAGAGTCAGACGAGGGGAAAACAGAATATTTTCTTGAGCTTTTCTAAGGAGAATTTTTTTTTTTTTTTCTGTGAAGCTAGTAAACATTGCTTTAAAGAATATGTGTGGTTGGGGTGGCCAGTTGGATCAGTTGGTTAGAGTGCAGTGCTCGTAACACCAAGGTCGCCGGTTCGATTCCCACATGGGCCAGTGAACTGAGCCCTCCACTACTAGATTGAAGACAACAACTTGACTTGGAGGTGAGCTGCACCCTCTACAACTAGATTGAAAACAACTACTTGACTTGGAGCTGATGGGTCCTGGAAAAACACACTGTTCCCCAATATTGCCCAATAAAGAAATAATTTAAAAAAAAAAAAAAAAGAATGTGTGTGGTCACACAAGTAGAAGGGCTAAGCAAATTACCTCCCCACCCCCACATGGTTTGAAATAGTAGGGATAGAAAAAGAAGTGAATTAAGGCTCCCCACCCACATCCCAGGCCTCCCCAGCCCTACTATTGTTTTTCCTCTGCCACTAGCTATGGAAGAGTGTGGGCTACATTTCAGACCAGGAAATGCCTGCAGGCTGACAGGCACTCGAGAGTGAGAGGTTTGTGTTTCGCTAAGCGATGAAGCTACCCCATCTGCCCTTTGGCTCAGAACCACTCAGAAATGCTAAAACAACAGATGGCGGTGTCTGCCAAACAATAGACCACAAGTGAGTGGAGAGAGAAAAAGAAATCTAGTCATAGGAGAGAAGAAAATGATCTCTCTTCCCCGAAACACTCAGAAGAAAGAACACAGGCAGCCCTGCTGTGTACCCCCAGCCCCCAGTAAAATACTGGTGGTGTGAGATCTAGAGGTACTGGGTCCCAAGTAGAGATCTAATTACTTTTACGTATGCCTTGAACCAAGATAATAGTACTAAATATTTTTATCCTGATTGTAGTTAAAGTGTATGGTTTGGTACATCCAGACACGGAATCCCTAGACCAACACTGAAAATCATGGGAACATGGGGGAACATTCACAATACATCCTTAACGGAAAATAATTTGTTACATCATTAACATAAATAAAATGGTATATTGAGTAGGATCTCAATTTTGAAAAACAAAATAAAAAACTCTCAATCTGTCAAGTGAAAAGACCAAAGTGCCACATACAAAATGCTAAATGTTTCTCTTGGTGATGGGATTATTGTCTTCTTTGTACTCTTCTGATTTTTTTTCCCTACAATGATTATGTATTTCTACTGTAATCTGAGAAATATAACTCAAAAACAGTCTGGTTAGATGAGCTGGTTCCCTGATTTATGAATACTTCTGCACAAATGTCCATTCACACGCTTACATGGTATGAATACCAGAGCTCTGGGTTGCTCCTTCCATCTCAACCAGGATCCCTTTTGTCTCTGGTGAGCTCTTGACCACCTTTCTGGAGGAGCAATCTCTTTATACTGCACCCCCAGCCTTCCACCAAGGTTTCTAGCAGATTCAGCTCCAGGGCCACCAGGGACCCTCCCTTTGGTCCCCACTGTTACTCTCTGGGGATGGGAGGAGGGGGGAAGAGGAGGAACACCATGATTTGCTGACCTGCAGGTTTGCTTATATGCCCTTTGGCAGAAGGCCTCACTGGTGGTGCCACAATCTGTAGGCTTTAGAGAGGACACCTCCAAGAGCTGAACCCTAAAACTGATGAGCTCCAGTGATATGAGAAAGAAGAGACTCTGTCAGATGAGCACCCTCAAGCTGTTTGGCACTCAATTGAAGGAGGAAACTGGCTAACTTACCTGCCTGAGCTTCCATCTTTGTCTTTTCATCCTCACTTTCAGAGGCTTGAATTTCTTCTGTCATTAACTGCTTTCTTTCATCCCTACTCTCTAAGCAGTTGAAAAGGCAATTTCAACAGAACAGTGTTTAGGCCAGTGTTTGTGTTCTCCTAAGCCCTTTCCTTTTGCATCCTGGTGGCACTTCTCCCATTCTATTCTTACTCTCTTGTAAAACCTCCTAAATTCTTAGCTCAGGGCATTGTCTTTGGGGGCTTAACTCTAACCATCACCACGTACCTGTAAATGATTAATAAGCTGTGTTTGGTTAATAACATTCAGTTCTGTTATTAATAACAGATTTTAAAGCTAGACAACAGCTGATGACACTGGGTCCCTTCAGTTTTTTTGAACAACAGCTTGAAGGAGAGACCGAGTACTGCCAGATGTCATCAAGCTAAAAAAACAAACATAACTGGGTCCTAAGAGAAGCCCCTGGGAGATTTGTGTGCATGCACGTGCACACACACACACACACACACACAGAGCAAGAGATTCTTGCTCTCTTCAAATGTTACTTATATTGTCACCTGCCGAGGCCCTGTGGGTCCATTGCATGGATTATGATTCTCCACAGCTCTTCACATCCCTAGAACAAGTACATTTTATAAACTTCAAATCAGTGTTTATTGGTTGGCCATGAATCAGAAATTAAGAATGCCCTGGAAAATTTGGAGAAAATTGGTTCCTCAATAGTGAGAAATCAAACAGTGTTCCCTACAGACCATATTTGTTCAACCATATTGAATAACTTACTCAATGCTAATTACATTCAGGGACTGAGGTGAAAAAGAAGAAACCTTCTTTCCTCACGGGGCATCACTCCTGTGTGCTTTGGACAGGACTCCATCCTGGCCTGTGCAACTCACAAGTATTATAGATACCGAACCTTGCTCAGCTGTGGCAATGAACTCCCCCATTCAAGCCCTTTCACGCAAAAACATCTCCTCGAATTTCTATTTTCCTAGCTTTTATCCCAGTGAGGATTGGAGTTCTTTCTTTGAGTTCCAACAGCCAGAGAAGGGAGATCCTTTTGTTTGTTTTTCCAGCCCTTCTTCTTCCAGCCTTTCAGTTGAACAGGAATCTTCTCCAGGTTTTACTGTTCACATAGGACCTTCTTTTGTTCCTGCCAAACTTTCCTCTTGTATCCCTCAAATTGCTCTTCCCTCACTCATGGACTGGCTTCTTCTTGAGACCCTCTTCCTCATCTTCTCATTGTCCACAGTGTGACAGTGGCTTTACAACCATCTTTCAAGTTTCTCTTCATCATGCCCTCCCTATCATAAATGAAGATCCAGAAATATTTTTATGTATATTAAATACATAATATAGAGAGGGACTCCTGTCTTCAATGGAAAAAAAAGAGGAATGGGGCAATATATGTAGTCCAGTTACTACAGATGTTGACCTTACAAAAGACTGACAGGTAGGGACAGGTAGGGGAAGGTTCTAGCCCAGAGCTACTACCTCTTCACAGTTTTCCTATTTGCAATTCAAAGCCCCTGCAAAATGACTGATGTAGTACACTGCTTTCCTCTTTTGAAGACAAAGAGATTCCTCGTTAGCAAAATCAGAGAATTCACAAATGATTGTCCTAATTCCCTTTCCTGCCCAGGCGGAGGCCCATCCAGCATCTCAAAGGGCTGCTGGTATGCTACCAGGGGAGCAGTCATTGCTAGGAAGAAATGCCTTGCATGCCTTCCCCTTTCTCACTCTAGTGCTTTCTTCACAGATCAGCACCCCTTTTCTTCTCTTCCTGCATGCTTCTTCTTCCTTCTCTTAGGAAGAATGTGGTGTTTGAGAGGCATCTTTTCAGGCATTTATATTCTAATTATAGCTCCATCACTATCAATCTGTGTAGTTGGAGAACAGAACTATAACCAATAAAAGACAACAAATTTCATTGTGTGATTTAGTTCTTCACATCAGTTTGTCATTCTGATTTCTTTCTCTTTAACCAGATACTTTTTCAGAAATTATATTCGAAGGACTGCAAGTAAAGTATTAACAAGACACTTTCTCCTTGGGCAGAAACATTTGACTTTTGATTAACTTTCTAGCTCTGTTTTCGTAGAAACCTGATAAAAGAAAGTAAAAATATAGTAGTGATTGGTAAACTCTAGCTGGACTGGATGACTGTAAATACAGGTTGGTAGCCCTACCTTTGGGTTTCCCTTAGTGCAGTAACTCATATCTGGCATGGCCCTGTAGGGACCACAGAAGCTATGCCCCTGGAGTTTCTTCAAAAGATGTGAGCCATGTGGAGAATGGGGTTTTCAACCCAGGGTGACCTCCACACCATCTTGATGTAAGTCATTTCTTTTTCACACCCGACTCACCACGTGGGAGCCAAAGAAAATAATTCCTGACCTTGGTATGGATGACTTTGTGGTCTGCTGCAAGGTCTTGCAGAAGAGGAACGGAGTATGCCCCTGCTGGCATACTTTGCATCCTGGCCTATGCTTCCTTTGGGGTCCAACGGTGCCCGATGCGGCATGGAAGTCTTGTGAGTATCCATGTTTAGTAGAGCCTTAGAAGACTTCCTGGTGAGTGTTGCAGGTGATGTTTTGACTTTTAGTGATTTGAATAAGAACATCTGCCTGTGAAACTGTCTGCATGAGTTAATAGTCCAGTCATAGTTTTTAAATTACCAATTTCTCTTTACAAATTAGAAAAATAATTTTTATATAAAAATTAACAGCTTCCACTGGAAGATATTATGCCAGTGAAAGAAGCAAGTAGCAAAGGACAAATGCTGTATGATTCTATTTATATGAGGTACCTAGAGTAATTAAATTTATAGACAGGAGATAGAAGTGTGGTTGCCAGGGGTTGGAGGAAAGGGAGAATTGGGAGCTGTTTAATGGGTATAGAGTTTTGGTTTTGCAAAATGAAGAGTCCTGGAGATTGGCTGTACAGCAATGGAATATACTTAAAACTACTGAATTGTACACTTAAAAATTGTTAAGATGGCAAATTATGTTATGTGTTATTTTACCACAATTATTTTTTTTAATTGGTAGTTTCCTCTAACCATTACATTTAAATCATATTTTCACTGACCAGACTAAGGCTAAAAGTTTCCATCTTTTACTATAAGCAATATAGGAAGACTTTGTGTCATTTTTCCAATTCTGTGTTCCAATTATTGTTAAACGTCACCTGTATTTCACTTCTCACCATTTGATGGGCAGTTTCAGCCATCAGTCACGGTGGGCTCTCATATAAGTGGTTTCCATGTCCCTTACAAACACGAGAACACCGCCTAGGGGTCAACTGCGGAACTACAGGCTACGCAGCGGAGAAGGAGGAAGCTAACCTCTGGCCGGTCTCCCACTCCTTGATAGGAAAGAGCACTTGGAAAGTTGATAGGAAAGAGCACTTGGAAAGGGAGGCAGTGCTAAGCACCATCCATGTCCTAGCATTCTTCTAATCAATAAAGTTTCCAAGATCTTGCTGCTACCAAAAGAAACATCTCCCAATATTTATATCACTTGAGATTAGAATAGTCTTTTTATAGGATACAGTAATATCTTATTTCTTGCTAATAAAAGCTTCAACTCCTAATCCTTTCTTACTATCTTCAAACAATGTAACATCTCCAGTGCAAATAAGGCTAAAAATGCTTGCATAAATTCTCATACCCACTTATGAATGTAATCCAGAAGTTTGGGAGAGTGACTCAATAATTTTGTGTTTGGTAAATTTGCTAAAGACTGTATTATGGAATCACAAGGCCACAAAATATTACAACTTAAACAGCTTTAGAGACTAGCTGGTTTTGCAACCGCCTGGAGATTGGTGGGTCTCAACCACTTTAGGGTCACAGACCCCTTGGACACTCTGATAAGGATTAGAGGTTTTTGTCTTATGCAAAGCTATTTTTACACAAAACTTTGAACACTATTTTTAAGGGCTTGTGGATGCCCAACGAATACCCACCCCAAAGTTCATAGAGTGAGGATTCCTGCTCTAGTCCCACCCCATAATTTGTAAGTGAGGTTTCTGAGAAACACCACATGTGAAGAAGCAGCCTAGCAAAGCTGGATGCTGAAGGAAAATTTGTTCCCACAAGTAGTGTGATGCTAAATTAGGACCAGCCCTTGAAAACCTATTCCCGGAGTGCACATGTTGACTAGAGAGGAGCAGGCTGAGTAAGAGAGCAAAGAACTGCCCAACTCTGCTGAGGGAACCTACTCAAAATCAGCACCCATGAAAAACAAGAGTTGTCCAATTGGCTGGAAAGGAAGAAGAGCAGAGAAGCTGGCAATCCAGGGACAGTCAGAAAGAGCATAGACAATGACCCATCGGCTGAATGAAAATGACGTGTGGGCGAGTTTGGCACAAGCAGTGATTGTGACCCAGTGGTACAGAGAAATAATAGCCAAAGTACCAGAAGGGCAGCAGGTGGTGAAGACCAAGAGCAGAGGCAATGTGGGTCTGCACGAAGTAATCGAGATTATTTGTGAAACCTCTGCCCGGACTTCTAGAGAAAAATCACTACAGGGGCTAAAAAAAGACTGGATTTCCAAGGTGGTGGGAAAAAGTTTTGCTCTTTAGGTTCTTACTACAAATGGGACATTATGATTTAACAAAAAACAAAGAGTAGGAAGAGCCAATTATGATATGTTTTGGCGTGAGTTCCCCACTGAAACATGGCAGGAGTCAAACGGTCACTCCAGGTAAGTATTCTGCAGCTGCTGTGTGGTGAACATCAGCTGTCATGGACTTTGTAGCAAGTCATGATAAATCTTTCTGAACCTGTTTCCTTGTTAAGTACCAAGGTTCTTTCCATCGCAAAAATCTGACTCCGACCAACCTGGACGTCCAGGGTGGTGCCATTGCAGCTCAGCAGATTTAAATGAGTCCTTTCCGAGTTGTTGGCATACGCAGCATCATCCTCTTCACCCAAATATTCCCTTCAGGCATAATTTTTTTTTTCAAAATTGGGAAAGAGAGGTTACCAGAAGCTAGAAAGAAATCTCTACGAGACTTAAAAAGCATTTCTTATAATTAAGAAAGAAAATGAAAAGGCCGACGATCAGAATGGGAGTTATAATTCAAGTTGACTGATTCCAAGAGCATGCACCGCCAGAATTGGGGCTCATAACCGGAAGTTTAGAGATGGGGTAGGCTTCCAGAGGCTCCAGTCCCATTTCCCCGTGATACACAGCTCTGCGTTCAGCTTCATTCTCAGGCTGGGGGTACTATGGCTATTGCAGCAATATGGCCAAGCTTGGCATTGGTACATGACAATGTCTAGGGAGAAAGACTCTCTTCCTGTGGCTCTCTCTTAAGGATGGGAAATTTTCCAGAAACCTCAGCAAACTTCCCTTTGAATCACAAAACAGAACTGGTTCATACACCTATTCCTAATCCTATGGCTGACAGGGGTGATGAGATTACTTTAGACAATTTAGGCTTACCCTAAGGGGACTAGGACTACAATGGGGAAGGGGTGAATATTTGAAAACAAAATCAAGATTTGTTGAAATGATGAATGGCTGCTAAACAGATAAGCATCAGTGTGCCTACCACATACTGTATTTCAAAAGTCTTACCGCATTCTTTTCAAAATCCTCTTTTGAAATCCAATGGGGTATGTGACCATGTTCTCCATTTTACAGATGGGGTAATTAAGCTCAAGGTCACACAGTTGGGTTAGAGCTCAGAACAAAGAATTTACTACTCAGAATCCAGGGCTTGTCTATGTATATTCCAAAAGTTTTACATTTTTGGCTTATCCTTTGTCCCAGAAAGTCTATTTCTGGGGATTATTATAAGAAAATAATGAATGGGAATATAAGAATAGACAAGAATGTTTACCCTAATGTGTGTGTGTGTGTGTGTGTGTGTGTGTGTGTGTGTATGCTTTAAAGTGGAAACTTTAAAGTACACAGTTAAGAGCCCAAAAGTACACAGTTAATTAAATCAATGATAGTATCACGCAATGAAATACCATGCAACTATTACAATTATACTGTAGAAGAAAAGGCAGTGGCCTGGAAAAATGTGCACAATATATTGTTACATAAAAGCAGGCTAGACTATACAACTGGGGTGAAGGAAAAACAGATCTAGATAGATGAAGAGATATATACACCAACATTTTATCGGTGCTTATCTTTGAATAGTGGAGTAATAGATGATTTTAATTTCCTGCTTTGTGCTTATCTCTATTTCCCACATTTCTTTGGTGAGAATATATAACAAAGGATTGGTGAGAACATTATAATCAGAGAGAAAAAAATGTTTGTTATTTGTAAAAAATATGTTTTAATTAAGTAATTTTCTTTTCACTAGAACATCGATTTTCAGACACAGCTGCCAGGGGGTTCCACAAGGGATTTCTGGAAATAGAGTCAGGGGTGATGGCAACAGCCCTGACAGTGGCCCTTGCAATAGCCTCTTCAAGCCTGATGAAATCTTAGGATAAGAAACATCGACCTCGCTTGGAGGGATTCTAAAATTTCTACTCTCAACTGCTTTCAAAGAGTGGTCACTGTATACATGGATGATGAGCGAGGCCCAGTATGAGTTTGGGATCATGGAGACAACAAACTACTACAGATGCTTCTTAAGACAACACTTACGATAGCAGTGATTTCTGAAGTTTCAAGTTCCTGGCACGTATTCGGCGCCTAATACATGTTGGGTAAGTGAAGAGATGTGAGGCCAAGAAAAATGATTTGAAAAAAATTAATCAGTGAAATTACCAATGTATAAATACTCAGTACAATGCCTGCTGCAAATTGTATTAGGATAAAGGACAGAATGACTCTCACACGCTCTGCTTTTTCTGGAATCATGCCTGGGTCTCCTGATCACCCAAGTCTTGCGAAGTTCTCCCTCATTTATCCCAGTTGTCACCGACGAGAAGCACTTTCTCATCTGTTGACCTTTTGGCCCCTGATCATTCCGCCTCCTGAATATACGGAAAGTACCCAGGAAGCAGCATAACCAAAAAATTCACATTTTCAGCCTCAAAGCAAAATCCAAAAGAAAAAAAGCCCAAAGCCTGAAGGAATGGAAGGACCAAAATTATTCAGGACAGATGCGAAAATGAAGTGGCCCACCCACTCCACATTCTTCAAATAGGTGAATGTTGGAGGCTGCCAGGTCCTGAGCAAGTATCATTCAAGAAGAGCACATCCAAGAGAACCCCGCTGTTTGCTCTGCTTTAAAGACAGACAGCCCCTCATAATTAGAAACAGCTTTATGCACATGCCAGATGTCCATGCTTCACTTCCAATTATTTTCAGAAACATCATAAAGGACCATTAGTGACAGTGTGAAATGTCCTTCTCTTTTAAAAAAAATCTGTTCACCCTTATGAGTTCAGTCTGATATGAAGATTGCAATCTGCTTATTCCTAGGGGTTTGTTTGTTTGGCAGGATAGGGATGTGTTTGACTTGAACTTTTATCACCAGAAATACTACCACATATTTTGTTTTAATCACGAAAAGCAGACAGCCTTACAAAAATTGTAATAAAAAGTCTCCTCTCTCTCTCTCTCTCTCTCTCTCTCTCTCTCTCTCTCTCACACACACACACACGCACCCCACATTAATACCCTGAGCACTTCCTAAGGATAAAATGCATATGAACAATTGATAGTTCTTAGAAGAACAGGGTCCGTATCATGAAGTAATAGTTCTTCTGAACTCTGCACTGGTCAGACCACTTGGGAATATAGTGTCAAGTTCTGGAAACCACATTTGCAAAGGGATATTTACTGATTAGAGAAACCCCAGAGAGTATATCACAGACTTTAGACTCCTTTAGGAGAGGGTCCGTGTCATGCCCTCTCTTGAACCCCTGGCACAGTGCCAGATGCATAGAACATGCTCAGAAATATTTGTTGAATGAATGAGTAAATGAATCCATATTTTATGCCTCCTTGTTGAAGTAATAACACAGGTTTAACCTGGAAAATAAAAGATATAGAGGACATAACAAGGCTCATTTCAAATACTTACAAGGTTTTCATAGAGAAGAGGGCAGAGATTTATTCTCTCCTGTTTTCTGGACCAGAGCTAGGGCTACTTAGTTAAAATCTGCAGGAAGGCAGCTTTGATCCAGGATCATTATTGCTATATATATCCATCTTGAAAAACTATGGGATGCTTGGAGACATTCCTGGTGCTCGATTTTAATTTGAGTATTAGAGGGCTACAGAAAGAGAATTTGGGTAGTGGACAAATTAATAATTTGTTCAAGAAATCTTTGTGCATGATACCAGATGCTGAGAGCAGGGTGGGTAGGTGACAAAAACAAAGGCAGGAGTTCTTCCCTTTTGAAGCTTATGGCCTATTCAGGAATGCACACAAGTGGGCCGGTAATCACATTACACATGGGGCCAGAAGGGCCATGATAGGGGAAGTGAGGCATCTCAGCGGTGGGTGCTCAGGGATCCCAGAAGGCTTAGATTAGGCAGAGGATGATTCAGCATGCATAGAAGCCTGAGGCATGAACCACCAGAACCTCCAGCACCCTGAGTCTCCACACTCCCACTTCCAGTCTACTCACTCTGGGCCTGGGAAATTTTCTCCTATTTTAGCCCTGCCAATCATCTTTGATGGCCGAGTTTTGCTTTTCAAGTTCTCAGTCTCATTGCTCAGACTTATTTGGAGGCTTTGAACCTATCTCCTTCCTAATCCTGTCCCAGCTCCAATGAGTCAGACCTTTAGTAGACATCAAGTTCTCCAAACAGAGAGTGGGCTTGATCTCCTCAGCTTAGATGAACACCTCACAGGGCTGGATGTTATATGCCCGAACCAACACCACGTCAGTGAAGCTACATGCAACCTGACCAGACTGACATATGAAAAGCAACAAAATGCAGAAAATGTGCTGATTAGATAGTGGTGATTGTCACACAGTCTTGTGAGTAAACTAAAAACCACTGAAGTGTAAACCTTAAAATGGGGAGTTTTACGGTATGTGAATTATATATCAATAATAACCGCTTTTTAAAAAAGTAACAACAGAAGGCTACTGGAGGAGGCTGAGCTTAAATATCTGGTTAAACTTTCTGCTTTCCTTATATTTATGGGAAGGGGAAGGATTTGTCTTTAGACATGATGTTTTTGCCGCCTTTAGAAATTCCTGACAACCCACAGTCCTGTGAAGGTATTAAAAATATTTTTGATTAGTGCTGACTCTATACACAGTCTATTAATTTATACCTAAATAATTACATGTTGCCAGTTTCACGATTTATAATTATAAGCATGCTTTTCTATTTATCATCACAGGCAGCACTGAGTAGTGAAAGGACATCTGGAAGGACTGAAGCTTGGTCCTGATTTTGCCATTAACCAAATCCTCGGTGACCTTGAGCAGATGGCAGGGAGGAGGTCACAGAACCCCTGGCTTTCTTGCTTTCTCAAATCTGACATAACGGGCTAGACTCAGCAGGCCGAGTTTGTCCCCTGGATTCTGGGAATCTCTAACTTTCAAAAACTTAAGTACAACCCTGAAAAGTAAGTAGGAGGGGTTACTGTTCATATTTTATCCATGAAGAAACTAAGGACCAAGGAATTCAAAGGATTCATTAATTTTGAACCAGGACCAAAAATGAGCTTGCCTGAGTTCTAGTCAATTATTCCATCTTGGACTAATGTGTGAGAGAAATATGAACCCGTCATCCCAGGAATTTACCACCTAAGTTTGTTAAACTGATGAGGGTTTGAAGCGAGATTGCAGGCTCTTGAGAAAGGTAAACGAGGGAGGCAGGAACATCAGAAAAGGCCTTTGGGAAGGAGATAAGTCAGGAGAGGCTGTTTGCTGAGGAGTTTACATTCTCTAGAGCACAAGGAAAGTGGGAGTTGCCAGGAAAACCTGAGTTTTCCAACTTGGCAATTAGTACACAACTGAGTTTTTATAGGAAATTGCCCAGCTCTTTGGAAATTTCATGTGGTATAAATGTGACCTTGGAATTCTATCTATTAATTTAGCAAAAGACGGAAACATTTTGAAACCCTTGGATTTGGGAGATCTGCTTGCATTATTATTATAATTACTTTCAGCAAAAACTGTATAATATAAAATCATGTTGTTAAAAGCAATTTAATTTTCTGAACTTTGAGGCTTCTTAATAACAAATAAAGCTTAAGCAGAGTGAAGGTGGGGTAGAAAAAGCATTTATTCTGAATCAAAAAAAAAAAAAAAAAATTAGCTCCTGGCACTGCATCTAACTAACTGGCTATGTGGCCTTAGACAATTCACTTAACCTCTCAGATCTTCGATGTCCTCAACTGCAAATGAAGTAGTTCGAGGAAATCAGCTTTAAAGTCCAGCTCAGTTCTAAAATACTATGATCAGATACCACACACTTGACCACATTCTTCTCCCTAAATCTTAGGGATTTCTGTCTCCCCCAGACTGTACAAATGAAACCTTTCACATCACCCTCATTCCTCTTTGCCCAAGGAACAGAAAGCTCAGACACAGTCTGGTGCCACCTTCAAGAACTAGCTCTAGCAGATGGCTTTACTGTGACTATCTACCCTGCTAAGGAAAGTTACCTCAAAGGAATATATTGAGCCTGACCTTGGCTAGAAAAGGACAGGATAGTATAGTAGTTAAGAGCATCGAATCCTGAATTTGCCACATACAAGTCACCGGGGGGGAAAACAAGTTCACCATGCCTGGCACCTAGTGGACACTCAATAAGTTGAGCTGCAGGCTTTTATAAAACCATCATGAGATGATAAATGTCACACAGGCTGGATTTCTAAGGGGAAATGCCGTCCCTCTTTTCTCCAACGTCTCTTGCAAAATTGTTGCCCAAAGGTAACAGGTCCAGCCAGCCATAGAGGGGAGGAACTGATCTCTATCCAGTAGGAAGAACATTTGACTTGACACTTAAATGAGTGGCGTAAATTCTTATAGAGTGAGAGAAGAGGCAAGAAAGAGAAGGGATGAATGAGAATTTAAAAAACAAGAGAAGAAACAGTAAATGGTGAATGAAAAGCTTACTGCTCATTTCTATTTTATGAGAAAAGGCATTTCAAACAAATTCTAACTGTTTTTTATCAAGAAGGAATGAATTAGCTAACAGGTTCCCACTTAGAAACATGCATGTGCATTTTCTGTGCATGTGGAGTTTGTTTAAAAATTCGGCATTGTATGTTTTTAAATACATAGATATATTCTGGACATGCACATTCCATCTGATATAATCTGTCTTCATCTCTTTCATGTGCCATTGATTTTCTTACCAGCTTCAGACGCAGAGCAGATGCGGCACCTGGTAGTTGGGCAGCAGCTGTGAGCAGCTTCGCGTGACCTTGTCAGCTGCTGGGGAATGGAAGAGCAACTCAGAGTTCAAGGCTAGTCCACGCAGGCCTACAGCTGCCACATTCGGTTGCATTAAAGCCTCAACAAGCTGCTAAAACATGAACTCTGGATCCAGATGCCCGCGGTTCAAATGCTGACTCTATCATTTCCTACCATGTTTCCCCGGAAATATGACCTAACCGGAAAATAAGCCCTAGCATGATTTTTCAGGATGACACCCCTGAACATAAGTCCTAATGTGTCTTTTGGAGCAAAAATTAATATAAGACCTGGTCTTATTTTTGGGGAAACACCTTAGATGTGTGACCTATGGCAATTACTTTTCTAAGGCTCAATGTCTACATCTGTAAAATGAGGCTAATGATAGTCCTTACCTCAAAGTATTGAGGATTGAATGAGATATTGCATAGAAAGCACTTAGTCCAGTACACACCCACAGCCAATGTTTAATACATATTTAATTAGTATGTACTTTTTTCTGGGAACCCTGAGATGTGGGGATCTTGTGATTGGTCCCAAGTTCAAGGATATGGGTTAATATAAATATAATGTACGAGTGTGAAGGAGGTGGATTTTAGAGAATACATTCCGTGGCCTCTGCCCCATATCAATTTAACAGCTATTTTTTCTGCTATAATGTCCTGAATCCGAGAAGACAAAAAAAAAAAAAAAAAAAAGAAAGAAAAGGATTTTTTGGTAACAATCAGAAACATGATAAAAGTATCAAAAGTATATTCATTTAGCCATGCAAATTGTAGAACCATAAGCTAATTCTATTTGTTTGGCCTCAACTTAGACCACACTGTTTTGTAAGAAAAAATAAAAACAAAGGAAAACATTGAATGCTATCTGTGGAAGAACCACTAATCCAATATTTTTTTCAAAATTTTTCTTATTGTGGTAAAATACATACAACCTGGAATTTATCATCTTAACCGTTTAAGTGTACAGTTCAGTGACATTAAGTGCATTTGTCCAAGGGCCATATGAGGTAAAATACACAAACAGCCGGGCCACTCACTCGAAGTGAAGTACGCATTGCCTCACCTGGTTTATTTAAGTAAACGAAATATATTTTTGGAATTTGCTGCGGGCCAATTAACAATGGATTGCGGACGGCAGTTGGCCCGCTGGCTGCAGTTTTGACACCCCTGCTCTGCACTGGTTAGACTTGAGTCCTCTTAAGCAGCTCACACTGCATAGAGTCAAGTGTTCTCTGGGCCAAATCATTTCCCCTCAAACATTGCAATAGGCCTACCCTTCTCATTATTCGAGGCCCCATATGATTTTTTCCACCTTCTCTCTAAGATTCAGGGTGCTTTTATATAGAGACCTTCATGATCTAACCAATTCACCTGAGAAATAAGCAGCGGACAGCTGGTACTATTTTCAAATTATGGACTGAGAAATTGATATACAGAAAGAAATAAAGCTGTTCTGCAATTTGGAAAACCATCTGTGATGCTATAAAAATGTCTCAGTGGACTCTTGACCACATAGATCATTATTTTTATTGCCCTCTCCCTAGATGAGATGTGGCTTTGTTTAAGAGAGTTGTTTATAGCTTGGCAAGCTATTAAGTAAAAGAACCTAATTTCAATTCTCCATTCTGGTGGGTGGTAAAACTAAAGGGGATTTAGTTTAGGCGAAGAGGAAATCATAAGAATGGGAAGGAAATATTCGACCTAAAGATTTATTCTGAAGTCTTTTGGATAATCAATGGATTTTTTTAATCCATTCGTGGGCTTGGGGTCAGATGGAATGAGCTGCAGTCCTAAGCCACCACCAGAAACACACAGTGAATGTTAGTTCTCACAACTCCCTTTCGGTAGTCAGCCCAGGATTGAGATAACAACAGCTCAGTGAAATAATGCATGCCCGGGGACTCACAAAGAAGAGGGCCCAGAAGCAGAAGAGAGATAAACAGCTCATTTCTTTCATCCTTCTCAATATTTCTTGCTCCCTCTCTGCTGTTCTTAACCATTTTTCATTCCATCCTATTTCCTCTTTCTTCCCTTTCATTTCCTCATTTGGGGACAGTGAGAGGTCATAGTCTTGCTGCCAACAGTTGCGACACTCTCAGTAGTCATGGCAGCCACAAAGCCATGGTTGGACCCCATCTAGCAGCCTTGAGGGAGTGTCTGATCTTCAGCCAGAGGGAGTCTGGAACTGTGCAGGAGATTCTCAGCCGTCACGTAGATCCTCACTTTTAATTTTATTTTATTATGTCCTTTTTCAAAGGTTATTTAAAATTTTAAGATGGGTAGTCTAATCTGTCAATCTTTTCTTTACGGTTTCCAGATTTGTGTCTTACTTAGGAAGGCCTTCCCAATCCTAAGATTATATATTTAAACAGATACATCATATTTCTCTAAACAGATATTTGGGCAAGCTGACATATGGGGAATAGGGCTGTCTCATAAAATATGAATGTGTGGATATTGTGCATGTACTTGGACTCTCAGATTTATTCTCCCCAGAAAAGTGCCCAGAGTTATCTTTCCTCCTGACTCCTTCTTTCATTCTCCCCCTCTCACCTCTACCCCAGCCATTTCATCTTAGCGTGGGGGGGGGTTATTCATTTGCTACAACCAGAAATCCACTCAGACTAACTAAAGTACATGGGATTGCTTGTACATTTATAAGAGAATATTATGAAACCCAATTTTGAGAATGACTTCGGTGGCACTAAAGGGCCTGAGTTCTCTCTTTCTCTCAATTTTCTTTGTCTCTGAGCCTCTGTTCCATCTTCTCCCTCTAATCTAGCTTCCTTTATTTGCATATGACTTAAGATGGCTGCCTGCCTCACAGGATCCTCCCACAGGATCTTATGAGTCCAGCACCTACAGACAATTAACAGCCTTAGGCTCTCAGTATCCAAACTCCAACTTCTACATAAAAAGATCTGATTGGCTCAAAGATGTCCACTCCTGGTCTAGCTTCTGATAGCCAGGGTTATTGGTCATGTTATTGCCCCTCAGAAACAGGGGGCAAGATAAGGTTCTTAAGAGAATGTGGCAGGGAGGAAATGTCTGGTGTAGCTAGTCCAGTTCACGTACCCATATTGCTGTGTGACTTCTATTCCCCTTCAAGTTTGCCCGTAATATCTGTAATGGGATTTTGTTTTCACCTATGGTAGGATTTATACCTTTTCTGGATGGACTGTGGTCTTGTTCACTAGGGGAGACTCTGATCCACAATTGCATTCTCGTGGAAGGCAAGGAGAAGGAAAAACCTGGGTACAGATGGAAAAGAATGAGTAATTCCACAGCCCTCACCACAGGCACCTCTGGAGACTGGTACTGTTTAGTGTGGCCATCTCCACCGTGCAGGCCACCAATGGGGGTGAGGGCAAGACGGTATAGAAAGGTTGTTGTAATCCATTTTTGGCTTTTCTTCCTACTATACATTGCTCTTGTCTCATGGCTAGTGGAGTGTGGTGGTGGAAATAAGCATAAAAAGTTGAATCTAAGAGTTGCTTCCAGAATTCTCTTCATAGAGTCAAAATAGTCTAAAGAAGTGGACTCCTAAGAAAAGTCTTTTCCGTTTTCTGCAACCAGACTAAGGATTTGGTGGCAAATGAAATGAGAGGACATGGTGGGACTTTAATTTTTACACAGCCCCTGTGATGCTCTATTTCCTTATCTGTAAAAGAGGGAACTATCTGCCTGGTGATAGAGGATCTTTTGAGATCCCACTAAACTCCAAAATAATGTTGTTATATTAGCATGATTTATAACTTACAGATAATCTAATCAACATACCACTTTTTAACATGCTAAAATATGTTCATTGCTAAAATGCTCTTTGGGAAAAAAAATCTGAAGGCTATATGGTAAGACCAACTAAATATAAAAATTTTGTTAAAATGTCTCTCTTCTCCACTTCTCCCATCTTTAACCAACCACCTTACTCCAGAATATTCCTCCAGAGTATAAAATGCTTCATCAGCATAAGAAGAAAAGCATACATTTGTAGTGATTCGCCATATGGAGGTTGTTACATAAATCACCACAAAGGCAGAGTTGGATTTGAAAACATCTTCCCACGCCAGTTTTAAGCATTGACCCAGACCACTGTTGTTAACACCGGAACTGGCTGATGAGTTTTGAGATATTAATCACCCTCTTCTAACACATGACTTTTGGAAAAATGTGATATGATAATGGTAATTGCCTGTGATGACTTGGATTTAGATTTTTGCCTCAAGGTTCAGGCATGGTAAACACAAAGAAGCTTAACTGGGTTTAAGGTTATTTGCTATCTCCTGAGCCACTGTAGGTGGAAAGATTGCAGTTTTGTCATTTGGGTTACCTCTGATGGAAGGAACAGGCCTGTTTCACGGAATGTGATCACAAATGGGATCACAACCATATCCACGTCCAAGTGACTGGTAACCAGCTTAACAGTACTGGTAACTGAATTCATTTTACATGAAACACAAACATGAATTGCTTGTTCTTTTTATTTATATTTTATAGTGGCCCCCAAGTAGTCAAGATCCCCTACTGTGAGGAGCTTCTATTCCAGTTCCATGGAATGACTGGGTTAAGATAGAGACACTTATGCCCCCCAAATTAAAGGATCACCACGGCCTTGTTGGACCACCCTGGTTTTGCTCATCAGAATGAACTAGAGAAACGGACTCCCTCTCCCCCCTCTCCCAGGGTCACTGGCCAAGAGCAAGGACAACCTCTTGTCCCCAGAAGACCTGGTCTGACTCTGAAGCAGAGACAGGCAAACTGTTTCTGTAAAGGGCCAGATACTAAATATTTTTTCCTTTGTCGGCCTTTCAGTCTCTGTTACTCAACGCTGCCACTTGCAGGAAGTCATGAAACAATATACGAGTATATACGTATATGAATGGCCTGGTCAGATTGGACCTGCAATCTATAGGCTGTAGGTTGCCAGCCCCTGCCAGACTCAAGCCCTTTATGAACTAGAGTTCTATGCTTGAAAATTGGTCGAGAAAATAAAGGAAGGCAAGCCTCACACAGCTGCTATCATGTGCCTCCCAAAAAGACATGTCACTTGGTACACAGCAAGGTCTTGGGTACCCACCGCATACATGCTGGTTGCAGGAAAGAAGGGCTATTGGAGTCAAAGCCAGACGATGGGAACCTCCAGGGCCCTCCTGGGTCCTCACCCTTCAGACTGGCACAACAACAAGTCATAATCTAAGTTTTCCGGCTGGCAGCGTGGGAACCACGGATACCCTGCCAGGATGGACCCCTGGCTCTGGGGTGGGGCTGGCAGTAGCAGTGAGTGGTGGGTGTTCACTGTGGATGCTCAGCTGGGTCTAGTACGGGGGAAGGAGTGCTAGGTGACGCCCAGTCAGCAACTTTCAAATAGCATGTCTCTTGTGTAACTAGATGTGTATTAACATCCTTTCTTAAAGAGAAACAATAGGAGCCTCTTCCTGCCAGCTGGAACTACGTCAGACAGAGTTTTCAGAGTATGATCATGACATTATGGCCGACAGTCAGCTGTGCTTTTCTGCATCTTGTCTTCAACCCGCCTGAACCTGGCTCTGCCCAGCAGTGACCTCTACTCTCCTGACCACTTATCTCCAGGATCCCAGAGGCTCCTCCCAGGGTCAGCACCCAGGCCACCTCCCTCGCTGCGATGTGGGTTAGGGGAGCACCCCCTGTTTGGGACCACTCTCCCAGGGGCTCCCATTTCCACTCAGTTCAGAAAAGCAACAAAATAGCCAGTATGCAGGCCAGTTTGGCATAGATCCTTTTAAAGAATGTCCTTAATGCTTCCATATTTCAAAACATTTTCAGCAAATTTTCATTGAATCTTTTAAACTATGCTGCAGGGAAGCCCCTGAGACTAAGGCTGGGGTTCTTAGGAGCTCACACAGACGTCTCCCTCCATGTATTTCCTTTTTCAAACAGGTTGAACGAACAGAAAACAGGCAGGTAATATAGGAACGATGCCCAGAGAGGCAATAAATACAGCTAACCTCTGCAGCATTCGAGGAGACATGAAAGAGGTTGGAAATTACCGTCTAAGTTCATTTTTTAAGTTCATTATTTACTTTCAAAGTACTGTTTGTGCAGAACCCAAGGACAAGAATGTACTGACCCATCCTTCCTCTGGCTGCCTGCCTTCCTGATGACGGTAAATGTAATCGCCTACAGCAGGGTACTGGTAAAACGCCCAGTGGAAGCGCAAATGGAAAAATAGACAAAATAAGCTTCCTTGAACCCATGAATTCACCAGGATCAGGAATATGTAAGATATATTAATTCATTAGTAAGCTCCAAGACATTGCAAATGCTGGGAGTAGGGGGGCGTGGGCGGGTGCCACTGACGCAAAAGTCAGTGTGTGTGGGACACTTTGCCAAACTCTGGGGCCTGTCTGGTTTGTGGCACACTTGGTGGGGCCTCTATCAGAGCTGGGCGGAGGCAAAGACAGGACAAGTGGCCTGGGTTTGGAAGAGCAAGACAAATCTCCACAGGGGCCTTGGAGTTCAGTCTGCAGAGCACTGGATGCACAAAAGTGCATTTGAGAGATGAGTGTCTGCACTGAGTCCTCTCCAGCTGAGGACCTGGAGTCCCAGAAGAAGGAGGGTGATGTCATCAGAGAGGGGTGAAGAATGCCAATTCACCTACAAAATTCACCAGGTTCTCAAAGGCCGGGACTTTCAAGATTTCAGGCAGCAGAGCTAAAAGTAATTCAGTTTACTGTAGCACTGAGTTCAGGTGTCTTGTTCCAGCACCAACATAACATGAGACATCCCTGAGGTCCTTCAAATTGTGCAATTGTCCAGCCTCATTTGAAGACCTGCCTTTTAATGCCTTCTTCTCTTCCATTCTCTTGGTTTTCAAGGGAGCCTGGGTTGCTAGCTGTACTTTTTTAGAAGTACTGCATTTGCTATAGGGGATGTTCATATGCTCTTAGTATAATATCAGCAAGAAGCTAGAAGAAATCAGAGATTATTGGGAAGGGAAATGATTTCAGAATATGCTCTTAATGCTGCCATAGATCTGACACTCAGAAACATTTGAGCGTGGAATGGATTCATCAGGAAAGGTACCTGTACACTGCATTCCTGAGTTCTCGCCCATTCAAAATCGTTTTTCTACATCCTTGATACTTGAACAATAGCTTGGCTGGAAATAAAGTTCTTGGTTTGTATTTTCTTAGTTTCTTGAAAATGCTGCTCCATTATTGTCTTGCGTTATATGTTGTTTTTGAGAAATGTAATGCCAGTCTAATCCTTTCCTCCTTTCAAGCTATTTCATGTTTTCATCAGAAGGTCCTATAGATTTTTCTTTTCTTTTTCTTTATAAAGCCAAGCAGTTTTACTAGGATATATCTCTGAGATGACCATTCCATGTCAGTTTTACCAAGTGGCCCCTTCACTGTATAGTTTGTGATTTATTTCTGGAAAAATTTCTTGGGTTGTATTTTTAGGTACTAGTTTGATCCATCATTTTGATAGCCTCATTCAGGAACTCCAATTGGGCATGCTTTATCTGTCTTCCATTTTTATTACTTTCCTCTGACCCTTTTTACTTCATTATCTTATTTTTACTGTCTTGGTTGTTTTTCTGCCTTTTAAAAATGTATTTGATTACATTTCTATTTAAATGTATTCTCCCTTGGGCCTTATAATTTAGTTTTCATTTCTTATATGGTTTTGTTTTTTATTATTTTTCCTGAATTCAACAACTATGATTTTATTTCTTATTTTTGGGGTTTTTGGTTTTAAGGGGGATTTGAAGTTTTTGTTTCGTTTTGTTTTAAGTTGTATAGAGAGATTCCAAATCAAGCAGCCACCATTGCTTTCCATACCTGGATGGAAGTCAGTAAATTATAAGTTAAGAAACAAGAACTAAAAGGCTTATATTAACACGGATATGTTTATTTCCAGTGCTCTTTATTCCTTTGTGTAAGTATGTGTTTCTATTTTTAGCATCCGTTTTGTTTTTTCAGCTTTAAGAGCATTTTTGTTTATTGCCCATAGATATGCATTTCTGCATACCTATGGGCAAGAAAGTCTCTTAGTTTTTGTTTGTATGAAAAACTTGTTGTTTTGCCTTCATTTTTAGAAGATATTATTCCTGGGCATAGAATTCTGCATTAAGAGTTTTTCTGTTAGCACTTTAAACATGTTATACCAGTCTTCAGCTTGCACTGTTTCTGTTGAGAAGTCTGGAGTTATTCTTTTCTCTGCTCTGTGCTTAATGTGCCTTTTATTCTCTGGTTGCTTTTAAAATTTTCTTTTTGTCTTACTTGTCAACAATTTGGTTATGATGTTCCTAGATGTGGTTTACTTTGGCTGTTTGTTCCCCCCTGGCTTAGTGGTCAATGAACTTCTTGAATCTCTGTGTTGATATTTTAATCAGATTTGTGAAAAATCTAACTATTATTTCTTCAAGATGTTTTATCTCAATCTCTCCTCTTTTTCTGGGGCTTTAATTACATGTACAGTTGGGCACTTAACAGTGTTTCACACATGATAGAGGCTCTGTTCTTTTAACTTTTTCAGTCTTTTTCCCTCTGAGCTTCAGTTTGGATGCTTTCTATTGCTGCGTCTTCAAGTTCACTGATCTCTTCTTTTGCAGTGTCCACTCTGCTGGTCCTGTATCAATGCTTTAACTTTCCTCCTGTCTCCCCGGTCCTTGCCTATGGTCTTCCATTTGTATGAAGACCATCTCTTTCCTCTACTCACCATCTGGTTAACTCTTTCTCCTCCTCCAGATCTGAAATCAATTGTCCTTTTCTGAAGAAAGCTTTCCCTGGGCCAATAAACCAAGTCAAATATCACTCTTCTATGTTCACATTGGCACAATGTATCTCTCATTTGCAGTGCTATAACCGTTATAATTTTACATTAGTTTTCATGATTATTTCATTCATGTATGACACCTCTGCTGAATTTTAAGCTCCGTGAAATTAAAAATTGTCTGCTTTTGCTCACTCTTATATCTCCAGCACAGTGTATGTGTTTAATAAATATTTATGGAACAAGTAAACAAATGCATTTAAAAATGCTCTTTCATGGTTCTCTTTTTATAATCATGCTTACAGCTATCTCTACCTTTCTAGCAAATGATCTAAGCAGAGGAGGATGCTGAAGGGATGGTAAGATAGTAAGAATATCACAGTAACACAGAAAAAAAGTAAATCCATCCCTTAAATTAGGCTTTAAGAAAAATTCTTTGTTTCTTCCTTAAAATTAAACTGGAATATTACAACGGATACTTTGGTCCCAAGAAGATAAACTACAAACCATCAACAAAAAATGTCTACTGGTGGGACTGGTGGCTCACTTTGTCCTTTCTACCTGTAAGCCATGAGAAGCCATGAAAATGGTTCTGCCAGCAAGCCAGCAAGGAGATAACAAACCCCAGGTTTCACCTGCTTTTCAATGCTTTACTTCGAGCATGAGAAGTTTCTTTTCAAGCAAAGCACTGGGATCAATTGATCCTATCTTTCACAAAGACCTCAATCTTCAATAAAGTAGAACTTTCAGTGAAGTATTTATTTGGTCCTTTAAAAAAAAGAAGAAGAAGAAAAAGAAAGCATGGATGCTATCCCTCTTTTTACTAAATACTGCCAATGACTTGCCTGTTTGGAACTAGAAACTTTCCCTCTTTCCATGTGTTAAATGCATATTTATTAAAATGCCATTTGGCCCCTTGGTTCCCCAGTTCTCAGTAGAAAAACAAAATGGTCAATAATTCATTTCAACACTCAAATTTAGCTGAAAAGCTTTTGGCTATTCAACTCCGTAGATGTAAGGTGAAAGTTCCAGAGGGCAAGAGGGAACCATGAGTTTACCAAAAGTCTGTGAGCACATTCTTTTCAAGGTTCACAGAATCCTGAGACTTAACCTTATTTTAAGAAAAAGAACCTGTTGACACTCGAGAGGTTTTGAGCCACTGGAAGATGAGACCTATCATGAGGAGGGCAGGGGAAGCTGCGCCCAAGCCATACGTGCCCTTTCTTCTACTTTCCACACGCCTTGTGGCCCTCCCCCAGAAACATCCGTTAGGTGGGAGGAGGCCCATTGCCAGAGAACACAGAGAACACTGATGTTTTCTGTCCTGCTGCAGGAAGTGCCCCCTTCCCCTACCACCCCCACATCTTCAGCCTGGAAATAACTTTTAGAGAGGAGAAGGGAAGTAAGGCTGTGAAAGGCAGATATTAGTTTTGGGGTATGAAGCATTTCTCCCCCAGACATTGAGAGGACACTCCAGAATCATTCGTTTAACTTTGGCTGCTTCTTCAGTATTTGAGAAGCCACTAAAAAGCTTTACCCTGGGAAGACAAATTTCTGAAGCTGAATGAGATACTGCTAGCTCTTACCACAGGATATGGCCTTTAATTACCTCTGACTTCATCTCTTCCCACTCCCTTCTCTTCCTGACTAGGCTGCACCCACACAGTCCTCATTGCTGATTCTCAAACAGCTAAACATGCTCCTAGCTCATGGTCTTCGCCCATCCTGGTCTCGGTCCACAAGTCTGTATGGTTTGTTCCCTCACGTCATCCTGGGCTCTGCTCAAATGTCATCTTGGCAGACAGATCTTTCCTGGCCACCCTGCATATGCCTTTATCCTATTTTGTTTACCTTCAGAGCACTTTTTTACCACTTGATATGTTTAATAGTTATGTTTGTTTGTAGTCTGGTTTACCTGACTAGAATATAAGATCCATGAGAGAAGAAACTTCCTCTTAAACCCTAGGCACATGGTGGGTGCTCGATAAATACTTGAAGAAGAAAGGGAAGGAAGAAGAGAGGAGATTGGGAGAGAGGGAGGAAGAAGACGGAAGTACCATAAGAGTTGAATGGGGAGTGAAAAGGGGTCTCTGAAAGCAGACATGGGAGACACCGAAAGAAACATTCTTACTTCATCCGTTCCCTGTACTAGGGGTAATTTACTCTGGATGGTAAAGAAATACCGTTATTTCCTGTTAAATCCATGTTAAATGAACTATCCACCAATAGTTATTTTCTTACGTTCCCCTAACCCATGTTAGCCTCTGCCTTGGTGCCTATTCTTTTGTTCTGACCCATTAACCCTAACTACTCCCCATCCCCCTAAGGATGGGAACCTTGTCCTGACCCTCAGTCTGATGGCGAGAGACTCTTCTGCCTTGCCTTTCAGGAGTCTGGCTTCCTCCCTTGTCCCGTATCCCAGCCCACGATCAGCTCCCGCTGCCTCAGAAACCCTTTCCCAGTGTCAGGTGAGGGGAACCCCATGGACTCCAGTCTGCTGCACAAGCAGAACAGACAGATGTCCCCTTCAGAACCAACCCCAGCTGACCCTCTGCAGTCAGAAGCCATGGTGATTTTCAGTCGTGTGCTGGATTCCAACCTCTTCTCTCGCCCACCTTTAGTACTGCAGAATGAACTATCTTGCTTTACATCTAACTCATGATTAAAAGTTATACAAAAGAGAAAAAGAAAAACACTAAAAAATGACCCAGCACATACATACTTTAGAAGGTCTTTGGCCCAGCATTAATAGTAACGTGTCACATGAGGTAAATGTCCCAAAAAAGGTAAAATTTCCCCACTTACCTCCCTAAAGAGGATTAGGCTGCAGAGATAGAAGCCTGACCAGGGTTTTGATCACTGCCTGCTCCCAAAGACCACCCCTTAAGCTGTCAATTCCTGAGTTGACCTGATGGACTGGTGTGTAGGTCTAAGCTGAGCCAGCAGAGGTAGTTCCCTCTGAGGTGCCAGGAAAGGACTTGGGCCCCACTGGACTCTTACTTTTGGGTAAGCCATGACCTGCCTCAGCCTTTCAGAGGTCCTGCACGACCAGCAAGACCTCCCTGATCTGTGCAGAACTCTGTCCCAGACACAAACTCCTAACAGTGACCTAGAACCAGTGCCAGGTGGCTTTGGCCTGGAGTTTTTCTCAGCTAGACTCACTGCTCTGGGAATTTCCCAGAAAGTCTTTGCCTGAGAAACTCTTGTCCCTGTACCAGTACAGTGGGATTGTTTATGAAGAAGAGTTGATCGATGAAGGGCAATGTCACAGCTGCACTTAGGCTGCTTTACTTGAAGACTAATCACATGGTTATTATAATCACGCAGACTGAAATTCTGGGAAAGAAAAGAGAAAGCAGACACACGTCTAGGGTGAAAAGCATACCTGACATGTCGTAGAAACCAGGAGGGGCTCATGTGCCTGGAGTCGTTAGAAGGTAAGAAAGATGAGCTCAATGGGGCCTGGTAGCCCATTGGAATGATTGGAGCTTTCACTAGGAGTGAGTGAAAAAGCAGACAAGGTGGAGACAGGAGAATAATTAGAAGAACGTTGCAAAGATCTTGACTTGGAGAGTGCTTATTGTCAGTTATGAGAACTGGTCAGATTCTGGATATATTCTGAAGACAGAGCCGGCAGGATTTCCTGGAGGATTTGATGTGAGGTTTTGAAAGAAATAGTGAGGTCAACCATGACTTTAGTGTTTTGAGCCTGAGCAGCTGCAAGGATGAAGCTGCCATTAACTGAGATGGAAACAAACTATAGATAGAGCGTGTTTTGGAGGGAATATCAGGGTTTCAATTCTACACATCGTAAGTTGAGCTGTCTATTAGATTTTCAACTAGAGATATAGCGTAGGCAACTGGGTATGCAGGCCTGGAATTCAGAGAAGTCCAAACTGGTAATACATATTGAAGTCCTCAGCAACTAGATGGAATTTAGAGACACAAAACTGAATGAGACCACCAAGAAATGAGTGTAGGTTGGGAAGGGAAGAGAAGAGATCCAAGATAAAAATCCTCAGGCACTACATGTTAAGAGATGAGCAAAGCAGATTGAGAAGCAGCTCTCTGGAATTTGAGTGAAGACAGTGCCCCACCCCCCAAAAGAGAGACTGATCAACTGTGTCATCATATCTAGGATCAGGTAAGATGAGGACTGAGAACTGACTATTGTATTTAGCAACATAACAGTGATATGCCGGTGGGGGGAGCCCTGATATGTAGAATTTGCCAATTTCCATGTTGAAAATACTGCCACCATAGCTGCTTTCAAGCCATTAATATTATGTCACTGAGTGTAGAGTTTAGAAGAGATGTGCACAATTGGCTCTCAAGAGGCAGTGAAAGCTGGCCCAGCACCCCTGAATGCTAATGGTATCCATTGCCTCACAAAGCTTTGGCTTTGGTTACCAAGAGGGATCTGCCTGGTCAAGTGTGAACGTGATACGGCTGAACCCACATCACCTAGACATCACTTAGACAGAGCCAATCAACATTTATCTTATCAACCAACATTCAGCTATTGGGGGCAGCCCAAGCATCTTACTGGAGGCACCTGGGACCCAGAGGAGGGTGTCATGGTCCCCGCAGCCCAGACTCACGTTAACCTTTAAAGAGAGTGCATTCCAACAATGAAAAGATGCAAGTCACGTCCCCTAAGCCCACAAAAAGTGTAGATTAGAGTTATGTAGCCCCAAACCAAGGAACACGAAGGATTGCCAGCAGCCACCAGACATTAGGGGAAAGGTATGTAACGGGTTCTTTCTCAGAGCCTCCCAAAGGACCCAGCCCTTCCAGCACCTTTACCTTGATGCGGGACTTCTGGCTTCCAGAACTATGAGAAAATAATTTTGGGTTGATTTAAGTCACTGAATTGTAGTCACTTGTTACAGAAGTCCTAGCAAATTAATACAGATTGTCAGGGTGAGAGCATTGAGGGAAGGAGAGGGGAAAAAAGAAGATTGAGAAGAGTGATGCCTGAAGTGGAGTAAAGATAACATTCCCAGGAAGAGGGAGTGATAACCTCTCTGCTGCCTGTAACACGTTCTGCACTCCTGTTCTTGTTTTGATCCAGACTGGCTCATCATCAACTATGCAGTTTGCCTTACAGCTGTGAACATCTGGTCAGTTTCCTAGGCTTACTGGTTTGACTGGTTTTATTGATGGGAGCTACTGTTTGGGCAAGCTTGATCTGTGTAAATAGAGCTCTTGGAATACTTGTCTTCAAATATCAGTGCATTGAGTCAACCAGTTGTGCACACACTGAGGAAACAAGCTTCTGAGAGATAATACCAATATCATTGGTGATGAGCACCATTGGTCAAAAGTAACTTTCTCAGTGGCTCCTGGTGGTGACTAAACTTTTCCCATGAGTTTTGTCTTTATATGCAGGCATCAGATAAAATTCACCTGCTTTAATACAATTAAACCATCATGAGCCATTAACGTATTAGCTCTGTGGGAAGCGGCTGGCTGGTGATGTATTGTGGAGTGAGGAAGGGAAGAAAACTCTAGAACCTAGGCAAGATCCGAAAGGAACAGATATGGGTGTCCTGGGCATTTGGGAATGTTAGCAAGGAATTGAGGGGGAAACTAAAATTAATATGATGGAATGAGAATAAATCATGCTTATGTCTATTTCTGTTTGTATTGGCTGTTCAGAGACCAAAAGTGGCCATTTATTGAGTTGCATTTAAAGCCCCTTACTGAGGACCTACTAAGGGCAATGCACCCTTTTATGTGGATACTAGAGCTACAAGGATGAATGGGTCCACTACAAGTCTGACTCTCAGTGGGAGAAGGGAACACATGTTGTGAGTGACAGTAGAGGGACAAAACGATGCCATATCCCACAGCTTCTGGGTGATGATGCCCTCAAGAGAGCAGTGGAGTTTTTAATGAGAAAAGCTCCATGAACTGCTACCAGAAGGAAGCCATGAACACCAAAGACACACTAAAGAGTTCACAGGAAGCTGGCTCCTCAGAGATTCGAGCTTAAGTCAGGTATCTGACCAAGGGGAAAAGCCTGGCAACTCTATGTAGACCATAGCCCACATGCATATGCTTTTGCCATTTCCTGGGGAAGGAAACTTCTGGACCTCGAAGAAAGAGCAGAAGCTTGATGCACAGAGGATCGGTGGAATCTTTTGGTTTATGTGACACATTGTTATAGGATCCTTATCAGGAAGAAAAGCACACAGTATTTTCTTCATGAATTCTCTTGGGTTTCACCATGGGAATGAATGCCTCTGGCCTTCCCTTTGGCCTCCCCTCTCCTGCCTTAATTCTGAATAAATTTTCTGTGTGAAGGAGTTTAAATAGAGAACCCATTGGAGAATTATTATTATTTTTTGTCATTGTAGGCAAGAATAAAGTGACAAATGGAGGTAAATATTTGCTTAATTCAGTGTCCTTGGAGTCATACATATTTTGCTCAGTTTTTTATTATTCAGGGATCAAAGTCGCTTTTAGGCCTAAGGAACGCAGGGAATTGGTGACATTTTCAGCTCTTTTTACAGGAGTGGGCACGGCTTTGGGAGAACAGTTTTTACCCTCCCAGCTCTCTCAATCCATCTCAGATAAAAATGTATTAAGAACATAAAGCCAAGTGAAGCAAAGTTCAAGAGCGGGAGAAAAGTTGACACAAAAACTTCAGCAACAGCAGCTGGCCCCAGGAACTCACAACTGATAAAGAAAACTTCAGGCTGAAGAGTCTGAGATGAAGGAGATATTAGTGAGTGGAGCCGAGCCAGCCACATCATGAAATTTTGCAGGAAGTAAAAAAGAGGGAATAGGGAATTAATTATAATAAATTCCTCCTAAAACACTGAGAGTTGGAGACAATTGTATAGGTTATCCAGAGGGTAACTTCGAATTCTGCAAGGTTTCAGAGAACTTTTTAGTCACAAAGGAAGCTACAGGAACCTCTGCCAAGCATATGGAACTGCCAACTTAAAGTCCAGAGAACTTGCTTCCGAGACTCCTTGGAAAGGGATATGTGGACTCAGATGGCAGGTTTGCTTTCTGGTTTAGTAAGGAGTAAACTTAAGTTTGTTTGGGCCTTTTACTAGTTTCTGTCCCCTGCTGAGATTTCCCTTGGCAGAGAATGATTGCATTGACCAAGCCAAATGCAAGCAATAAATCCAGTGATGCTTTATATTCTATTAACTCCAGCAGGGGTTAGTAGGCCCCCAAGACAAACATGCCTATTGTGAGATGGAGGCTCATTGTTTGAAGAGCAGACCAAACTCTGCAAAGCGTCTCATGTCTAAAGCAGAGGCTGAGAACGGGAATTGGGGTTGTGGGTCATTCCATATTTGGTTGCTTTTGGTCAGTTTTCTCAGAGGATGATGGGCAGACTAGAAAAATTATTCTGGAAGGAAAGCCAAACAAATAAGGATTTTAGTGAGGCTGAAAATGAGCCTGCCAAATGCTGCTCACTCCAACCCCACTTTATTGGTAGTGAAGCAAGTGGAATACTTGCTGTGAAGACTAGCCCTTTCTTAGAAGTGACTCATTGAAAAAAACACCCCAGGCTTTGCTAAATGGTCTGTCTCTAAAGGACACTGTGAAAGAGAAACTCTAGCTGTGACTTCCACGGAGTTAGGTGGTCTTGCAACTCAATTCAGGCAGCTGAATCCCAAGCATTCAGATTGATACAGAAAATGAAATTAACTAAGGGAGAAGATATAGCTCTTAATGCTCTACTTAGTTTTGGATGTTGTCTGGGCAGAGGGTCCCCATTCCCTAAACCTAACCCGGAACAGGCTGTCACTTCTGAACTATTTATACTAAAACTTAGTTGACCTTAGGCATGAGGTGTAAGGTAAATAGGATTCCCTGTTGGTTTATGGTTTGGAATCCAGTACATTCTCTTGTGGACACGAAGAGGATGAGGTAGAATCAAAAGCATGCATTGAATACTTCTCCTATTGTTTTAAATCAAGGCACACAGAGGGTCAAAGTAGACTACATGTGCCAGAATAAACTATCTGAAGACAGATTTGATGAGATAGCCAACAGGGCTTCTCGGGCTCATCCTGGGACTGCTAAGGTGGTCCCGGGGGTGCTTAGAGTAATGGACATGGGAAATAGGAATGTGGGTTGAAATGCTCCACCTCTGATAAAGTTGATAAATTGAAAAACCAAAATGAAGAATGACCTGTTACATTTTAGGGCAATTTCTCATCTGTGCCTACCTAACAAGAGAAATAACAATTGGGTGAATTTCTACTGAAAATTTCATGTAATGATTTAATATGAATGACCTAATATCCAGCTTTCCCCATGAGCCACCAATTTATACATCCAGCTGCATATACTGAAAATGCCAAGGGACTCCTCATTTTAGGAAAATGCTGTTGAAAAAGACCCCTTGCAGTTGGGAGTAGGAATAGAGGACATGTTAATGAAACATGGCTTCGTGTAATGCTCTCCCCTGTGCATGTTTCTCCTCCTCTCTTTGCCTCACCGAAGTTTGATATTCCATCTCTTCTCAATGACTTTAGGAGACACAACTTTTGGCTATCTGCATTAAACTTTGCTATGAAATAGGATTTAAGTCATCAGAGTTTTCACTCATGGCATTCAGGGTACCGAAAACTAAGGGTGCATTTTTCACACTTCACATCTTTACATCTATAGGTCACAAGTCTTTCATGCCACAGATATTTTGTTAAGACTGCTGTGGTTTGCGAAATCATATCTCACAATCCACTAAAGTCGGTTCTTTAAAAAGTTCTAGGCAAGAATGTTGCAGCCTATCTTCGGTTCTGAAGGAAACGTGGAGTAGCTCATAAAATAATTCCATCTACTTTGCTTCTATGAGAATCTTTGTTTAAGATATTTTAAGAAAAGAGAATTATACTCCTACTTTGTCTAAGGCTATACATCTTAAACTGAGATACACCCACCCTGGGAGGTTTGCGGCCAGGGGGAACTCGAGGATAACGGAGAAACCCAGTGCATCTTTCCATATTAAACAAATGCAGATACATTAGGAAACGGAACTCCATCTGGTGATAGCCTCATGAGTATTTGGCAAAGCTGCAGTGTTCTCAGGCTGTTTTCTTTAGGCATGAGCTTGGGCTCCTCTTCTGGCTCCCTCAAACCCCACCCTCTCTCAACTTTGAAGCCATTCTCAGCTAGACATGATACACAGTCTTTAAAAATCTTGATGGCAAGCATTATCAAGAAGCAAAAAAGCCAACTATAGGCTGAGTAATTGCAAAAGGTTTAACTAAAGCCACCCAGCCACAATGTAGCATCCTTTCTGCCAAAGTCTTCTTGTTTCATAAGAAAGACTGTTTTTCTTCCATTCTAAGCACCATCGCATTAGACACCGGACAGGCCTCATCTGAGAACTAGCATGCCTGGGTTCTACAGTTCGCTCTTACCTCTCAGAGCTTCAGCTATAAAAAAAGACGCATTAGGGGATCACCGAGTTCCCTCATGGTTCTAACTTTCTGGAATTCTAAACACAGCATTAAGGAATCTCAGGAAATATTTTCCTCTACTTATTGTTAGCTGCTTTCTGCCCCCTTCGCTGCTCCCAGGGTGGTGCCTCCTCAGCGCCTGCTTCCCCCTCCTCTGCAGCCCCTCACCCCCTGCCTGGTCCGAGGCCCTCACCTCTTCTTGCTTGGATTACCTAGTCCAACAGCCCCGAACCTGTCTGCTAGGATTCAGTCTTCCCACAGCACTGCAGCAGACCGATTTACAGGGCCAATGTCACCATGTTTCGCCCTGCCTCAGTCCTCCCATCGCCCCGTTTTCTAGAAAAGAACAGCTGAAGAGGTTTTCAAAGCCTTGCCTGCCTCTTTAGTGTCACCTCTGCCTGCTCACTGCCTTGCAGATGAGCGCTCATCCACACCAAGCTGTTTGTAGCTTTGCTTCTGCTGCTGCCTGTGCTCCAATGTCCCCCTCTTCGCCCCCATCTGCTTCACCTGGCCATCTCCTACTCATCCATGAAGGCTCAGCCCAGGAGACTGTTCCCTAGCAGAGTGCCCTGCCTGCTCCCTAAAGACCCTGCATCTCTCCATCACGGCACCCCCATGAGGTGCTTTAACTAACTGTTTTCTCTCCAGTGGGTCTCTCCTCATCTATGGACTGTAAGATACTTCAGAGCAGGAGTAGGTCGTATTCATTGCATTCCCCAACATCTAAGACAGTGCTTCTCAACCGGGAATTATTTTTCTCCCCAGGGGATATGTGGCAATGTCTAGAGGTATTTTTGGTTGTCATAACTGGGTGAGAAGTGCTACTAACACCCAATGAGTAGAGGCCAGGGATGCTGGTAAATGAGCTAAAATGCACAGGCTAACCTCCCACAACAAAAAGTAATTGGGCCCCAAAATGCCAAAAGAAACCTTGATCTAGGACAAAGAGTACATAATTTATGCTTCTTAGTGGAAAAAAAAACAAGTGAATATATGTCACTGAATCCAACGCTGCTCTCAGGTGAGACCCATGTGATAGTGATTAGGTCTGAGAAGAATTCAAGTTAATGTATTGGCTTCTTTCAGCACAATTTAGTTTAAGTCTAATCTTTCATTAGAGACTGAAAGGTTGATTCCAGTAAAGGTATTTCAGGTATGAACTGAATAAATAGGAACAATATTTTGGGACAGTTCTATACGGAAACGAAGAATTCCTAACCTGAAATAGAATCACAGGATGTCAGAAATAAAAGTGGCTGTAGAAACGACCCAGCTAAACCTGCCAGTGTCACAGACGGAAACTCTAGGTTCTTTTTAATAAAGTGACTCACCCATGATCACCTGGTTAGGAATGGCAGCCTGGGGGCCAGCGGCAGGATGCCCATGTTGTGACTTTACCAAAAATGAAGATAAGACTGTTGGATCATCTCTGAGTCCCTCATCGAGACTGAGGCCAGGCTGAGGGTGTGGAGAGAGTGGGGAGTTACATTGGCCCTCTTGGACAGACAAGGAGAAAAGAGAAATACAGATAGCTGGGAAAGACGCTTTATTACATATCTTGGTTTCCTGATTTTCAAGACCTTTCCTCAAACGTCCTGGCTACTAACCTTGATGCCTGCCTGGTGCTAACATCTATTCCTTGATACTTCAGGTCACACACAATCCAAACCATTGCATGTTCCAGTATCTCCCACTGGGAGGCCCATTGATGTTTTTGAAAGGACAATTCTTTTGTTGCGTTACTAGCTGTTTGGTATCCCTGGTCTTTGTTCACTAAATAGCTATTGCGTCTCCAATTATGATCATTAGAAGACAAGCTTAGCTATTTCCAAATGCCCCCCAGGAACCACCAAAGACCAGATGGCAGAGTTACATTTATGTTGAGCAAAGCACGTCTTGGTCAGGACAAGAAAGCAATCAGAACAACGGATGAGAGTGGTGTTAATGACCATCTTCATCAAAATGACCCGTGCAGTTTTTTGAAAATAAGATTCTCAGGCCTATCCTCAAGGGATAGGATGCAAAGCCATATGTGTATTTTTTTTCTTTATTTAAATAGTCTCACTAGATGATTCCTATGCACACCAAAAGTGTAAAAATCATACCTTAGTGTAGCTATTGAGCCTAGCTCGTACTCAATGCTTAAAAATGCCAATTCTCATAATCACTCTCAGGGATCTTGAGTTAATTTCACCCGCAGTGGGGACCTGGCATTGGATGTTTTAAATGCTCCCTGGTGGATTCTGATATTCGGCCACGGTTAAGAAACACTACCATTAAGGAGTCTTGCCAAGTAAGAGGTGATCACAAATTCATTTCCCCCTTCTCTCTTCTGGGTGAGATGCAAACAACTTAAAATAATGGTTCTCAACCTACTGTGTCCCCCAAGGAGCTTTATAAAATCCCAATGCCCAGGACACATCTTGTACTCTTGAAATCAGAATCTTTTGGGATAGGACTCAGGCATCAGTATTTTTAAGGGTCCCCAGGTGACTCCAATGTGCAGCCAAGTTTGAGAACCACTGATTCAGAATATTTGCCTGTCTTCTCCCATAATCCTCTGCTCTTGGCTTATCTCTCTTTCAACCTTCTAGTTCAAAAACCTGAGAGAGCTCGTGGGTAGAGGTTAGGAGGAGAGAAGTGAGAGGATAAACGGCAAGATTCAAGCTGGTTCTCTTCACCACTTCATTCCTGGATATCTTTTATCCAGCACTCTGGGAGTAGTTAAAGGGCAATGGAGAAACCTCTAGACCTATTATATATTTCCAAGAGGAAGATTCTTGGACCAGTATCAAGCTCCCTTTTTTTATCTCCATTCTTCCCAGAGGTTTCTAAATATTGTTTTGAGATGGGGATTTCAGCTTTTATTCTTTTCCAACATTTCATTTATGTGGCATGTGCAGGTCAAAGAAGCAATGGAAAGCTGGAAGCCATTCTCTTTTAATTAGCAGACGTCTCAGTGGCTGAAATTATTTGCCATTAGCAGTGCCAGCACAGCACTGGAATGTTAATTGCTGTTATTGGTCTTCAAGCCTGCACACCTAACTGATAAGGATTGTTAATATGTCATCACTGCAGTTAGAAACTCATAAAAGACTTCTGGCCTATGTCTATTCAATGTCACTGGGTAGATTAGAAGATCAAATGTGACTTCCTGTTAAAGAAATGTTCAATCTGACTTCAGATGCGAAAGGCAGAAGAGTAACATGAAATTCCAGACAGAGCTGCCTCCTCTTTGACATGTCTTACGGTCATGTCAGAACAGTGGCTGCCTGTAACCCATAATTCTGTTAGCTCCAGTCCCATGTTGTTGCTACATCCTTGAGATGGGGGGAAATCATTCTTTATGTGTTAGGCTAGGTCCCAAGTGCTCAAAGTAAAACCTTCTACATTTGGAGTGTTCTGGCTCCTACTGTTAGGTTCTTTCATTTTGCTTACACACACACACACACACACACACACACACATGCATTTTCTCTAAAGTACATCATTTGCATTGGGCTGGCAGACCCTGATGTCATGTTGGGAATCACCACGCGAGACTCTGCTTCCCTCTTGATCATAAGTCCTTCCCTGCTGTGTGACTTCACTTGGGGCCAGCTCTGATCATCAAACAATTTGATAAATCTGAACTGCCAGTACTTCTTCCTCCAAAGGATCTCTTCTCCTTACATAAACATATGTCAGCAGACAGCTATGGGGGTATCTGCTGGGAAGGGCACAGCTTGAGACATAGAATAACACCATCTAAACTCCAAATCAAAAATATCCTCCAACAGATAGATAGTTGCCTTTAAAACTGCAAACCCTAAAGGGATCACTCAAGTAGTTCTTCCCAGAATTCCAGACACTATCCATCCAAAATGGCCTCTTAGAACTTAAAATGGCAGCTTCAAAAATATTAACATCTAGTTCCCACCAGCTACTATTTATTGAGAATTGTGCTAAATCCTTCACATCTAAGACATTATGCAGTACTCACACAACCTAAGGAGGGAGACATGATATCATTATCCCCATTTACAGAGGAAGAAATGTGGCCCAAATTTACATAGCCAGGAAGTGTGAGGATATCAGTCAAAGTATGTCTGAATCTGGAAGTATATACAGTTAAGTACTGTGCTCAATGCATTGACTGCTGCTGCTGCCACTGCTCTGACTGGGGTTACCGGCTGAACTCACTGTGAGACTAGAGCAGGGCCTTGCCATTCTTCTACATTTTTATCTCAGATTCTATCATCACATTTCTTGACACTACACTAGCCCTGTTTCAGCCATTGCTGAGATCAGAGAGGCCTTTGCCAACCATTCTCATGGTTCTTTAATTAGGTCCCCAGTACGGCATCTTTGTCCTCTAATCTTTTTACAGTGCCCTGGTATCATAAACATTTAGAAACTAAGCCTCCAGATCTCTTACAGACACCTCCTTTGCTCCTCTCCTTGCTTCTCTGAAATTGTTTCTCCAACCAAAAACTTAGCACAAGTTCTGTAGAGGTTGGGTAAAAAGCATTGTTTTGGTATCAAGAACATTAAAAAGTGATAGGTCTGTCAAACATTTCTATGCTTTCTCACATCAAGGTGAGTTATGTGTCTGTCTACACTCTTCTTTGACTGACTATCTGATATTTTCATTACCAATTGAAGTAGACAATAGTTTTTTGCCTTCCTAGCACCTTGATTGTACTTTCGGGACGATTTTTACCATGCAATGGATCTGTGACTCCAGGAGTGGACATGTGACCCAGACCAAGACACTCAGAACATTACCTCTCCCAGGACAAAGAATTGGTTTAAAGATGTTAATAGGAATCAAATAAAGTGAATCAGAATTAATTCTAAACTTGTCTTTAAGCAACTGGATAAGATTCAAACTCTTTTCTTCTAGCCATGAGTGTGTAAGCATGAACTTGCTGGCAGCCCCCCTCCACGAGGAAGGGAGAATCTATGTGAGAAAACACCCACAGAGAAGAAAACAGAGCCAAGAATTGGACAGGCCCTGGGTTCCTATGACATTGTCTCAGATTATGTATCCAGCCATGATTCAAGTATATCCGTGGACTGTTCAGTTACATGAGAAAATACATTATCTTTTTGTTTAAGCCAATTAGGTTGATTTCCTGTCACTTAAATAAAAATATTCACAACCAATAAACATTTTTTCCCATGGATCATTAGATGGTTCCTCATGCCAAAGGATATTCCAGGTTCTGTTCAGGACAAATTGACACAAAATACCTCTTGGCTAATATGTATCCCTATACCCAGAATCCTGTCTACACATGAAAAACAGCTTTGTAAATAGTAAACCCAGTACCACTATGAAGTAATATTAATATACCTTAGTGTGAATTGACTATGTCAATATGAGAGTTAACTGGGAGAGGATAGAAAATGTGTAAGTCTCTGGATACAGGTTCCTGAGGTATGCTAGAATGGGGTGTTAAGGGAAGAGACTGGAATAGGAGAAGATAGAGGAATTGGTAAATATTGAAGATAAACATCATAATTTTGCCTGAGGCCATGTTTCCATTAATTGGCTATTGGGCCTGAAACAAGACTAGTGAACTGAAAACCTAATAAAAACAAAACACCTGGAGAGAAGAAAATTTTTCGTAGTAGCCCGAGTGAGAGTAATGACATGAGCTAACGCAATTTGAAGAATAAATAAAGAAATTGCTCCATGCGATGGGACTGATTCATTTTGTTTCAGAATGCAATATCATGAAGTAGAGGGTAAATCAGGGAACGTGGCCTAAATATAACAGAGGGTGGAGGTGACAGAGATTGATTATTGGAGGAGAGAGGAAAAAGGAACAAGAAGTTCTTCCATGGCAACTGAGCATAAAGTCTTGAAAAAGAAGTATTCAAATAGCACTTCAACGTATGATGCCTGTTACAAGAGGCTCATTGAAGAAAATGTGGATTTTTAAAATTCATTGAAAAATAGTAAACTAAATTTTATTTTCTACTTATGATTGACGGACCTGTCCTTTCAGAGCCAGGGCATATCAACTAGCTTTCAGATATTAAGTTCAGTGGAAAAAGGAAACATTTAAACTTTCCTTTAAGATAGTGGTTTGCAACATTTTTCATGTCACTGTATACACAGAAAATGACAATTTTATGGCACTAAGTTAAAAAGAAGAGGTCATTTGAGGCAGAGGTTGCTGACCTGGGCCATCCCAGGTTCATCCATGTCCTCAAAGACAGAATACCTCTCTTCCCTACAAGAAACCTGGGTCAACCATTTAGGAAGCTCAAGCAAAGAGTGTCTGCATGGCCAAACCTATACTGAGGCCACATGGGGAAGAGGAGAAGGCACTGGAGTAGAAGGCAAAGACCAACACTTTGGTTGTAGTTCTGCCAAGTGCAGGACATAGGACAAAACCCTTAACGCCAGTGAGTCTCAATCTTCTTATGTTTAAAACAAGGTTGAAGATATTTTACATTCCCTGCCTTATAGAGTCACTGTGAGGATCCAGAATACCATGTTCGTGCATACAGTTAGCAACCTGAGGGTGCTGTAGAAATGTACGGCATGATGATGATGACGGGTGTGATGACGTGTTCTCTCCAACCCTGCCTCCATCTAGACCACTCTTTCAAGGCTTGCAAGAGTTATCCTGCAATGGACAGGCATTGGCACTGAGGAGAACAAGATGTCTGCTGAACTGGAGTGACTGGGAACACAGCACGTGGGAGGCTACTCTGCAGCTGGGCTCTTGTGTTGGGCCAAAGAGCTAATGGGCTTTTGGCTCCCTGAACATCTCTGTTGAAACTCCCTGGGGAATTTTGCTTTATGAAATTCCCAGCAACTTGGGATCCCAGTGGACTGGTTATTAGGAGCCTGGAGGGCTCGCTGTTGGGTGAAAGAAACATGTATGAAGTCCGCTGGGAAGAGCTGTAGGAGGGAGGTGATGATGTCTCCCTGACTCCTACTGTGTATTGAGAGAAGCTGTCCCTGCCACTGTTTATTGCCAATTACTTTTGTCTCCGGAGCCAAAGAAAATATATTTGAAGTGAACTCTTTCAATTAGACCCATTTTTCACTGGGACCCAGAGATGGTGAAATATTAATAAACAGGTGGGTTGCAGAATACTTTACAATTGCATTAAAATTGATCTTTACAGGCTAAATTATTAACACCAGAGCTGCTGGCATATATTCTGATATGGTTAGCAGATCCAGAAGCCATTAATATCAACACAAAGCAAATTCAGAACTATTAAACACAGCATCTATTTTACCAAGAATGGAGTAGCAGGTGAAAGGATGAAATCACATGTAATACATTTCTGAAAATAGGGACAGCTAATTTTGTAATGGATTATCAGCAAAAGCTGTGACAATGTCTACAAAGTCTCTAAAATTTATTCTGCCTAGGAAGAGTATTCTATGATATTTACTGGAGTAGGGAGGGATGGAGGAGGTAGGATAGTTCTGGAAGTCATGCTCATAAACAGTACTAATTTCAATGATATGTAAGGAAGTATTATCTAGCAACCACATAGTTGCAGTCTTTACTTGTGCCTCTTGACGATTATTATTCAGGTATCACTTCTCAAAAACCTTTCCTCCAGCTCACAGTATAGTCCTGCCCTTCACCGGCTTTCCTTTACCAAACCCTAAACTGTTCTCCAGCCCCAAATAACTCAATAAAATATGTGCACCTTGCTTGACTCTGGTTTGAATAAACAAACTGGAAGGCAACATTTTAAAGAAAATGAGGAGAATTTGAATTTGAACTGTGTACTAAATGAACCAACAAACTATTGTTAGTTTTGACTGGTGTGATCACAGTATGATAATCATTTAAGAAAACACCCATATACTTAGCAATGCACACTTAAACACACAAGAGTAAAATAGTGTGATTCTGGGACTTGCTGGAACATACTTCAGTCAAAAGAAAGAGAGAATGAAGGAAAAAGTTACAGATGAAACAAAAGTGGGAAGACACTGATAATTCTAGAATTTGAATGATTGATGTTTGAAGTTCATTACACTATTTTCTCTACTTTTGTGTATGCTTGAAATCCCTCCTAAGAAAATTATTTTTAAAAAAGAAGACAAATACAATACACTTAGAATATCATAAAAATGGCAAATATAAATCAGAGAAATATATTTTAAAACAATAATAAAGTAAGTTATTTTGTAGACAGATAAGTGCAACAAATAAGCCTGATATTTTTTAGTGCCATTCACGGAATCGTGTCATGGGTCAACAGTGTAGTGCGTAGTGTATTTCACTGCAAAATATTAAAATTGTAAAAGCAAGATTATGCACACAAATATTTTAAGCCTTTATGATTCTTTTTAAGTCCGAATGGACTAACCTCATTCATAAAATATTTTCTTATTCCTCTTAAAATTAGCAATATTCTATTGATTTCTTTAGTAAATGTTTTAATGAGAGATTTTTACAAACACTTTTGACTTGAGTAAGAAATTGTATGAGGTGAGCTAGGGCTCAGGAAGAAAGGAAGTGTGTTAAAACTCTTCAAAATGGAATTTATCCTCATATTTTTAAAACATCGTTTTCTGGCAAGATTCATAGTTTTCCTCCCACATCCTCTGGTCTGTGGCCAGTGTCTGGAGAAAGTATTGCTGTTCATAAGTGAGATTTTAAGAAACTAGTATGAATTCTGAAAGAAGAAGCCATGGGGGCGGGGGTGACTTTCCTAGGATCCTCCAAGAGTTTAAAGAGAATTGACTTTTATGAGGACTGACAATTAAGTTCGTGAACTTGTTGCAATGATATTGCTAATCTTTTTTGATATCAGAGGGATTATTCATTCTGAATTTGTACCAACTGGACAAACAGTTAGCCAAGTTTACTATTTGGAAGTGCTGAAAAGGCTGCGTGAAAAAGTTAGACAACCTGAACTTTTCGTCAACAATTCAGGGTTCTTGTATCACAACAATGCATCATCTTTTATGGCACTGCCTGTGAGAAAGTTTTTAGCCAGTAAACAAATAACTGATTGGAATACCTTCTGTGCTCTCCTGATCTGGCCCCCAATGACTTCTTTCTTTACCCGAAAATAAAGGAAATATTGAAAAGAAGACATTTTGATGACATTCAGGACATCAAGGGTAATACGATGACAGCTCTGATGGCCATTCCAGAAAAAGAGTTCCGAAATTGCTCTGAAGAGTGGACTAGGCACTGGCATCGGTACACAGCTTCCCAAGGGGAGTGCTTCAAAGGTGGCTATGGTGATATTCAACAATGAGGTATATAGCACTTTTTCTAGAATGAGTTTGCAAACTTAATTGTCCAACCTTGTCTATCCAATAGATGCAAAAATCACAAGTTTCATCTGAAGAACATTCAAGAAATTGGAATTGACCTACCTCATCGTGTACGAGCTAAGGCCAATGTGCGATCTTGTGTTGCTAATCACTAAAGCAGAGAGTCCAGAAGCAGGAGAGCTACTAGGTAAACAGGCCTGGGTGAGTAGAACATTGCTTGAGCTACAACAATCAGATCTTGAACTAGAACAATCAGATTATTTTTCCAACTTTGGCTCTTATTTGAGCACGACCTTATCTATGAAACATCGATCTAGACACTGATTTAGCAGAGAGTTTGCTTAAATAAATTACTTCGCATCTTCTTGGCAGAAGGGAGAAGAGGAATGCTTGAATGTTTCAGTTTTCACCCCGATGTGTAGAGACATGAGGTTGGGAGAACGGAGGTTCTTCAAGCTGGAGAGGTGAGATGAACACACAGGCCGTTATATGACCAGGAAGAAAGTAAACCATCCTGTAGAAAGGTGTGATCATGTGCTGAGATTTCAAAAGGACACTGAGTCATCAGGGAGAAACTATTTGAGTCAGACCTTGAATGACAGGGAAGGTAAGTCAAAGAGAAGATACGGCATAAGCAAATGCACATAGGGTAGGGGGAAGAGGTCCATTTGCCTGGAACATAGGGTCGATGGAAGGGAGCAAGAGATCAGAAGATACTCAAGTACTTTATGGAAAATTGGAAATGCCAGAATGGAAATATTAGGTGTTAGGCAGATGCTGGGCAGGGACACTGAGAGTTTTTAAAACATGATCAGAGCTGCCCTGTTGAAGGTAAAATCTAGCAGTGTTGAGTAAAATGAATTGTAGCAATGAGAGGATAGATAGTAATAATCACTAATGCTATTATTTTGCCAGTGCCATTTTATCTGATTGAATTCTCATAGCAACATATATTAGTGTATTACTTTATAAATGAGGAAATCGAGCAACTTGCCTGAAGCATACAGTTAACAAGCAATAGAGGCAGTATGCTTACGTGTTGTTAATCACTGTCGGACTACTTCTTAAGGAGGCCAGAATAGGTGGGAAGTGATGGGGTTTTTAATTAAGAAGGTGGTGATAGAAATGGAAAAGAGGCATGAAAGTGGCAAGACTTAATGAACAACTGCCTATGGAAGTTTTTTATTTTGGACACTAGGGAAAGAGAATGATATTGTCACTAACCTAAGAAATCAGAAGGAAAAACTTAATGTGGGCTAAAAGATGATTAATTTGCTTTTAGCTATGTTGAGTTTGAGATGCCATTACTAAATTCCACTGAAAATGTCTATCAGGCAGTGGGAAATGTAGTTTGGCGACTAAAGAGAGAAGAGGGAGCTAGAAGGAGAAATTGAGATATTATGTGAAAGCAAGAGAGAGGTAAACAGGCAAAGGAGGGGAGTGGAAGGAAATCATCTGGAAGGAAGTGATCCAAGGTTGTTGGTTTTTTTTCTTCTGCTCTCTCAACTGAGAATAGAGCTAGATGCCTTTTGAGTTTTGTCAGCTATTCCCTCCCAAACTATCTACCTCCATTCAAGAACAAAATGGAGAAATGTAGGACACAATTTTATAAAATAGTCCTGTGGAATAATTCTCTGACCTTCTGTTGTTGGGAGGAATAGAGGCAGCTTTAGTAGACGCATGAGGATTGTAAGTAAAATTATGAGGGGCAATCTGCTTTCTCTTTACTCTGTCTTCCACCAAGATAAAACAAGGGTGTCCATCTTTGGACCTAAAGTCCTGGTGAGTCTCCCAGAGAGCCATCACATATTGCTGCTCAGGGCAAGCTTTGAGGGGCTGACACAGGTCAGGGTGCTTTGTTTTGAGGGGGCAAGGCAAGGCTCAAAGCTGATAGAATATGCACCAACCCCCCTGAGATTCTCCATCTGAGCAGCCAGTCAGGTCTTTGCGAAAACATCCTAAACAACAGAGAGTGCAGTGAAAGGGCAAGATTCCATTGCTGAGTTCCCCGCAGACCCTGCAAATGAATGACTTGGGATCAATGGGGTGAAAGTGAAACAATAAACAGAGCAGGAGTTTGTGCAATCTCATCCAGGTCAAGGAAATCACCTCATCACTCTCCAGATGATGGACAGATTCTCATCTCTTAGTTTACCATCTTCCTCACAACTTGGCTCAGCAATTTTTGTTTCAAATTGCATGGTCAGGAGGATATTGCATGTTTCTGTTATGAGTATGTAGGGGTCACAGTGGGACGACTCCTCCACTATGAACTTGGAACTACGGGAAATAGATTGCCTGACAAGACTAAAATTTGCAATGCTGATGAATCAGAGAAGACATCTGGGAAATCACTTTAAAGAACAAATATGTTCCTTGGACAGTAAGACTTGACTGGACCCTGATGGATGAGATTAATATATCTGAAGAAGTAATGCATTAGTGAGAAGGGAAGTTCAGCTCAGTTATGAAGAAGACAACAACATTTAATAAATATCTCCTGAGTACCTACTATATGCCAGCAGTGAACTCACATTCTAGTTGGGGAGACAGAAAACAAGCAAATGCACATAGAACCAAACATTAGGTAGTGCTTGTTCCAGGGGAAGGATCTGCAGAACAAAAAGCATCTAGTTCTCAGTGGCAACTTGCTCATTCAACTTCTGTGCCAGATTTACAGCCCTGAACCTGTGTCTCCAGAATTTACCAGTGATTTTTTTAAATTATTTTTTTCAGTTATAGTTGACATTCAATAGTATTTTATATTAGTTTCAGGTGTACAGCACAGTGGTTAGACATTTATATAATTTAAGAAGCGATCCCCCTGACTAGTCTAGTACCCACCTGGCCCTATACATAATTGTTGCAACATTATTGACTATATTCTTTATACTGTCCTTTACATCCCCAGGACTATTACTGGTGATATTTTGACCAATTAATAGCCCTTCTGTTCATTTCTTTCTGTGTGATTTTCATGAAGATATGCATGGAGAAAAGACTGCATATCAAAAGTGTACAGCTCAATGAATTTTCCAGACCGAGTACATTGTGTAACTAGCACTCTGAATCCCTTCCATAGCTCCGTCAGCTTTTTGACTACCAAAAATGAACACTACCCTGACGCTAACACCATAGATTTGTTTTGCCTGTTTCTGAATTTTATATAAATGGAAATATACAGTATATACTCTGTTCATAATGTCTGGCTTCTTTTACTCATTATTATGTCTGTGAGATATATTCATATTGTTATATGTATTGATGATCTATTCTTTCTTCATTATCACATATTTCATTGTACAACTGTATCACAATTTATTTATCCATTCTGTTTCAATGGACATCAGGGTAATTTCCACTATTCTTTTGATAAATTATTTTTCTGCTAAATCTGTTAGAACTAATTTCAAATGTTTACAACTAAGAATCCTGCCAGACACACTTTTGTTTTCTTTTTTATTTTGTTTAAATTTTTATTGAGTGAGAAAGTGACCCAAGAGTTGTGTTCTTTTGTAGAAATTCTTCCCTTTTAACAATGCTTTTGAGGACATGGATATTTTCTTCACCAGCTATTTGGCAAAAAACATCCACGTACTTCGTTTCAACAGTGAGGCCAAATGATCAAAAACAAAACAAAACAAAAAAAACCATTCCATGTAGATAAAGCTCTGAGTTCCTGGCTTAAATATGGTATTAATATTTTCTGGAATGTCAGCGATAACTTGGGGTCTCTTAGGTTGCTACACAAGTTGGTTAGAAGGTTTCCTCTGCAGGGGCCACTGAAACAACCTCTGCTTGGTATGCATCTCTGCAGTGAGAGTGGTTTACATCTTGATTGCACAAGAGCAGAGGTTTTAAGTTTGTGGTTTTCTCCACAGTCCCCACTGCTCTGGCTGCCACTCTCAGGAAACCTGATGAGCCTCAGTTACAGTAAAAAAGAAAATGACAAACTCAATCAAAAGACAGTCATATCAGTAATTTGTCAATTACTAGGCTTTTTCAAGCACTTATCAATGTCCCCCATGTAGGAATCTACCCTGTCGGAATGGAGCTGTAGGAGAGAAAAATGGACCACTCTGTCATTTCATCATTTTCCTCTTTGGCTAGCCTATATCAAATGCTGATGTAATCATTTACAGCCTGATTTTTGAGCAATGAGTTAGACCGGCCAACAGTTGTTCCCCTTGGTTATTCAAGGAGACAGACACTTGGAATAACAGTGAAAATGACTCACTGAGCACTTACTCTGTGTACCAGGTATGTGTGCCCCCTTCATTAAAGGCCAGTCTCTCCACTTATGTTCTGGATACCATCCCCTCATCCTTCCCAAGGACTTTCCTCCTGCAATTAACCTCTGTTACCCCTACATTATCAATTTCTCCCTCCCTCCTGGATCACTTCCATGAGCAGTCAGACATGTCCTAGTACTTCCTTTAAAAAAATAAATCCTTTGACCTCATATGCCCCTCCAGACACAATCCGATTTCTTAGCTATTTCACGACTTCCTGAAAGAATTATCTATAGTCACAGCTCCACTTCCTCATCTCTTAGTCTTTTCTCAACCAACTCTAGTCAGGATTTCCTCCTTTCTATGCCACTGAATCTGCCCATTTCAAGGTCATGCACAACTTTCTTTGCCAATCCAAATGTCACTTCTGTGTCTTCATCTTAATCAACTTTGCAATAGCATTTGACACAGTTAACCATTCCCTCTTTCTTAAAATCCTCTTCTCTCCCAGTCTCCATAATGCCACTTTTTTTTTTTTCTTTATCTGCTGGCTGCATTACCTCAAGCATTTTTACTGGTCTCCCTTTCTCTACCTAACTGGCTGCATTACATCAAGTATTTTTACTGGTTTCCCTTTCTCTATCTGGTCCCTAAATGTTGGAATGACTGGAGACTCTGTCTTAGATCTTCTTACACTGTCCATTTGTAACCTATCCTTAACTGAGCTCGTCTAATCTCATGTTTTTAAATTCCATCTATACTGATGACTCTCATATTTAAAATTTCTTGTCTTGATTTTGCTGACCTCTCCCCTGAGCTCCAATCCCTATATCCCATTGCCTGCTCTATATCACCACCCAGAGATCTAAGAGGCATCTCAAGTTTAGTATAGATAAACAAAGCTCTTGATTTTTCAGTCCCCAACTTTGCCTCCTCCATCTCAACAAACGGCACCAATATTCACCCTGTTGTTTAAGGTAAACATTTAGAAGTCATCTCCAAGTCCTTTGTCTCTCACTTTCCTAAAGGAATCATTGGCAAGTCCTATTGACAAAAGCTTCCTGTCAATAGTTAATTGTAAGAGTATTTTATTCCTTTTAACTTGACAAATTAAAAGAAAGCTTGGAAAATAGGAAGGAAAACACCCATGTTTTCTGACAATCTTTATAATTATCATTTAAATAGTTGCATGTTGACTCATTGAGTAGACACATCCTAATCTACTTTACCCACCCTCTGATATTGTATCTTTGGATTCTTCTCATATTTGACTTTTAAAAACAATTGTGCAATGAATATTTGCATGCACATATATGTTTTATTTTTGTTGTTAAAATAGAGAAGCTGATATTTTTTGTTCAATAAAGGATCATTGAGTTGTGCAATAATGGGGAAATAGGTATCCATTATTCTGGGGGTTCAGGCGTAATAGATCTCTTCTAAAACTGTCACTCTCTGAGAACCATCAGAGTGCAAAACTGATCGCTGAAGATATTCATTTGTCTAAGGAGCAAGGGCCTAGAGTAGAGAAAAAATATCTAAACCCTACTCCCCACAATTCAAAATTAGAGAAACCTAGAGGGGTGCACTGATGTGACTTCCCAAGATCCTGCAACTGAGAAAAGTGACGAGATCCTAGAGGCAAAGACCCCGGATGAAAGGGAGAATCCGGCCAGTGGTCCACATGTAACATGGTGGATGCTTGGACTCATCATGCAGCTGAGGCTGGGAGCTCCTTTGGACCAGCCACCCCGGTGCAGTGTTCTTGTTCTGGAAAGGATGACTGCACCTGGCAATGCAGTCCTCTGAGCTGGAACTTGGGAGCCCAGCCCTGAAGCCTGGGATTGTCGTGCTTCCGAGAACTCCTGCTGTCTGTGCCGGGGCTAACAGGGACTCCAGCAAGCAATGAACGTGGATGTCCTGGACCATTTGCAAGAGTGAAGCAGGTCGTGGTGACAGAAGTAACGGTAACTGAAACTGGAGGGTCTGCTGCGGACTCATCAGATTCTCTTCTCTCCCCCTCCGAGAAGTGAATATAACCTCCTGGTGTTCTTGACCAATAAATGTAGGGGGTGGGGAGGAGCCTCAAAAAGTCAACACTCAACTTCCTGCTAATGCAGCAGCAGAAGTTCAAGCAACACTAGGAAATGTGTGTTCGCAGCCTCACACTGGAGCAGGCTTGCAGGTTACATATGGATCTTTTCCTTAGGCTATAAACTCAGAAAAAGGATTACCGATTCAAAGGGCATGAACATTTTCATGACTCTTGGCCAAAAGCAGGTTTTTTTCCAAAGGTACGCACAAATTTCTACAGTCTACTTCTCCACACCCTCTCTGGCCATGAATAATTAACTTGATTTTTTATTTTATTTTATTATTTATTTATTTATTTTTATTTTTTTGTCAAAACCAAGAATTTGGGGGATGAGTGATCAGTGAGAAAAGTGGCAGCCCACAGAGGGGCCCGCCCTCTGTGAAATGGTGAAGTCAGCAACATTTTAAAACCCACTCATTGCCACTAGTTCTGAAACGAGCATTCCCAGACTCCTCCCTAGGTTCGTCGTCTCTCAGGGGCTTCCCCCCTGCACTGACCCCCTCAGACACTCATGCTCCCACCCTGCCTTCTCCATGCTCATTAAAACTCGCATAGGAGCAAATATAACATCAGTCACTCACATCTCCATGTGGCTCTAAATCAAACTATCTCCTCTCTCAAGCACATGCCTGCACCTTAGCTAGGATTTAGGAATGAAAAGCTTTTTTCTTTGCTAAAGGAACTTTGAGCTTAAATGCCCTAGCATGAGAATCCACAAAAAGCTGGATCTCTGACTTGAGGGACAAAGGACCCTCGTAGTCAGGCTGTGATTTGAGGAGCACCGAAGGCCCAGAGCTTCAAAGCTTGGACGTAGAAAGTGGAGTTGGCAATGGGGAGATAAACCCACCAGAGGAATGAGGTGGTGGGAACTGAACACGAGATAAGAAACAGAAAGTGCAAACCCAGAGGTTGAAAATATGCTTCACTGATGTCAGCATTTTGTCCAGAGCCTCTCCAAGGTAAGCTTAACTCACTTAAAATAAAAACCTGAAAGCTAGGGGAGTGGAGAGTGGGAGATGAGGGTAAGGGGGATCAAATATATGGTGATGGAAGGAGAACTGACTCTGGGTGGTGAACACACAATGGGATTTATAGATGATGTAGTACAGAATTTCACACCTGAAATCTATGTAATTTTACTAACAATTGTCACCCCAATAAATTAAAAAGAAGAAACACCTGAAAGCTCTTTTATGCCAACCAATAAAGTGCAATTTAATAAATAATAGTCAATCATTTTTATATAAAATGCATGAATGGTTTTGATCTTTTATAGTCATGACACAAAAGCTTTTAGTCGTGCTCATGGTTATGTCACTGCATGAGCCTGGACAAGCTTTGCAATATTGCTGTCCTTGACTTTTATTTATGAGCTATAGACAATTATGCCCAGCCTAGTTGCCTGGGGGCTGGCGAAGATGGGAGGGTGAACTGGGTGTTTAAGGTGAAGGTCAGATGTGGTGTTCAGGGGTTGATCCTAAGCATTTCCTGTGGTCAAGGTCCAATCTTGAGGAGTCCAAGATTAAATAACAGGTAGAAGTGAAGGTCATGAGCTTATTGTCTAGTGACATAAATGTGTAATTAATAACCTACAGCCTAGATTTGTAAGAACACTAATTGGAATATAACATAAACCCCAGAGAGAGTAAAGGACAAATGGAACCTAAAACTAAGAGGCAGGAAATAAATGATATTTAATTTGGACATGTGCCCTCAATGCATCTGGAGAAAAGTCAACAAAACATAGATATCAATGAATAACCCAGAGAGATGAGCCATAATTACTGTAAAAGATATATGGACAGGAAATCGGATAGGAGCTTACAATGTTGTTTTGGGCTGCATAGATGGCCTTTTGTGTCTGCAAAGGGAAATGAGAGTCTGTGTCTGAATAATCAGATGGAGTTGTGCATAAAATCAGGCTAAAATTTGTCATAAGCCATCTCCCAGTCGCAGGGGCTCTATACTCTGTAGGTCAGTCCACGATCCTTGGAGAGACATGGGTGCAGGGAAAAGGGATCAGGTTTATAGTCAGATATCTTCGTGGGATCTTTACCTCTTACTAGCTGTGCAATGTTAAATGTGTTTTAAGTTCTCTGACCCACGGGTTTAGCATTAAAAAATGGGGAGAAAAAAAATCTCCTGTTCAAGGGTGTTGGAAAGACTACAGATAAGCCTATGGAGCTCCTGGCAGGTGGTAAATATCAAATAAATGTCAGTCAGTAGTAGCAGCAGGACTAGAAAAGAAAGCTGACTCCTGAGTTTTCAAACTCCACCTCTCAGTGCCTTGACTACCCTAATTATCCCACTGTCCTTACTCTTCCACTGTGCGCCTCACCCACAACCAGTGGAAGCTCTAGAATTGTTAAATAAGAGGAGCTTGGGAAGGTAATGGAGACCAGGGTACAGGAGGTACCCAGAAGCTAAGAGAATCGATTTGAAACTGAGCTTACATGGTGGATGTCATCACTAGCTGGCCCACTCACCAGCCGATACGACCACCAACAAATCCACCTAGACAGTTTCTTCAATGGACTTGATAGAATCAAAATCTAGGATATTTTCCCCTGTTCAGCCGTCCATTTTCCAGTGGCAAAGTACAGCACTTCTTTAGTGTCTTCCCTCTACAAATTATGGTGGGATGCATTTTAAACACATGCTTTGCCAGTTATTTTTTAAGTGTAGTTTTATGTGATCATTTTAATCACATGCTTTGCCAATTATTTTATATATTGGTTCATAGGATCATTTTAACCGCGTGTTTTACTATACGCTTCTTGTGAGGGGTTTTAAGAGAAGCTGTTAGAGACTGAGGCCCTAGCACCCCACCAAGTCACCCAGCAGTACCACCACAGCCTCCCAGCTCAGACAGGTACTGCTAGTTCCCAGGAAAACAGGAACCCTTCGGGGCAATATCCTTGATCCTGATACCAAAGTGAACAAGGGGATCTGCTGTCTGTGTTGCATTCTCAATGACAGAAATGACAGTTGTGCCTCTCAGAACCCTAAGAGATTCCGGAAGGTGGGGGAAGGGGAGCACTGAGGAGGTGGACGGAGGTGTGATGGGAAGATCTGACCTCCCTGACTTGCCCTATCCACTACCTCTTTACTCTGAAAACCGTGTATGCCAGCCAGATTCTCTGAATTTGGGTTTGATATGATGTTGACATTCTGTGGATAAGTCAGGATTTCTTGTCCTCAACCAAAAATGTAGCCGTGTTTGCCCTCTACTTGAAACCTAAGGTCCTGATTTAATGTATGATTTTGACTTAACAGGTAGCCCTAGCACTCTATTCAGTTTCTTCACAGCATGGTCTGTAAGCCTGCACCCTTTCCCTCACTCACTCCCCTGAGGCAGCCAGAAACAATGGCCATGTCTTGACTAAGGGTCACAAGGCATGGGTTCTGTTAAGCTAAGGATAACATCATGGCCTAAGGTATGTTTCAGCTCCTGAGCCTTAAGGTGGAACAGCCCCCTGGTTACTTTTCCATGAAACCAGAGGAATGCCAGAGCAGACCTCAGAGCTGTCCTTAAGACCTGAAGAAATGATTCATTACCCTTATCTCACCTCCAACCAATCAGCTCCCAACATGATCCCCCAACCCCTAACCCATGAAGTTTTATAATTTTGCCCTATATAACCTGTAACCTACTGTGTTTCCCCGAAAATAAGACCTAGCAGGACAATCAGCTCTAATGCGTCTTTTGGAGCAAACATTATCATAAGTCCCTGTCTTATTTTACTATAACATAAGACCGGGCCTTTAATATATAATAAATATAATATAATATAATATAATATAATATAATATAATATAATATAATATAATATAATATAATATAATATAATATAATATATACAGGGTCTTATATTAATTTTTCCTCCAAAAGATGCATTAGAGCTCACGGTCCTGCTAGGCCTTATTTTCGGGGAAACATGGTATATGTCATTGGGGAGTTCAGGCTTCTAAGCATTAGCTTCCCGTTTTCCTGAGTGGTGCCATTCATCAATAAAATAGTCAATCTCTGTCCACTGCAATTCTCGGTGTTTAGTGTTTGGCTCTGCTTTCTGTTCAAGAACATAGCCCTACTTCATTGGCTTCAGATGGATGTAGCGAGCCTTTGGGTCAGAGGAATTTTCAGGGGCATAATCAAAAATAAAGCCTCTGTGTACACAGAGAAAGAGAATGGGTCAGAGCAGTAGACCAAAATTTGAACTATGAGAAAGAGTAATTGAGGAGATAGGGGAAAACGGAGTTCTGAACTTTCAAGTTAGGACAGACTTCTCAAAAGCTGGCCAAAAAAAAAAAAAAAAATGGAGTAAAGACTATAAAATGAAGCTGGAGTAGACAATACAAAGACATTCATAAGTGGTCACTATTTTAGCTAAGTTGAGGAAAAAGCATTGAACTTCAAATGAAAATAATGTTCAGAGATAAACACGGGGCTCATTCAGGACATGGAGGAAATTATGAGCAGGGAAACTTATGCAAAAAGAGACTAGATGGCATTTGAAAAACAAGTGGGACTCAAATAAAGGTTCACACATACAGATAAAACAAAAACATTATAATGGTTTCCTATGGTCTGCTTTAGAATTCACGCTAAAGCTATTTGCTTTTGTGGTTATTCGGATTTTGTTTCTCTTCTTACTACCTCCTACTGTCTGTGTATTCCTGATTCCCAGAGCTTGGGAAGAAGAAGGGAGAGGAAGTGAAATTCAAATCACTGTATTTTACCCTTTGTGGGCCTTTTGGCTAAGAGATGTGAGGGGTGAAGAGGTGCTAGTGGCTAAAGTGTGGTTTATAGACTGTGGGTGTTGTTTATTTTTGTTTTTAGCTATGTACTCATATTACCCCAGTTTACCACGTCAAGTCCTGTTTGGGCAAAAAAGAGAAAAACTCAACAAACGTTTGTTAAATGCCTTGGCTCTGCTTTGCTCCTTCTCTTAAATACTCAGCAGTCTTAGCAACTTCCCAATACAAAATTCACACCAAAGTCTGCCGATCCCATCCTCAGTAATGTGTTAATCATTAGTTGGATACAAAGCGTTCTAAAGTTTGTACCAGCAAAAGATTTTATAACATATTCTTTAGTGTCAGCAATAATGTAAATAAGAGAAATTCTAAACTGCTTAGGAGGATAAGCTGTTTTTAAATATTTTAGCAGTAAGTATTTGCTTACCAACAAGAAACACACAAAATACAAATGGCATTTTTCAATTGATTAAAGCAAACTGGCAAAGATCTTCACCTGGGAGAGCTGAGGACACTTTTTTAGCTACTAGTTCGTGTCTTTCTGTATACATGTGAGTTATAACAATGCGTCCTTTTCATAATTTTCAGTATCTGTGGTCATTCACTAACTTGGTCTGCCCTTCAATCATTTAAGTCTGAATAATGAGATTTTGCTATGATTTATAAAACTGTATAACAAGGCAAGAAGAGGTTAATCTGTGTTGGCTGTTTCTTTCTCCTAGTTTAATCTAGAAAGGAGAAAGAAGGAGGAGGGGAAGGGGAAGGCAGAGGAGAAGGAAGAGGAGGAGAGGGAGAAAGAGAAGGAGGGAGTGAGAAGTAGGCGCTGACGCCTGAGAAAACATGATAAAGCAGTTAAGACTGAGTTCAGTTTTCACTCATTCACCATTCACCTCCCCCTTCTCTCTTCCCAAGCCATTTTTGTCTTTTTCATATAGTCTCACCTGGTATTCCCTGACCGTAAGTCCTGGAAGGAGACTAATTCTCTTCTAGTATTCCCTTTCCCCCGTGAAAATAAAGAAAAGAAAGCTCCTGTATCTAATTCTTATTTTAAATGTTCAAATTGACTCGATTTGTAGCTGAAATCAAAAGGGGCTGGCTGAGGTGGTTTTCATGAATGTTAATTTTTATTTTGACTATGGAATCAGCACGACGGGCCATTGCATATATAAATATACCCAAAGGTCAGTCAGTTAAATGATAGACTGATTTTACACTTAACTATAGAGTAAGCTAGAGATACACTATCTACATGGCTGCACCAAGTGAATTTTTATTCACTCGTTGAGTCTGCAGCAGGAAACCAGCTGCCTCACTTTAGTCCAGAGGGGGAAAGCTGAGATATTGTACAAACTCCATGCAGTTTTCCAAGCTTTAGGAATTTTGAACTGAAACATTGACTGAAAGAGCCCATAGTACATTTACATGTTAACTGTTGTTTAAACCCTCTTCACAAGTGATGAGCTCATATTCAAAATGTTTTGACTCAACATGCATAAGGGCTTGGCACAGGCTTGTGGGGAGGAGCACCCTGTCATGGGAACCAGCAGAAAAAAACAAGGCCCGCTCAGCACATTCTCTCAGAACACACAGGCCTTCATGGGCCAGGGTTTCTGTTACCAAAAAAAAGCAAATAGAGACTTTCTCCTCTCAATCCAGCACTTATTCCTAGGTTACAATCAAACAACACTTTTCCCATGGCTTCCCACTACAGTGTCCCAATAAAGTATACACTTCATGTATTAATATATGCTTTAAAGAATAGAACAGTTAGACATTAACCAGTCTCTGGGCTATGTTAGAGTCACAGATGTTTAAAACGGCCACCATTTCAGAGCTGAACACCTGCAAGATACATGTTGCTCTGATAAGTATATTTAACATCTGATAGGGATAGGCATTTCCTGGGACACACCTTTCTGGGGGAGTTTCTAAAGGCTGTGGCACTCCTGGACCCTGACTTGTTAGCTCTAAGGCGCACAGTCCTGGTGTTCACCAGCATATAGAGCCTACAACTTGGGTCCAGCACAGATTTACACTCAGATTTCAATGCGTCCCCCAAAATAATCCTTGGGAGAGATTGTCAACACAGTGCACGCATAAAGTTTTCACCTTCAAAAAAACAGTCCTTCAAATCCTATGTCTCATTTGAACCTGTAGGTAATCCAAGTTAAAGAACAGGATTGGCTGCAATGAATGGAGCACACAGAACGCCATGAGAAGCATGGAGGCTTTATTTTACAGTAACGGGGCACCCAGTAAAGTTTTAAAAGTCTATTTGAGGATATTAATCCAGCAAGAGTGAGACAGTTGGATTCAAAGGAATAGGCACTTTAGGGAGATACAGGAAGCAGATCAAGGCCTGGACCTGAGTAATGTTAGTAAGAATCGGAAGGAAGGAAAGAAGGGACACTTAGAAAGAAGAACTGACAAGCCCGGATACCTGAACAGATATAGGGGATAAAGACAGGGAGGTGGGATACAGGGAGACATCAAGGTTTCTATCCAGAGAAGCTGGGAGTGTGATTCTGTCTGTGATTGACAGAAACAGCACACCGGGAGGAAGGGCGAATTTGCCATGAATCAAGAAGAGAGTTGAACTCAGAGAATCTAAAAGCTTTACTAGATCTTTAAAAGGGCACAAAGCCCAATTTATTACTTCTCCTATGTATTTCAGAGACAACACTGAGGTCCAGAGAGGAGTGTACAGAGGACTCATGGAAGGTCCCACAGCTCGTTGGCATGAAGTAGGCACTAGTCCCCAGTCTTTGGACTCTTGACTCTTTCTGTACTGTGATCATTATTCAACTGTCCTGTGCAATATCTAGAAATCTTTGGGTTGCAAGTGATAGAAAACCCAACCTGATTTGACTCGAACAAGTAAAGGAATTCATTGACTCGTATACCTGTAACGTCCAGAAGCTTCAGGTGAGACTGGGTCCAGAAGCTCAACAAGGTCACCAAGGACCTAGTTTCTTTTTGTTGAGCCCCTGCCCAACACCCTTGGTGATTCCAAGATGGGTGCAAACACGTTCCTGGGCTGTGTGTTTACTTACTCACTTGGAGCAGGAAGGAGAAAAGGTATTTATTCTGAAATTCTAAGCAAAAGCCTTTAGATTCTCTCTAATTGGATCTGTTTACTCAGGTGTCTACTCAGAACCAATCACAATGAAGAGGGCGTCAACTATGCTGATCTGGGTCATATGCTTTACTCGTGGAATCAGATTCTGTGGAGCCAAATGGAGCCACAAACTGAAATGAGGGCTAATAGGAAGAAAATGACAGAAGCCGTCATTTTCTGTTACACATTGTTTGGCTAACATCCTTCCGCTTTTTTTCCATACCAAGTTTATGGATTTTACATTAGATACAACGACTCAACATAGTGTTGGAAGTCCTTGCCAGAGCAATCAGGCAAGAGAAAGAAATAAAAGGCATCCAAATTGGGAATGAAGAAGTTAAATTATCACTCTTTGCAGATGACATGATGCTATATATAGAAAACCCTAAAGACTCCACCAAAAAGCTACTAGAAACAATCAACAAATACAGTAAAGTTGCCGGCTACAAAATCAACGCACAAAAGTCCATTGCCTTCCTATATACTAACAATGAAATCTCAGAAAAAGAGATACAAAAAACAATTCCTTTTGCAATTGCAGCAAAAAGAATAAAATACCTAGGAATAAACTTAACCAAGGATGTGAAAGACCTATATGCTGAAAACTATAAGACATTTTTGAAAGAAATTGAAGTAGATACAACGACTAAGTGGTTTGACCAAAAGTTTCAAAAATATATTATGCAGACATAAGAATTGCCATACTCACAATAGTGTTGAAAAAGGAAGAGGGGTTCCCCCCAAAAAAATGTTTAAAAGGGAAAGAAAAGTAATTACACTGAATAGGTTCAAATTCTAGGCAAATGCAACCACGTTTTGGCCCCTGGAATATATTGTAGGCAGCATTGTCTAAAGGCAGGTAAAGTCTGAGGCTGCTCTAACATAGGACCTCTTCCCCTCGCTTCAATTGTGAGCTGTCTCGACGGCTGGTGACTCTGCAATATGAGACCTCTAGTTACTCTGGCATCAATGATGAGTGGTGTGACAGTGTTAGGTCATTTGATAATTACTTAAAAATGACTCCAAACTACTCAGTATTGACTTTTTTTTCCCTACACCATTTCATAAGGAAGCCTTTAGCAACCACTTACTGTGTTTCTGAGAAACATTTGACCACAAGTCTCTTAGATTCAAAACACATTACTTTGTGGGGGAAAAAGGCACCACCCAGCATACACACCCATCCTAATTTTGAATGGTCTTAATTTCTGAATTCTAGACACTGCCTCACAACGCTATAAAAAACAGTAAGAACCTCGTAAAAACTCCCGAGACTGAGCCCACAAATAGGGACTAATGGAGTTCCTAGGAGAAAGGTACCTGGGCAGCATTTCTAAACTTTGAGCTGTCTGGCGGGTTGAGACAGATGACCTCATGGCAGGAATGATTTTCAAAACACTCGACGCTGACCAATCAGGCAGACGGCCAACCAACCTAAGTGTAGACCCTTTCCTTACCAGTTAAATACCCGCACTGTCCTAGGGGCCAAGAAGATCTAAAAAGGGAAATCAACACAGGCTGCTCTGAATGGAGAGAAGAGGAGTCAGTCCCCCCTTTTATCCCCATCTTAAGTCAAAGCAGTTGACCCGTTCTACAGAGGAGGCACTGATGAGAAGAAGAAAGGAAAGAAGTGGAAGACGGAGAAGTGAGAGATAGGAGGAGATGGGCAAGGGTACCCAAGGAGCAAAAGCAGGTGAAGAAAGGAAGCAAAATGAATAGAGGTGGGTAGAAAGAAATGAGGTCATGGAATAACAAACCAGGAACAAGCAAGAAGAGTAGAGGAAACTGAGGAAAGGAGAGATTTTGGAAATCCAGACAAGTAGAGGAGGGGGAAAGAAGAGTGATGAAAGGTAAGAAAAACAAGGCAGGAAAACGAGAGGTGCTAAACAGTAATTAGAAAAATGACAGTACTTGTGAGTGATAATTATCTCTGACCACAGTGTGGTGCCGGGGTCAGCAAGCCTTTCTGTGAAGGGCCAGAGAGTAAAGAGTTAAGCTCTGTGGATGATACAGTCTTTGTTCAACTACTCAACTCTGGTAGCATGAAAGCAGTCATAGACAATAAGTAAACAAAGGGGCATGGCTGCGTTCCAGTAAAGCTTTACAAAAACAGGTGGCGGACCATGTTTGTTGACTTCTGGCGTAGTGGAAACCCCCATAGACAGGGTGTTTCTGACATTTCTGGCACCCCCATAGTGTCTAGCATAGAACTAGGCACAGAATGCTAGAAGATATTAGAACCACCTGGAAGAGCCATTCACCAGGCCAAAAAAAATGGTCAAACTAACAGCAATTTTCAATGGCTTTTCATAACTTTTAACTTACAAAATGACAATTTCCTGTGGTTCAACCTACCTGCTGCTTGACTGGCCATCTCCCCAATGGTGAGGTCATGGGCTGAGGGAAGGAGGGAATATTCCACCCTGGGATAGATGAAGTTAATGGACAGAGCGCCAGCAGGGGCAAAGGCAGACACTTAGGAAGGGCTTTTCATTAATGTTCATCTGGAATCAAAATATCACTGCTTGCCTGGGCTCTCAACCACAAGGTTGCCAGTTTAATTCCTCAAGTCCCACAAGGGATGGTGGGCAGCGCCCCCTGCAACTAAGATGGAACACGGCACCTTGAGCTGAGCTGCCACTGAGCTCCTGGATATCTCAGTTGGTTGGAGCATGGGCTCTCAACCACAAGGTTGCCGGTTTGACTCCCGCAAGGGATGGTGGGCTGCGCCCCCTACAACTAGCAGCGGCAACTGGACCTAGAGCTGAGCTGCGCCCTCCACAACTAAGATTGAAAGGACAACAACTTGACTTGGAAAAAAGTCCTGGAAGTACACACTGTTCCCCAATAAAGTCTTGTTCCCCTTCCCCAATAAAATCTTTAAAAATATATATATATATATATATCATTGCCTGTTTTCTGGAAAGAGAGAACTCCCTCGGGCTCTCTCTCCCAAATGGGTACTATAACAATGTACATATATAGGAGAGAACCACCAATGGCTGATCAGAGCTACATTCAGTACTGACGGTTCAAGTGTCCAGATTGGGGGGGAGTTCTCCATCCAGTACAGGTGATAGCTCCACAAGCTGTAGATCTGGGGCTAGATACTGCCCCAAACACCAGAAACCAAGCAAATTTTCTGTCTCTTTTATTCACACCCTCCCCTATTTCCTCACCTTTGGCTCCTAGAATGCCCCTAACTTAACTGCAGAGGTAGGTTCCTCCCCAACCACTATTCATTTCTCAAAATGATAAGAAATTATGGTTCTTGGAAACAGCTTCAGTGATAGGAGACTGCAAAATCTAGCCAAGCAGCGCTCTCCAGAGCTTGGAGTACACTTAGGACCCAAGCCCAGTATCACTGAGGCAGGGGTTTGCTCTGGCTCCAGGCTCAGTGACTTTACATCCTCTTGCTTCGTGGTTGGGAAGAACATCTTGCAGCCTCTGACACAGGCAGTTCTTACTTGGCAAAGGGTTTCTGTTTTAGGATACCTGAGCCACTCTCTTGTGGCCTCTGAGGCACCATGCAAGGATGTGTGAGGTTGATTTTATTTTTATTTGGTACCTGGCACCATGGCCTCCTTCCAAGTTTGTCTTGGCTCCAGACTTCAGCCATTCTTCTGGCACCAGTGGTTTTTGAAGTCTTTCTCACATCATTTCCTGGGTTTGGCACACGCTGCCTTGTGAATTGCCAGAGTGAGAAAATGACTTCAAGGAACATTGTCTTGAAGCCACACAAAGAGATTCACAGCCGTGTGATTCTCCCGTAAGTAAAGCCTGAATGGTGCCAAACTGTTCAGAAAAGGAAAAGCTAGCATGAGTCTACTATGATCAACTATTATGCATCCAACATGGACATGCAGCTCTTGCAAGAAGGGAATCCCAGTATGTTACTCTCCACCTGAATAAAGTGCGGAGACCCCTCTGTAGGCATTTTCCCTTTGCGGAAAGAAGTTTAGTTCGTATTTAGGAATAAATGTGTGTGTATGGCTGTGTGGGCATCTGCATGTCTGCTTTAAACCATTTTCTAGTAACTGCTGACAACAGCAAGCCTAAGCCACATGCACCTAATTTCTCCCGTCCTGAAATGGCCCGTTTGCTCCCCAGAGCAGCAGCTGAGCTGTTCCATGGCATTACCCCTGTCCTCACCAGCCTGGCCTCAAAATCTGCAGTCTCTGAAATCTGCATGTCCTGACCCTTCCCCCCTGGGCTCATCTTCCCAGCCTACCAGTCACACAAAGTTACTCAACACCCAGCAGGAGCTAATCAGAGTCAAGGCACCGTCTTGCTGTTCACTTTGTGCTTCTGGCTCCCTCTGCACTGCCACCATGGGATAAAGAAGGGGAGAGAGCGCCACATTTACATGCCCTAGCTCCTAGAATTACGCGTAGCACATAGCACATGCTCAACAAATACTTGCTGAGTGGTCTTACTTTGATGATTCTTCCAAACTGTGATCCTTTATATTCCTATCACCATCACCTTAGTTTGTCCTTATTCCTGGACTACGTTACAGGCTTCTAACTCATCACCCTCCTAGTGTCTTCCCACATAAGGGCATATGAAGTGCCTCTATTAGAGTAAACTTATTAAAATTTCCCTTGGCTATATCTCTTGCCTTTTCAAAAACATTTGATGGCTCCCCTGTGCCTGCAGAATAAAATCCTAAACCCTTCCATCTTCCTTAAAACCCTTCATAACATGACTCCAATCTACCTGGCCAGTCTCAGCTTTGTGGGTTGTCTACACTGACCAGCCACTTCTGGTAAACTGATCTTACTGTCCCCAAACTTGGCTTTTGCTTTTGCTAATGCATGTCTCTGCCTCATCCATTTCTCTACTGCGAAGCTCCTCCTACTCAACATCTAACCTTGTCCAGATGTTACTCATCCCTCAAAGTAGCCTTAAAATCACAAAATTTCCCCTTTCCCACGGAGTCTTTCTTGATGTGTCCCTGCAGGGCACAACATCAGAAAAACCCTAGCGCCAAGCACTCTCATGTTGCCCTGGTGTGTGTGTGTGTGTGTGTGTGTGTGTGTGTGTGTGTGTGTGTGAGAGAGAGAGAGAGAGAGAGAGAGAGAGAGAGAAGAGAATCTCTCCCTATTGGGATTGCATGGTCCTGGAGAACAGGAGCCATGCTTCAAAGTTGTCGCTGTGTTTGTTGGCTTGTTTTGGGTGTGGTTGTTAGTGTTGTTTTCTGATTTGTCCTTCTAGGTCCTTGAACGCAATAAGTGATGGATTGCCTGTGTTACATCAGCAGATACACAGAGAGCGTGTGGCTGCCGGCTCCAACCCTAAAGGCTCCCCAAGTCTATCTGGAAGTCTCCAGGGGACATCTTATGTATGTTCTTAAGCGAGTGCTCTCGGCCACAGCCCGCTGGAATGCAGTCTGCAGGTGGCTTCTTGGATTCAGATGGATTCAGAGAGGCAAGCGAGGAAAAACGGTGGGTCCGGATGGCTGATGCAATCAATTGTTCGAGAGGACTTTGGAGGCACCTCTTTGGGATTACCAGAAATAGCTAGGGGGACATTTGGGGTCCCACGGAATCAAGTGAAGACAGAAAAATGTGATGTTTACTTTGGGTAACTGCTGCTGCCCCAGGAATAGCTTCCTGCTATTGGCTGCCGGGAGTCACAGGGAGCCCCAACCTATGGCACTGAACTCTCTCTGCGGACAGTGAGTACACACCTTCTATACACACACAGCACCTAGGTCACTCTCTGGGCCAATAATCCCAAGGAGGGCTAACCTGTCCTCCCAAAGTCTCAGAAATTTTGTTTGCAGAACCGTATTTCAGTTCTATGAGCTGCACCTCTGTCCCTATGACTCAGACAAGGCCATTAAGCCCTAAATCAGGACGAAATCTGACCCAAACCCCTTCGTGCCCTGCATTCCTACACTGGCCTTGTAGGGACAGAGCCCCAGAGAGCAGTTTCCAGGCTCTTGGCCTCATGTGAAAAGGTGCTGGCTCAGGTAGTAGATAGCCATCAGCTGTGGCTAGTTGGCCATCAGCTGTAACCATTAAGCCATTGGCCACTAATATAATTGCCACGGCTGCGCTGGGGAGTCCAGGAGAGTCGAGGAGAGTCGAGGAGAGTCGAGGAGAGTCGAGGAGAGTCGAGGAGAGTCGAGGAGAGTCGAGGAGCGTCGGTGGGTTGGCAGCAAAGCGGACAGCAGGTCACACGTCGTGTGAATCCAGCCTCCAGTGAGACCATAGTAGTATGACTCCCCTACCTATGGCTCCGTGGGTGTTCCTTTTTGGCCTCACCATATCCTGCGTTCTTATGTGGGGAGCGGGAGCTGAGACCCCGCAGGCCACCCCACATGACAGGCCTCTTAAAAGTCATCTTCTTTACCCCTAAACACCCTCCCTCCTTGCCCTAAACACTCTCCTTACTTTCACCGTTGCATGATCATAGGACTTTGGGTTCCATTATCAGCAATTTCAATACAAGGCTTATGTTCAGTTTGAAACTTTAAAACTTGAAATCCAGGGAACAACCTATTACCCAGTGTCAAATTAAATCTGCTCATTGTTCAATTTTGCTGCGTAACCATCCAGTCAAAATACAAATGAATGTGAACCTTCTTTCTAAATACTTCTTCAGAAAATTCTCCATGCATCAAATAAATGAAAGCCCAAACCGCTGATCAGTTGTAAAACTGTGAAATTCTCTCAGTTGTCAGTAGTAGTTTGAAATTAAACTGCAAAATGTTTTATGGTCACTTAGGGACAGATGCTAATTGTGGCTTGTAACCCAATGTGGAAAGAGCTATGGGGAAAGTGATGACCTCCTGCAAGGTGCTTTCTTCCTTAGAGTTCTTCCTTCTAAGGTCAGATGGTCGGTCACCCCTTTGCTGCCCTACATGATCCCCTCGTGGCCGGGAAGTACTCATTCGCCACCGAGTTTACTTCCAAACAGTAGTTTACCATAACATACTTAATTTTACTTTCTGAAAGGAATACTTCAACCATGTATATTTGTACAAGCTAACTATAAACATATCAAAAATAAAAAATAAAAGGTCTCATATAATCCAGCCATTTATGGAAACAGCTCTTGGAAAAAAAAAACAAAAACCTTTAAATCCCCTATCTCATAAATTAAGGAAATTCTCTGAAGAGCTCTTGTTGAATTATAGCTGACAACAGTCTGAACAGCACGCTAGTCACGCCACGGAATTCTTTCCAGCTCCAGCTCCATAATTCACCCTCTCCCACATGTCCACCCTTCTTGAACTTAGAAGACTTTTCTTAATAAAGGTCACTTATGGTATCCTAATTGGGGATGTAAGAGGGAAAAAGTTCAGTAGCTATTTCAGGACTCACATCATAGAAGAGAACAAATGCTGTATTTAAAGACTCAAAATTTAGGATCGAGGGCAGTTTCCACTAGATACCACATATGCAACCCTAAGAAAGTCACTTGCCTTCTTCGAGCTTCAGTTTTCTCATCTGTCAACTGTTCCATGGGTTCTATATTTGCAATAATTTTTATTATCTTCTAAAGTCCCCCTTAGGTATTGTGATAGATAGATAGGTAGGTGGATGGATGAATAGATGATAGATAGATAGATAGATAGATAGATAGATAGATAGATAGATAGATAGATAGACAGACAGATAGATAAAGCCGGACCAGATAGACCTATTGTAACTAAGATTCTGGTGTTCAAAGTGAGCACACCAAGTAATGAGCTTCCCTTTTTGTCATGTGTCCTGGCAGAGTCAGTAGTTCCTGTGTGGATGTGCTATATATTACAAAGATTTTGGTTGCATTTTTCAAAATGTAAAAAGATAGTGAGTCAGCTGAGAATTCCAAATTCCCGGTAGCTCAAGTCACCATTGGAAACCAACTGTTTCCAATGGGACCTGAAGAAATTATGAAAACAGGAGACCCCAGAATGATGTAAACTCCTCATTGCCAACTAGCCCTTGGGCCTGAGCCCTCTCACCCGGCTGATCTGGGCTGGCCATGTAAACAAGGAAGACTTCTGTTGCCCAGAAGGGTTCAGCAGCCCACATTCTCATCTGGGGACCCAAGGTCTTAACAAGTTGAAGAAGTAAGGATGCACCCAAGGAACAAGAGGAATTCTCCCCAGGGCTGAGAGCAGCGGACCTCAGTCACCCCTCCCTGCATCCTACCCAGGTTCTGCTTGCCCTTCCCAGAACAGGATGCACCCAAGTATGAGGCAGCCCCTGGCCCTTTGTACACTCTAGAGGCCTGGGGAGCAGGATTCCAAATGGGAAGAAAAGGATCCAAGGAAGGAAAACCAAAGAGTCGATGCCATCAATATGTAAATGCTTTCAAATGCCCCTAAAATCTCTCCAATGGTATCCTCCCCCTTGACATGGGTCACACTCTATTTTCCCACTATGGAGTACAGCGGGGGCTTGGGGAACAGAGGGAGTAGCCTGGAAAAAGCATTTATGAATGCAAATAAGAGGTCAAAGCTTTCATTGCCAAGATGTCACTGATTTTCCACAAACAAATATTGAGTGCCTCTCTGTGCTGGCACTTTTCTGGGTGCTCACCCAATTGGAGCTTACATTCTGGTCCCAGTAAGGAGTGTGACAACAAAGTATGACACCTCAGAGCCTGAGAATAATTCTCTTATGTTTCTCTGCACTCCTCTTGTCCTTTTGTATCATTCTTTTTGTGTTTCCTTAGGCTGGTGCCCTCTGTATGCCTTCCCCCTTTGAAGTCCTCTGGCAGTAAGGCTATGCTTCAGTCACAGGTGGACTGTCAATAGCTGCCCACCCAACGCCTACTCATAGCACAAGCTGGTTAAATGTTTGTAGAAGGAGGGAAGGAAGGAAGGAAGGAAGGAAGGAAGGAAGGAAGGAAGGAAGGAAGGAAGGAAGGGAAGGTTCTTACGCTTTCTTCTAGAGACTTCTTACCTATTCAAGGAAGAATTAAATTTCAATGATTATTAGTTATACATTTTGAACTCTCCACCTCACAACTGCTATATATTTATATGTGAATTGACCTAACTGAAATACATTTACATTTTTAAATGTGTCATTTTGCAGAGCAAAGAATACATCAATGAAGGACTCTCAGAAAAAGATTGTACAGCTACATTACCAAGAGTAATTATTTCAACAGCTGCACACTAGGGTCCCTGACATGGTACATCCCTAATTTATGAGACATTCATTGGAGGGGCTTTCCCAAGTGTTACTTTCATAAACAGATTAATATAGGGGCTTTTTCTTGCATTTGTTTAGAAAAATCTTGTCCCCATGTAGCACATTCAAGCTCCATTGCTTATGAATAAGCTAGTCTTTCTACTCAGTTGTCCCTTAGCCTTCAATCTCAGCTCGTCTGAAGCAAAAAGCTTAATTTTGTTTTGTTTTCCTTCTAAGATAGAAAGTGCTTCAGATCAAAGAACTGGAGAGAATGTGAATGCTGACTCTACATTATGCTTTTAGTTATTTGTGATTACCTATGTACTTAATTTAGTGTGGACTTTGTCCCCTTCACCCCCTTAATGCCCAGGCTGTTAGGATCATACCAACGTATTGTTCTAATCTTGAAGGAGCAGTTTCTTAACTTCCCTACAGCCATGGGAGGCCCACCAAATTTCAACCACACAGTTCCATCAGGAGTTAAGATTTCCTAATCACAAGTCTGAGGGGCCTTCCTGGGTCTATTGGGCTCAATACTGCCTCCTCAGAGGGCCTGTGAAACCAAGATCACTGGTAGCCAGTGTCACCCTTTTCCTTTTCCAGCCAACTATCTTTGAAAGACAAAAAGTAAGTCTCTTTGAACACGCTCATGTCTTTCCCAAATAATTCTGTTTAATGAATTCCTTTTTAGGCCAAATCCAACACACTGAAATATCTGCCAAGCATGTCATTCTGCACAAAAGGGGTTTGAAAATAGCCAGTAACTACTGTGAGGGCAGGACATGTGAAAGGGCTCCATAAGAAGTTTCCCATCGGTGACCGGAGGTCCACCACTGCCTCACTGTCTGCAGATTTGGACTGAGCCATGCATCACATTGTTCATGTAAAGAAAAAGCAACTGTTCTCCCCGAGTGCTCCTTCCCTGTTCCAAATGGCTGCGATCAACAGCCCCAAGACCCTAATTGCCACAGCCTATTAGAAATAATGAGATTTACATGGCAGAAGCCAAGGGTAAAACGACATCTCACAACGCGAAAGGTTAATATCAACATATATTGCTAGTGAGTGCAAAGGGCACACCAACTGGTGGCTCATTACTGCAGGTTGACCCATGGGGAAAGTGTCATTCTGCAGAAAGGCTTTCTCAGGATGTGGCAGCAAAAGTTACAAAAGATAAGGACTTGCCTGTGGAACACGCTCAACTAATGAGAGCTGAAAATTGAAACATCCTGATGACCTCACAGATGGGGATGCTGATTAAGGTGGCTACATGAGGCTCCTTTCTTGTCTGACAGCCCATTGAGAAGCTTTGGTGAGATGTGACTAACAGGCCGTGAAGGTGTTTCCATCTTCTATGACATGGTCCATGCTTTGGGCAAAACAAACACGAAAAAGAACTCCAAACTGACCTGCATGTTTGAGTTCAGTTTTCAGAGACATGTTTTGGGAAAAGAGCACTGTGATTCCTTTATGGCAAAGGGGTTTGTGACAACTTGCGTGACTAATCGCATGACTGCGCTGGGGGTGAGCCAACAGCAAATTTAGGTCTTGAACGCTCGACAAAATACCCTACTGTTCTGTGGGTGAAATTCTATGGAGAGTCATGTGTAATTAAATGAAAGTTTCACAAGAGTTTACACCTCAATCATTCAATGTTTACATATGGCACAAAGGAAGGATTTTTGCCCCATCAACATACATCCATGAAACAATGGAGAAATGAAACTAGATTTTTTGGTTGCTTTGACTGATGTTTTCTAAGACAGAGACACTCACAGAAGAGACCCTGGAGTTTTCTTGCCTTTCATTTAGCACCTGGGACTCTGAAAAGAGATCGCCATCATAGGTGTCCTGAACCATCTCATGCTATAGATGAGGATGAGAGGGCAACTCCTACAGTTTATCTCAGCTCCTTCTCCAGAAAAACCAGAAGTAAGGGGGGTGGGAGATGAGGGTAAGGGGGACCAAATATATGGTGATGGAAGGAGAACTGATTCTGGGTGGTGAACACACAATGGGATTTATAGATGATGTAATATAGAATTGTACACCTGAAATCTATGTAATTTTACTAACAATTGTCACCCCAATAAACAAAAAAAAAACAACAAAAAATTTAAATTAAAAAGAAAAACCAGAAGTAACACCTGCCCATTTGCTACATCACTTAAAATTACAAGAATCACTTATGTCTTACAAAAACATTCAGATCTTCTCATAAAAAGGACCTTATCAGTGTATTAAATAAGGTTATACAAGGGTTTTAAGAAAAATTTTTTCAAGTTTTTCTAACTAGTTGTACTATTATCCACTGCTTTATAACAAATTATCACAAAGCCTAGTGGCTTAACAGCAATGAACTTTTATTATCTCACACAGCTTCTGTGTGCAACCTCATAAGATTGCAGTCAAGATGTTGAGCAGAGCTGTGATATCATGTGATGTTTTGTCTGGGGCTGGAGGATTCGCTTCCAAGGTGGCTCCCTCACATGTCTAGCAAATTAGTGCTAGTTGTATTCCAGAGGTCTCAGTTTCTTGCTACATCAGTTTCTCTGTAGAGCTGCTTGACTTCCCCCAGAGTGATAATTCAAGACAGAGAAAGATGGAAGTCACAACTTCTTTTATGACCTAGCCTCAGAAGTCACGCACCATCATATCTACAGTATTCTAGTGGTTACACAGGTCAGCCTATTTGATGTGGGAATATCAGGAGGCAAGAATCTTTAGGAGCCATATTGGAAACTGGATACCATACCACTTTTTAAAATATTTAAAATATATCAGACTGGTTAAAAAATATGAGGAATTCGATTCTTGATCTAGTCAACCAGAATTCTAGAAAGGAGATAAAAACAAAGAATTCCACAGTAAAATTTCTGAAGAGAATATATTCCATTCAAGTAAATTTTTTTCTTGTACCAACTAAAATATATGTATATATTATGCCTTTGTAAGGCCAAGTGAAGAGATGAATTAAGAGAATATTCAAGAGAAGTTGATCTTGGTAGATTAAAAAAAAAAAAAGTTTTTGAAACAACTTACTCTGACTTCAAAAGCAGGTTTTTTTTTACCTAAAGCATCTAGAAAATTGCAGAGTCTCCCTTCTGCAGTGCTTGTTGATGGAGTGGTCTATAATCATTCACCAATGTGCCAGGCACAGCGAATTCAAGAGTAACAAGGAGAAAATCTAAGTCGGCTAATTCTAGTATCTATTTTAGGGAGAGACCCACCTCTTCAGGCAAGTGGACTTGATAAACCTGTTTAGGAAAAGTGAGTCCCTGTGAGTTTGGATGTGGCCAAGGTTTATATATGTTCTCTGTATATTAGAACTAAACTGATTGATAAAATGTATCAATATTTTATCTCATAAAAATTCTTATTTAAGCACTTGATGAATCAGTTTAATGAATTAACTTTTCTTGTTTCTCTGTAAGTAAAACAAAAAGGTTATTTAGACACCTCTTTTAAATAAAAACATCAATAACATCGCTTTGCGATTTTAGGGTGACTTCTCACATGCTTTAGCTCATTTGGTTCTCATGGCAATCCAATGAAAATGGTATTTATATCAGACCCCAAAATGAGCGTTGTCCACTATGCTAGTTACAGTTTCATGTTCCTATATTGGACAATGTGTTATCATGCATCATTTCTCAACACATTTCAAAATGTAATAGGTATTTAGAAGCAAATTTAACAATGGAAGACAAAGATAGAAAGTGAATTAAAATCTGAGCCTGTAATAAATTTGTTTTCAGTGAAAAATATGTACAAAAGAAAAAAGAAAAGGAAGAAGAAGGAGGAGGAGGAAGAAGAGAAGGAAAATTTTTCTAACATTTGACACCAACAGCTGAACAATGATTGTGAGATTCGCGTTGGTTTAACGTTAATGTCAAAATATTTTGTCTCCTACCTCAATTTCTCTGACCTAAATAAATAGAGAGATATAGCATGTTCAAAGATTGGAAAACTCTATATTATTAAGATGGCAATGCTGTGCACACTCTTCCAAAATCCAACACAATCTCAACCAAAATTCCCACAGGCATTTTTGTAGGAATCAACAAGCTGATTCCAAGGTTTATGTGGAAATGCAAAGAATCTAGAATAGCCAAAGCAATTTTAACAAAGAACTCAGTTAGAGAACTTATTCTATTTGATTTCAATACTTACTATAAAGTTATAATAATTCAGACAGTTTTGTATTGCTTAGGGATAGACATATAGTTCAATGGAACAGAATAGAGTTAAGAAATAGACCAATTGATTTTTGACAAAGATGCCAAGGCAATTCAATGGAGAAAAGAAAGTCTTTTCAATAAATGTTCAATCAACCAAACATCCATATTAAAAAAAACAAAAAACATCAATCCTTATTATCATATGCAAAAATAAACTCAAAATGTATCTTATAGCTTAATGTGAAACCTGATATTATGACAGTTCTAGAAAAAAAGAAAAAAAAAAAAGGAAAAATATATGAGGCAGGCAAAGAGTTTTTAGATATGACACCAAAGGCACTATCCATAAAAGAAAACAACACTGATAATGAAACTTCATTAAAATTTAAAACTGTTGCTCTTTGAAAGGCACCAATAAGAAAAAAAATGCTGGTAGAAAATATTCACAACACAATTATCTTATAAAGAACTTGCATCCAAAACATATAGAAAACTATCAGAATTCAAAATGATATGAACAGACTCTTCAACAAAGAAGAGATATGAATGGCCAACAAATAGATGAAAAGATGTTCAACATCATTAGTCATCATTGTGACATAAGAATAACAATGCAAATTAAAACCACAATGAGATACCACTAAACACCTATTAGATTGGCTAAGATTAAAAAGACTGGACATACCAAGTGTCTGTGAATATGTGGAGAACCTGGAACTCTTACGCACTGATGGTAGGAATGTTAAGTGGTACAACTACTGCCAAAACAATTTGTCAGTTTTCTAAAATTTAAATATACACCTACCAGGCAACCCAGCCATTTTCTTCCTAGGTATTTAACCAAAAGAAACAAGAACGTATGTCCGCACAAACTTGTACATGAACGTCCTCAGCAGCTTTATTTGTACTAGCCACCAATTGGAAACATTCCAAATGTCCATCAGTGTGTGAATGGATTAACAAGTTGTAGTCTATCCATAAAACGTAATACTACTCATCCGTTAAAGGGATGAACTGTCAATGTACACAACAACATGGCTGAATCTCAACATCATTATGCTGAATGAAAGAAACCAGGCAAAACAGGCAGGTACCTGCGATCAAGTCCCAACTTCATCTAGCTGTGAAACACTGAGCAGGTCTATCTGTTATAGTTTCCTCACCTGTTAAATAGTAATAATGATAATAATAATAATAATAGCTACTACTTCCTGAGTGCTTACTGTGTACCAAGCTCTTTATTTGCAATATCTCATTTAATCCTCACAACTCCATGACATTTGAGATCATGCATGTTTAGACCAGTATTTAATAAACTGTAGTTATTGTTATTATTTTCTTACTAATTTCTTATTAATAATAAATAAACTAATTAATGTTGAGACCCACTTATGTGAAAGGTCCAGGGTAAGGCCCTGAGGAGAAATACAAAGATGAGTGAGACAAGAGTCCCTATCCTCCAGAACTTTATCATCTAAAATTGGAAACAAAACATATACACGGATCATTTTAACACAAGGTAGCATTAAGAAGCGGTGAATACGGTGCTGTGAGAGAGGATCATGGTAAACCTTGTAGAGAAAATAGCGCTCTGGCTGGGCCTGGAAGGATAGCGACATCTCACCAGGAAAAGCTGCTGGGGCATTAAAAAAACTCTAGACATAATAGGCAAAGAAAGCAGGAGCTTTGGGAACAGCAAATGGTACAATATTAGTGGAGCACAGGTTGTATGAAAGCCTGTGTGAGCAATGAGGCGTTCAGATCCTGGAAGGTCTTGAGTAATAGGCAAGGAGCTTGGGCTTCATTCTAAGTACATTGGGGTACCCTTGGATGTTTTTTGAGCCAAAGAGTGGGACTGTGTTGTGTTTTAACAGGATTACTACCATGTTTCCCCCAAAATAAGACCTAGCTGGACAATCAGCTCTAATGCGTCTTTTGGAGCAAAAATTAGTATAAGACCCAGTATTATATTATATTATATTATATTATATTATATTATACCCGGTATTATATTATGGTATTATATTATATTTTATTATATCATATTATATTAGACCCGGTCTTGTATTATAGTAAAATAAGACCAGGTCTTATATTAATTTTTGCTCCAAAAGACGTATTAGAGCTGATTGTCTGGCTAGGTCTTATTTTCGGGGAAACACGGTATGACAGGGATATGGCCAAAGGAGAGATGAGAGGTAGGAAATGCTACTTGGAAGCTTTGTGATGAGCTAAGTGGAGCCTGAACAGGGATGGTGACTGTAAGAATGAAAGGTGTGTAAGAATTAATTCTAAGGTAGCATCAAATTGGTATAGTGACTGATTAAAGTGAACAGGAGAGAAAAAAGTCAAAGGAACTCCAAAGTGGCAAATGTGCTTGGCAGGAAAGATGGGAAGATCATTCTCAGAAGTACAAAAGTCAAGAATAAAAGAATATTTGAGAAGGATAAAAGAAGTGCTAACAGTAAGGGAAGAAATGAATATTTGGATTACGTTAAAATGAACATTTCCATGTATCACCAACACACCATTAAGAGAATGAACAGCAAACCACAGAGTTGTAGAAATATTTAACAAAGGATTCATTTCCAGAATATAGAAAGAACTAATATAAATCAATATTTTATAAAAACCAAACAGACAAATCAATAGAAAAATGGACAAAAAGATTCAAATGGGCATTTCACAGAATGACATGCAGTTGGCAATAAACATATGTTAAGTTGCACAATTTCATTAGTCATTGAGAAACATAAATTAAAACCGTAATGAGATAACATTGCACAACTATCAGAATAACTCAAATAAAAAGAACATACAATACCAAATATTGGCAAATATGTGGACCAATTGGAATTTTCATACATTGCTGGTAGAAATGTAAATTGATACAGCTACTTTGGAAAACTGTTTGACAGTATCTATCAAAACTGAACATATGCACATCATCATACCAAGCAATTCCATTCCTAAACATGAACCCAAAAGAAATGCATATGTACACACACACACACACAAAAAAAAAAACCTTCCAAGATTGTTCAAAGCAGCATTATTCATAACAGCCTGAAAATGGAAACTACCCAAATGTCCATCAGGAATAGATAGATTTTAACAATTGTGGTATAGTCACATAATGGAATATTATACAGTAATGAGAATGAGTAAACTATCTCTACATGCAACAACTTGGAATAATATTACAAATATGATGTTGAATGGAAAAAAGATAGTCACAAAATACATAAACGTGATTCCATTTATAAGAAGTTCAAAAACAGGAAAAAATAATCTATTATGTTAAAAATAGGATAGTGGTTATTCTTGGGGTGAGGTGATAATGACAAGAGAGATGAACCTGGGGTGCTGGTAATGTTTTGTGTCTTGATATTTGTGCTGGTTACAAGGGTATGTTCCCTTTGTAAAAATTCCTTGAACTGGATACTTCTTATTTAGTACATTTTTCTGGACTTCTGTTATATACCAATAAAAAAATGTATCCCTAAAAAACAAGTTTGGGGGTTACATAATGCAATCAAATTGAAATGATGAATTTTGTGGTAATACAGATGTTCAAAAGTAGGAAGTGTGTGTATGTGTAAGTAGTTGACAGGACATTACTATTGATAAATGTGTATATGTCGCTCATTACAATAGTCATAGATAATGATAAAGGGAGAAAGCTAAAGAAAGAGTCTTCCTGGAATGTTTACCCATAGGTGCGGGGGGAAAAAGGAAAATGGAGAAAGCAAAGAGGTAGAAAGGGACCAAGAAATGCATCCCATACACCAAGCAGACAGTTGCTTCCTAGAGAGGAGGGGAGCAGCCATCAGCAGCTGCACGTGCAGCACCGTGGGCTTTGGCGCCAGAGTTTCTGGGTCCAAATCTTCCATTTCCTCATTTGTGAAATGGAGGTACTGCATGAACAGTACCTCACTAGCTTAATTCATTTGAACAGTGCCTAGCACCCAGAGATACTGAGAGCTACAAGAGTTTGAGAGGTGTGAGTAAAGGCTGCTGGGTTTAGTAGTTAGGACTGGCGATGGGGCCCTTCTAGGAAATCTACCCTAAGTGAATGGCTAAAGGACGTTTTCTAAATAGAAGGGAATGGACCAGAAGGGAAGTTGGAACATCAGGAAGGCAGAAAGAACTCAGTAAGCAAACATGTGGGTAAATACAATTAAGCTTTGCTTCTTCGGAGCTTTCTAAATTATGTTTGATATTTGAAGAAAAATTATACATTATGAGGTTTTAAATGTACATAGAGAACATATTTAAGACAATTATATTATAAACAGGTAAAGGTAAAGAGATATAAATGGAGGTAAGTTTTTATACTTCACTCAAACTGGTAAAATGACTGTGATGTTATATATATATATAATGCAGTGCCTACAGAAACCACTAAAAAAGTTATACAAAGAAATACACCTAAAAACACTATAGATAAATCAATGTGGAACTTTTAAATGTTTAAGTAATTCACAAGAAGGCAGGAAAATGACAACAGAGAAATGAAAAACCGAGAGAAAAAAAAGAAAACAAAAACACAAAATGGCAGACTTAAGCTCTAATATGTCAGTACTTACATAAAACATAAAAAAGGTCTTAAATGCACCAATTAAAAGACAAAAATTGGTAATAGATTTTAAAAAAACATGACCCAACTATATTCTGTCTACAAGAAACTCACTTCAAATATTATATAGGAAGGTTGAAAGTAAATCACATATGAGATAGATATCACTACATACCTATGAAAAGGTTATATATTGCATGATTGTATTTATATGCCATTCTTAAAATAACAAAATCACAGAAATAGAGAACAAATTAGTGGTTTCCAGGGAATTAAGGAGATGAAGGTGAGAGGGAAGTGGGTGTGGCTATAAAAGGGCAACTTTTGGGATCCTCGTGGTGATGGAAATTGTTCTGAATCTTGACTGTATCAGTGTCAATTCCATGGTTATAGGATGGCATTAGTGTCTTCAAGATGTACCTTTGGGAGAAACTGGGTACAGGACACAGGAGATCTTGCAGTACTATTTCTTACAAGTGCATGTGAAGCTATAATTGTCTCTAAATAAAGTTTTTAAATGTGTCACACTCTTTTATACCAGACCCCTGATATTTGAGAATAATATGTTCAAACCTTCATATATCCCCAAATACCAGAAAATAGACATGCTGGTACAGGCTTTCTCCCACATCACACCTCCTCTACAAGCACACATGCCCTATACGAAATCTGACAATTAAGTTCACGAACTTGGTGCAACGATGTGGCTAACCTTTTTTTATTTCAGAGGGATTATTCATTATGAATTTATACCAACTGAACAAACAGTTAACCAAGTTTACTATTTGAAAGTGCTGAAAAGGCTGCATGAAAAAGTTACACGACCTGAACTTTTCACCAACAATTCATGGCTCTTGTATCACAACAGTACACTAGCTCACACGGCACTGTCTGTGAGGTAGTTTTTAGCCAGTAAATAAATCACTGTATTAGAACCCCCTCCCTACTCACCTGATCTGGCCCCCAATGACTTCTTTCTTTACCTGAAGATAAAGGAAATATTGAAAGGATGACATTTTGATGACATTCGAGACATCGAGGGTAATACAATGACAGCTCTGATGGCAAGTCCAGAAAAAGAATTCCAAAATTGCTTTGAAGAATGGACTAGGTGCTGGCATTGTTGTATAGCTTCCCAAGGGGAGAACTTTGAAGGTGACGGTAGTGATATTCAGCAATGAAGTAGGTAGCACTTTTTCTAGGATGAGTTCGTGAGCATAATTGTCAGACCTTCGTACACATTCTCAGTTCTCCTCATCATATTTTCAACTTTTACTGGAGTTTTATCTCTCCCTTTATGTTCATTTCTATACTAGCATCTTTATTTCCCCAGAGTCACTGCACTCAAGGACAAATCAAGAGCCATGGTGCTGCTTCAGGGAACAGATGCAGGGGTCCTGGGCTGCTCCAATCTGCACCTCAGTAAAATGCCAAATTACAAAGATTAATGAGAAACATGGTGCTACATCTAGAGATGCCAAGGGCATGTGTGTCTTTTTCTTTTTTGGCATGAATAAAATGGGTCATTGGTATCTATTCAGATGTGCCAAAAACACATATGATACCAGGTAGGAATGATTCAGAAGGGAAGATAATGAAGGGCTTCTGTTTATGGCATGATTCTCTCAATCTGATGTTTGAATATTTTAGCATAGAGCTGCATCCTAGATCTTTATCTCACTTCATTCAACCTATAAGTTAAACACTAGTCACACTTGGCTAAAAGCCCCTTACATTTATGTAAGATGTTGTCTTAGTCAGCTTGGGCAGCCGTAACAAAAATACCATAGACTGGGTGACTCATAAACAACAGAAATTTATTTCTCACAGACCTAGGAACTGTAAGTCCTAGATCACGGTGCCAGCGTGGTTAGGTTCTGGTGAGAGCCCACTTCCTGGGTGATAGAAAGCTGTCTTCTTCCTGTGACTTCACTTGGTGGGAGGGGCTAGAGAGCTCTTTGGGGGTGCCTTTTATAAGGTCACTAATCCCATGTTTTTTTCTTCTTGATGATTATTTTTATCAAAGAGAAACCAGAATCAGTGCCTTGCCACTGGCAGAACCTCGCCATAACATCAGGAGAGGGGAGACGTGCTGGTGGCAACAGGGAAAAAAATAAAAATAAATGAATCTTCCTAATGAGTCGCACTGATCAAAGGTGAGGGCAGAAGTAGGCTCAGAAAGACCACTCAGCTGCCACCTGGTGCAGCTGTGCATGGGACCTGGTGACTGTCACTGAAGGCCCCCTGAGCACAGTTGGATGCCAAAGTGTTTTTAACCCTAACAAGATCTGTCATTAAACATTACAAAGCCTGACTTTGCCTCTTTCCCTCTGGGCCTCGCTAGTAAAGGTCGAAGGTCGCATCATCCTTCAACACAGGCTCCTGGGCCCCCTGCTTTTGTTCAGCAGCCCTGATAGCGATGATAGGCAAGCAGCCGCTTGGCCCTTGGAAAACACAAGAAACCAGCCAACCATGGTCCTTAACGAACAGGGCGCCTCCAAGGCCAGCCTGCAACAACCACTTAAGATATTTACAGCTTTCTGTCCATGCAGATTAAACACAGGAAACAAAAACTGGAACTCCTTTGTCTGGTAAACTTATGTCATTCCTTGCGAAGACAAATGAAGAACAAACCTAGATCATGTTGGGAAACAACTTTTGTTCTCTCTAAAGAGAGTCTTGGATGAGGAAGGAAGCATTGCTGGGGACAGGACGTCTTGTACAATATTAGTATTAAGTGACAGTTTTCTGATAATTTCATAAATATTTGAGCTGTATTGTTTTCTGGCAACAGAAAATATTTTGGCCAAGGGCAATATTTCTCACTTTTCTCTGGCAATCGGGGTTGTAAACAGATACCTTGTAAAGGCATTCTTCAGCAAAGCATCCACACCAAAGCAACAAGACCTTGGCAGTCCAAGTCATCACTTTTTGTTTGAAATGTGGACATTTTTCTAAGACTACATCAGCGCTTTGGGTGCCGAAGTCGAGGGAAGTGTTCTGTTCACTTTCTGCAATCTGAGAACCATGAGTCTAAGGGCAATGAATTTTGGCAAACAAACACTCCCTTTTTTTTTAAGGAAAGCATATACATCGGTCCAATATGTCGATTTAAATCCAGAAATGCTTTGAATCAAACAAAGTAGGAAACCAGAGCTTGCCTGATCGGTAACTCTACTTCTCAGGCTCACCCCAGCCCCACTGTTCCCACCCACAGGTATCCCCTGAAAAGGTTCCGTAAAACACAGCTTGAAAACCACAGGTCTGTCAACTGTGTCTGGAACTGACTGCCAGAAGGTCTGAGCGCCTAATGGACCTGCTGCAAAGCCACGTGAACTTGGGGAAGCCTCATGGTCTCAGTCTGGCTTTCTCATCTAGTAAATATGACTCCCGTATTCCGCCTGCCCAATGGAATACACAGAAAAATGTGCTGATAAGCCCACGACTGTGGTGTGGTTACTGCTTATAATGGTTGTTTTTAAAAATAACTTTATTAAGCTATAATTCACATATCATATAATTTGTCCATTGAAAGTGATTCTAGTGTGTTTGCTAAATGGTTTTAATGTATTCATAGCATTTTACAACCATCACCACAATCAATATTAGAATATTTTCCTCACCCCCCAAAAATGCCCTGTTCTCATTATCAGCCACTCCCCATTTATCCCTCTCCTCCCCCTCCCCCTGCCACACACACGTAGCCTTAGGCAAGCACCAATATATTTTCTGTCTGCATAGATTTGCTTATTCCGGACATTTCATATAAATGGAATCATATATGTTTCCTTGCAACTAGCTTTTATCACTTAGCATGTTTTCAAGGTCCATCACTACTTCATTTCCTTTTATTGCAGAATAATATTCCATTGTATGGATAGACACATTTTGTTTATCCATTCATCAGTTGAAGGACACTTGAATTGGTTTTGGCTATTACGAATAATGCTGCTATGAACATTATTGAACATTTAAAAAATGTACAAGTTTTTTTTTTGTTTTTTGTTTTTTTTGCAAACATCTATTTTCATTTCTCTTGTATATATGCCTCAGAGTAGAATTGCTGGGTCACGTGGTAACTCTATGTTTAACCTTTGAGGACTGTTTTCCAAAATGGCTGCACAATTTCACATTCCCACCAGCAGTGTATGAGAATTCCAATCCCTCCATATCCTTGCCAATATTTATTATTTTCTTTTTGATTACAGCCATTCTAGTGGATGCAAAGTATTATCTCACTGTAATTTTGATTTGCATTTCCCTGATGGTTAGTGACGAGTATCTTTTCACATACTCATAATGGGGGTTTATTTTTTTCAGATAATGGCAGGAAATTTAACAATAAAAGATGCAGGATAGATGGAACTTGGCAAGATCAATTGTTCTCTATGTCTGTCCAGCGTACTTCTTGTTTGAAGATTTGAAATATTTTTAGTTAAACTAAGACAATTATTAAGACATTCACCCAGTTCTATTACTAGGTCTTCAACTTGGGCTAACCTCTGTTGCAAGAAAGATATTTCTACAAAACTATTTGAAAAAGATTAGTTCCAAAACCCAGCCAAGAATTCACTTTCTCAGTGAATCCTAGAATATCATATCATCTGAATTTCACAAGGCTACCTTTGCAGATCCCTAGAGGGTACCATTCGCATGGTCATCTGTGTGCCTGGAGCCATGGAGCTGTGTGTTGCTCACCCTGTCAGGCACGCCCCCTCCCCAACACACCTTTAACAGGTAGCGTTCTTGAGAATTGTTGTTTAGTCAATCATGGGAGTGATTTGCACTGACGTCAGGAGCATCAGCAAGGTGGCCAAGTAGAGGAAAGGGCGGAGTGAGGGTGGCCACGAGGATCTGTTCTACTCATCTAAATGTTGATTTGACAGGCTTGCCTACAGCAATGGCCTCCCCCAAATTTAAGACAGAGCTTCCTCAGTCATAGCCAATTACTAAGGGCGTCTCTGTCTCATGGTTAGGAGTGAGCTCTGGCTCTGGTCCCTGACGAGTCTTGATCAAAACCTCTCCCACCACCTGCCACCTGTGATCTTACAAAGATTCCTTCATCACTCTGAGTCTTAGCTTTCTCATTTGTAAAACTAACAACATGTTGCTCAGAGTTGTGAGGATCAAAGAATGCATAGGACATAGTAGGTCCACAACCAACGTTGCTGTTATTATTTGTATTGCCAACAGTCCATTAACGGACAAGGATTCGCTGCTTCCAGGTCTCCCCATTTACTTGTTTCCTCTGTCCAGAATACTGTCCCATACCCTTTGCTCAGGTCATTCCGATTAATCCTTTGACCTGGGCTTAAAGGGAACTGCCTCCAGGAATCTTCTCTTTCCTGTATCCCCAACAGTCGGTATCCCTCCCGTAAGCTCACAAGCCCCTGACCTTACTCTGAATTAGGGTCCCCACTACCTTGTCTCTGCCTGTGTACTTGTCTGCATCTTCCACCGATGCTGGGCTCCTGCACTTGGTGGCAACTCCATAAATACTTGTCCTCATTTCTGTCTGTGCCTGAATCTGTTACAGTCTCTTTTTCATCCTCAATACCGCCTTCATGAAAAAGGAAAAGAAACTAATATTACTGAATGTTCACCAGGTGCCAGTACCGTCCACACGTTAGTTCATACAATTTTAACAGAAGGTAGGGAAAGTGGGTGTTTTCTTGTTCTAAGAATGAGTAACTGGTAGCTCAGGAGATTAATGAACTTAATTAACTTGCCGAAGGTCTCACAGACGCCTGGCGAGGGCTGGCACCGAGAGTGGGTCCTCTTTGTACCATCTACACAGAGCTTGGCCCATTTTATTTAAGATCTAGTTCCCAGTAATCCACAGGGTTTACCTCAGTTACTGCTTGCTTGGCAACGAGGAATCAGGAAGCATGTTTTTGGTCGACTGAAAGAAGAATACATTTTTCCCCCTTATCCTTTATTACAAGAACACTCAATACTGTATTAAAATCTGTTCCATTTGTTTAATTGGCTTTGAATGTTTAAAAAGAGATGAGACCAATCCTCTCCGGGGACCTTTCTCAGGGAGGAGAGTTCAGGTAGGGTTAGAATGGGCTTCAGGGGCTGAGATCTGCTGGTCAGGGACAAATGCCTGGGAAGAAAAGATGGGGGTGGACTGGCCAGAGAAAGGTGAAGGTTTGGCAGGAGACTGAAGACAAAAGCTCTGGTTGTGCCTCTGGCTGACCCTGAAAACCACACACACATTTCCTAAGAGGCTTTGTGGTTTGAGTTGATTACACATCTGTGGGTCTGCGTGCCACAGAGTCCAGGGACTTTCTCTGTGCTGTCCCAGCCCTGCTCAGCAGGCAGGACTATACGTGCAGAATTGCATAAAATTGTAAATGCTGGGGTTCGGGAGCAACCCCCCTTCCTTATTTGGAGACTCCTATAGAGGTGGCTCCTTCCAGGGAAAGACTATGCATGTCAATGAGGACTCATTTTTCTGTCAGAATGAGAGACACCAGAAGCCGCACATGTGTCAGCAGCACATCTGCTACGAACCAGCATCTGCTTCGTGCAACATGATTGTTAATGAACTGAAAAGGATCTTGCTGCCGCTCTTAGTTCGAGGATACAAAAAGCAAAGTGAGGAATTTATTGGCCCCTTAGTCATACCAATGATTCATGGGCTATGATTTATCTTGTTTGTCAGTATATCCCCTAGTGTCTCCAACACCAAGCAGAAGGCACCCAATAAATATGTGTTAAGTAAAGGAATGAAATTTCATTAGAAAAATTGACTTGCCACAAAACTCTGCACCTTCCGTATGTATCTCTTCTAGATTTTACTTTCACTTCCCTACAGAGAAGAGAAATTCCCTAGAGTCACAGTAATCAGCCCCATTTGGACAATCCACCTAGACGTGGAAGAATTCCCAAATCTAGTCTCACCAGGACTTTCTCCCAGGAGTTCTTTCACTTGCAAATGAAATTCTCTTCCCAGCTGAGAGTTAGGGGTGAACCAAGGAATATGGGTCTGTGGTTCATCTTATCCCTTCCCTTTCAACAAATTCAACTTGCTCCCCGAGAGTCAATTGGGAAAGGCCTCCAAAGAAAACACCACTTGGATTATATGACGTGAATGCATGACTATCCAAGCTGTAAAACCTTGCCCTTTCCTCTTCTCCATCAAAAGTTTAGCAAGGACGTGCTTTCCCCACATAGGTTAATAACAGATAATTGCACATGGGGTCAAAATGTCGATAGTCTTATAAAATAGTGCATCTGGGGCTGAGAAAATGCATGTTGCCTTAGATATTTTTCTGCCCCTAAATGCTTAGTCCCTGCGGTACTTGGTGTTTCTAATTCTGCAGGCTTCTGTCATTGAACAATTAAAGAGCTATTAACTTCATTTCTTTTAGGGGCTGAGGAGCTCCACGGTCCCTCAAAATACAACAAAGGAAAAATAGGTTCAGCCAAAATTCAAGCCTAAATTCTCAATCTAAATATTTTAACTGACCATGATGCCTATGTGCTACAAAATTATAACATTTTTTAAAAAACACTACTAATCATACTATAAATATTTTATGCAGAATGCTTTTTAAATCTAGAGCCATTTTAAACTCTCAAAATTTTATGTATGCAAGGAAAGCAAACTGAAAGTTAAGAGTCACTGATTTTACGCGTATTCCTAAGATTTATTTCAACCTCCTTAGTTTTCAACACTTGTGCCATTGTTCAGACTACTAGATGCTACAATGTGGGATTTCCTAAGTCACATAAAGAACCTGGACTAAATTACTGCAGAGGGATATGTGCCACATCTCAGTTTGTGGTTGACTTCACTGGGTTTAAAGAGAAGGTTATTAGACACTAATGCTACACAGATTTTCTAAATATTCTGTATTGCCAATGGCAGAGCCAGATGTGAACCACATCAGGAGAGACGCGTGACAGCATTTTCCTAAATGCCCATGATAAATTATAATTTGCAAAGGGGAAAACTGTAGCTGTGTGGTGCCAGGATAATTTCCTCCAAATACCACTCTCATCAGGTCATTTCTCCTCAGGGAGAGTCAGGGCTCCCTTTTGTGTGAAATCTAAAGACTGGTATTAAAGACCTCAGTCATCTGTCTGTCCTACCTTGAGACTATCCAGAAGGATCCCTGCATCCCAAAACAACCTCTTTGCTCTCTTCCATATATTTTTCTCAGGTGTCTCCCTCTGTCTGAAATACAGAGTTCTAACATCCTCCTCAACCTAGCTCAAGCCTCATTATTTTCAAGGAGCCTTCTCCACCTAGCCTTTCTCTGTGGTGAGACTTCTCCTGGATTTGGCATTCCCTGTAGTTATCTACCGTTGGCATTATGGCTATTGGTGGTGGCCACTGGAGAGCTTAGCATCAATTTATGGCCCTTTCAATCAAGTGTGTGGAACTGACTCCCTGGTGTGTTTTCTGTACTTCCTCTCTCTCACTTTTTATTCTACGCCCCATCCTTGTTTTTGCTTTGTTTTTTCACCACTTTGTTACCTTGGTCTAATCTATCTATTTTTACATGATATCTTAAATCTTTTCTGGATCAAAGTGGAGTATTGATGTGATTCTTTGGATTGCATAATCATGTGCTTTTCTCTCAACACATGTCCTCTCTGAGTGTCTTAGCTTTCACTACTTCATATGCTCCACCAAGGAAAAAAGTGATCTCAGAAGTTATTGTCTTCACTTCTAGTTTTTTGTAACTAACTTTTTGTTGATTCCTTGATTAAAAGATTATATGTGCAAGACCTGTAACCCAGTGTTGCAATAATGTGTCTATGTCTGTCTTCCCCACTGGACCATCAACTACTCAAGGACCATAATATAATCTTTTAGAAATATCACACATATGTTACTTCTCCTCAAACTGATCTAAAGGTTGAAACCAATTCCAATAAAATGCCAAATAGAATTGAGGAACTGACCAATCATTCTCAAAGTTATATGGAGGAGCAAAGACCTAAGAATAAATAAGGCACTGCTGAAGAATATCGAGACTTATTAAATGTCTGTAGTAATGAAGACAGGATTTTACTGGCACAGATATAGACAAATAGCCCAATAGAATAGACTAAAGAACGCAGAAACAGATTAGGGGGGAGGGACAGATCATTGAAGGCAGTGCGAATCACTAAGGAAAAAAAAACCTTCAATAAATGATGTGGGGCCAACTGGTTATCTATATGGGTGAAAACAAAACAAAACAAAACCAAAAAAAACCTATAACTAGATAATGCTTTGCACCACAGATAAAACCAAAATCCTGGTGAATTTAAAACTTAGATGCAAAAGGCAAAATTCTAAATGTTTGAAGGCAGTATACAAGAATATCTTTAGGACCTCAGGGTAGCAAAGGCTTCTTAAACAAAACACAGAAGTGCTACCTCTGACAGAAAAAAAAGATAAATTTGGCTACATTCAAATTAAGACCTTCTAACAATAGACACCATGATGAAAGTGATCAGAAAGCCACACACCAGGAGAAGATATTTGCAATATGTATAACCAGTAAAACACACATTGAAAGGATTTATTTTTAAATCTTCTAAGTCCAATAAGTAAATGAATAAATGCAAAACCAAACAGCCCAGTAGAAAAAAGAAAAAAAAAACGGGCGGGCAAAAAACAGGCAGTTCACAGAACAGGAAATGTGAGTGGCCCAGAAATACATGAAAGAACACACAATCTCTTTAGTAATCAGTAATCAGAGAGACACTAATTAAGACAACAATGAGATACTACTTTCACCCACTGCAAAATTTAAGAAGCCTGACACTGTCAAAGTCTTGGTGAGGGTGTGAACTGGAATTTTCTACACTGTTGGCAAGAGTCTGAATTGGTATAATTACTTTGGAAAAGAATAAGCTGAATATTCACATACTTTATAGCTTAGCAGTTCTACCCGACAGAAGCTCTTGCACACATGCCCAAGGGTCATGTGACTCGACTTTTAAGTAGAAGCCCCACCACAGCTCCTCGCCAGTGTTTATGTTTAGGAACATTCACAGACACAGCATAAAAACAAGTGGAAACAACCCATGTCCCAAGTAGCCTGGGAATAAATAAAAAATTATTCCTATTCACACAGTAAAACGTTACATACAGTAGCGAAAACAATGAACTATATGCCACATGGATGAATCTTAGAAACATAATATTGAGTGAAAAAAAGTGAGTGAAAAGAAGACTGGGTATAGAATAACACTATTTTTATAAAGCAAACGAAATTAAATAATATATTAGTTGATGTTGTATATATATGTGCTAACTTATTCTTTAAAACAAGGGGTTTATAGAAGTAAAATTCAGCATGCTAGTGACTTCTACGGGTATGCCAGGCACGATGTGAGAAAGGAGCCTCTCAGCTGAAGCAATCGTATTGTCCGCGCTTTCTCAGCAACACTCACAGATATTCCTGTTGTTATTATGCGTCATCATTACCTGTATGATATTCACATTCTTTTGCGTATATCAAGTATTACACAATAATAATGAAAGGAAAAATCAGGTGGCCAGCCTTTTCTGAGAACACAGGAACAAGATTCTTCCAGTTATTCATGATTCTGCCTGTGTCACAGACACGCCAACATCTAGGGTTAGAGGTAGGTGGGACAGCAAGGTCACGTAGGTCCATCACTAAATTTACAAATTAGGAGACTGAGGCTCAGTGCCCATAGGCAACAGTTCTGTGGTCATCTATCTAGCAGAGCCTGGAGCCAAATCCAGTTATTCTGACACTTCTTCCCTTGGGCCAAGTTCCCAGGCCACGCCCTCCAGCCTGGTGGATAATAAAAAGAAAACTCTAACCTTCTTTATCTGTGTGTCTCTGAGACCTGGCAGAAGGCCTGACAATTTGTTGGCCTTCAAAATGTTTGTTAACTGTATATTATGGAATTCTTGATTATCCACAAGGTGTCTCCAAAGTGGCAAAAAATAGTTTTCTCTCCTGGTTCAATGGCTTTGAACCAAAAAAAAAAAAGAAGAAGAAGAAGATTCATTTCCTGGAAGCAAAACAGAAGAAACTATCCATCATGTCATTAACGGGCATTCCCAGAACTCATACATATGGGCACATGGGAGGACAGATCTGAGGGAAGGGGGTAGTAATCTCTGCAGTGGCCATGAGTATATTTGCCAGCTGGTCCCGGCAGGCTAGCCTCGCGTGACTGACTTCTTTAGCTTAAGGTGTAGAACTCAAAAGAAATGAGCCAAACTCTATGAATATGTCTTTGTTGCCTCTGAGGCGAGAAGTTGCCTGGATCTGTGGTTTGGCTGTGGAAATAGCAGTGAAAGCACTTTCTCTTCATTATATCTGCATAACAGGTTGACTGTCCCACGTTGTGTTAGTAAGTTCCCAAAAAGGCAAGTGGTTTCCATCTTACTTCATTGATGGCTTCCCTGAACTTCAGGTTTCTCCAGTCCCTGGTTCTGTGTAGTGACAGTCCCCTCAGGTATCATTCTTCCTCCCTCGGTTTTCCCAGACCTTCCTTATCACCACAAGGCTGAGCCAGGATGTTCATTTGTGGGGAATGTGCAGCCAGCCTCCCTTCTGCATCTTCTGCTGGAAGTATGCTCAGCAAAGGCTCTTAAAGCAGAGCTGTGGCCTTGACCTCCCCGGACCAAGGTCTCTCAATGTGTCCAGGTTTTCCCAGGTGCAGTTAACAGTGGCCAAGGACTCTGATTTTACCCCAACTCTCTGGAGTGCACTGTGTCGACAGACCAAGAATTTCAAGTCCTTCCATCCAGAAACAAACATATCTCTCCCTTTACTCAAGTCTTTTATATCCCTCAATAAAATTTCTTGTTGTCTTCACCAAATCTTATACATTTCTCAATAACTATATTCACAGGTATATTCTGTTTTGGGTAACTTGTGCCAAAAATCTGCAAAAAAACTAACAAAAGAAAAACCAAGATAACAGGCTGCTTCTGCACTGAGACACCTGCTGGCTGCTGGGAGTTCTAATGACGACTTTAGCCAGGATGGCACCATTCACTTTCTGAAAACAAACCATTTCTCTCCCATGAAGAAGCACTATCTTCCTGCAGATTGTGTGAAGACCCGATGCTCATTTGTAATCTCTGGTTTGTACAGGCCTTCCCCAAGGGTCTGTAGAGAAGGCAATAGTCACCATAGTGGAAGCCTGGGCATGGATGGCTCCCCACACTCTAATTAAATGCCAAGAGCAGGTGTGGCTGCCTCGGCTGGTCATTGTCCTTGGCTCAGGCTGCCTTACTTACTGCACATACAAGGGGCTGTGGGCAGATAACCGGAAATGCTTTATTCTCAGCTGAGCCCACTGGGTACCTGTTCTGAGGAATGTCAGCTCCAGGCACAGATGTATAAGGTCTGACTTATAGGTTATGCGTATGTTTGCATTTTTTGCTAAATTGAGTTTTCAATTTCTAGCACTGTTGCCATGCAGCAGCCTACCCGTCTGTCTCCATGTACCTGCCCCTAAAGAAAGGAGAGTCTGTGAGACAGATCTTTTCAGGGACTTAGCTTCACCTTTGTGCTTACACTTTATTTCTCCCTGTTTGGCCCCAGAAAGATGGCTGGTCAGCCAATGACGAGTAAGATTCCCCATGGAGGGGGCACCCAAGCCAGGCACAGTCATGTGGGGACCAACAGGAGAACCCACGGGGTTCATAGAGGTGGGCACAGCCCCCCACCTTCCTCGGCTAAGGAGAGCCTCTGCCTCTGTGGCTGCATTCCTTCCCACAGCCTGCAGGGGAAGAGATTCAATGGTGTGCTCTCCATCTATTCATATGCATAAAGATTTAGTCCCTTGGGGAAGTACGTACATCCTGACACTTATGGTTCAACTGCCTGCAGGCAAGGGTGATTGGCTCGAATGGTTTGCTATTATGATGCATAGGATTCACAGGTCTTGAGATTGACAAGCTTTATCTTCTTTACTTCCTCACCTAACTAATAAAAGCTAATGGCTGCAGACCCCTTGGCCCTGCTTGCACTCTATTCATGGCTACTGTCTTTTCTTAACCCTCCTCACTTCCCACAACCCTCGTCATGGGATGTGACAGAGCACATTTGGGCTTCAACTTCTGCACCTGGTTTTCCATATTACTGACTCTGATGATCCAGTGATACCTGACTCATTAGATTGTGCTGAGGCACAAATTACTTTTCCAAGAGCTGTGCAAATGTGAGGTATTACAATTCTACCCTAAGTCTAATAACAAATGCACCATAAATTCCTTATTTCAAGATGACAATTATTGAGTGCTTACCTGCAGGTAAAATATGAGAGATTCTGACAGCACTAGAAAAGGATGGCAACAAAAAATAGTGATACAAGCTCATATTTATTGAACACACATACCTGCCATGCACTGTGTTAAGGCCTTCATATAAAGTGCCGTATTTAATCTTCAGGCAGCTAATATTACTCTTCCATTTTTACCAAAGGAAAAAACCAAGTTTAGCAAGTTTTAGTTACTTTGCCAAGGTCTTATTGCTTCTAAGTGGCAGAAATGGGATTCAAACTCAAAATATCAAAAGATGAGCCTTACTCCCAAGAAGTTGCCAAACAAGCATGAGAAATAAAACATACTCACAAATAAGGCATAGTCACAGCAAAAAATAAATCAAATTCACAAATTTACAAATAAACTAAGTAATAGAAGGTATACTGTGGATAATAATTTTTACATGGTGATAAAATACACTGAATTTTCCAGGAATGCAAATCAATGGATTGTTGTATGTTCAACTAATACCATCCTGACTTTTTGCTTCTTTGATTTAGGTACAATTTGAGATCTACAAATTTTTGCTTTTCATTTAAATTTTTCTTCCCTCAGCACATATCCATGAGGAATGTTTGCATAGTAGAAATATTTAATATACAACACACATTGAATAGTATCCTGAACACATATTTATAAAGCAAGATTTATGAAAGACCAATCTTTAGTTAATAGATCACATGCCTTGAAAATGTTAGCTGTTTACACCTGAATTTCTCAAACAAGAGAGCTAAAGATTGATCCCAGATTCTCTAGAAAATGCTTTGATTTTGCTGTTATGATGACAATCTAAAAGAAATAAAACAAGCCTGTTCTGGATTACCCAGATGACCCCCTTCAGAGGGTTACTGTCCATATTTGCTTAGTTCCTACAGTTCAATAGATTCATTCAATGCTCCCCACCAATATTGCTATCACAGTTTTTCCTATCATCTTGCCATTGAATGTACTTTTTTTTTTAATCTAGTAGATTCCTTAAGAAGGGCTAACTGGAACTATATTGCCTAAGTTCTTTTATGTTGAAAACAGTAAGTTGCCTTTATAATTGAATGAAAAATTTATTGGATTAAAAAAATCTGTAGATCACATTTTCTTTCCAGGAGGATTTTTAGAGTTATATTGTTCCACTGTTTTATAGCACTAAGTGTTGCTGTGGAGAAACCTAAGATCATCTTATGTATTTCTCATAAGTGAGTTGATCTTATTGTCTGGATGATTAAACACAACAAAGACTGAATAGAAAAGTATTTACAAAAGCAATTCTTAAACATAATAAAATAATATGACAGATGTTTCTTGTACCAATTTTTAAAGCTTTTTAGATTAGAGTACAAAATAAAACAACACCCAATTCTGTAACATATACGACATTTGACAATTAAGTTCGGGAACTTGTTGCAATGATGTTGCTAACCTTTTTTTATATCAGGGGGATTATTCATTACAAATTTGTACCAACTGGACAAACAGATAACTAAGTTTACTATTTGGAAGTGCTGAAAAGGCTGCATGAAAAAGTTACACAACCTGAACTTTTTGTTAACAATTCATGGCTCTTGCATCACGACAATGCACCAGTCCACACAGCACTGTCTGTGAGGGAGGTTTTAGCCAGTAAACAAATAACTGTATTGGAACACTCTCCCTACTCACCTGATCTGGCCCCCAATGACTTCTTTCTTTACCCAAAGATAAAGGAAATATTGAAAGGAAGACATTTTAATGACATTCAGGACATTAAGGGTAATATGATGACACCTCTGATGGCCATTCCAGGAAAAGAGTTCCAAAATTGCTTTGAAGGGTGGACTAGGCGCTGGCATCAGTGCATAGCTTCCCAAGGGGAGTACTTCAAAGATGACCATAGTGATATTCAGCAATGAGGTATGTAGCACCATTTCTAGGATGAGTTGCCAAACTTAATTGCACAACCTCATAGAAGAACATAAATAAAATTTTAAAGTATCCAAGAAGGTTAAATATAAAAGAATGTCAAAATGCCAAACAGAAAGAAATCATACCATGTTTCCTCCAAAATAAGACCTAGCTGGACCATCAGCTCTAATGTGTCTTTTGTAGCAAAAATTAATATAAGACCGGTATATTATGTTATATTATGTTAAAATATTATATTAAAATATTATATTAAAATATTATATTATATTATATTATATTATATTATATTATAATGTTATATTATATTATACCTGGTCTTATATTATGTTAAAATAAGACCTGGTCTTATATTAATTTTTGTTCCAAAAGAGCTGATGGTCTGCCTAGTTCTTATTTTGGGGGAAACACGGTAGATTCTGATTATTAACTTTAGACAATACTCAAAGGTGTCTTTGAGTATTTGAAGTACAGAATTTATAAGAGTCTGTCTACATGTGGACCGTTTATTTTAGTTAATTTTCTCTGGGACCCAGCTTACCTTTTTATTAAGTACATTCAAGTCATTTATTTAAGGATAGTTTTATTAAAGTCTGTCAATAAATTTCTTGACTGTCCCATTAACTTGATTATTTGTCCCTTGGTCCTTCAATTATGCATAAGTTGGATCTCCTCTCCCTGTCTTCCAATTCCATCATTTTCTCTCAACTATATTTTTAATTCTCAAATTAAAAAAAAATTGCCTTATATTTTGTTTTAAAATTATTTTATTTTTACTTTCTAAAAGCTTGGTCTTTTAAAAATAAGTCTGCCTTTTTTATGTACTTCATATGCTTAAGATGATGCCATAGACAAGGAGACTATTTTTTAAAATCGACACATCACTTCATAGGAAAAAACTTACTTTACAGAAGGTAAAACAGAAGTCTTTTTCTGAGTTACACCGATTGGTAGTGCCTTTTAACCTTTGAAGTCTTTTATTTCCTTTTCATTTTGCTCAGATTTTTTCATGTATATCCTCTACTCTATATTCAGCCTATTTTCCTTCATGTTTTTTCCAATGTAGCCTCAATTTTAATCATAGATGTTTTTGGCTGTTTTAAAAATTCTGGGCTGTGTGCTTCTTGGAGATGATAGATGTTTGGCAGTTTTCTCTGTTTCTTCTATTAAGTGGGTGCAAAAGTAATCGTGGTGTAAAAGGTTAAAAATAATTGCAAAAACCACAAATACTTTTGCACCAACCTAATAATATAATTAGTCTGTACAGATATTCTATCTTCCATTAAATCTTATTTGGTAATTTGTATTATACCTGTTTACATTTCAGCAACTTTTGTTATTGCAGCATATCTCTCCTGATCTTCTATATCTCTGTTTTGGGCTTGATTTGATTATTTTTAAATTAATTCCAAAATGTTTTGTCATAATTTTTAAAAGTAGAGTTTTTTCGCTTAGGAAGTTTTAGGTCCATAATAAACCAGTACAAAGTACAGAGAGTTCCCATATACTCCCTGCCTCATCCCCAAATATCACATCCCAAACCAAAATGTTACATTTATTACAATTAATGAACCTAGAATGACACATCATTATCACTCAAAGTTTGCAGTTTATAATTAGCGTTCACAGTCTATAGGTTTTGACGAATGATGACATGTATCTACCATTATAGTATCAGACAGAATGGTGCCACTGCACTAAAAGTTTTCTGTGCTCCACTGATTCATCCCTCCCTTGCCCTCTTCTCCACCCCCATGCAGCCCCTGGCAATCACTGATCATTTACTGTCTCCATAGTTTTGCCTTTTCCAGAATGTCATATACTTGGAATCATACAGTATGTAACCTTTGCAGACTGGCTTCTATTACTTAATAATAATACACATATAAGTTTCTTCCATGTCTTTTCCTGGCTTAATAATCCATTTCTTTCTAGCGCTGAATAATATTCCATTGTTGAGATGTACCACAACTTATTTAACCATTTACTTACTGAAGGACACCTTGGTTGTTCCCAAGTTTGGGCAATTACAAATAAGCTGCCATAGACATCCAGTTGCAATATGGATGGACCTAGAGAACATTATGCTAAGTGAAATAAGTCAGACAGAGAAAGACAGATACCATATGATCTCACTTATATGTGGAATCTAAAGAAAAGAATAAATGAATGAACTAATCAGAAACAGTCTCAGAGACATAGAGGAAAAACTGAGGGCTGCTAGATTGGAGGAGGGTGGGGATAAGGGGGAAGGTGAGGGGATTAGAAAGAACAATTGTGTGTTCACCACACACAATGGGATTTATAGATAATGTAATACAGAATTGTACACCTGAAATCTATGTAATTTTACTAACAATTGTCACCCCAACAGATTGAAAAAAAAGAGAAAGAAAGAACAATCGGTAACCACAAATTGCCACAGGGATACAAAAGTCAGTTTGGGGAATGTAATCGATAATGTTATAAAGATTTTGTAGGGTATCCGATGGACACTTGTCTTATTAGGAAGAACACCTCAGAGATGATGTAGATGCCTGATCACTGCACAGTACACCTGAAGCTGAAGCTGAACAATAATGAATGTGAACTATAATTATATATATATATATATATATTACAAGAAGCGGAGTACAGCATTAGGAATAGAGACAGCGGAAATGTAATGGCTGTATGCGAAGTCAGAGGGGTAATAGATTGGGGAAGGGGAGTTATCACTTTGTGAGGGATATAAATGATAAATGTCTATTCCATTGTTTTGTACACCTGAAACTAATAAAAAATAAAATAAAAATTTTTTTTAATTTAAAAATTAAAAAAAAATTAAAAGCATCCAGTTGCAGATTTTTTGTGTGGACATAAGTTTTCAATTCATTTGTGTAAATAACAATGAGTGCAATTGCTGGATTGCACTGTAAAAATAATTAGTTTTGTAAGAAACTGCGGACTGTACCCCGTTTGCATTTCCATCGGCAAGGAATAAGAGAATTCCTGTTGCTCCACATCCTCACCAGCATTTGGTGTTATCAGTATTTTGAATGTTGATCATTCAAATAGGCATGTAATGATATCTTACTGTTGTTTTAATGTCATAATTTTTGTCAGCTAGACTGCAACATTATTTCGAGGATGTGCTGCCTTTGATATTCACTTTTCTTGTTCTTTTTCTTCTTTTTTCATGTAACATCTTTATATATTACAAAATCATGCAATGGTTCCTTTTGTGTTTTTTCATAGAAACAAGTTATATTTTCCTGTATCCGTTTTTTGCTTTCTTATTCCGGTTACTTCCCTGTGTTGTTAGTCAACCACTTATGCTGAAAACGGTGACATTGAAGGAAAGGGAAATGACAACTCATAATTCCTGTTCATTTCAGTCCTTCCTTACTCACCAGGAAGCCAAAGGTAGAGAGTCTAGGCAGAATATGTGTAGATCAAGAAGTAAATTGAAAGCAGCTGAGTTAGTTGTGTGCCGTGTTTCCACTGTTCATGTAAAAAATAAATTATATGTGCACGTGCACACTATAAAATATGAATTGTGTAATCTCAATGATTATGTATATGACTTAAATGCTCTTATATTTAATAATTTAAAGCTGGCATGGCATAATATAAAGGTGAATGGTAAAATGCATGTGAATTAATGTTAAATATTAACTTTACCTAGAACATTAAATAGCAAAGAAACATCATGACAAATCGAGAGAGAGAGAGACCACCAGAGAATGGAAAAAGTCTTTATTTTAGGACTTTTAATAGCACCTTTTGCCTGATTTTTGAACAAGGGCCTTGAATTTTCATTTTGCACTGGGCCCAACAAATTAGGTAGCCAGCCTTACACGGGAGATTAGCACTGAAAAGACCTTAAAGATTATCTAGCTCAATCCCTTCATCAGACAAGAAAGATGAGTCCCTGAAAGGAGAAATGACATCTTTTTAGGAAATTAAAAGTGAAGAGCAAGATAGAAGGAACTTCCTCCCTCTTCAGACCTTGAGGAATGAACTAGGATTTCACTGAAACACACTAAATCCGGGACCCACACTTCTTTGATTTGTCCCTGTCTAGGTTTGCTAGCACTCACGCCCTCCCATGATGATCCCACAGTTCCCAGAGCCAGCCTTAGCTCCAGGGTTTGCGGAGAGTGGAGCCAAGCTCCCAGCATTCTTTGCAGCTGCTGCATATTTTGGCCCCATCCCCACCATCCTAGAATCTCCTGCTAGGCATCACTCACAAATCAACAGCCAGGCAAGAACTTATACCACCACTGTGCCTGCCAGTCCTGGGTGCCTGGGGACTTTCAATGGACATGCGTTCTATTCTTGAGAACATTTGGCTTCTAATAAATCCACAAAGCCTTTAAAATTTTAGGAAATGCATTGTTAGAGGTGGAACTTAGGGGAGAACAGAGTCCTGAATTTGCCTCCCTTGGACAAATTTCTTCCTTCCTATGAAGATAATATGGAAGGGTAAAAGAAGAGAATGCTACAGGGATGACATAGATGCCTGATCACTGCACTGTACACCTGAAGCTGAAGCTGATTGATAATGAATGTCAACTACAATTTTATATACATATATATATATTTACAAGAAGCGGAGTACAGCATTAGGAATAGAGACAGTGGAAATGTAATGGCTGTGTGCGATGTCAGAGGGGTAGTAGATGGGGGGGGGTTATCACTGTGTGAGGGATATAAACGATAAATGTCTAACTATTACATTGTTTTGTGCACCTGAAACTAATTTTTTTAAAAAGAGCTGAAAAAAAAAGAAGAGAATGCTAGAACTGAATTGGGAAAGAGGTAATGTCTTTTTCTACTGCTCTGCTAAAATCCTTGCTATGAAGCTTAGAAATGTTGATTTTAAAAGATTTAACAATGTTTTCCAAGGCAACTGACTGAATAACACATATAACAAGAATTTTTTATCAAATGTCATGTCATCTGATATTCTAGACAGCACCACACACACACACACACACACACACACACACACACACACACACACTATTTTCGCTTCTTCGGGGAATGAGAAGAAAACGGACACTTTTTCTCAAATTACAGTGAGACAATTTTACCCTCCCTACAGCTGTAGAGCCCAGAGCATTCCCAAAACACAGTTTGAAAGGACATCATGGACCATTTCACGATTTTGAACTCTACCCTGCCATCCCTCCACCTACATTAAAACTCTAGAAGGACATTTTCTTAGAATAACGTTTTAACGTTTTCTGGGGCTACTTTGTGCTGCCTGAAAAGTCCTTCTTTCCGAATGAAATCACTGGCACAGCCCACAGCCAGCTGTGGAATGGTAATGGGATTGGGACTGTGGTTTGGAGTAGGCGAGAAGGACCTCCCACCAGGGCCCACCACACCCTCTTTCAGCTTTCAGGCTGCTCACGCTTTCTTGGGGAACGTCCTTTCCAGCCACCAGGACCCCAGGTGTTACACAGCCTCTGGCTTCTGAGCTGTGGGGGCAGCTTCAGCCTCCATCTCCTGACCCTCTGGCCCTGCCTGGACCCCACCCCTCACACACTGCGCCACCTACAGATGTTTCACATGGGTTGGATTCTCTCTTTCCACCGGCTCCTGGATGCTAGATTTTGAGGTTCTCATTTGCTTCCTGAGATGTCTCGCCAGGACTCAGAATTTCGGTCCTCCTGCCCAGTTTTCTTCCTGCTCTTGCAAGAACCAGATCCAATGCACCCACCCAGGCCCTCCTCACCACTCTGAGGTCCGTCCTAGAGCATTGAAGTAAGGCCTGGGTTCTAGCACATGATCTTGCTTTTGTGTTTGCTTCTCCCACTGAATTAGACCTCAGAGACAAAGACTTACTTTCCTATGCTTCCCTCTTCTACCGAAAGGCCTCATGCAGGACTGGTATATAGGCACACAGTAGGTGTACAGTAACGATTGGCTGTCTAAATGAAAAATTCTCTGCTACAAGCACAGCACTCTTTGTTAACACACCTGCAAAAGGCTCAGTAAACATATGTGGCGGTGACTTGGATTTCTGTTCAATACATGTCTTCCAGTTGTGTCCCCTGAGCCCCTCCTCCATCACTGCAAAGTTCTTGGAGAGGTTGTCACACTGCTGAGATCTGAAACATCTTGTGGGCTGCTTGCCCAGCTGTGGGGCACTAGGGGCTGTTGCTGAGCTTTGAACAAATCTCCTAGGGTTATTTATAATTGAAAATCAGACTCCAAGAGTCCTTAGAGCCATGAAGGAGTTTGTTATTCTCCACCACCACGTGCTTTCCCTCTGTCTTCTCGCCTTGCCCTCTGGCCTGAAATCCTGCCACACTCACAGCAGGCTCTCCAGCTCTCTCAGGCCTCAGAGCACCTGTGCTCAGCAAGAGGCCCCGCTCCTGCAGGGTTCATTCCAGGAGTCAAAAATCCCAGACCACCCAGCACGCCACACTTACCCTTCTGACTGGGATAGAGCATCAAAGAGTGAGAATGGTCAGCTGAGGTGGAAATTGGACATGACTGACTGACTTATTCCAGTCTTAGCTCAGCAGGAGCCTACAGAAGTCAGGAGAAGGAATTGAGGCCGCTGTGAGTGTCTTGGTGGGAGCTTAGTCCTGTTTTCAACCCACAGGACCACTTCTCCCTCCTGCCCCCCCACATTCTTGGCCTGAGCCTATCCCTCTGGGAACATAGCACACTCTCAGGTGTCTAACGGGCACAAGCCAAGGCCAGGTGAAAAGAAAAAGGAATAATAAGTTGGAGAGTTTGGAAAAGATCTTCTAAGCTAGTGAATGTAAAACTAGTTTAGTTGTACAGCCCTTTCTTCGAAAGAGCCTTACCAGAAAATCCAATGAGCAAAACTGATAAAAACCAGAAGGAACAACCCACACCTGTCCTCTCTGGTTTTGCTTCTACTGGGCCAAGGTGTTTCATTTCACTCTCCTTCCTTAGCTGCCTTCTAACCCAGAGCCCAGCTATGGTGTGCCATCAGGCAGACTTCTCTTGCCCATCTAGGAATGGTGTTTCCAGAAAGTTGCAGAAGACAGGCACACTGATGAGTGCAGTAGCCAGAAAATCCTTTCTTGAAATTAGTAAAAGCCCAATACAAACAAGCTTAATTAAAATGGGGCTTTATTTGAAGGATACTGGAGCATCCACACACATATCTGGGCTCTCAGTGCCTAGAATTGGGCCTCCATGCTGTGAAGACCCCTTTCTCTCTGTCTCTCTTCTCTCACCTCCAGTTGGCTTTATTCTCTCTGACAGAGATGGGTTTTCTCTGTGTGGCTGATAACATAGCCTCTGGAGCCCTAGATTCCCACCCTTCCTTCCAATCTCCCTGAGTTAAGACGCCTTCACCACTAGCTCTTAGAACAATCCTTAGAAAGTCCTCTATGATTGGCCCACATTATGTCATCCCTGAACCAATCTCTGTAGCCGAAGGGACACATGCCTACCCCATGGCCAAGAGCATGGAGTTCTGGGATTGACAACCCCTCAGAAACACAAGGACGGGACACTGGGAAAAGTAGTGCCCTTAAGAAAGAGGGGCTCCTGTTAGGTTAAGAATGATGAACAGCACAGGTTCTTAATATTTTGACAAAGACTTTCTTGGAAACAGTGCCCTCACCAAAGGGAATGCTCCTCCTGAGTTCAACTTGAAGCATTAGAGACCGGACAAGGAGAACCTTGCAGAGCCCCTCAGACTACCCACAGAGGGAGCCGTCTACACTCTCTCTCTGCACAACCAGAGCTAAACCCAAGCATTAGCTGGGAGCATGTGTGTTGCTTTTCCTTTCAAACTTAATTCAACTTGAAAGGCCTCTTCATCTTCTCTTGTGCGAGTGGGCAAGGGAGAGTGTGTTGGTTCAGTGGTGCAATAAATAACCTCTCATTATGAGAAATGCGATGCCTCAGTCCACTAAGCCATTTAGTAACCATAATCTGACATTACAGAAGCTTTTCTTGTGAGACCAGAGATATCTGAGCCACTTCCCTTTTCAAACAACTTCAGCTAATGGCTTTCCCTGCTATTAGTGGAATGAGTCCAAGCTATCTTTGATTTGTGGTCACTTGATTGGGTCCTGAAAGGGGAGGCTTAGCTTTGCCAGGAGGCATAATTGCCTGGGAACGTTGCAGAGTGATACAGTTCCTGTGGAGCTGGAGGGACCATGAATTTGGAGAAACTTAACTCCTCTGGGGAGTTGAAAATATTCGTAAAGGCTTCTCCCTCCCATGCTCGCCCCTTCTTCACTCTGACAGCTCACTTCAACGCTCTCTGTCTCTCCAATTTTCCTGACGCTGGGAATATTTTCTTAGAAAGGGGGGGAGGGGTGGTCTTCTCGGATCTTACTACACAAAGCCAGAAGCCATTTAGAAAATGACCCAGAGGTACAGCCTGGCTAACAGATCAAACCACCATATTCTTGGGCAAAGTGTCAGTCCTCCAGTGCACCTGAAACTCTGCCTATGAACTTCAAACTGACCCCAGCCGCTATAGCGCAATTAGAGTGGGAGGGCAACACCGTGTGTGGGGATAATAAATAGACCTTTTAATTAATAGGAGGAGAGACACCATTTGGTATGGTGAAGTGGCATGGCCACACGCCCCTGAGCTAACCTGTGGGCTGTTTTAGGAGTCTTTGGTACCATTGGATCTAAAAGAGAATGACAGCAGCCCTCAACACTGTGCTTAGCGAGCTTCACAGGTTGGGAGAAAGACCACCAATGGGCCAGCATTGTTTTGACATTGGAAACCTGGCTTCATTCTCAGAACCCTAACAACCAAAGGTTATCTCAGGCTCGGAAGGGACTTTTCCTTTTTAATAAACTTTTGAGTTGGGAGTAATTTCAGATTTACAGAAAAGTTGCAAATCTAGTACAGAGTTCCCATACCCCCTTCACCCAGTTTCCACTGATGTTAAAATCTCTCATTACCATGCTGCGTTGGTCAAAATTAGGAAATGAACACTGGTACTGTACCATGAACTAAACTCCAGACATAATGCAGATTTCACCAATTTTTCCACTCATGTTCCAGGATCCCACTTGGCATTTTAGTCATTGTGTCTCCCAGTCTCCTCTGATGTGTCACAATTTTTCTGTCTTCCCTTGTTTATCATGACCTTGACGAGTTTGAAGAGTTCTGGTCAGTCATTTCATAGATTATCCCTCGATTTGGGTTGTCTGATGTTGTCTCAGAATAGACCAAGGTTATGGATTTTGAGGAAGAATACCCAGAAGTAAAGTGTCTGGGAGGGATTTATTTTTCAAAAAAAAAGAACAAATAGCTCAGAAGTTACAAACAGACCTGCCTTCAAACCAACTCGTGTTTTGTTTGTTCTATCTGTATTTTGGACAAACTTTGTGCCAATTTAGTGATTTTTTTTCAATTCAAATTTCCAACTTCTCTAAAAAAATAAAGAGCTGGTGGCTGCAGGCTTCCACAGCAGTCCGAGGCAGGCTCTGAGAAGTTGATTTTCTTACAAGAAAGAGGTGTCTTCTGTGTTTCTATCACAACAGAAATGAACCCAGATGGCCCCACGTTTCAAGAGAAAGAAAGCAAGAGCCAGAAATGGGATGAGCTGAATCTCAAGGAAACTGCATTTACCCTCATAACAGGAAAGAGTGTGAATGCACCCTCTGAAAACTGCATGTGATTCTCGGTGATTATTGTTCACATGACACAGCCCTCACTGCTTATTTGGCAGCAGAAAGGAAGGTTGTGGGTCAAGAGGGAAGCCAATTAAAAGGGAGAGGATGAGTGAAGGAATAGGATGGTGAAACCTTCACCTGCCCTGACTTCCTTCCAAGACCCTTCCCCAGGCCAAATTTACGTCACTACCCGGAGGATGGCCCTGTCACTTATCTGGACACAGGCATCTAGTAGGGTCTGCACAAATGGACAGGAATTTCTAATACTGGCAACTCCACCTCAGAAGAGGACGTGCGAGAAGAGCAGAGAGAGGGTCTTCCACGTCTTTCGTATCCTCCCTAACTTTCAGGCCTGCCAGAGGCAGTGAGGGTCTGATTTCTCCTCTATGCCCCACCCCTGTTGTCTGTGAGTCAGGCATCCCCTATTACATGAGCCAGAATTCTGAGTCCCAGCCTCCCCCACCCCAGGCCAAGTGACAACAGATTTCTTAGCTTCTCATCTTCATCCTCCTCCCTTTGCCTATCCCACCTCATCACCTGAGCCTCGAAGGCTTTAGGATCTGCAGAATGTGACCACACCAGCTTTTGAGGCGGTGACCAAATCAAGTCTCCAAGTCTCTAAGCACCCTACTAATGTGGCGAGTCCTACCCAGTGCATCCCAAGAGCAAACCCAAGGAAAAGAGTAAGCACTGGGCCAGGAGTCATAGCATATGAATCTAGCGTTGATTCCAGTGCTGTGTGGTGTCAGGCAAATCACCTGGCCCCTCTGAGCCTGAGTTATCTCAGCTATCAAATCAGATGACATTTTTACCCGCCTTGCCAATCTCCTGATTTCTATGATGTGTAAAGATGATCAAGCCACTGAATAAGCTTCCTGACTTGTTCCCTTCACTCTCAAGCCTGAGTTACATCCTTCCCTATATGACTACAGCAGCCCAACTTTCTCCATCAGTGCACTTACATCACATTCCCTGTTTATTTGTTAACGCTGCATCTGTATTCCTAATAGAATTGCCTTGAGAACAATATACTTATATTGGAACATAGGGCCTAGTACAGTGATATCTATTGCAGTACTTGGTATAGGGCATGCCAATAAATGTTTGTTGAATGAATACATTAATCAAGCAAGCAAGAAGATAACATAGTGCATGTAAAAGCGCTTTGTAAACCATTCAGGCTTTATCTAAACATGAAGGGTAGGATTGGTACCTGGCTACTTCCTGGGTAGCTGACCTAACCTAACCAACCTCTCAGAATGCATATTACCTGACCCTGCCTCCCGTCAAAGCTGATTGGACCACAGGCTGACACCTGACTTAAATCTGTCAATCTATTGGCTGACAAGCCACCAATCAGACTCTTCCAGTCTTTGAACTGTCACAGATATTAAAAAAAAAAATCATGAGATAAATGTTTCATGAGATGAAATGTCATGTAGAGCCATGACTGGGACAGCCACGTTGGTTCATTAAAAGCACCAGAAGCCACCAAAAAGAGAGAGTAGAGAAATAGAGAATATTATTTGTCATAATATTACAAAACACTGAGGAGATGGAGAAATAGAGATGAGAGAGATCATTTGGGCCTAAGAATTGGAGAGGGCAATCTTAGTTCCCAACGTTCCGGTTGCATTTCCAATCTGGCTGTACTTTGTGTCTTGTGCTTGGATGTCTGAGAGATTTTCCCTTGAAATTGTATAATAAATCCCTCTTTGCTTAAGCTGGGGGTAGGGTGGAGGTTGGAATATCCGTTTCATATGTCCAAATAATCTAATTTCGGCCTTGAACAAAAAGGACAGTGCCTTATTAACAAGTACAAACTTATCTACCGGGAGACGGAAAAGAACCCCCGTAGGGGCTGAGGCATGGACATTTATCTGAGGCAGAGATAAGTCAGAGGGCTCTCCTGCAGTCCAGGACAGACATTGAATCCCACAGTTGATGATGGGAATGGAAACTCCCTGAGGAGACTCAAAGAGACTTCTCTCAGATGGGCGGAGGAGGCTGAGCCATAGGCCCAAAAGAGTTCCAAAGAACCAAAGCTTCAGCCTGGCATGTTATTGCTGGAACTGAGGGCCAAGAGTTAGTGGCCAGACCAAGAGGCGTCCCAGGACCCTCTGTGGAGATTGGTTGACTCATGCCAGAAGGCCAAGCTCACAGTAAGCAAAAGTGCAAACAAATCTCATGTGCCAAGTGACAAAACTAGGAGAAGGAAGACATAGCTAATTTTGGGCCTGCCAGTGGGATCCTAGTAAGAAACATTTCTCATCCACGAACTGTAAGTAACTCGAATGGTGTTTGTCATAATATTACAAAACACTGCGGAACTTGTGGTTCCTGTAATTTGCCTGCCTCAGAGGAGCTAATGTTTATTAATATTCTTCTGTAAAAGGCAGAATTTTCAATTTGGTTTGCCAATATTGAAAGTTCTCAGGTTTCTGGAAGAAACTTGAACCAAAAGAATTGAAATAGTCATCTCTGTATTGGTTTTATTCGTAATCACAAAGAGTGCTGTAGTAGCTTTCACAAATAGCCAAAGTCTTATTCTTTTTCAAATCCTCAGAAGTTGAAAATGAGCGTTTATTGAATACTGAACATGTGTCAGGCACTGAGCTAGGCCCTTTTACAAGACAGCAGTGAATTTAATCCTTGCAATACCTCCAAAAATTATTATACTCATTCACTGAAGAGAAACTGAAATTTAAAGAAATTAAATAGCTTTCCCAAAGTCCCACAGCTAATGTGGAGCCAAATAGATTCTGATCTATGTCTGTCTGTCTCAAATTCCTAGTCTTTCTGTGGCACATACTGTCTATCTGTGACAGGTTTCCCCTGCGACCTTAGGAAGAAAAATGCTTTGGCTTGTTGTTGAGTTCCCACTCCTGACCCCTTAGCTTTATGTGATAGCCATGGGGCAGGAATGAGAGGAAATATTGAAACTCAAATTTTTATTAATATTTTCTTTTTAAACTCATAACATGAATCCACCTGGAATTTAGTTTTGAGTAAGATGTGAATTAGCAGTCTAGCTGTTTTTGTCTTTATAGGTACCCCTGTATACCAGTACAATTAATTTTTTATAAGCATCCTTTTCCCACTGAATTGAAAATATCATCTTTATCACTCATTTTGTTTTCCTTTTCACCGTGTGCTCTCCTGACTGTCTTCTTTCCATCTATCTATTCCAGCATCCGTTCCCTACTGTCTGACTCTTGTAGGTTTGTTTAAAGTTTTACTACCTGGTAAAGCAAGTTACTCTTCTTAACTTCTCTCAGATATGGATTCTCCCATAGGAATATTAATATCTTTTAGTGTATTACCCTCCATCTACTCAAATAAGCATGTTTATATTAAATGTGTACGTTATAGAATATTAATGAGGATTGACATTGTAAATCAATATTATGTTGCAGAAACATTGTTTGTATCTCCATTTATTCAGTTTTGCCTTCTGTCCCTTACCACAACTATTATATACACATGTATGTTATATTATGTATGTTTCCTACTCCTCTCATCAGATTTATTCCTAAGGGTTTCGTAATTTTTGTTTTTATCAAGAATGAGATTTATTTTTATTTTTATTTCTAACTATATATGCTCCTTTAAAAAAGCTATTGACTTTTTTATGTGTATCATATTCAGCCACCTTACCAAATTCTCCTCTTCATTCTAGGTTATTATTAGTCACGAAATTTTGAATGTAGTATATTTATATAGTCTGCAAAAAAAAGAGATAAATGACTTGCTTTTTCTCCAACAGTTTACATATTTTATTACCTTATTGCGTTATTTAAAACATCCAAAACTATACTAAATACTGAAAATAGCAGTCAGTACTATTCTCAATTTTTAAATGGTTTCATTATTTCATAGTTTGATATTATCATGTTAAAAAAGTTTTATTCTAACCCTATTTTACATGGAGTTTTTATTAGTAGCTGTTGCTAGATTTTCATCAAATGCCTTTTACCATCAGCTGTTATAATATAGTTTTTTCTCCTTTCATCTAACATAGTAAAATTTTTTGATAAATTTACAAATCTTGAACTACATATATGTACCTGAAATAACATGTATTAATTTCCTTTCATTCTTTTTTATAATTTTATACTGGATTTTGCTTACTATCAAGTTTTAATATTAATATTATTTGGGCACTATTTCCACCTTTTTCTATGGCCTAGCCTAGTGTAAATAATAATCCGCCATAGTTTCATGGGTGCTGGCACAAAACTCCTGAATCAGAGAAAAAAGACAGTTATTACTCGCAGCAATAGCTGAGCGATCAGGATTTTTGTGCTGATTTCCTAAACTTCATTCCGACTAGGCAATGTGAAAAGGACCAGATGACACCTGCACAGACACTGGTTGGATTACAGGAGAGAAACCCTGAGTTTACAGAACCCGATTATTTTATAATGGTCACTACGCACACCTGCTCTTTGCTCCATAGCGAGACACATTCTCTACCTTCCAAGGTTGTAAGAAACCTTCCCTTAACTCTGCAGGGAACAACTCTTTCTATTATTCACCATTGTTTACTATATAAACATCTTTGAAAAGATAGTCCAGAAGAAGGAATAGCCAGTAATTCACTCACAAATGTACAAAAAGTTAAGAAACCCATTGAGAATTATTTCCCAACAATGAAGAGCTGAGGCAAAAAGGTCAAAACATTATTTGTTGTTAATTCTTAGTGGGTATACGAATATTTGCTCTGCATTTTGTCATATTCACAGATGGATCAGAAACAGATGATTGGAAATCACACACACACACACTTCCCAAACAACTCATGGCTACGATTATCCATGTTTCTTAATCTTTGGTCTTTTTTTAAATAAGTTCAATGGGAGGACTGTTATTTATGCTCTGAAAGCATTGGTATATGAAATATGTCACGGGCACAGGAAACTCAGTGGTGAGCTAGATAAATATGACCCTGTTCCACAGAAATTACTATCTAGTGGGGAAAATAAATAATTCAACAAAATAATAAGATGCGATTGGCATTCAGAGTCACTAGAAATTGAATTAGTTGCCTCCCCTTCCACATCTACTCAACCACTAGCTTTCTAGGAAGCCATCACCAGAGAGTTGGTGAAATTTTCCTGTGTTTGTCCCACAGAGAGTAATAAAACAGGAAGGCCAGGGAAACCATAGTTTAATGAAAGATCCAACAAAATACTGCTTGACGAAAAATGTCTGCTCAGATAACTCTATTCTCTCTAGTTCAGATTCTCCTTTTCACAAGAAATTCCAGTATCTAGCTTCACACCCCTCAAATGGGTACTGATTGCTGTAAAGCACCCAGAAAGTCTTACCTAGCATTAAAAAGTCCAAAATTAGACTATTCTCTTGAGGTCTTCGCCCAAAATGCAACACCCCACATCCCTGGTCCTTTCCTCTCTCTTGCCCCTACAATACCATTCTCATGGCGAAAGTAATATGTCACACACACACCGCATTTGCTTTCTCACCATTTCTAAAATTTCCTCTTATTTTTCCTAAAAGGCTGAGGCTGTAGGAGGGGCAACAACTGCTGAAGTAGAAACAAGATTAGCTAATGAGCATCAGTCTCTTTTACCCATCCTCTCAGCAACAATAAAAACGCAGCCACAGTTCAAGTTAGGCGAACACCTAAATGAAAATTCAGATTTACAGAAAATATTAAATTAAATTAAAATTAAATCTGTTGAATAGTCTTTTTGAAAGCATTCGGAGTAGAATTCCTTTACTTCACAAGCTTCCCTCACAACTGTTCCAGAAGAATCTGGCTTTTTCACAGATTTGATACCCTAAAGTCAGATAAGAAATGAGCAAAATGCAAAACCAGCTTCTAGTTCCCTTCCAAAGCTGAACTAAGTGAGTTTTAATCTGCTACATCTGAAATGCTAGGCTGCCACAAATGATTTTGAAATATGGACTTCATCTGCCCCCTGCTGTATTCTAGGTAAATGACAAGACTTCCTAATTTAGCCTCGGGAGATAGAGCCAAATTTGGCCCAGAGAAGCATTCCTTTCTAGAATATAAAGGCTAGGTCAAAAGGGATGGCATGTAGCATAGTTGGAATACAGCAGGTACTCGGGGTACATGTGCTGAATGACTGAACACACAGGTAAGGCAGGTGTGCTCTCATACTCTCTTTGCACAGGTGTAATACCAAAAGCACATAAGCCCAAGAAAGAAAACAATACAAATGTTTTGCAATTCTTAGTTCACAAGTGTTTGAAGTAAATCAGTGCCATTGGGTATGTCTGACATCCTCTAATAATTCCACGGGGCTGAAAAATGACTAATAAAATCAGAATATTCAGACCTAAGGATAAAAGTAGATTTTCTAAATATTACTGCCAAGAAATAAGTCTTTGAGAGTTTAGGATCTATAAAGCCATGAGGTTAAAAATATATATATATATAATAATATATATATATATATTTTTTTTAACCTCATATATATAGAGAATATATATATGTATATATGTGAATATATATATGAATATATATGTGAATATATATGTGTATATATGAATATTCTCTCTATATATGTGTATATATATATATATATATATATATATTCACATATATATGATTGTCTCCAAAGTGGCAGAACTAGTTGAGATATCATAAAGTTTTCCACATCAACTTTCATCCCTTTCTCCAAAGACCCTTGCTGCTCCCTGCCCTTCCATGACTATCTTTATGTCTCTCAAGGATTAGTGAAGGCAATGATGGGAAAGATAGGCATCGTCTTTAGTTGGGGGTGGATTTATTGAATATGAAAGAAGTCACGTCAGGGCTAAGATTTCGACATTTGATTTATCTATGCACCTACCCTGGAGAAGCTTCACTGTGAGACAACAAAAAAGTACATGCCGAGCAATTCTAAAGGGAATAGAATTAATTGCCAATGGATGCGATATGGAAAATGCCCAAGACATGTTCCCACCAGGGGAACCTTTTTACCACTTGAAACTGGCAGTCTCTTACACTACAACTCAACAAGCAAACAAAGCAGGGGAATCGGGGGAGAGTGTTTACCATTTTAGCTGAGGTAATTGATCCTGGGTATCAAGGAATTAATTAGGATTGGCGCTACATGAGACAGGCAGGAAGGAATGTACTGTCCTGTTTAATGGTGAAAGGTAACAGAGGACTGGAGCAACCCTAGAGAAGCAGAGGGCCACCATGGGCTCTAATCCCTGGGGAATAAAGATTTGGTTCACTCCACCGGGTAAAGCCAGACGGAGTTGTGGCTGAGGGCACAGGGAACATGGAATGGGTAAATATCAATTAAGGCCGTATTTTTCTCATTCCTTGGTGAGTTTTGTGTGTAAGTATGTATACGAATTCTCTTTTTCTTCCCTTATCCCTTCTTCAACTATTCGATAAAGCGTCCGTTGATTCAATTTACAATTTATCCATAGTTTACAGGGTATTAAGATGACACTGTGTTTAAATTAAAATGAACATCACACCCAAATCCTGAATTTAGAACTGACTGCAATACACTGAAATTTCAGGCTTCCTCTTTTGAAGAGAGAGTAGTATATTTTGTATAAAGGATACTTGCATTGTGTTAGGCAGACTGGAGATATAAGGATGGAAGAAGGCTGTGTGCTGATGTTGGGCAGCGAGAGGGTAAACATTTGTCCCCACCCCGAACCTTTGAAACACCCTCCCTCACTGATAATTCCCCAAGTATAAATCCTACCTCACCTCACGTAGAATAACTTTGTTTTTGTGGTGGGAAGGAAGGGAGGGTGTCAAGAGGGTTCTTTTATTTGTTGATACTAAAAATGCCCTGATTTATAAAACCTAGAGTGACTCATTCTAGATGTGCAATTCTGAAATGATTAAAATGTAGGGTAAATGGATCACTCTTAGCTTTTGAGGAAATAAGTGATATCTAGAGTATGTGCCACACAACAGGGCAATGCCCATGAATAGTCAGGGCAGATTCTCATAGTGGGTGGTCAGGGACCTTGGCTGTAGCATGAAGACATTTATAAGACAACTGGGGAAATTTGATGCTTACTGGATATTTTATATTGAGTAATATTTTATTCTTTTAGAAGTGATAAGAGTATTGTGATTGCTAAAAATAAGAGTCCTAATGTTTTAGAGATACACAGTGGGGTATTTGTAGTTGAAACGATATAAAATCTGAGATTTTCCTCAAAATAATTGAGTTGGGGTGGAGAAAGAGGAATGGGGGTGTGTAGATGAAACCAGATTGGCTATGTGATGATAATTGTTTAAGTTGGGTGATGGGTACATGGCAGTTCATTATACTATTTTCTCTACTTTCATATTTAAAAATCTTCATAATCATGTCTTTAAACATTCTAGTAAGGACTTTTTCACTAAGTCCTCATTTGATCTAAACCTGGCACTACACCTGCTCAATCAAGAAAAACACAGTCCATAGGTACATACATACACTGACACCGCAAACAGTCCAGAGATGAGATCCTGACATTTACTCAACATTATGGCTGTTTGCAGACACCTGAGACTCAACTTCCATAGGAAATGCCACTGTGGCAAACTGATGGACGCTCACCTGAGTTCTGCCTCCTTCATTTCTTTCTCCTCCCTCCGGCTCCTGCTTCACCCATTCTTCTCCACTACTCTATCGATACTGGCAATTTAAGGTACTTTAGTCGACAGGATTCTGTTATTTTTTTTCTATTCCGCTGTTGAATTATAGGTGCAAGTAATCAGAGGTAGGCTTATAACAAGAGTTGAAGTTTGTCCAGGTGAGAACCACAGAAGGGCCAAGGATATGTATAAAGGAATGGCTGTAGTGCTGCCCACTGCATCTAAACTGAGCAAAAAGGGAAGTGAGATGGGGTGGGGTGGGGGTGGGGGTGACCTGCATGAAAAAGTAGTGGGGCTAAAGGATGAGGTATTGATCAGATTAGAGCCTTGCTTGAAAGAGAATACTAGAGTAAATGAGTGAAAAAGATAAAAGTGATAGCTGTCGAAAATCTAGATTTGGAAGGGTATGACATAAGTGGGTGGACATAGAATGGAAAAAATGTCACTGGAGGTGAAAAAACAATCAAGGGACGGGATGGGTCATTTATGTGGAGTCAAGGTTGCCAAGAACACCACAGGAGGAGCAAAAGGAAAAAGACGGTAAGCCAAGTGTTACGGTGATCAGTGAAGGAGGGGAGAGCCACAAGGAGATCCGCGGATTGCTCAGCGTTAAGTCGAGATGATGACTCTACAGAAGCTGTTTTGTCTGTTTAATACCAAAAAAAATTTGAAATCAGCAATGGAACCCCAGGACATCCAACACTCTGCTAGGACCAGAAGAGCGTAAGATGTGGAAGAAAACCAGCCTTGAGAGGACTGCAGTAGAGACACTCTACCTGGGGAGTGGAAGAGGACACCAGGTTTCAGCGAAGGTGAGAAATGAAGAGAAAACACAGAGGGAGATAAGGTTTTAGGCCAATTAGCTAATACCAGAGAGTAGATGGTAGAGACCACAGAGGGAGGGGTGAAAGGGCAGAGAAGGGTTGAAGATGGAGTTCGAGTAGGTAGTGGTTTTCAGACCCAGGTGCACAACAGAACCACCAGGGGGATTTTTAAAATACTGAGGCAGGGGCCCAGAATACCTGAAACACAATCTTCAGGGTTCGCTGAGGTGCTGTGATCCTGATACACAGAGTTGAGAACCCCTAGATTAAGTGATATACGAAGCAGAATGGAGATAAGTGGCTTAGTGTTCTGATGGTGAATGGGTGAAAGGAGTTGTGAGGCATGATGGGATTGCTCCTAGAAGCACTGTTGGTGGAACAGTATTCTCAAGTACTGTTAAAGAAGGTGGTGGTACAAGACATCCAGAGGGCAGTGATTCTACTTCTAGGAGTTTAACCTATCTCCTGGTTATTAACAGAGATGTGCATAAAGATGTAGTTACAAGGTTATCCATTGCTATGTGATTAACACATCAAAAGTGGAAATGTCAAATATTCAGCATTATGAAACTAGATAAATTATAACAAAATTAATGCAGCCATTAAAAAAGGCTCACAATATATTAAATTAAAAATACAGGTTAATAAAACATTATGTATAGCATGGTACCAAACTCAAATATATACTTAATTTTACACACTAACACAGGTAACAGACTGGAAGGAAATTTTAAAAATAGGTATCAGCATTCATCTTTGACAAGTTCAAAGAACTAAGGGTGATTGTTTTTATACTTGAAAAATTTTTTGCACACATTTTATATTGTGGGACAGATTTTTGCGGGTTTTTTTGGGGGGTGTGTAGGGTGCTTATTTTAAAGAAAGGGATTTATAATACAGTCCCAATTCCCACTGTTTACAAGTGGAATTTAGGATGTCTGACCCAATCTCTTTCTAGTGATAGGAGCATGACATGGGCTTTGAAGTATTAAGAAAAATTATCCAAAACTTGGAAATAAGCAAAAGACAGTAGAGTATGTCCTTTCAAAGTCATACTGAGGCATTAACATGCCTGCCAAGGATATTTCTTAATTCAGGGCAGTGGATTACTCAAAATGCAACCCAAAGACTCCTGGGAGTTCCCAAGACACTTGGGCGATCCTGTAAGGTCCTCCCTTTCCAAGTAGGTACATAACTGTGGAGGCCAGATTGTCGTCATATACTTCAACGAAAACAATATGTTGTAACATATGAATGTAGAAACTGATATGAGAATCCAGCTGTCTTCTGATAAGCCAAATAAGTGTTCTATTGGCAAAACTGTAAAACAATGCTTAGCCTCAAAATATTTATATCTGAAGTTATTTCTCATTAAAAATTTTGACATATATAACAGGGCTTATTTTTAAACTAATATTTAAACATTTTGTTTTAATTTCTAATAATGTAACTATTGATAGACCATTTGAGGTCCTCAGTTTTTAAGTGTGAAGGGGTCCTGAGACCAGAAGTGTGAGACTCGCTGATCTAGGTATGTTTGACTGCTATTTACTGTAAAGGGCTCAGATCACTCCGCATACTCGTTTCAAAACGACCTTCCTGGTGGATTATATAACTCCTGTCTCTTCCAATTCTCCTTTGAACCAGCTTTGCCACCTTATTGGTTTCCTCATTAAGGAGGCGAATAAATTTGATTAATGTACATTTGTATGATGGTTGTTTTTTTGAAGATTCTACTTTGACAGGAAGTATAATCCCTGTTGATCTATAGATACATACGACTTAGCCCTAAGGTTCTTTTCTCTGCATTCAAAGGCGGGTGAAAAAACAAGGAACACTACAAAAAGTCTCAGTATTTTTAAACATTTCCCTAATGAAATGAAGTAAGATTGCAATGAGCAGCTGTGCCTAACTAGTTTGTTCCTCACGGAAAGTATTTTCTTTTTCCTTTTTAAAGTAATTTGATTTAATTTACTTAAGAAAACTTATTATATTGGTAAACAAAGGAATAAACAAATCCCAAACATACAAAATCTTTGATAATTTAGTTAGGCATTGAATGCAAGACTATTATACAGGTTGCATCATGTCACATATACTCAAGCTTACACAGCTATATTTTATTTTTAAAATGTTCAACTGAAAATCATGTTTAAAATATTAGTCCCCACATGCTTCTATTTTTATACTAATTCTTTCATAGTATACCACCTACTCTAAAGTCTTTAACAGATACAGTTAATGGAGTTAGGAACCAATATTCACCACTTTTTTTTCATTTATCTTTTTATGTCCTATAGGATATACGAATGTGGGCCCCCCTCAATATTTCCAATGCAAAATAGAGAAACCAAATTCATTCTGTTCTCTGACAAAAGTGTTGAAATGTTTCCTTTTTTCTATAGCAGTAAACTTGAGACCATCTCTATTCTTCCTTTTTCAAGGAAAGTATTTTAAAGGACAGAACCAGTCCAAAGCTTGTGAAGCTGAGTGGCAGTTTTCAAAGAATGTCTAAGGTTAAAAATGGGGCTGTAAATTTGGGAGACAATATTCACTTTAATATGGAAGAGTATATTTTTCATCTATTGTCAACATCTGTCCTTCCCAACACAGGCTCCACCTTCCTCTCAGCTAAAAAAATGCAACACAAAAATTTCAGATCTCTGCAGAAAGCTTTCCTAGTCAGAAAGGTATAAAAACAGCAAGAGAAATCCATAATCCTATTACCTACTAGGAATGCGCCTTTTAAAACATGCACTCCAGGTGGTTCTGGTTAAAAAAATAAAGCCACATTTTGAGAAACTCTCCCAGATTACTAAGATGACTGCTTAACTGTTTGTTCTCTTCCATTTTTCTAAGGATCATCCACACATGCATCCTTAACATCTAAACACCAAGTAAGGCACTTCACAATCTCACTGGTCTGTCTTCACAACTTTCTCTCCCACCACATCCATCTCTGCCCTACAACCACCCTACATACACTGGAGCCAAAACTGGGCCACCTCTGCGGTCCTCTTTATTGACCTCCTTCCCTCTTCCTTCCTCTGACTGGATAGGACTATTTATTCTTCACAGCAGTGTAATAGGGCAGGCGAGATATGGCTATGTGGACTCTAAAGCCAGTAGACCTGGGTTCCAATCCCAGAGGGCATTCCCTTTGGTAGACAGGGACAAACTGCCTAAGCATCAGCTGACTCCTCTATCAAAACTAAGGTAAAAGTACCCATCCCAACGGTATTGCACCAGCATTGGCAGCATATAGTTTAGATGTTAAATGCATTCATTTGAGGGGGGAGAGGTTCTCCTGCAAAACTTTAATTCTTCCCAGAATTAACTGCTCTCTCCTCTGTTCTAAGCAATGGTAGCATTCAGAGATAAACGAATGTAGTAAGAACTCATCTTACTGTACAAGCCTGTGAACCCAATTCTGGAAGAACTTAAAAGCAGATACTTAAGAAGCTGCATCAGATCAAATCAGTAGTTCTAAAGAAAATCCAGACCCACAAGGGTAGCCTGCTCTCACCATAGCCATTATTCTTCCAGATATATTTTTAGTTAATGATCATGTTCGTTAGCATTTTGAGGCCAAGGGGAGAAAAATGAAACACTGATATTTAGGAGCCCGCCAAATCCCCATCTAACTCACCTACAGTAGATGGTCTATGTCTAAGTATGGAAGATGAGTGGAGGGGGTGAAGTTGACCATTCCAGCCTATGTTAAAGTACTTTTTTCGCGCATTTATCATGCACACAAATATTAGGTAAAGTGAAAGATTAAAAAATGCATACAGTATATGTTTTATCTTTCCAAGGAGCTTACTTCAGTTAAAAAAAAGAACTTAGTGACATACCGATTTTTTTCCAGACAAAACATCAATGACCACCACCCTCCAAAATTCACTTATTCTCTTCAGGAAGCAAAGGGTGTAAAATTAAAAGTAGGAATGAGTTGGAAGATAGATGCATTTTTCACAAATATCACCCCCATAAAAGGGATTCAGAGGAATGTCTACCAGGGTTTAGATAAACATTCTCATCCCATCCTCCTAATAACCCGAGATAAATGTTATCTCCCTTTTATATATAAAGAAACTAAGGCTTAGCTGTTGCATAAATGCTTAGCCAAGTTAACAAAACTTGGAAGTGGTGGTACTGGGATCAAAGCTCTTAACTCCAAGGTCCATCTCCTTTTCCCAGAATTGAAATTTATGTATTCTTCCAGTTCTAGGTTACACAAGTTTTTACATAGTCTTCACATTTTGTGACTGGGAAGTCTAATCTGACATTTTGTTGACCTCTTTCTTGCTGTGAGTGGCTATAGATCCATTTTCCTCCAAAATAACTATGTTGTTTACCATATAAATTTATTCCTCAGAAAGCTAAAACATTTTCTGTGACCCACCCTCCTGTCCACCTCAACCCCACCCCACCCCACCCCATCCCACCCCAGTTAGTTATGGACAAGCTTCAGAAAGTAGTTATCAGACTATCAGCCAAATAGAGCTAGTAAATGGAGTCTTAAGACTAGCAAAATTGAAAACACAAATTTTCTATTCCAGTACCTGCTTCCCACTTTCACATTGTATAATCTGATTCTCTCACCAATCCCATAGTAGGGGGGAAATTGTCATTAAAAAAAGAAAAACTTAGCAATGACCCAAGGTCTAGTGCCCGCTCCTCAAAACCTCACCTACCCTCAGAAGTATCAAAGCAAACATGTGAGCATTAAGGAATTACTTAATGGCCTAGAAAAATGTCCATATGAAGAAAATACCACGTACAGGGTAATCTTATATTGTGTAAGATAGAAGAGTATCTTACACTTTTATACATATATAGACATGTCAATAAGCACAGGAAAGATTTCAATAGCACACACACCAAATAATAGTTACCTCTGAGGTGTACAATCAAAAGGACTGGCAAATAGTCACTGCTTGCTTCAACAGAATTTGTTTTTAATGTAATATTATGGGTGATTCTCGCCATCTTTCAGCATTAACGAAGCACGGTTTTCTCCAGCTTTTAGTGTTTTTGAGAATGCAGCCAAGACAGAGGTTTCATCTTGAGTTAGGGACATTACTCATCTTTGTCCGAAACTTCATCTGATTCAAACCCCTGGGAGGTGTGTGGTAGATAGAGTCCTGGGTTTGCAAGCCTGAGATACTTGAGACACCTTTTTTGGATAAAATGGTTTCCTACCTATCTCACAGGGATGTTGTATGAAAAGTGCTAATATATGTGGAAATGCTTTACTGAGCTACACAAAGGCTGTAATTCCAATTCTTTTTATACACACCTTTAGGTACTTCTGACCAGGTCTGCTAGCTTTGACTCTGAAGAGCCCCCATCACAAACCTACAAGAACACATTGGGAGTTTGTATTGCACTCAAGTATGTCAAGGGTAGATCAAATCCTCAGTCTAAACTCCAGCAAACTGTGAATCTGAGGGCAAGGAAAAATTCCTAGGATCTCCTCTAAGACTTAGGAAGAAAAAAGTGACAATTCTCTCTCCCCTGTTTGGAGAAGCCCTAATTTAGCTTTGTTTGTCCAGGAGCCAACTGGAAGATTCTTCAAAGTTAAGCTCTCTCTATGACAGAGGTTCCAGACTGAATCTAAGTAACAATCATTTAATTAGTAAACCCTGGCCAAGTGAGAAGATGGCTGCCAGAAGCACAGCTGCCAGCTCTCCAAGCTGATTTTAATTATCACTCAGAACTATGACAAAACAGGGAGAAAAACTTAAGTGCACAGATCAATTCTGGTCAAAGTATGGGAATTCAGGCCATGAATGAAAACTGCTGAAACCTAAAAGTATGTGCAACAGATGCAAGCAACCCGTGCTAGTATACCATGTTTCCCCGAAAATAAGATCTAGCCAGACCATCAGCTCTAATGCGTCTTTTGGAGCAAAAAATTACTATAAGACTTGGTATTTTATATTATATTGTATTGTATTGTATTGTATTATATTATATTATATTACATTATATTTATTATATTATTATACTATAAGACCAGGTCTTATATTATATTGAAATAAGACTGAGTCTTATATTAATTTTTGCTCCAAAAGACACATTAGAGCTGATGGTCCGACTGGGTCTTATTTTTGGGGAAACACAGTATAAGCAAAGCAGCTAGTCTAAAAGGCCCAATTCCCTAGTTAAAAGACTATGCAACTGCTTAAAAAGACTTTCTGAAAGGCCATTTTCCATATTTATATAGCAGACCACTAACCGCAACATCACAGCATTTTCTGAAATTTTATGGTATATTTTTAATAGGTCCTTAACCAAGACAAAATTTTAAAATCCCATAATGAAACAATGTAACTAATACTAAAGCACTCATACCTACAGCAAGGGTGAAGTCCCCAGACGTAAAATAACTAAAGCTAGTCCAGCTCAAAGTTCTCTAAAAATATAAACCTTGAAAGTGAAATACTGCTGAGCGTCCGTATCCCGGGTTTTGTGGAGGTGTCTAGGATCGTTAAGTGCTATGGGACGCGGGTTCTTCTGCTCCATTGTGGGGGTGGTTAGGGTATCACCCCACGTGCTCTGGGGCAAGGATCTGCGGGCACCAGACCAAGTTCAGCCATTGCCTTAGGAGCTTCCAGACAGTATAAAGATTTATAAAACTTATTTATAACAGGAGGGTTCCAGTCAAAATGGCGCAGTAGGTAAATGGTGTGCTTACCTTCTGTCACGGCCACATCAAAATTACAAGTATAAAAACGCCATCATTGAGAATCACCTAAAATCTTGCTGAACCGAAGCCCTACAACTAAGGACTTGCAGAAGAAGCCACCTCAAAATGGGAAGGATGAGCAGAGACCGGAATGGGCTGGTCCCACACCCACGTTTGACCATTAAAAATCAGGAGGGATATCTCAGCTGTGGAGGTTCCCCCCCAGACGAGCGGAAGGTCCCAGCCCCACCCCAGCCCAGTGTTCCAATGCCAGGGAGAGGTCTCCATAACTTCCAGTTGTGAAAAGCAGCAAATTGTGACTGAGTGACACGGAGAGCAGCTGAAGTCCCAGCTGCTCCTCCTAAAAGGACCGCACAAGGACTTACTCACTGACAGAATCACTGGCTCTGAGCTCCAGCACTGGGACAGCAGCTGGAAAGGTGGCAGGAACAAATGGTGGGGATCTGAGTTGTCTGGCTTGGGACAGCGGCTGGACAGGCAGCGTTCTCCTGGATGGAGGAGCTGGCAGAGGCCATTGTTTGTTGAGCCCTCCCTCTTCCCAGCATGCATATGCAGGCAGCCGCCATATCTGAGTCTCAGCAGTTCATTCCCCATGCCCTGGTGAGACCCTGACCTGCCCACTTTTCAGGCACACCCAAGCTGCTTCCCGCGGCTTTTTCATATAAACCACCTGCCTTAGCTCAAGCTGCAGACTTTCCTAGGGCCTCTCAAAGGTTCTCGGAACCCAGACAAGCAGCACCTGGCTTGAGCGTGTTCTGTACCTCTGGCTGAGCAGCCCTAAGCTCGGCACTAGCAGCAGCCGGCCTTGGTTCACAGCTTGGCCTCTTGAAGCACTTACAAGCATGGCACAAGCAGCAGCAATCTGCAGATTTCTTTGTGGCTCCTTCCAGGTGGCCCTGGGTGGGGCACAGGCTGCAGCTGAACTTGATCTGCAGCTGACCCCCTCCAAGGTGGTCCTCGGGCTGGTGCCCCCAGTGGCCAGCTTGGAAATGAGCTGGAGCATCACCCAGCCGCCTCCAAGAACACCACACCCAAGGGGCAGATTGGGCAGGCACCAGAGCCCTGCTGAGGCAGATCCTGCTCTGTAGGGTCAGCCCCTGCACAACTCCTCCACCTCAGTCACAGCCAGTCCTCACAACCAATGAGCCCAAGGATCAATCCCTCTCACTGATGTGCAAATAGCAATCAAGGCTCAACTATAAGAGGGCACACGCAACCTACACAAGGGACGCATCTGGAGTGCGAGGCTCAGATGATCAGACTGTGTCACTGGGCCCCACAGCACACCTACTACATAAGGCCACTCTATTACGACCAGGAGACCTAGCAACCCTACCTAATATATAGAAACTCAGGGAAGCAGCCAAAATGGGGAGACGAAGAAACATGTCCCAAATAAAAGAACAAAGCTCCAGAAAAGAACTAAGCAAAATGGAGACAATCAAAGTACCAGATGCAGAGTTCCAAACACTGGTTATTAGGATGCTCAATGATCTCAGGGAGAACTTCACCAAGATATAGGAAACAAAAACAAAAATGGAGATAAAAAACATAGTTAAGAACCAGTCAGAAATAAAGAATACCATAATGGAAATGAAGAATACATTATAGGGAATCAACAGATTAGATGAAGCAGAGGATTAAAATTAGCAATGTAGAAGATAAGGTAGCAGAAAACACCCAATCAGAAGAGCAAAAAGAAACAAGAATCCAAAAAGAATCTCAGAATCCAATTGAGGCGAGTTTAAGGGGCCTCTGGGGCAATATTAAGTGTACCAACATTCAGATCATAGGGGTACCAGAAGGAGAGAGAGAGCAAGGAATTGGAAACCTATTTGAAGAAATAATGACAGAAAACTTCCCTAACCTGACAAAGGAAATAGATATACAAGCCCAGGAAGTACAGAATCCCAAACAAGATGAATCCAAAGAGGCAAACACCGATACATTGTAATTAAAATGCCAAAGGTTAAAGACAAAGAGAGAATCTTAAAAGCAGCAAGAGAAAAGCAGTTAGTTACCTACAAGGCTGTCAGCTGATTTCTCAACAGAAACTTTGCAGGCCAGAAGGAATTGGCAAGAAATATTCAAAGTGATGAAAAGTAAGGACCTACAGCCAGCCAATATACTCTACCCATCGAAAATCATTTAGAATCGAAACACAGAATGAGCTTCCCAGAAAAAGCTGAAGGAGTTCACCACTACCAAACCAATATTACAAGGAATCTTAGAGGGACTTAAGATAAAAAAAAAAAAAAAAAAAAAAAAAAAAAAAAAAAAAAGAAAATGGCAATAACTACATACCTGTGAAAAATTACTTTCAAGGTAAAAGGATTAAATGCTCCAATTAAGATAGGAGGGCTCAATGGATAAGAAAACAAGGCCCATACATATGTTGCCTACAAGGGACACACTTAAGATTGAAAGTGCGTCTTATAAGATTCGGTCTTATATTAATTTTTCCTCCAAAAAACACACTAAAACTGATTGCCCAGCTATGTCTTATTTTCAGTGAAACACGGTATACAATAGAATATTACTCAGCCATAAAAAAGGAATTTTTTTCCATCTGTGACAACATGGATAGACCTAGAAGGTACTATGCTGAGTGTAGTAAGTCAGACAGCGAAAGACGAATGTCCTATTTCACTTATAAGTGGAATCTAAAGAACAAAATAAACACGAAACAGAAATCGATTCATTGATAGGGATTAAGAAGTACAAATTGATTGCTACAGTCATGGGGATGTAGGGTATAGCATAAGGAATATAGTCAATAATGTTGTAATAACTATGTATGGTGTCAGACGGGTACTAGATCTATGAGGTGATAGGAAGGAGGTTTGGGGGACAGGGCGAAAAAGGTAAAGGGATTAAGAAATACAAATTGGTAGCTACAAAATAGTCATGGGTATGTCTAGGGAATATAATCAATAACATGATAACTATGTATAGTGCCAGGTGAGTACTAGTCAGGGGGATCACTTCCTAAATTATATAAATGTCTAACCATTATGTTATACACTTGAAACTAATATAATATTGAATGTCAACTCTAATTGAGAAATGTAAAAAAGGGGGGAAGATCAATATTATGATAGCAAGGTACAGTGTCAGATGATTGCTGGACTTACCATGGTGACCACTTCTTTAGCACAGGGAATATAATCAATAATGTGGTAATAACTCTATTTAGTGCTAGGTGTGTACTGTTGAATAACTGATGTACACCTGAAACTAATATAATATTGTATGTTAGCTATATTTTTAAAAAAATCTTTCAAAACAAAGTGAAATACTGCTATTCAGTTCTACAAATAAATAAGAGTATGTCCACTGAAGGAAGGCTGACTAGCTATCTTCATGAGAAATACATACGGAATGCTCAATAGCGGGTCACAAATGATTGTCCCTTCCACAAAAGTAAATTATTTAATTAGGAAAATAAATCGTTTGCCATTGAGTATTTCTTTTTAAAAACCCACCTTGTAATATAGATGACTAAAATACTGTATCACAGAAAATATACTAACACCAAAGTTATTCAGTCAACAGTTTTGAGTTTGTCTTTAATCCCCTTTTTATTGCTTCTTGCTTAACAATGTACAGAATCTTCCAGCTGAAACCTAAGTGCTTTCTTGGAATCCTTTATAGAAGTATATCTTCTCTGGAGAAAACTCACTCTTTCCAACAAGAAATACTAAGAAATCCAATGGTCTAGATTTCACAACTCTTTAGTTAAAAAAAAAAAAAGTAAGCTATGTCTTTAATTTCAGAAAAATTGCTATTATACAACAAACTTTTTATTTTTTCATTCATAAAAACAGTCCACAGCATTCATAAACAGGGTGGTAGAAGAAATAAAAAGACACACTTTTCAGGTGGATTTTTTAAGTTTAAGAACAGATGAGTTGGTAGCAATTTAATACAGATGGAAACAAATACAATCCATATAAAAACAGGAGTTGAAAGGGGGAAAAGAGATATATCAACCAAAGTAAATTTAGAGCTTTCAGGCATGCAACTCAACATCTGAATTTTCTTCACTTAAAAACCAAACCAGGTGCTTTGTGTTCAAAAAGAAAGCTACAAAAGTATTGCAAAAATGTTAGCCTTACATATACCACACATACAAAAAGAAAGAAATTAATAAATCCCCAGCTATACCTAGGCTAATCACAAGTTTTCCCTAACAAAGACAGACAAAGAAAAATAACTTTTTACAAGCTTAGCTATGAGGTACAATACCTTAGAGCTCTCACTTGGGTGTTTCCTGCTCATGCTCTTTTCAGTATAAACAAATATGATTTATGTAATGAAATACATACTTGAAGAATTCCTTAAAAAAGAATCACAAGTTTCATTGTATATATACAACAAATTTTTAATTATGTACTGAAAATAAATTACAGGAAATAAAAACTTTAAAATGCAACAGAGGACAAAGTCACGATAAACATTCCCATTGGATTCCCTTGGGGGGTGAGATTGCAGTGTTCAAGATAAATATCACAAATATATCAAAAACTTCAAATTGTCTATGCATTCACACACTGACATGAGCCACAAACATTCCTTCACAGGGACTGTACTTATTAGCCTACCACAGAACCAGATTTTGCCATAAACTACAAAACTTTTAATACAAAATTGTTATTTATATATTTATAATTCATATACATGCCCTATCTGTGATTTTAGAAAATAAAAACTACACAATGTACAGACACTCTTAACTCATAGCTGTAGGCAACAATTTTGGATGGAATTTCTCCCCCAATAAAATTAATGGCATATTTTATGTACATGAAGGCTAAACTGCATAATGACAGTTCAGTTTCCCAAATATGCATCTCCTTTTAGGGCAGGTTTATAAATTTGAAAAGGCAAGACAAATGTACACCTCAGAATCACTTTCTTAGCTACAAGAGTTGTCCTGTGATTTCTGTGAAGTTTCTGACACATGCATTTATGTAATACTGGTATTGAAGGCAGTAAAGCAATATATACTTTAAATGTAGTGGCTCAATAAAGGCTTCATTGTCATTCCAATCTGATTCTTGATACAGTGATTCATACCTTCTCCAAAAATTAAAATTTCAATGGGACACTGTGTTAGAGACTCTAAATAGATTTCTTAAAATATATCCCTGAAATATCCTTTTACATAAGACAAATTTCACTAACATTAGATTAAAAAGGAAAAAAAAAGAATTAAACATGGCACAAATGTGCATGATAAACTAATGCTCCTTAGCCAATCTTCACGCCTTAGGAGCCGTGAACAGAAATCTTAAAACCAACAAACAATTTTCACACTCTGTGGCAGCCATCTGTGAAGCCAGTTATACTAAACTACTTCTACAGTTGATTGTAAACTTTGGTTTATTTTTATTTGAGTTCTCATTGTACAGCAAGCATGAAAAAAAGGGAGAGTGGAGTCCATGAGGAGATGAACTGTCAGTCTGTCTTTAACCGGGCATGATGAGACACCTGGTCAGTCAGGCCTGCTTTGATAGAGTTTGTTACAGACTGCCTTATGTTTTCCTCCATCAAATTATCACCCAGGGGCTTCAATACCTGTGGTATGAGAAATGTGCAAAACAAATAAAAACATGAGGTAAAAAAAGAGTTACATATAAAAATAGATATAAAAATTCAATTCAAAGCAATGAAGAAAATAACCAGGAATGTGGGAAATAAAAAGACGCTTCTCCCAAAAAATGTTATGATGCTACAAATAATGCAGTTAAGACATTTTAAATGCAACAAAAATCACTTTCTTCTTATTCAAACCATTTACAATTCCTATGAGATGGATGTGCAATTCCATACCCTATATGCAGCATCAAATCTGGTATGTATACAGCATTTATGCAGACCGGCCCAGACGGTCCTGCTTATTGTCCTACATGTATAAGTGTGAACACTTCAGATAGAGAAAAAGTTTAAAATACTGTCTAATTTTTCTTCTTGTTATTGTTGGATGACAGTCTCTGTCGCTGTGCTGATGAAAGAGCACGATGAACCATTCGACGTCTAGTAACTTCAAACAGTTTGGAAAACACCTAAAACATGGAGTGATTTGTTAGGAGAATGACTCAGAGTGCCTTGAAGTTAAAAGAGTTTAAGACTACAAGAATTTGAGACTTTGTAGGTTTCTCACCTTCCTGGGACTCCTCTGAAGCAAAAGAAAAGAGAAATGCAAAAAAATTTAGACAAGGTTTGTTGACATAGCACAGATCTTCTCTGACTAGTGACCATCTTACCTCAACTATACTGAAAATAATTTCACACACTTAGTGTCTTCCACTTAATTGTTTTGTAATAATGGAACCTCTAAAATCCTAAAATCAATGCTGCACAGGAGATGACTGATTTTCTATTTTTTTAAAGTGAGGTTGTGATAGCTTTTTATCCACCTTCTATTAGAAGATATCAAAGGAATATGAAGAGTATGAATTTTGAGATAAAAATTTAACGAATATCCAAACACAAGCTTCCAAATCAGATCTGGACAAATAAGCATTTCTCTAAAGAATATTTACAAAATCCAAACTAATATAGTGTGCGTCACTTTGTAAAATAACAATGACATTATTATAAGAAAAGTCAACATCCAATTAACTTTCTTTAAAAAATGGCTTACTTCATCAGTCTTTGAATTTAAAACCCAAACCAACATGAACTTGCATATTCTACATCGTCAAATAAGCCCAAAACTTCATGGGCCCAGAATGGTATCTGAAAATGCCTATACTATTGTCCATCAGTAATAACTGTAGCTTTCATTCTGGTCCTTGACATGATGTTTAAGTATTTCACGATGATCATTTAATGACAACTCCTTAAATGGAATGTTCTGAACACAGGCAATTAATTCCAACACACACAGTTGGCCAATATACAACATCGCTTTCCTTAGTAGATACTTGTCAGGCCCGACTTTTGATTTCTGGTTTGAGGTAAAAGATTATGATGTGAATTCTGGTTGAAGTTAAAGAGCATGATTAAGAGAAGTTAGTTCTGTTTGTAGCACTTTGCTTTGTTCATTAGCATTTCCACAGTACAGAGGTCAAACCAAGTTTTTTTGCTGTAAGCAATCCTTCTAGGATTGTTCCTTGTAGTTCGTACAACAGTAAATCACTATCTTCACAGAAGGCAACGATCACCCGAATACCATCTAACATATAAGCATGCATCGCTTCTTGCCAATATTAGTAAGAAACTTCTTTTGCTTTTCTAAAGCACCGCACTTCCGATTTTCTTTTCCTTACCTTAGTAACTATTTCACCGATATTTTCTTCTCTCAAAGAAAAACAATCCTTACGAGACTTGCCCTGCCCATTGTCTGGTATGGTCAGACCTATGATTAAGAATCTATCCAAAGGATATTACAGATTTAAGCCAACCAAAGCACTCTATAATTACGATTTTAAAGAAAAAACACTCTCCTGTTCATACTTTATATCCAGATCATACATCCAAACAAAACAGAAAACATCCTTTTGACATTCCTCATATAAAGGAAAAGTAGGTGTGCAAATACTGTGTGCAGGGGAGAGGGAACCACAGGGATGAAATTAGTCACTGAAAAACCAAAAGATAGATACCAACCTGTTCCCATAGTGTTTCAGCAATCTGATCAATCATTGTTCCAATTTCTCTGAACTCCCCAGAGTATTTAACATATGCCCAAGTACAAAGAGAAGTCAGTGCCAACCCCATGACAAGGTTACACAAGACGGCTATAGAGGTCAGGCCGATGAAGCCAGTCAGTCCTGAGATTATATACATAGCAAACATGACTGCAAACAGCGTGGCAGGGGTACGAGCAGCATAGAAGATATTTTTGCCATCATTGTGCTTTATAAAATTTGCATAGGTTTCTTCGATTTCAGCCTCCAGCTGGTCCTGATAACGACGGCAGAATTCATCTCCACCCATTTTTTTTACTGAACGAAACTGTTTAATCGCCACTTCCTTGAGATCCAGGTGTTTTCGCTCCAGATCCGAAGGCGCAATGTAAGGCTTGTCCCCACCACATATCTGTACAGACACGGTTACAGTAGGACAGATTACATGCTAGAAATAACTCACTCAAAAGCTCTCTTCTCATAGTTTTCAGTCTAAAAAAGTCAAACCACTAATGGTTCAGTTTTAAACTTGTTCATAATACCTCACACATAATTATAACCTATTTATTTCTTATATGTTTAACTGACTCAGGCAAAATAAATTTCCAAATATGACTAATACAAGTAAAGACAAAAAAATTACACTGCGATCTGTACCTGACTTCACTTGACCCATCAATACATCGTAAGAGTACAAAAGACTGCTGGCAAGAGAGTGAGTAAAAGATAACATAAAAAAGGTACTTTGATGTTCAAGTTAGCAAACTCAGCATAGAAATTGCGACTGGCCTTGACCTAATGTTATTTACATCAGAAGCTACTAATAACAGCTCAATCATGTGTCAGAAAATATTTCAGTATGGCTTGTGTAATAACTTACCACCCATATCCTGCACTCTAACTATGTGAATTATTTTCTTACTTTATTGCCAGCAGAGATGATAAACGGAAATCAGGGAATGATGTAACATAACAGTACATAAGGAGCACAAATTAATTCACTTATTTTAAATATAAAAATCTTCTATCTTACTCTAGTGTCAAATTTAAGTTTTATTTACAAACCTGTTCCATACTTTTGCAATAAATCTCTCTTGCTCCTGCTACTGCAGCAAGATTATTAGCTTCAGCTGTTGCCTAAAAAATAAAATATGTACCAATTTTATGCAAAACAATACCTGATGACTCTATAAATTCTGATTAAAACAATAAGTTAATATACAATGAACAAGTCCGAAAATGAACCAGAGGATATATTACCAATTTCCAGCTCTCCTTTCCAATGGGAGGGAACACCAGTATAAAGGATATAAAAATTGCTTCTAATAGGACTGCCTGCCTAATTTTGTTTTGCGTAGGTTTGTTAAAATGGGTTTGCAGAAAATACCAGATATGCTCAGGAAATTACAGAGAATTAAATAGATACCATCCTAAAACATCTCCAGATGTAAAGAATTAAGAATTATCCATATGGTTCTCTCTCTCATAATCAGTATTACACAAGAGACATTTTTAAAACCACAAAACAGGTTACTGGGTGAGATTTATGTGAAAATACTGCTTAATCCACTATAAACCTGAGAAATTGCCCAATGTGAGAAATCTTTAAAAACATGAACTAGGCTAAAATAACACTGTCCCAAAAAAGCATATTTTTTAAAAAGAAAGAACCCATTAGGAGCAGCTCTAAATCATTAATACCAAGGGAAAATCAGCCTTATTTCAAACAACATTCACTGTTAAAGACTCAGAGAACAGAAGAAGCTTGGTTCAGAGAGGCCCGTATTAAGCTATCTTCTGCAAAGAAGTTTTCCTACACTTTTCGAACAACTGAAGAGAAGGTACTGAGGATTCTTATTTCTTCTGGTGGCCTATATGTGTGCAGGGTCTGTAATCTATAGTTACAAAACAAATCATATAAAAAGTTCAGGACCCATGATATGCTTTGCCTTAAATATCTAAAATGTATTCTCATGCAAAGAAGCACCACCCCGTTTCCAGCATTTATCTCTAAAGCAAAGATTTTCCTCCTTCATAAATAAATATATGTACAATGCAGACACTACCTGAAGCATGGACTTTGGATGTGGAAGTTCCTCTCCTTGATAAATTTTAATGTAAGCCTAAAAATACAGAAGACTCATTAGATTAGTAGGTTATGCAGTTTGGCTCTACATCCTCAAAGAAAAAACAATCATTAAATATAAAAATGATTCACACTATTAGAAGGAAAGTCTAGGCTTTAAAAATCATCTACTCTCATGCCAACAAAATTAACCCTAAACTCAAAATTATTAAATGCCTGTGTTGCCAAATAGTGCCCTACAGAAACAATTCTAAATATAATCCCAACTTGCATAAAAGTTGTACCTCATATTTAGAAGTCATATATAAAATGTCATCTACTTTATGAAAAGAAATCCATACTTCTCCCCTACTGCCAAGGTTTCAACTAAATGTTAGAAAATATTTTAATTCAGTATTTTACTTTGACCAGCTTAAATTGTATTTCAGTTCAAGAAAAAAAATTACATAATTGTGGTTTAAGAGTAAGAAGGCAAGATGGAAGTTTTTAGTAAGGCCATATAGGAACTTTTCAGCTGAACTTTCTCCTGACTCTAAATTAATTCATAACTAAACAAAGATAGTATGAAAATGACCAAAAACACATTCCTGGTTAACTGTATTTTCCCTTCTACCTATCTATAACTACAATGAATAAATATAATCTCCCATAAGGGTCTTGCTCTGGCAATCAAACTATAAAGACTAGAGAAGAGCAGAGGAAAAAACATGTATGAATAATTTAGTTGAGCTCAGAAACCAGTTTTGATACTTTTAGCTGCTCTTATCAAGTCCTCAGAACCCTGGGAGAAGGCTTTTGTAAGAATCGGACATGCAGAATTGTGATCCCAATACCTATCATCATTCACAAATGATAGAGCTGTATTACAACAATAATGGTAAATGGTTTTTCTTTCCATATCAGAGCTGGAGAACAAGTAGGATAATTCCGTAAACAAATAAAATCACTGTCTAGAAGATACAAGTTGTCTGCTAATCTTAAATATCCTTAAATATTGATACACCCAATTTGAGGCAGAAAAATAAATCATAAATTTTACTCTTTTGCTTTAGATAAGAAATTTCTTGTACATATAAATGAGTTTTAAGTCACCTATATTTCTAAGTTAGACAAAGTCATTTAATATAAGAGTTTTCCTACCTTAAAGTATTCTACAAGATCTCTACAAGTGACTTTAGATCCACTTATCTCCTTTTCTACCAAATTTTCAGGGGCAAGCAACAATGGAACCAGATTTCGAAGCTCTCGTTTAAAGTCTTCATCAATATCTAGTGGACACGAAATTAGTCAACATATTAGTCAAAAAAAAAAAGTAAAGAAGTCCCCATTGGTAAGAGTTCGTAAAATTCTGTTTCATGAAATAAGAGTTCACAGCATGTATTACTAAAGTAGATTCATTTTAAAAACGTATCCAAACACGTCATTATCTCCTAGAAAAACATACATCCCCCCTCCACTCTACTACCCCATTTCTCCTTATCCCCCAAGAATTCTCTTCACTCAAATAATAAATAAAACAAATTGTGGACTACCCAAACAAATCCCACATTAAGTATTAACTAACCTACCCTTTTCAGATGGCAAATAATTCATGAAATTGTATTAAATTTTAATACTAGATTTTTGTTTTTCCAGCCATACTACAAATTTCATCAAACCTCAAGCTTTTTATCACCATGCTCTAAATAATCCGAAAACATACACAAAAAATTATACTATCACCCCTGAAACAGAGGCTTAAATCTGATTACATCAACAAAATATTTGGTAAAGCTTTTCAGCAGAAAGTAATCAGATGAAACATTGAAATGTTCTCAGCCTTCAGAATTTTTAAGACATTGGTGCTGAGCAGCAGACCGCATTAGAACACGTTAATCAATATGCTAGCTGTTTGGAAAGAAAAAACAATGAAAAACTAGACCAGAGAGTTTTACAATCACAGCATTAACAATGCATCTAAATGTCCTCCAGTACAAGACAGAAAATGTAAGGAATCATGTATTTAAAAAAAAAACTTTTCAGCCCCTAAAAAATAAGTTCTGATTTTAGCAAGAATGGGAATTCCCACCTTTCAATCTCCCATCAAAACTAGGATTAGTTGCAACTTTAAGACCAGGATGTGGTAAAAGGAAGCAACCAAGATTTGAGAAACAATTGTGAATGTGCTTCCTTACATTCTGTAGTTCTTCGTGTTGATTTTGTTTTACCTGAGGGCAGAAGGAGACAGAGTGAAGGTGCAAACAGGAGAAAAAAATTTTTTTAAAGAAAACATATACACATACTCACATGCATACACACTTAACTCAAATGCTATTCCAGATAGGTGTTTTTTGACAATATAAATTTTTACTAAGACCCCACTTTGTCTTAACCCAGAAAAGATGTTCATTGCCATGTTAGCTGACAAGGATATGAAAAAATAATAATTAATGATCACAATATCTAACACCAAAATAACAAGTTGTGGTTGTTATTTATAAACCAGATAATAAATTAAGAATTTGCCTTTAAAGTACTTATAATGGCGAAGAGAAAAACAAAGTATTAATTTGCCTACAAATAAAAGGTCAGCCCCTGAGAGAAATAACAAAGTGAAACACTCCAGTGCAGTTCAAAGAACCTTAGAATTTATTAGGATTTTAGCACTCACTCCAAATGATTATTTGTGATTAAACCACGTAGTTATCAGTGTTTTGAGAAGAGAGATTGCTATGTATTTTTGGAAGAAAACCCTAAATTTAGATTTTTAATAACTACTTATCCCAATATACTCTCTCAAAGACTCTTCTCAAAAACTATTCTAAAAACACACATGCAAAACATACACCATTCATAATCAACAAAACCTGGAAACTACCTAAATCTCCATCAAGAGTAGAAAGGAAAAACTGTCCACTCACACAATGGAATACTGCATAGCAATAAGAATAAACAAAAACTACATGCAACAATATGGATTAATCTCAGAAACATAATATTGGGCAAAAGAAGCTAGACACAAACAAGCACATACTGTGATTTCTTTCATAAAAAATACAAAAACAAACAAAGCCTGTCAAGAGGTCAGGATAACAGCAGAGGGTTTATGGGGTGGGAAGGGGTCAGTGGATGGAGGGTGGTGCTTCTGGGTACTGGTTACATGACTATGTTTAATTTGTACAAATTCATCAAGCTGCACACTTATGATTTGAGCACTTTTCTGTATCACTTCAATAAGACATTAAAAAACCTTGTCTTTGCAGTACATAATTCCGAGTTTAGTCTATGACTGATGTGCTTTATGCTAATTTCTTCTAAAGAAACCAGAGAAAACTCTTGATGACTGAAATTATCTCTGACAGCGGGGTCTAGAAATTCCTTTCAAATAATCCAAAAATGAGGAATTGGTTTTAATCTTATTTTGGGAATAATAAAATTACATTGTACCCCAACTCTTTGAACATGGTTGAGAAACTAAATGCATCATTGCACAGGCAAACAAAATTTATTAACGAAAAGAGAGAGCCCTCTTACTTATGCATAAAGGGACCTTTATGTTTCTTTTGTGTATGTGAGTGGATGCGTAGTATCTGACCTGAGTGTTCCCCAAATACTTCCATGGGAGGGTGCCTTTAGGAATGTAGGATCATGTCGGTGAGATTATTTCCCAGGAATGTCTGGTGTGGCATATTTCATGGGACTGGAGTCTAGATATTTGGGTTCTAGTCCCAGTTATCAATAATTAGTTAAGTGACCAAAACGCAAGTCATTTTTCTTGGTTCCAGTGTCATGGTATGTACATAAGACTGAACTAGATGAGGTTTACGATCCCTTTTCTAGCTCTAATGCTGTCATTCTGAGACAGTATTCCTTGGAGAGAGGGTCTCACATCATCCAACGCATGCACACTGTATTTATTATCCAGGCTCTCCCAAACGCTCAGAAGCTCAGCTGGGCCAGAAAGAGAAGACATGCACACCATCTACGTAGGTCCAAAAGGTTAGTCTCCTTCAAACTTTTATCCTTTGAATATTGATTTACTGAGGGGGGCAGTTCACTCTGGAGAGAAATATTTGTCCCTTCATTTCTATTTGAGGGCATTGTCCTCTTTGGCAGGAGTGCTACCAATTTACTTTTCATCAATTATGTATGGAGTCATCTGGGCTACTTGGGATACTCAATTTATCCCAATGACAGAGATTGATAGTCTACGCAGCAGTGCAGGCAGCCCACTCCTTTACCTGGCTTGATGCTTATGCTCTCTTCTCTAAGAAACGGGGGCTTACCTGCAATCTCTTTTCAAGGAATTGTTTTCCACCTTCCAAACCATATGCATGTTCATAAGGATAACTCCAATCTCGAATCAAAAACATTAATGTCTATACACAGAAAAAAAATCATTTCTTATAAAATTTTACAAAAAATCACTTGAACAATTAAAGCCTCCCTAACTCCCCTAAACAATCTTTATCAAAAGATATAGTAACAAAATGGTTAATACTGTTCATAGCTATATCAAGGGCCTACCTAAACCAACAACACCCCCAACCCCTATACCAAGCAATTGCCTCCATTTGCAAACCTCACTATGTATAAAGCGTCATCACAAGAATACAGGATTGTTTTTTAATAAACAAAAGGCATACCAGGGCATACACATCACAATTTTAAGTCAAAATTGTATAACTAGAAGACCAACTAACCTAATTTTCCACAGAATTTTTTGTTCCTATATCCTCAGGTGTCTCAACCGCAGCGCTGCTGACATTCTGGTACTTGTGCCCGGCTGCCCTGTGCACTGTTGGATGCTGAACAGCCCTACTGGCACATTAGATGCCAGTAGCATTAACCTCTCCCCACTCCCAAAACTGTGACAGGCAAAATTGTCTCCAGACATTGGCAAAAGTCCTTTTAGGGGCAGAATTACCCCAGTTCAGAAAAACTAAAATAGGCCAAGTAGAATATATTTCACCCTTATACATAAAAATGAAGCCATAAACTGCCCAAATATTTCATAAGTGATTCTCTGAGCCAGACAAGACTGAGGCAGAATCAATGCAAACCCACTCATGCTAAAAATCACCAGCAATGCTATCACACAGGAAGGACTTCACACTGACTAGCAAATAGGGTGGAGTCATTCTCACCTACTGTAACACAACTGACCAAATAGCACTAATGTCAACTGATAAATTAGCTTTGTTCTTTTAATCTGTCATGAAAGGATTCCAAGAAGCAAGCAAAGCTTCTAAAGTAACTCCACCCAGGTTAATTTCTGCCTTTATATTCTATACCTAGCATTTAAAAGGAATAAAAAACATGGGGATAGAGGGGTTGGAGAAGGAGGAGAGAGATAATAAATTCTGGAACTTTCTATATGAAACCAAAATAAATAACAGGACTAACCTCAACGTGTACTATACCATAAAAAAGCTATATTTTGAAGTAGTTTATCATGTTAAAAGAAATTTAAGTGACTGTCTTGTTTTGGAATTAAATAACATCTAATTAAGAGAAACATTATTAACCTCTTAATCTAAGTATTAAGAATCAATACATATTCATTTGTTCTATCTCCTATCCTGTTAGCCTACTACTGATAATAAGTTGGTGATGACATTACCATAAATTAGTATCAACTAAATTAGCATTCAGCTAATTTCGCTGAATCTGTTGCTAAAAATGAGTTTACTGTAATATCCTCGTGTCTTCAGCTACAAGATGAGGTGGTGTGATAATTTTGCATGGGTAACTTTTAAAAAATGATAAAATATTTATTTACCTGAAATGGTTTCTGGTAGATTTCTTCCATTGCAAGTCTGCCGTATTCTGTAAATAACTATTAAATCAAGTTATTTAAAATAATGGCCCCAGAGAGATTGAAAGACATCTGTAAAGCTGTTCCATATCAGACTACCAAATGCCAGAGCCTTCAAAATCATTTGAAAGGCAAGCATTAATTTTTCTAACTGACTGGGTATATATTAAAATTTAATTAATAAGTTAATAAAAAGTTAAGTCATATCAGTTTGAAATCATACAATATGCAATCTTATAATATTATAGGCTTCTAGATATAAAGTCAAAATAAAGTAGGAATTAAATTTTCAATACTTTGATATACATTTTTTGAGACATTCGTACCTGCAAGTGTTGAAGATCATCTTCTTGAATATTCTGAGACAAATTATATACCTGTTAAAACAAATGTCAAAAAACAAAATTTTTATTAGCATTTTATTTTCAATACCCAGCTATGTATAACTTTACTTGTGGAAATAATGGCCATTTTATACCTCAGCACAAATGAATCACTTAGCCACTATCTTAAACAATGGTACATGAAAAGGATACTTTTTTTCCCTTAACAGCCAGGATAAAATATTAAGAGGGAAGCAGTGGTGGTAAACTGTAAAAATCATGAATACAAGCATATGGAGTGGCAGACGTTAAGAAAAAAAAGTGTATTATGTAGTTTCTTTTTCTCCTTCTCAAAGTTACTTTAATGTTGTGAAATGGTCACTTTTTTTAAAAAGTGAAGTTTCCACAATTATTTTTCTAAGTCAATGAATGTGAGGAGCATAGCTTTAAAAGATAAATTCCTTCCCGATACAATTACAGTATATACCGGGGGTGCCAAAAATATGTATACACATGACTTGTATTCATCTTTTGTTACCTGTATATATTGAGTATTACAATTTTAACACAGTTTTTTCCTTTCTTAAAATGTGTGTACATTTTTTTGGCACCCTCTATAGTTTATAGTTATTCAGTGGGTGTCTCGACTACCATCAATTCTAATATGGTTCTCTTTTTAGTTAAGTAAACTCATCAGTCTAAATAATTTAACATGGAAATTTTACTGGCCTGTGGTAATTGAAAAAAAATAACAGTAGGTGGCACTCTTGCCCTTTCCAGAATTTTTAATGAAGCTTTCCAAGGCACAAACACCAGAGCTGATAATGTAAAGACTAAGTACTCTCAAGAAAGGAAAATTGGAGGAAAGATTCACTGGGTCCAGCTCTTGATTCAGGTCTTCAAAAGGTGACCTAGGCCTTCAAAAGTGGGTGTCCACAGATGTCACCTCTACGTCTAAGAAAACAGGGTTATTCCAAAAATAGAACAATTTGTTCTAATAGCAAATAAGTGTTAATCTAGCTGAATCACTAGGTCAAGAATATAAACAGCCAATATAGGTCAACAAAATTAAAATGATATTCTCAGCTGACTAACTCTAAAAAGGTACTTAAAAAGTAATTAATGACTGAAGTGATTAAACTCTAGTTTTAAATTTAAAACCTAAAAGCACGACTAATCTATTTTTACCCACATGGGCCCTAGTTTTTAGAAGAGGTCCAGATCCTTTCATTGTCAAGGCCAGGTTGCAAACAGCAATGAGAGAAGACGATTTGTTTATTTAGACCATTAGTAGAATTTAGCATACTGTGTTGTACTAATAGATGGTCAATAATTATTTGTTGAAAAAAATAAATGACAAAGGATCAATTTGCCATTGATCTATCAGCCAGATAGCTTATGTAAGGAAGGTGTAAGAAATCTAGCCTCAAAGATCAGGAAGAAAGCAATAAATTAAATACATAATACCGATATACACACATACTTTTAAATTTTTTATTATTTATAGTTTACCAAGTACTTTTTTATGCAATTATCTCATTTAGAGCTCATATCTGACTGCACACCACAACCACAAGTGAGAAAGGCAAAATAGGTAAACCCCTCATTTTATAGATAAGAAAGTAGCTGAGTGGCCTTAAGTGGTTGTCTAAAACTAGGCCTCCTACTATCACAAACTTGAATAAACAAGAGAACACCAAAGTACAAGTTTTAGGACAGAGAACTCCCCACATTATAATTTAAGGCAAGCCACAGAGCTAGCTAATCTGAAGGGCTATAATGCAATGATATAAACACAAAGATGTGGCTTCTGCTTGCCTTAAGAGAGCGGCAGTTCTGCCACCTTGTAAGATCAGAGAAAAAGAGGTAGAACAAAATGGAAAAAAGAGATTTTGAGAGTACCCAATCACATCATTTAATTGACAGTGACAGATATCCCAGCTCTACAATAAACAGAAGTCAGGCTGAAAGTACTCTCCTTTTATCTCATAATATCCCAAACTTCTTTCCACTCTGATAGCTAGATATCTCAAATTGAGAAAGGATGGGAATGGGAACTTAATAGAGATTGGTCATTATGTTCCAGAAATTACTGGAAAGCATTACAAAACTTCCAAAACACTGTGACAGTATCACTTATAATCCACCACCAAGAAGAAACATTTCTTATGTCAGGAAGAGCACATACTTTTTTTTACATTTGCAAATATACTTCTGGATACATCATCACCAGCTGGGCCTAACCATCATACTTCAATAATTCATTTTTCATCCAGAAGTATTAACCACAGATAATCTCAGAAAAAAGAAAGTAAAGAAATTTTAAAAATGAAGTGTGTTTTAATTCAGTCAAATTATCTACATTATACAGAAAAGAAATGGCCTACCCTGAAGAAAGTAGAACTTCATCGCACACCAGACACAATTAGATAAGGTATAAAATAAGTGGAAAACAGAAAGGATTTTACCCTTTTCTAAATGAAACAGGTGCTGTAAGTCCTTAGTTTATTATAAAAACATCACTTAGGGTTCCAAAGTTAAATATGAATTGATTCTTAATTCTTACTGTAATTAATTCTTATAAATTCATATTTAACTCTATCTCCATTAATTCAAATAATCAAGTACTAGTTGCCATACACATCAAGTAGAAAACTAATTACTTGGATTTTTTTGTTTGTTTTGTTGGTTGGTTGTTGGTTTGGCCAAAAACAAAGATATATTCTACCCCTTACTGTATCTGGCAACCACATGACTAAATTCAATTAAGGATAACATGCAATAATACCTTTTCCTTTTTTAAAAAAAAGCATCAGATGCTATGATGAAAAAACCAAAGCGACTGGTTATTGGTTTATTGCTTCCTTGGTAAGCATTCAAAGTATGAAATTTCACATTGTGAGCCAGAACAACAAGCATGAAATATAAATGACCAATAAGAAATGTAAATAGCTCTAATTTTATCCTTTTTTTCCTTCAATCAAAAGCCATTTTGAGAAAAAAACGGAGGTATTAGGTTTATCTGACCTGATCATGCCAGTCATCTCGTTATCTCACCTGGACAGAGCTGGTCATAGTGCTGAGAGCAAACACTGTTGCACAGTCTTTGATAGTTGACTGGCTATCAAAGGCACCCTGGGTATCCATTAGCAGCACAGCCACCTAGGAATAAAAGTTTAAAATACTTAGTAAAATATTCTTCAATAGTGACTAAAAACATCAAATGTAAAATGATAAATGTCAAAATTAGTAATTAAGTCATGAAAAGTACTCTAAGTGCAATATGTCAAACATTTTGACATAATAATCTATATACTGTGTTTCTCCAAAAATAAGACCTAACCGGACCATCAGCTCTAATGCATCTTTTGGAGCAAAAATTAATATAAGATCCAGTATTATTTTAATATAAGACCCGGTCTTATATAAGACCAGGTATAATATAATACCAGGTCTTATATTAATTTTTGCTCCAAAAGACACATTAGAGCTGATGGTATGGCTAGGTCTTATTTTCAGGGACACGTGGTATGTTAGTTATCAGACATTAATAGTTCTATGTTATTTTGATCTTTAACATCAGAAAATAGCTCAAGAAAGAATATGGGAGAAAAACACAGTAAAAAAAGTACAAAGAGAATTTTACTTTTGTTCCATTAGGTCTGTCGATCACAAACACTTCATTCCAGACTTGTATGCCTGTGGTTTCTCTTTCGCAACCGCCTCGCCATGTAAAGCCAGTCAATGGTTCATTGTTTCCGCCAATCCAACTTTGAGAATCCTGTTAAAGTCAAGCATGAAAGTAAAATAAAACACAAATAATTAAGAACAAAAAACAATGTAAGAAATCACCCACTCTTTATTTTACAGATGAGGAAGGTTAAGTGGAGAGAGATAAAATACACCAACATTACACAATTACAAAAACAGTTCTAAATCCCATCAGAGGTGGTTTGTCTTAGATGTACTCTCTGCTACGGACCTGAACCTTCTCTAATCTGCTCATATTTTCACTCACTATACTTCTAGATATGCTTCCACTTTTCCCCATTTTGGAAAAATTTCCTATGTTTTAAAATCATAAAAAATAGATACCATCTATTTTGACATCTCTTATACAGATAAGCAAAACTAAGTTCCAAACAGAATGGCTGTCAAAAACAGTACTGATCTTTTAGAATAGCTTATACTAAAATGTGTTCACACTGTCTTAAATTTTATTTTTAAAAAATATCGACTTTAAAATAACCACAAGACTTGTCGGGAATCTGATTCAAACCATCCAATTGTAAAAAAGTATTTTGCAAAACCAAAAGGGAAATCTGAACCCAGAGTGGGTATATGAGATGCTGTTAAATCAGGATCAAGTTGATCGTTGGTGTGATAACGGTATTGAGGTTGTGTTAAAAATAATAATGAGTCCTTATCTGTTAAATACACAAGTATTTATGGTGAAAGGATATACCTGGCATTTGCTTAAAAATACTCCAAATATATGGTGATGGAAGGAGAACTGACTCTGGGTGGTGAGCACACAATGTGATATATAGACGATGTAATACAGAATTGTACACCTGAAATCTATGTAATTTTACTAACCATTATCACCCTAATAAACTTTAATTTAAAAAAAATTTCCAGTGTGGGGGATGAGGGAGAATAAAAGAGCAATGAGGAAAACAGATAAAACAAGATGTTGACAGGTACACTGGGGTTCATTATACTATGCTATTTTGGGGTATGTTTAAAATTTTCCACAATAAAATGTTTTAACTAAAACCACAAGGCTAAATTGCTACAATTAAATATTATTAAATAATGTAAAAGTACATATATCATAAGGTAATATATCTAGAAAATTAAATCTGGGATAAAATAAATGAGCACCTGACAAATATCAAGATCCCTACACTTCAGTATGCTTAAAGCCCACATACCCTTTACTCAAAGTATTTCATAGGGAAAATTCCTGCTTCAGCAAGACTTCTAATAAGCTTGGATGTATAGTCCAAAACAGATAACAAAGCTCAAATCAGGGGTGGAGGAAAGATGTTAGGGTAGGCGCAGTGAGAGATGAAGCAATTTATGAAAAGAAGGTATAAGGGAGGGAAAAGTGTCGTCCAGACCATCACCTAATGTGAAGATCAGCTTTATACTTCAAACCATCTATTATAATTATTATTCCACAGAACTCCCATCCCCAGGAGGTTACCAATCCTATCAATTACAAAATTCTCTTGGAAGCGCTTCTACTGAGGCCCTCATCTCTTTTGGTCACAGGCTGACACATGGCACAACTCCAGTCACACTACATACTATGGACTTGTGCGTCAGTAGACACCCTTCCCAGGGATTAGAAAATCAGTGGTACCCCCTAGATAAGCCCAATGGTGGTCCTGCCTCTGAACTGTATTTCGGATGCGCCACACAGATCCCTCCAACCCTCCCTTCCCATGGTCACTTAAATTTCTCAGCAAGAAATGGAATCATGCCTCTGTCATGCCAAAAAGTCATCCGTGGCTCCCTATTACCTGTAGGACCATCTGGAGAGCTGTTGCAAATAATCGACCTTTAATTTACTTTTCCTGTCTCTGCTCCTGATATTCTCCGTCAGTCTCCCCGTCACCACCACACACCTTCCTGTTTCTACCATACCCAAAAGTCACTACTGCTCTATACATATGTTGTTTAGCATATCAGTATCTATACCTTAGTTCCACCTGTTCTCTGCACAGACTGAGCCAGCAGTCAAGAAACTCCAACTTTTCTGAACTCTTAAAGCATATCACTGACACCACAGGTAGCTACCTTTATATAGCTTTGTACTGCGGTTGTGTGAGTCTGGAGCGCACCAGCTGTAAACTCCATCTTTGTTTACCAACTTGCTCCACGAAAGTCCCTTGCTCTCGCATGTGGCATTTCATTCCCCAACAATGTCAGAGTTGTACTTAACGAACTAATTATTTTTAAAGGGTCCAACCTACACAAATAATTTTTTAAAACCTACCCTGTTAATCTGTTTTTAGTCTACATTTTACTTATTTACATTGTTTCTCTATCTCTTCAGTTCCATGAAGAAAGAAGTTTTGTTTTGTTTTGTTTTGTTTTTTACTCAGAAAACAGACTAGTGCCTGGCTTGTAGTAGGCAGTCACAATATTTGTTCATTAAATTAATACCTTTAAATTTCATTATTAGCATTTTTTTTTTTTTTTTTTTGTAATTGCCACTTTTTTTTTAACAGGACTTTATTGGGCAACAGTGTGTACTTTCCAGGACTTTTTTCCAAGTCAAGTTGTTGTCCTTTCAGTCTTAGTTGTGGAGGGCACAGCTCAGCTCCAGGTCCAGTTGCCGTTGCTAGTTGCAGGGGGCGCAGCCCACCATCCCTTGCAGGAGTCGAACCGGCAACCTTGTGGTTGCGAGGACGCGCTCCAACCAATTGAGCCATTAGGGAGCTCAGCGGCAGCTCAGCTCAAGGTGCCGTGTTCAATCTTAGTTGCAGGGGGCAGAGCCCACCATCCCTTGTGCGGGACTCGAGGAATTGAACTGGCAACCTTGTGGTTGAGAGCCCACTGGCCCATGTGGGAATCGAACCCGGCAGCCTTTGGAGTTAGGAGCACGGAGCTCAAACCATCTGAGCCACCGGGCCAGCCCTAAATTTCATTATTAAGCTTCTCTGAGTTCCCTTTTGAGCATGGGTAAGAGATATGGAAACAATACGATCCTTTTTATTATTCCTAGAAATAACACAATTACACAGACAGAAAAAATAAATTTTTTAAAGTATAGATGACTGAAATCAGCCTAGCATATTTGTTAACCTTACCCTCTCCAAAAGAAACTTTAAAAAGAAATGGTATCTCATTTTAAAAAAAAAAAAATCTATATATCATCTCTTCTTATTTACCCTGTAAGGGAAATGTTTAAAAAACACTAAATTGATTGGGCAATAAAAGGATGAAAAGGTAAATCAGAGAAACTAGCTAATCAAAACTAGTAAGTTTTGGGGCCGGCCCGGTGGCTCAGGTGGTTGGAGCTCTTTGCTCCTAACTCCGAAGGCTGTCGGTTCAATTCCCACATGGGCCAGTGGGCTCTCAACCACCAGGTTGCCAGGTTCGATTTCCTGCAAGGGATGGTGGGCAGCGCCCCGTGCAACTAATGATTGAACATGGCACCTCGAGCTGAGCTGCCACTGAGCTCCCGGATGGCTCAGTTGGTTGGAGCGTGGGCTCTCAACCACAAGGTTGCCAGTTTGATTTCCCGCAAGGGATGGTGGGCAACGCCCCCTGCAACTAATGATTGAAGACGGCACCTTGAGCTGAGCTGCCACTGAGCTCCCAGATGGCTCAGTTGGTTGGAGTGCATCCTCTCAACCACAAGGTTGCTGGTTCGACTCCCACAAGGGATGGTGGGCTGTGCCCGCTACAACTAGCAACGGCAACTGGACCTGGAGCTGAGCTGCGCCCTCCACAACTAAGATTGAAAGAACAACAACTTGGAAAACATCCTGGAAAAAATACACACTGTTCCCCAATAAAGTCCTGTTCCCCTTCCCCAATAAAAAAACCAACAGCAACAAAAAAAACTAGTAAGTTTTGATATTTCAAAATTAGAAAAAGTCTGCTATTTCTCTAACATAATGAATACTGATTAACTTTTATAAAATACATTCACATTCATTCCACAAATATTTATTGAAGCCCTACCATGTGCCAGCTACTGTTCTAGGTTCCAAGGACACAGCAGAGAACAAGAACAAACATTCTTGGGCGGTGGGATGGCTCAGGTGGTTAGAGTGTGAGCTCTTAAAAATAGGGTTGCTGGTTCAATTCCCACATGGGATGATGGGCTGCGCCCCCTGCAACTAACAATTGAAAACGGCGACTGGACTTGGAGCCGATCTGTGCCCTCCACAGCTAGACTGAAGGACAACTACTTGACTTGCAGCTGATGGGCCCTGGAGAAACACACTGTTCCCCAATATTCCCCAATAAAAAAATTAAAAAAAAAAAAAGAATGAACATTCTTGCCATAAACATTCTTGCCCTCAAAGAGCATTCTAGGGAATTCTAGAAGCAGCTTCACTGTAACAGATACTGTTTACTGTCATAAGTTACTAAAAGCAAACCTAGAACTTGAAAAACAGTAATCTGTGGGGACCAAAAAAGGCCTTAAAAGTCAAAATTCCAAAAATAACCTTATTTCTCCAGTAAAATAAAAAGGGAAAGAGAAGACTGTTATAGACTAAATCTCAATTACAAAGGCAACCCGATAATACCTGAAATTTAAATGTAGCCAAATACTATAGTAAATAAACATAAGCTTACTAATGTAATACAATTGCCAACAATAAATAACCCCTATCTACTCTAAATAATAAGAAATTCTTATTTCACCAAAGGAAAGATAGCATTCCCTAGAAACAAAGTGAAACAAGAGCTAGGTACACTTTAAACACAGAGCTGGTGGTCCAGCCAGGTATCATCTCCATGTATCAAAGCACAGGGAGCTCCCTGCCTGTAGGCCTCCTGACTCCAACAACGGGTGGGCTAGAAAAATAAAGGCCCATCCAGAAGCCATAATAACTCATCACGGCTAGGAGGAAAGAAACAAAAAGTATGAAATTAAAGATCCAAGCAACACTATAATAAAAGAGAGCCTTCATACTTGTGAGGCATTCTCCACAAAAACACCACAGATGAAGAAATGCAGCCTGTATAAAACTAGTACCTAATTCAGGAGGTAGATTATTAACACTCAATACCCAAATTCATGGATAGAATGAGTGGTATACACATTCTGACCACTGAGCAAAATGCAGTGTTTTCATCTGAATATGTATATACTCTGCAAGTCCTAGAACAAATTAAGAAACATTAGACTCTTAAAAACAGTTTAAAACTGCCTAACATCTTACAAATCCCGTTCAACTCCTCCCTTTTGAGACTAGACAAATAGATGCCTAACATGACTAACTTACCAAGCCACAAGCTCAAAGGACAACTCTATTAACTTAGATACACACTAAAAAAGAATAATTTTTTTAAAGGTTCTGTTTAAAAGGTGTCCTTGACTTGAAGACATTACTAAGTCAAATAAGCCAGACACAAAATAACATCTATTGCATGATTCTACTTACATGAGGTACCTAAAGTAGTCAAACTCATAGAGACTGAGGGAATGGGGGGGGATGGGGAGTTTAATGGGTACAGAGTTTCAGTTTGGAAAGATGGAAACGTTCTGGAATAGATTGGGGAAGATGGCTGCACAATAATATGAATATACTTAATGCCACTAAACTATATACTTAAAAAAGGATAAAATGATAAGTTTCATTAGGCACTTTTTAACCACAATTTTCTTTAAAAAGTGTAGTTGAGTGCTACCAGAACAAAAAGGGGACATACCTCTAGTGATTTAAATAAAGGTTTGACATGGAGATTTGACTTGATAGTCTTCTACTGGACACTACAGTTTCAATTATCCCATGTCAAAATCCAACAATCACTCCCTTCCTCACAACAAGAAAAAAGCTGAACGAACTGAAAATGAATGATTTTTCTTTCTTAGTTCAGAGACTGAGGTCACAGCACAAATTGTCACCCCCAAATCTGGAGACATGGGCAAATACAAAGAATCACAAGCTGGGGCGGACGGGTGGCTCGGTTGGTTAGAGCACAAGCTCTGGGCAACGGGGTTGCCAGTTCAATTCCCACATGGGCCAGTGAGCTGCGCCCTCCGCAAATAAGATTGAAAGGACAACTTGACTTGGAAAAAGTCCCAGAAGTACAAACTGTTCCCTAATAAAAGTCCTGTTCCCCTACCCCAGTAAAATCTTAAAAAAAAAAAAAAAAAAAAATGTTTAATAAAAAACAAGAATCACAAGCTGAGGTCGTTTACCAGTAACAAGCTGCTGGACCAACTGGTAAGAACACTTAAATGGTAAACTGGACAAACTGCTGGAAGCTGAGAGGAGACTAGTATGACAGTTAAGAACTCCTGGAGGCTCAATCTTAGAAGGCCCCTACTTTCCTGGGTTTTACCTCTAGAAGCTCCCTAAGGTTCTCAAGGTAAAGATATGAGAAAACTTCTCTCAGAACTCTGGTAGGGAATGGGCAACAAAAACCATTTCTAAATACACCCAGGAGGGGAAAAGAACCACTTTGAATTGCATACACCCAGAGCAGTCCCCATAACAAAGGCCTTCCCTCCAAGGCAAACTACCTTTCCAGAGCTTTATCTGACCCTCGGGAAGGGCAATTCACCAACTGGAAACCCCTCTTCTAGCCTTCCTGTCTCTGTAAGGCAGAAAAAAAGTTAAGAACCACTTCTGAAGATCATTGCCTGGGGACTTAGAACCACTTAAAAAACTGCAATTTAACCATAAAATGATATAATGCTTCCTTTCCCCCACATCTTACCACCACACAAATACAGATCCAATAGGGGTCCAATATGACGATGATGGATTACAACTGGGAAAGCTGCAAGACATAGGTGCTATTTAAGAAGTTCTTAAGGAAACCCAAAGATAATGGGGAATGAGAGGAAACTGAAGTCTCTGGGGCCTACAGTTACAGAAAACATTAAATACAACTCATCTCCTTGCTAGAGTAACATAAAACGTCACACTAAAAGTCTAATTCTTCAGTTCCTATTAACTGATAGTTTGTGTCCGGCTTTCAAAAACAACAAAATAACAAGCCATGCCAAGAAGCAGAAAAAAACAGACTGATGAGACAAAGCAAGCATCAGAAGCAGACTCAGATGAGATGCAAATGTTGGAATGTAAGAGAGTAATTTTAAAATAACTAGGAATAATATGTTAAGGGCTCTACTGAAAAAAGTAGACAATATGTAAAAACAGGTAATACAAACAGACAGATGGAAACTCTAAAAAATAATCAAAAGAAAATGCAAGATTTCAAAAACACAGTAATACAAATTAAAAATGCCTTTGATGCACTTACCCACAGACTGGATACACCCAAGAAAGAAACAGTGAACTGGAGGATATGTCAATGAAAACTTCCCCAAATAAAATGCATTAAGAAAAAAGGATAAGAATAACAGAATAGACCATCCAAGAACCATGGAACAATTATAAAAGGCATCTATAGGTGTAATGGAAATATCAGGAGAAAAGAGAAGGAAGGGAATAAGAGAAAAATCAGAAGTAATAATGGCTGAGAATTTTCTAAAATTAATGACAGATACCAAACAACAGATCCAAGGTCAGAGAATACCAAAAGGACAAATACCAGAAAATCTACACCAGGCATTATCAGCATAGCTGCAAAATTAACAAAGACAAAATGGAAATCCTGAAAGAAGCCAGAGACAAAAAACACTTCACCTGTAGAAGAACAAAGATAAGAATTACTTTGGACTTCTCATCAGAAACCACGCAAACAGGAAGAAAGTGGAGTGAAATATTTAAAGTGCTGAAAGGAAAAAAGCAACCAACCTAAAATTCTGTATCCTGTGAAGTTATCCTACAAATGTGAAGGAGAAAAAAAGACTTCCTCACACAAAAACTAAGGGAGACAGTCACCAGTACACCTGCCTTGCAAGAAATGTTAAAAGTTCTTCAAAGAGAAAGAAAATAATACAAATTCAGAAACTCAAGACATACATATACAGAGTGTCAGAAAAGGACTAGAAGGTAAAATAAAACCTTTTATTCAACTGTGTGTTCAAAGTAGTAATAGCAATAATGTACTGGGTGATTATGGTATATAGATAGGGGAAATGAACAACAGCAGTATTACAAGGGACAGGACGGATGCACTGGGAATACTCCACCATAAGGTACCTGCACTAGTATTTTAGAATAGTATTATTCTAAAGTAAACTTAGATTAGTTGTAACTGTATGTTGCAAACCCCAGGACCACTAAAAACAATTTTTAAAGAAGTATAATGGATATAGTCAGAGATGATAGAAAATGAAATCATGTAAAATGCTCAATTAAAGTTACAGATGGCAAAAAAAGAGAACAAGATAAAAAAAAAAAAGAAACAAAGAACAGGTACGACAAATAAAATAGTTGCAAATGTGGGAGATATTAATCCAACTATATCAATAATCGCTTTAGATGTGCATGATCTAAATAAACCAATTAAAAGACAGAAACTGTCACATAGATTTAAAAAAAAAAAGACCCAACAATTTGTTGTCCACAAAAAAAGGTTTAAATAAAGGCACATGGGTCAAAGAATAGTCTCAATAGAAATTTTTAAGTATTTTGAATAAAACAAAAATACAACTTATGAAAATCGGTGAAATGCAATAAAAACAGTGCTTAGAGGAGAATAGCATTGGGTGCACACAATAGGAAAGAAGAAAGATCTAAAACCAGTCATCTAAATTTCCACCTTAGCAAACTAGAAATGAACAGCAATATAACTAACTTAAAGCAAGCAGAACTAGAGCAGAAACAAATAAAACTGAAAAGAAGAAAACAGGACATCAGAAAGGGGAAAAAAAATCAATGAAACCAAAAGCTGGTACTCTGAAAAGATCAATGAAACTAATTTGAGAGAGAAAAGATAAATTAATAATATTGGAAATCAAAGAGGAGACAAAACTACCAATTCCATGGACACCAAAAAGATAGTAAAGAAATATTAAGAACAACTCTATGCCCACAATTTTGATAACTTAGTTGGACTGGACCAATTCTTTGAAAGACACAAACTAGCAAACACAAACACAAAAAAAATAGATCATCTAAACAGGTCTATATCTACTTAAGAAATTTAATCAATAATTAATAACCTTCTAAAAAAGACTGAATCAAGCCCAGAGTTTCACCAGTGAAATCTACCGAACACTTAAGGAAGAAATAACACCATTTCTCTATAAGCTCTTCCAGGAAGTAGAAGCAGGACTTCCTAACTCACTCTATGGTATTATCTGAATAACAAAATCAGCTAAAGATGTCACAAGTAAGAAAAACTACAGACCAACTTCTCATGAACACAGGTGCAAAAATATTCAACAAAATATTAGCAAATTAAAATCAGCAATGTATAAAAAGACTTATACACCACAACTAAGTGGGATTTATTCCAGGATGCAAGGCTGACAATCAATAGTTTTTAAAAATATGAATAACATAATCATCACATCATAAACATAAATAACATAAACATCACATCAATAGGCTAAAGAAAAGTCACATGATCATATCAAAAGAGGCAAAAAACAATTTGACAAAATCCAACATCAATTCACAATTTAAAAACAAACAAACAAACAAACAAAAACCTCCCAGCAGACTAGAAATAGAGAAGAACTTCCTGGCTTCCTGAATTTGATTTTAAAATATCTACCAAAACTCCTACAACTAACATCATACATAGCGGTGAAAAACTTGATGCTTTCTCCCCTAAAAATCAGGAAAAAGAATGTCTGCTCTTATCACTCAACACTGTGTACTGGAGACACCAAGGCAACTAGCCAAGAAAAAGAGAGAAAAGGTACTCAGACTGGAAAAGAAGTAAAACTATCACCATTTGCAGATGACATGATTCTGTATATAGAAAACTCTAAATAATCCATTAAAAAGCTATTGGAACTAATAAATGAGTTGAACAAGGCTGCAGGACACAAGATCAATATACAGAAATCAATTGTATTTCTGCAAATTTCCAATGAACAATCTGAAAATGAAATTAAGAAAACTTTGTTTATAATATCATCAAAAAAATAAATTTAACAAAAGTGTAAAACATTATGCAAACTACAAAACATCTGAGAGAAATTAAAAGATATAAGTAAATGGGGGAAAACCTCATGTTCCTGGATGGGAGTATTTCACATTAAGATGGCAATACTCCTCAAATGACCTTTCAGATTCAACCCAATCACCAACAAAATCCCAGTTAACCTCCCGTAGAAACTGACAAGCCAAATCTAAAATTCATATGAAATTGCAAGAATCTAGAATAGACAATCTTGAAATAAGAGGACTCTTTCTTCCTGATTTGAAAACTAGCAACAAAGCAACAGTAATCAAGACAGTCTGGTACTAGCTTAAGAACAGACATATAGATCACTGAAACAGAACTACGAGTCGAGAAGTAAATGCATACATCTATGACCAGCTAATTTTCAACAAGGGTGCCAAGACCATTCAATGGGGAAAGAATAGTCTTCCCAACAAATGGTCTGGGACATCTGGATAGGCACGTACAAAAGAATGAAGCTAGACCCTTACTTCATACAATTATTATAATTATTATATATATCATGTATTATTATATATATTTATATTCATGTATTATTATATACAATTAGTGAATATATTATAAATTATATTAACATAATTATAGCATTATTCATAAGCTGAAAAGTGAAACAACCCAAATGTCCATTAACTAATGAACAAATAAAATCTGGAATGTTATTGTCCTAAAAAGGAATGAGGTACTGATAATGCTACAATATATATGACCCTTTAAAATATGCTAAGTGAAAGAAGCCTGTCACAAAAGACCACATATTATATCATCTCCTATCTTCTTCAGCTAGCATTCCACCTTTGCAGATATATAGGTTAATGAAATAAATCCCAGACTATCCCATTGTTATTTCTCCTTTTATTTCCTAGGAAAAGCATGACTCACCACTAAATTAGTAGAGGCATGTTATCCCAAAAATCAGACACTGTTTTATACAATTTTCAATTAAGAAAACAATACTACTTATATCCAGAATTCTATATGGAAACCTTATGAATGAAAAGTAATGAAGGTATTTCAACTTACACGTATAGGCCTCTAACTAGGTGTGTAACCTCACGCAGGCCCTCATAACCATTCTGTGGCTTCAGTGTCTCCCCCAGGAGCGAGGGAACTCTGTTAGCTCAGAAACTGCAAATACGTGACACATGTGTGGGCTGCCACTCCCCCTCTGAACAGCCACTACTAATTGATCGCAGATGGAATCAGAAATGGCACCTGAGGTGGAACTTATCTGTCACTACTAGACGTGATCTAAGCTTTCTTCCTCTTCTAACATTCTACTGTCTGTAACCTACTTGGAATCAAATACATTTGCAGTGAACAGCTCAGAACAGATAGATACAATATACACAAACTAACTTAAGGAGTTAGAACCTCAAAATGCAGGAATTCTTTATCATCTTTAAAGGTACAATATTCTTTTAAAAGAATTTGCCACTATTTATACATTTCTCTACTTCAGATGTAAAACTCTGGGTGAAAAAAATCAAGCCTAAATGGAAAAACTTTAAAATACTATTATCTTTCTCAAGTTCCTATATATGTACAATAGTGTTCCTTAATATGAACTGCATTCTTGATATACAAGCATAATTAAACATGCCTGAAAAGATCCCTGTGAAAATAATTTTTTTGAAAAGATTCCTAGAAAACCAACTGGGAATGTTTGCCTTACTACTTAACTCAAGACAGATGCATACGCAGTTACAGGTTTACATAGAACTCACAGAGGTGAACACTCTGACAGATGTTTAGACAATCACATAATTCTGTCAAAGTGTTATTTCTAGCATCTTCACGTGGCTTCTGAAAGTCAAACGCCCCCTGGAAAGCCCTTCCCACTAAGTGCTCCATTCCAAATTTCCAGCTCCTTCTTGGTCCCTATCAAACTCCCATTCCTGCAGCACAACTTTCGAACTGTGAGAAAAACATTCAGATTCAAGTGAAAAAAAAAAAAAGTGCTTCTTTTTTCAGGGAAAAATAGTCAGTCAGAGAAGGGGAGGGGCCTAACAATTGTCTGCTACCATTAAAAAGTGAAAATGTGTAGCGAGAGAAACATTCATTGGCCAAAATAGAAAATAAGTGTTTACTACAGGCCAACTATTGTGATAGGTGCAGGAGAGATGGTAATCAAGATAAGGCCTACTCCTCACAGAGGTTAAACTAGTCAGAAAAAATAAGCAACTAAAGGGGCATCAAAAAAAAAAAAAAAGTAGTATCAATGAAACACGAGCGGTACCATGAGAGCAGGGAAGATATAACATAGTCTTAGACATCAGGGAAGACCTCCTGTGTAAAGATAAGCCAAGGTACAGCAACATTTGAGAAATAACATGACACACTTGAGGAATTACAAAAACTATAGTATAACTGACAAACAAAGACAAGAAATGAGGCAAAGAGAACATGGAAGGCCGAGGAAGCCACTATAAGGACTGGACTTTATCTCCGAAAGTAAGAGTCACGGAAGGTGACTTAATCGAGGAGCACAGGTGTAATTTTACGAAAGTCTCTATCAGTTTACTTCACCTATTGTAAAGGGGAAGGTGTGAGGAAATAACAGAAAAGGAGAGACGAACCGTACTTCAGAGACTTTAGAGAACACTCAGACATCTTGGATGAGAGCTACAATGCCTGGAACACAGATGCTCAATCACAGGCACCGACAAGTACTATATGCAAAAAGGAATTATGGAAATGAAGAAGAATCAAGAGCTCAAACAAATACATTACTGTCTTAACTGAGAACTATCAAGAACTATATTTTTATAAAATTAAAGATAGAGCTCTTACTGGTTTTTGTCTATTCTTTTAAACAAGATTAGTTGGTTGGTAGTTTGGTGTTTCTAACTGGGTTCAATTTAAAAGACACTATTCACCTTGTTATACATATATCTAAGCATGAAGTCCAGCAGAAACGATTTCCCTTTACGAAAAGCTCCTGCCACGGATACCACTACAATGTTAAGGTCACGAATGTGCTCCTGTAGCAATATCTGTTCCAAAGCTTCTTCATCAAGCTCAAAGTTATGGTCATCTTCATGAGCAAGAACAATCTGTACTGGACATGGTTTCTTCATAACCTCATCAGAGTTTACGAGGTCATCATCTTCGTAATTCTCATCTAGAATTAAAAAAAGAAACGTATTTTAATTCCTGCATTACAAACTTATCCTAAAGGCTCACAACTAAAGCAAAATTTCAAATAGCTTCCCACACCACCTCTCCACCCGCCTTATGATCACTTGAAAATTGTTACAAGTGATGTTCAAGTACAGGTTAGATTTCTCATTCCCTCTATAACAGGATCAAGAACACTGGTAGGATTTCCCACTCTATATACAGATAAGCAGCAACACTAAGTATGGCCTCTATTTCAGTTAAGTCTTTAAGAGCTAAATGTGAACAGTAGCTGTTCCTGAGAACTACATTATTCTACAACAACTTTTGCTGCTATATGCACACAAAAACTAGTTGGAGGTGGGGGAGGAGGATCAATTTCACCTAACAATTCATATTCCAATTTCCCTTGTAGGCATCACTTAGAAATTACTCCAAGTTACAAAGATTAGAACACATATAAAATGTCAACATTATTCTTCATTCTGAAACTTAAAGGGCTAAGTTAAGGTCCTAAGAAGTCTCCAAAAATGACACTTCTGATAAAGCTAACGAGTCCCTAATTATTAAGAGTAACCCAATAGTACAGCTTCCCATTTTAAAGCAAAGCACAGGATAAATGACTAATGTTTCAGTGGAAGACACAAGAATGGTCTGTGAGGCGCAGAGTTACAACTTAGTTTCATGTGCATCTGGGGCTCTTTTTAACCAAACACAACAGCCACCATTTCAAAATTACATAGCTCCCAAAACGGCTACATAAATGCTTCCTTTGTTCACCCAGCACACCAGATAACATTTGCAGAACTTTACTGTTTGATGAAGAAATAACTATAGAACATGTAACAGCCAAGACAAATTTTTAAAGCTGAAGTTTCTATTCTTTAAAAAAAGAAAAAAATCTAATAGTTTCAGAGGCTATGTAGCTTGTCTGGCTTTTTTCCTTTCTTGATCCCATGTAGCAACGTTATTCCTGGGGGACTTCTCGTCTCCCACATTTTTAGTATTTATCAACATTTTAAAGAGACTCTCCCCTTGAGCCTGTCTACTAAGTGTCAGTTTCCAATCTAAGAAACATACAGTACCCACTGTGTTCAATGCAATGGGAGTCCCTCCTCTCCCGGGAGACACAGGTCCACTGAACAGTAGGTGGTACATTAGTCAAAAATACGACAATACCTTATCCAGATTACCACTATTCTCAGAGCAAAGATTACATACCTACATTAACAAATTTTTAATCTCTTCACAGATAAAAAAGTCTAGCTTATTTGATTTGCAAAGCCTTTACCTCCACATCACAAGGCACATTTGACTGTACACAGCAAAATCAACACTAATTCACAATGTGCTGCAAACAGTGAAAAATACAATCTAAAGAGCAAGCAATTTCACAAGAGAATCTTTGAACATAAAAGCAATCAGTATTTAATTAAATTGGATAGTATTACTGCCTCCTTCAAAGGTATACAGATATAGCTAGGTATGCTATTTGAATGGACAAAAAAGTAAAGTTTCCAGGAAAGGAGCAACAATTAAATTCCAATTTAATGTATCACTAGGTGAATCCAGATAAATAACAAAATAATTTTATTATTTTATTAACCCAATATATCCAACATATTGTCACTTCAACTCATAATATTTTAAAATTAAGACATTTATATTTACATTCTTCGTAGTGTCTTTAAAAGCCACTGTATTTTATACTTATAGAACATTTCAATTCAGACACTAAATATTTATCAAAAAACACTGATCACTTAGATTTCATAAAATTTACAATTGAAAACGTAGACTCACATATACAAATTGTTTCAAACATAAAGTTTTCCAAAAACTGAATCAAATCTCAAAATTCATTTTCCATTCATATTTGCATCCACACTGAAAAAACTACTTTAGCTTTTCTAAATATAAGTAAACTAAATTTTAAAATTCAGTTCTTTAGTCACACTCTTTAGCTCTAAAGATCACTTGAGGATTAGGAAGAGAATTTACTGGCACTGAAATTCAGTGAGAAGTATTAAATGCCACTACAAATGCACTGAAGTTTCCAGTAATGTTACCTGAAAGTTGAGAAGAAATTACTATTTGAGATCACTGTCAATAACACAAAATTTTTCAGAAAGTGAATGCATTAGTAAAACCAATAAAGAAAGAGCAATGCATAATTTCAGAGCAAACTTGACCTAATTGTTACAATTTCAAACTAGTTCAGCAACAAAGCACTTTAAAAGTGGAAAAGGAGTCACTGAAGAAAAACTCTTCTCTAGCATTTGTTATTCAGTTTTAGACCATCAACAAGGAAAATATGAACCAGACAATAACTTAGGATATAATTATAAGGTCTTTAAAATAATATACCATATTTCCCCCAAAATAAGACTGGGTCTCATATTTTTTTGCTCCATAAGACGTATTAGGGCTTATTTTCACGGGATATCTTATTTTTTCATGTACAACAATCTACATTTACTCATTTATTCATGTACAAAAATCTACATTTATTCAAATACAGTCATGTCATCTTCTTCTGGAACATCGTCATAAGTCTCCAAACCCCGAATTCCAGCTTGAATGTCTTGCGACTCCATTTCCTGTAGAACCATTGGCCCCAATCTCTCATGTCCAGCAATAGAGCTCTCCTTAAATGAGCACTTCTTGTCCATGGAGCCTGCTCGTAGTGCATTGGCAACACAGCTGTCAGTGATTTTATCCCATGAATTCTTCACCCAAGTCACGACCTCTTGCAGGCTAGGCTTCACAAAGTTTCCACGCTGATTTCTCTCCATTGTATTTTCAATGCAGTCATTGATTTCCATGCACAAATGGTCCTTGAATTGCTTGTTTATTGCACTATCAAGAATCTGGAACTAGGCAGTCATTCATGCAGGAATCATTATTTGATCTTCTACTCTCTGCAAGGAAGTTCTTCATGTCTTTAGCGCGGTGAGTGCTGGCTGAATCCCAGACTAGCAGACTTCTTTGGCCACCTCGCAAAACAAGTGGCAGCATTAAATCAACCCACTTCCTTATAACTGCTGTGTGCACCAGGCTTTTTCAGTTTCAAGAATGTAAATGCCTGAAACACGTTCAACCTTATCTTTCTTGCCCTTAGTGATGATTAGAGATGGGGCTTTCTTTCCATCCAGAATTGCCAAAATGCAGGTAATACGTGCACTTTCGTAACCAGTGGAGAGAATGCAGATTGACGAGGTACCCCTCCGATCAACTGTCGTTTGAGATCGTTGGTCCATAAACACTGCAGTTTCATCCGTAGCAATCACGTTGGAGAGTTGGTATTTAGAAAAGTCGATGCCATCAACAAAGGACTTGAATGCAAGTGCACGTTTAATAACTTCAGTATCTTCCAGCTTGAACAGTGCTGTCGATCTTAGAGACAGTTCATATCACTGAAGGAAGCCATCTCACCAGAGTCGTGATGCTTTGACTTCTTCTGGGGATATTTCTAACTGTGGTACCATTGCAAGGGCAAATGCTTGAATATCAGCCCTGCACACGACCAAAGACTTTGCTCTCCTGTCAGCAATCCATTCACAGATGATGTCTTCTGGCTCAGGAAATAATTGTTGCCGACCTGATCCACATTTGCGCTTCTTAGCATTTCCCTCCACCTGTTGACTGAGGTTATCTTACTCTGCTGGCCATTTTCGGACCATTCAGAAATCCAACTTCTTCTTTTTGCAGAAAGCCGTAAGATTCTTGCCCCGGGAGTCCTCCAGCATTCCTTTCTTGTAGTCAACGGAATAGCTCTTTTTGCACTCATCTTGTCTGGGGGTCAAAATAGTATTCCCTTTAAATCTACCATTAAATCAAGTGTTAACTGAAGACTTACAAGACAGGAGTGGCAACAAAAATGATGACACATAAGAATGATGGTCCACACAAAAGCAACGAAAAATTGCAGGCACCAAAATACAGAAAACATTTCTTTATTTCACACGAGTGCATTAAGTACATCCGTTACAACACACGAAGTATTGAATTATGAAGATTCATATTAGACACAACCACATCCATTCATTATCAAGTGCGCACATTATTCGTGTGCTGTATCTGTATTCCGATTGGTCATTCAGCAGTAAGTCTCAAATTCATCTGTTTACATAGGCGTTAACTTCTCATCCAAAGGCGTCCGCTTGGGTATTTACAAGTACTTAATTATAACTTATATTATCATTTATTTGAAGTATTAATATCAATAATATGCACTTATATTTAATTATATATTACTTTATAATTCAATACGTCCATCGTGTGTTGCAACAGACGTACTAAATGCGTCCATCTGGCTGATAATCTTAACTGGGGCTTATTTTAGTGGTAGGGCTTATATTATGAGCATCCATAAAAATAATGTTATGGCTTATTTTCCGGTTAGGTCTTGTTTTCAGGGAAATACGGTAGACCTCTGGTGCTTGCTAAAGCAAATTCTACCAGGGAAAGGGAATATCCTGACTTGCCACTTTATTTTGCTCTTAGAAGAGCCTTAGAAGCTCTAAGAAGGCTCAATTAATTCAGCCAACCTAGTCCATGAAAAAATATTCCTCTATGTACAGTGTCAGATGCGTAGTAGACTTGTTGGGGTTATCACTTTGTGAGGGGTATAAATGTCTAATCATTATGTTGTTTTGTACATCTGAAACTGATAATAAAAGAAAGAAAAATCCTTAAAAGTATATAACCATTAATAAATAACAATATGTTTATATGGGACATCTAGTTTATGTTCTTAAAAGTGTCTGTAAAATATTTGTCCAATTTTTATTTATTTTCAAGATCAAGTATGATATAGAATGATTTCCTAAAACAAAATCCCAATTAGAAATAACACACTTATAAGAACTAACGATCTGACTTACGACTGTTTACCCAGGAATCAGTTAAGTAGCATCTAAGGTCCTGCATAAATAGAATCCAGGTGGTCTTCACTTCCTAAAAATCAGGACTTCAAAAAGGCAGCACTGTACAATGATTAGTAAGACTACTGGGTGAAAAGCTGATGGGACGGATATACAGGATAGATCAAACCCCTAAGCCCCAATCAATCTTAACATTACAAAGAAACAATCAGACGTTTTGTGGCTCCTGAGGTGATGTATCAGGAAGCACAGGACACCACTAATGATGTATTTCTGGGGAAGACATTTTTAAAACGTTAACCTGATCAAGCCTCTAGATCCAACATCAGGGAAGCAAACATAGGAGACACGTTCTCCACCACCACAGAGATGGAGTCAGAAAACTCCAGAACACGGGAAATTCCACTGGACAAACAAACCTGAACAAATACATTGCAAAAGCAAAGAGGAAAAAAAGACAACCTATAGAAAAGAGATGTACCGTGTTTCCCCTAAAATAAAACCTAACTGGAAAACAAGCCCTAGCATGATTTTTCAGGATGACAGCCCTGGAACATAAGCCCTAATGCGTCTTTTGGCGCACAACTTAATGTAAGACCCGGTCTTACTTTTAGGGAAACATGCTAAGAGGCACATCAACCAAATGCACTGTGTATTCCCTGTTTAAGCAAATCAACTATACAAATTTTGAAACAATCAGGGAAATATGAACTCTGAATATTTGATATCAAGAACTTATTTTTCTAGTGTGATAATGGTACCATGCTATGTTTTTTAAAATCTTTAATATTTTAAAGACATGAAACATTTATAAAATCCGCTATCTGCTTCAAAATAATCAAGTAGGAGGCTGGCTATGGGAGAATAGATAAAAGAAAATGGCCATTATATTGACAATCATTGACTCTGGGAGATGTGTCTACCTGGTTCCTTATGTTGTTCTCTTTACTTCAGCACATATTTGAAATTTTCCATAACAGGAAGCTTTTTAGTAATGAGGCTAATAAAGAGGCTACCCTAAGAAACTCATTATGTAATCAGTTGGCCAACTAAAAGAAAACTGAAAAGGTTTCCGTTTTATACCTTTTTCAGGTTTAAAAATCAAATCCATTAAACACCTTACAAAGAAAACTTTGGGCCCAGATGGAGTCACTGGTGAATTCCACCAAATATTTAAGGAAGAAATTATACCAATTCTGGGACGGCCTGGTGGCTCAGGTGGTTGGATCGCTGTGCTCCTGGCACCAAGGTCACCGGTTCGATTCCCACATGGGCCAGTGAGCTGCGCCCTCTACAGCTAAGATTGTGAACAACGGCTCTCTCTCGAGCTGGGCTGCCATGAGCAACCAGAGGTCAGCGTGGGCTGCCGAGTGTTGCCGCTGGCTGCTGTATGCTGCCAGGAGCGGCCGGTGGCCAGGGTGAGTGGCCGGCAGGCCAGTGTGAGAGCTGCTGTGAGCTGCTGTGGGCAGCTGACCAAGGACTGGTGACCAACTGCCTCAGTCGGGGGAGCGCAAGGCTCATAATACACAACTAGACTGAGAAACAATGGCTTGAACCAGTGTGGGGGGAGGGGAGGCAGAAAAAAGGGGGGGGAGAAATTATACCAATTCTACAGACTCTTACAGAAAAAAAAAAAGGGAACATTTCCCAATTCATTTTGTGAAGCCAGTATTATTATCCTAATATCAAAACCAGACAAAGATTACAAGAAAACAAAACTACTGACCAACATCCCTCATGACAGACATAAAAATCATTAATCAAAACACAGTATTCAGAATATATAAAGAACTCCTGCAACTCAATAAGAACAATTCCATTTTAAAATGGGCAAAAGATTTTAACAGATACTTCAAAGAAGATACAGGAATGATCAATAAGCACATGATAATATACTTAACACCATCAGATGTTAGGGAAATGTAAATTACCATAGTACCACAAGGAGATACCACTACATACTCACCAGAATAGCTAAAATTTGTAAGACTGACGAAAGAGTTTGTGGGGAACAACAGGAACATACAGTATTTTTGGTAAAAGTATAAAATTACATAACCACTTTGAAAAACTTTTGGGCAATATCCTATATACAAGTTAAACATACACTTATCATACAATCAGCAATCACACTCCTAGGTACAAAAGAGAAATTAAATATATGACAACAAAAGACCTGAACACAAATGTTCACAGCAGCTTTATTCATAATGGCCATAAAGTGGAAACCTAAATGTTCATTTATTGGAAAATGAATACACTGTGTTAAATCCACATAATGGATTATTACATGGCAATGAAAAGTAATAAATTACTGAAATACACAGTCTAAAAAGCATTATACTAAGTGAAAGAAGCCTCACGGAAAATATTGTACTGTGATTCGATCCTAAAAAAAAGCAAATCTACAGTAACAGAAAGCAGATCAGTGATTGCCAGGAGCTGAAGATAAAGAGAACTGACTAGTATTATGTACGTGTCCCCCAAATTTGCATGTTGAAGCCCTAATCTCCAAGGTGATGGTATTGGAGGTGCCTCTGGGGGATGATTAGGCCATGAAGGTGGAACCTCACGTAAATATAGTTACTATATGACCATAGTAAGAGACGTGAGAGAGATTCTCTCTCCACCACATGGGGACACAGCAAGAAGAGTCATCTGCAAAACAGGAAGAGGGCTCTCACCAGACACCAAATCTGCTGGCACCTTGGTCTTGGACTTCCCAGTCTCCATAACTGAGAAATCAATGTCTGTTTAAGCAATCCAGTCTGTGGTAATGTGTTGTAGCAGCCCAAACTAAGACAACTATAAACGCGTACAAGGGATCTTTGTGAGATGATGGAAATGTTTTTGTGGTGGTGGTGGTGGTTACAAAATTATGCCTTTGTCAAAATTCATCAAACTGTACTCAAAAATCAGTGGATTTTATGTAAATTATTTCAGTAAGGCGGATTTTGAAAAAATCAAATCCAACCTACTCCTCTTGACACTTTCGTTTGTTAAATGAGAGGATAAAGCAATACAACCAAATTATTAATCATTTTCCAGAAAGAAAAATATATTCTAATCACTATTGTCCCCTTGAAGGATAATTGTCCATGAAGGTTACATTCCAATGTGATGAAAAACTGGGGCTGTCCATCAATTCTGACACTATTCAAATTCAATTTAAAATATTTTCACTTAACCTGAATTCAGGACCTGCAGAACATAATTTTGAGTGTCTCCATTAGTAACGAATTTACTCCTTTGTGAATGATTTCCTATGAATCCAGTATGTACTTCACCATGTCAAAGTATTTTGCTTAAAAAATAAAAAGGTATTATAAAGTTACTAATACTTTTTTCTTAAAGTACTCGAGACAGCCTATTATATTGGGGAGGGATTTTTTTTTTTATTCCCCAAGTGTTTTAAGATTAAGCATTAATTAAAGATGCATACGCTCCCTAGACGACATACATGTGTCAAGACATGAGGGCATTCAAGTTCTGGTACAGTAGGGCCTTGATCAATATTGTTTCATTTAACAGCGTTTCATTATAATGTTGATGAGGAAAAATATATATCCATTCCAGATCGGGGCCACTATGTGGAGTTTGCCTGTTCTCCCATGTCTGCATGGGCTTTCTCTGGGTATTCGGGTCTCCTCATACGTCCCAAAGATGTGAATGTTAGGTGAACTGGCGCGCCTACACTGTCCCAGTCTGACTTGAGTTTGGTTGTTTGTGAGTGTGCCCTGCGATGGAAAGGCATTCTGTCCAGGGTTGGTTCACGCCTTGTGCCCTGAGTTGCCAGGATAGGTTCCAGGTACCCTCGACCCGGAACCGGAATGAGCAGGTTGGAAAATAATAATCTTGTTTTTGTTACTTTTTTAAATGTATATATAGCTCACATCTATTTCAATGTTTAATATTAGAAGTGTTTGGGGTCTTTCTTTAGAAATGTGATGTTTTTGTGACCAGAAATATGCTGTAGGAACTTAACTCTTGTTTATATCAATTAGCCTATGGTGAACGTGGTTTCACTGCGTCATTTCACTGCAGTTCCAAGAACCTATCAACATTAAATGAGGACTTATTGTACTTAAAATTAAATCTAATATACCATTTACAGGGGTTTTGGACATTATGCAGCAAAACTCACTCATTTTAAAGATAAGGAAAACACATGACTAGACAGACCACTGTTGAACTGGCCAGGCCTTCTTATTTAGTGTCATTTTCTCCACAGCAGTGCTTCTCAAACTTTTTTTAACATGCGTATGAATGATCTGAGGATCTTGTTACAATGCGTATTCTGATTCAGTAAATTCAAGACAGTGCCTGAAACTGCACATTTCTAACTCCAAAATATCAACACTGCTGGTCCTCAGAAAATAATCGAGTACCAAGGATCACAATATTTTACAGGTGTTTCACATGTAAATATTTTTTTATTTCATGTAGTTTCTAGGATGTTAGTTTTCACAGAAAAAGTTTTCAAGCTAAATTGTAACCCTCCACTCTTCCTAGGAGACTGCTAATACTCGGATACAACAAACCAATGCCTTCTAGCTGCTGAGGATTCTGAAAACAGGCAGTGTACATACACATCACTACTTTAAAACTGTAAATGTAAAAAAATGTTTTAATATGTTGACATGATATATAGTGAGGGTTGAAAATTACTGGTCTGGCGTCATCAGTCACCTGGGCGAGTTTTATAGCAGTGCTGGGCTTCCCTCCCCATGCCGACAGATGCAGCCTGGAATGAGAATATTAGCAAACATACCAACTTGGACTTCAATAAAATATTTTTTTGAAGAAGAAGAGTTATTAGCTAATCATGTAGCACAAAAAAAAGTCTTAACTATTTGCTACTATAAAATGTTATTAAGAACTTATAAAGGTTAAAAAGAGAAAAAACAAAAGGAAGAAAAAAAAGAACTCATAAAGCTAAACTTATCTCGTATAAACCACAGTGCAATGCAAAACTAAAAACTTAAAAGACTCCTGAAGAGGATACTAACAACATCAGATATCACATATGTGGGGAAGGAAGACATTTTACTCTACCCTTCTAGGTTCTTTCTTGTGGTCTAATAATTAAATCACCATGAGAGATTAACAAGAGAAAATAACTAATTTAATTATATGTTCATTTATAATGTGCCTGAGGTTCAGAGACAGAAAGGTAAGTGAGGTATACATGGCATCCTGAGGCAAGGAATGATGCCCTGGGGCTTCAGAGCGGAGGACGGTCATTGGCAGGATAAAAAGAACACAAGTTCAGGAATTAGAAGTTTGTCCTGCCCTACAGACAGGTTATAAAATGCTATCTCTGGTAATAACTCATTACGCATGGGCAAGGACTCCAACGTAGATTCTTCTACATAGTTAAGAAGGGGCAGAGTTTCTCCTGAACCTAAAGGGTCTCGAATGCCTTCAGCTTCGGCTCAAAATAATCCACAGAGCAAAGTGGCACATCTTGGGGAGGCCTGTTCTGAATCCCTTCAGACACCTTCCCCCAGTAGCTTTGCCACTTTGGCCAACAGGACCATCCTACATCACCAAGCTTTATAAATGCTTTTTAAGAGTATATAATGTAGTTCATCTCCTTCCTTCGTTGCTATCAAATCAGAAGCTAAACAGAGTTGTTTTCCTATAAGATTTACATATTATTTTCCACTTGAATCTACTGTTTCCATAGTAACCAGCACTGATGTTTTAATAGACTTTTTGCTATTCCCATTTAAGGAACTGAGTCATAAAAATGCCTTTATGCAGTAATCTAAATGGATGAAGAAAAATGTAAAATAGATTACAAATGTATACACTCAAAGTATTTTCCCAAAGCTTATCATCAAATATTAACCAGTTATCTTAAAGCATACACTTGAATATAAGTGTACTTGGAGATAAAACATTTTCAACTGAAGTAATTTAGATATTTAAATGAGGTTGGAGTTTATGAAGTCCATTTTGTTGGCTAGTTAAGAGATGCTGAAATGAATAATGGCTCAGAAGACTCTAAGCAACAAGATAGAAATTCAGAAAAATTCTATTAGGCTCTGCAACTTAAGAGTCCACAAAAAGGTTATTTTTTTAATTTATTGGAGAATATTGGGGAACAGTGTTTTTTCCAGGACCCAACAGCTCCATGTCAACTCATTGTCTTTCTAGTTGTGGGGGGTGCAGCTCAGCTCAAGTCAAGTCATAGAGTTTTGTTTTTTGGTTGTTTTTGTTTTCAATCTAGTTGTGGAGAGCACGGCTCACTGGCCCATGTGGGAATCGAACTGGTGACCTTGGTCTTATGAGCACTGCACTCTAACCACTGAACCAACCAGCCACCCCTCTCTTCTCTTCTAAAGGGAAGTCTTGCAGAAAATCTCACCCAAGTCACACCAAGGGTCTTGCATCTGCTCGTAAAGTACTTTTTTTTTTTGGCGGTGGTGGTGGTGGGGATATACTTTTGTTCTGTAGTCCAAACGTTTAAAGAATTAAGAGTACACAGTACTGAAACTTTTTCAATTTTTAGGTAATTTGTTTCCATGCTCGAGGAATTCTTACACATGTGCACAGGAAGAAAAGAGCCAAGGCTCCTTATTCACTGAAGTATTGTTTGTAACTGCAAAAAAAAATTTGGAATGTAAATATCCATGGATAAACCCAGAAATAGAGAACCAAAATTAATGAATAATATCTAAGTATGCACACACATGGATAAACTTCAAAACCGATGTCCGATGGAAAAAAAAAACAAGCCAAAAATACATAGTTTAAGCCACTTACTTAAAAAATGTATTTTTAATTAAGTTTATTGGGGTGACAATGGTTAGTAAAATTATACAAGTTTCAAGTGTACAGTTCGATAATACATCATCTATACATCACATTGTGTGCTCACCACCCAGAGTCAGTTTTCCTTCCATCACCATATAGTTGACCCCCTTTACCCTCTTCTACCAATTTTCATACAGCATGATACTAAATATTTTTATGAAAAAAATATAGATATGACTACTTATAAATCAGGAAATATTTATACCACTTCAAGACAGGTGTATATCTATGGAGGGAGGGAAGATAAGAAGAGAAAGCTGTTGGGAGAACCCTTCAACTGTACAGTAACATTATTTCTCTTTAGAAAAGATTCTAATAAATATGGTAAATAGTATGTATTAGATGTATAAAATGGATACTTGGGCATCTCTTATATTTTTCTGTCATTTTTAAAGTTTGAAGCCATAAAGGGAGACTCAAATCAGTCCATATTTTTGAATGATGCTTATCACTTAAAATAAATCCCTGATATCAGCTCATCTATTCTTATGAGTAAAAACTGACAAGTACAGATTATGTGTGGGTTTAAAAGGGTTTGATTTTGTTTGGGAGAAGTGGACTGACAAACATTTAGTATTTGAGATTTCTAGATCCTTAAAGCTCTGGATTAAACTGGATTTTTAAACAAAAACTAGAAAAACCAAAATAATCAAAAAGTACAGATCTACATAACTCTTCCTTGATAGATCAACCGGGGGAAAATCTATTTGCTACAGAATGGTCAATTCATCTGTAATTTAATTATACATGGGTCTACACCTGAGTTACACAGTCACTATTTAGCCACAGCCCCACCATCACACAGTGTGAACCACCTGAGCGGCTTGTTTACAGTACATATTCTTGGCCCTCACCTCCAGAGCTGACAGAGCTGATCAGGTGTGTGGGGTCCAGTAAGCGACATCTGTAACAAACATCCCATTAATAACCACCAAGGTAATTTTGATCCAAGGGATGAAAGGACTACAAGTAGAGGTGAATAAGCCTTTATTCTTCAATAAATATTCACTGAACACCTACAACATGGTTCTAAGAACTGCAAATTCAGTAGGAAACAAACAAAACAATCCTGCCCTTAGGAGTTTATTACATCCCAACGGCGAGGAAATAGGAAACAAATATATGACATCAGCTGGTGTTAAGTGCTACAGAGAAAAAATAAAGTAGGTTAACAGCGGGGTTGGAAGCAGGGGCTGCCATTTTATAAAAGACTGGTCAGTCGAGCAAGGTTTTCTACAAGACATTTGAGCAGAGAACTGAAAGAAGTGGATATCTGGGAAAAGAGGTGAAGACACTATTAGCAACTTTCTGATTCCTGGAAATAATTTACTATATGAAATCATTTCAGCTGTTGTACCTTTCACTATAGAAGAAAAAACACTTATTTAGTTGTGTTACTTAGAGTGCCTACTCTGTGCTAATAACCACATACTATCTCTTTAATCCTCAAAATCACTTCGAGGAGTAGCAATGCATTTTCTTGTTTGTATAAAGGAGGACAGTGAGGCTCAGATTAAGCAACTCACAGGGACATACATTTCGTAAGTAATCAAATAAGGATGCACAGCCAGGTCTTTGTAATTGTCAAATCCACCATCTCCCAGCTATGCCAAATGAGCACGTTTGTTGAATAAATTCAAAGCTGAATTCCTATGTGTTCAAGATTTGCAGAAAACTAAAAGTTACCAAAAAGACAAGTTGTTAACAAAAAAGAGTATATTTCTCATCTTTGTAACAAATCTTGGCATCTGGCTATTTTTCCCTTTACTTCTCCCAAAAATTTCCTTGTCAAAACTTATTTATACAGTCGGCGTATCATTTATACAATCAATCCCCCAACATTTGGGAAACAATTTTTTTTCTTCATAATCTTTCTTGAAGGTCAAGTTTTAAGCTGCAGACTTGTAAAATATAAGATGGAATAAAATTGTATTTGCCCATCTTTGGTAAGATATGCATTGCACATATGCATATATGTAAATAAATGTGCAACACACTGTTTCATATTCGTTGACACAAAGCTTGGTACGCCTTAACACAATGCTTGGTATGCCAACTCGTATCATGAATAAGTGAGAAAGGTTCCCCACCCTACCTACTTCAAGCCAGTAATTAGAGAACAAGACACTATTCTAGATACTAGAGAAGTACAATTTGCTAATAATAGTTCTAACTCTCAAGGTTCTAACACAAACAAGCATAAAAGGTCAGTATAAAGAAAGTGCTGTGTTAGATTATTTAAATGAGGGTTATTGATGAAGACATCCTGGAGAAGGCTACATCCATCTGAGATTAAGGCTAGAAGATTAAGGCTAACCTGAAAAATTTAGGCTAAGAGTGCTGGGCATTGTCATGAAGAGAGAAGCCATGGAAAATTTTGAAACAGAGGAGTGATAGGATCAAAGCTGTGTTGCAGATAACCTGAAAGTGATGAGTGAGTAAGAAGTGTAATGAGAGTCTAAAAACAGGGAAATCAGATATAAGGCAACTGTAAGAAACTAAGTATAAGCCCAAAGTCAGGAGGTTACAGTAAAAATGGAAAGCAATGCATGCAAGAGCTGGCTAGTTCTTCAACATCCTTCTTTGGAGATGCAACAAATAACACTAAATTATTCCTTATTTGTTATAAGAGGTATTCTCTTTTCTTACAAGCGCTTAAAGTGACAACGCACTAAATTTCCACTACAAAGTTTTGTAACACAGGGATCAGGAATCCATCAACCAGAGTAGGTTTTCTTGACTCCCTTTTTGGCCCAAAAATTAACTGTATAGTAAATTAAAACATATTAAACCCATTGAAGAGCTATTGAAATGTGTGAAAACAGGAAAGAAGTCATTTAAAAAAAAATACACACAAGGACCCAAAACTTAAGTTTAGAAAAGGCTTTTCATGACAAATCTCAAACAGATTATCTGCCAAGACCCTGGAAATAAGACACTAAGTTACATTTTGCCACAACTCTACCTCAGATGACTCATTAAAGCAGCAGATTAAAAAAAGAAAAGTACACACTCAAATCCTAAACTTGGCTCAATACTGGCAAAATTCCTACTAAGAGAGCAGCTGTAAAAAGAAGGGAAATAATTCCAAAAACAGACAAATAAACATCCTTCCAGCTAGATAAAATGTGACTAAGTTGAAAAAAAAACAAAAGGCATAAGAAATTCAAAGGTTCTCCCTATATTCTCCTGTAACCCCTTCTCTAGTTTGGCAGTTTTAGAGCACATGTCAGGGTTTCTTGTAGATAAATACACAAGCTCAAAAACAGGGGGGAGGGGGTAACACATCTCCACAGTTTTTAACAAGTCACATTTGGCGCTATTCAGTTTTTTCAGGAATTATCCAGTTATTTAAATCATTTCTTTGCTGTACTTGGTTACAGAAAAACAGCCCATATTTCTTTTTTTTATTAAATATGCTCTAGATGAGGTTTTGTAAAAGGGATCAGATATATAGTGACGGAAGGAGAATTGACTTTGGGTGGTGAATACACAATGTGATATATAGACGATGTATTACAGAATTGTACACCTGTAACCTATGTAACTTTACTAACAATCGTCACCCCAATAAACTTTAATTTTTAAAAAAATACTCTAATGCCATTTGATCTTTAAATTGCTTCTACCTAATAGCTTTTAAATACTTTTTAAAGCATCTCTTTTAGAAAAATTCTTAGAAAGGAGGGACAAATGCTTAAACTACTTCGTAAAAAGCTTACCAACACACTGCCTATCTTTTTTATCTTCAAACATGTGGGATATCCTACACTCTGCTCTCTAAGATCCCCTCCCGTTCTTCAAGTTCCTCTTCCATGAAGTCTTCCTCGACACCACTAGCACGCAGTAATTTCTACTTCTGAAATTATAAACTTAATGATCAACTTTACACACAAATATGCCTAAGGTCTATCTGATCTCCATCTACATGAAAGCTTAGAACAGAGGTCTGTTTCACACTTTTCTACAGTAGGTATTCATTACAAGCAACTGAAAAGCCCTTTTATAAGGTAGGTGCTCAATATCTTAACTGATAACATCAAAGGAAAAAAAGCTCGTTCTTTGTCTAAGTATGGTCCTCTAGCTGCTTGCCCTCCTCCACCGCTTCACTCCCCAAAAGAAAACCAATCCCAGCCCCTTCAAATTCTCCTTTACCCTGAAGAGAAGAGATGATAACTTTCTTTGTATACTCAACACATGCCAAGTGCTTTTACGACATTATCCTTTAATCTTAAACTTCTAAAGTAGGTTTTTTTTTTAGTTAAGGAAACTGATGTTTGGTGGTGTGGCAATTTGAACCCGGCTGCTAAGCTTGGAGCTCCTACCACACTACTGGACAATGAAGCAGATGCCCGTCCTGAGGTATTAAAAAGAGACAGGAATAAACAATCGATAATCTCACAAAGAATTTAAAATAGTTTTTAAAATTTTTTTATTAAAAAAAAACAAAAACTCCAGTAGCATACCTAAAGATTCAGAAGAGACTAACACTAAGTTAATAAATTGAAATTTTGCCAATTTATTTAAGAAAAACTCTCACATGGAACCATTTTAAATGTTTTTAAACATACTATTCCCCCCCAAAAAAACCCACAAAATTAAAAAGCAAACATGAAAAGAATTTCTTGTATGCAAAAGAGCTTTTACAAAATATAAGAGAAACACTGAGATGGTCAAAGAATACAAAAATGTAGTTAATAGAAAGAATTCACATTCAGTTATATTAAATTTTCAACATCAAGTGTAATCAAAGAAATGCAAACAAAACAGTAAGATCCCTATTTTTACCTAAGTGTTGCTATTTATTTTAAAATAACACACACTTGTAAACAAAAATATTTGTAAACAAGCACAAACCTAATCCTAATGGGAAACAGAATAAATGGATACAACTTTTTGAAATGGATGTGTTGATGTGTGGCTTCAGTTTTGAAAATGTACACGCCATTCGACCCAGAAATCTAAATTTTAAGACTTTATCTTAAAGGTCAAGATTTATCTACAAAGATACTCAGCCAGCATTATTCACAAGAAATAACCCCATATCCAAAAGGAGGATCAGCTTACCATATTTTGCTGTGTGTAATGCGCACTTCTTTGCCCAAATTTAAGGGAAATTTAAGGGAAAAATAAGGATGTGCATTATACATGGGTAGTACAAATTCGGTATCTATATAAATGTTTTTAATTTTTATTTATGCTTATGAGTTAAAAATGTAACTCTAGAAATCAATAACGATATCCATATGCAAAATACCCTGGAATACGATAATCGGTTTTGTTGAACTTATGACGAACTTGTAACAACAAAGAGTTCTTGGCCTTCTAGGATGGGTAAATATCGTAAATGTTACTGGTATATAAAATTTCTTGTGCCTTGTCTCTGTTTTTATGTTGTGTAATTATTTGTTACATAAAATTTCTTGTCCCATAATATGTTAAAAAATAAATGCTAAAATTCCTTTATAATACAAAAAAACAAGTACCTAAAGGTAAACAAATAAAAATTTGAATTAAAACAAAAGATTTTTTCCCTGAAAGTTTGGGCCAAAAACGTGGGTGTGCATTATACACGGCAAAATATGGTTAGTACTTAAAAAATCATGTTGCAGAAATTATTTAATCACATAGGGAAATACAATATGAAATGAGAAAGTAAATTACAGTAAGATCCCAATTTAGGAAAAATGAAATTATGCATTTAGAAAAGGATATAAACTAAAAGATGTATACTAAAATGTTAGCAGTGGTTATCACTAGTTGTTATGAGTTTTACTTTCCTTTTTTTTATTGGGGTGACAATTGTTAATAAAATTACATAGATTTCAGGTGTACAATTCTGTATTATATGATCTATAAATCCCATTGTGTTCACCACCCAGAGTCAGTTCTCCTTCCATCACCATATATTTGATCCCCCTTACCCTCATCTCCCACCCTCCCACCCCCCTTACCCTCTGGTAACCACTAAACTATTGTCTGTATCTATGAGTTTTTGTTTCTCATTTATTTGTCTTGTTCTTTTGTTGTTTTTGGTTTATATACCACATATCAGTGAAATCATATGGTTCTCTGCTCTTTCTGTCTGAATTATTTCACTTAGCATTATACTCTCAAGATCCATCCATGTTGTCACAAATGGTCCTATTTCATCTTTTCTTACTGCCGAATAGTATTCCACAGTGTATATATACCACAACTTCTTTATCCATTCATCTATCAAAGGCCATTTTGGTTGTTTCCATGTCTTGGCCACCGTAAACAAAGCTGCAATGAACATTAGAGCACACGTGTTTTTATGTATAAATGTTTTCAGATTTTTTGGGTAGATACCCAGGAGAGGGATTGCTGGGTCATATGGCAATTCTATTCGTAACTTTTTGAGGAACCTCCACACTGCCTTCCATACTGGCTGCACCAGTCTGCATTCCCACCAACAGTGTATGAGGGTTCCTTTTTCTCCACAGCCTCTCCAACACTTGTTACTATTTGTCTTGTTGATGATAGCCATTCTGACTGGGGTGAGGTGATATCTCATTGTGGTTTTGATTTGCATTTCTCTGATGATTAGTGATGTTGAACATTTTTTCATGTATATTCCTTTTTATTTTATTTGTGTTTTCCAAGTGTCTACAAAGATTTACTGCTTTTCAAACAAAAAAGATTAAAACTTTTACAACCAAGTATGAATTACCATACTACTCTATTAAGTAAAGAGCTGCAGTCATAAGCCCTATTCAGTCATGAGTATGTCTGTAACTTAAAGGCAGTAAATTTCTATCTTAATATCCAGTTGTAAGACATTCAGCATCAGCTACATTGTTGAACCTTCCCTCCATCTTCTAGCCTATTTTAGAAATTGAGAAACAATATCCAAGTGCACTGCCATTTTCCTGCAATAAAAAGCCTCAACTCTACACAAAAAAATTGACATAGCCAATTCATACTGTCCTATCTATTTTAAAATAATTCAAACTCTCCTATCTATTTTAAAATAAAGTGCTAATGAAAAGAAAACAGCAATTTCTGAGATGTGATTAATAACTGTCTTCAAAAAATATATAAGAGCAAGGGTGATTTTCCTATCAAAATTTCTCTCTGAAATATTCAAAAATCACCCTCCATTCTGATAACAGTGAACTTAATCCAACTTTTCATATCTCATAAACCCACTCACTCAAATATGAAAATAGCTTCTTTAGTGAGTGTGCCAATTTCACCCCCTTTAAAGAGAGACTTTATGGAAGGCTTTAAAGCTTCTAAAGTGCCTTCACAGATTATCTATTTAATAAAAAAAAAATTTTAAGATCTGTAAGTTTGCTAGGGTAGGTATTAACCACCAGGAAAGAAAAAATATTACTGAGCTAGTATCAAAATCCAAACCTCCAATCTAAATCCATTCTGAAGGTCATAGGAAGTTTATAGAACTCAAAAGTCCTTAGTTAAAATAAGTATATTCTAATCTAATCACTACCCAGGACTTTACTATAAATGATTACATGAAAGGGAAAAAAAGCTTTTTATGGGATCACGATTAATCAGTACTATGACTCTACTATAAATGATTACATGAAGGGAAAAGCTTTTTATGGAAGTCACGATTACTGTGGTTTCAAGTCAATCATTTTTTTAGGCATTCTTGTGCATAACAGACCTAAGTTAGATTTTGTATTTACTGTTTGAAAAACCAATACACTCTACTTGGAAATTGCCATGACCTTAACTAAAAAATTAATTCATAATGAATCATGTAATTGACATAATTTCAGAAAACTATTTTGCCACGATTAAGTGATTCTCTAAAACGCAAGTTTATTAAAATGAAGACAGCTGAGAAGCATGCTTATTTTTATCTTATAAAAACTGAACAATGGCCTTTTAAATCACCTACTTTACAAGTTAATTTTTATTTCAAAGTCTCATCTTAAGATAACCACACATTATAGTAATAACTATCATCAATAGAATGTTTGCCAATGGGTTAAGCATTTTTATCACATTTAATACTCACAATAACCGTAATCATGAACCCACTATCAGTATTTTACAGATAAAGTTACAAAATTTTAATTTGCCCAAACTAAACCTTTGTCCACATTACAGAAAAAAAAATTAGAAGAGAATTTCTGATTGCTAATATAGACATATAAATAACACAACTAGTCAAATTAGCACTTCTTACATATGTGCAACTCTTGTCTTACACACAGATTTATAATTGACAACACTTGTGCCGTCATCTCATCTGTATCCCACAATAGCCCTGTGATGGAATTATTATCATAACTATATGTGAGGGGTTTCAAGGCTCAGGGTTTAAGTCACTCAGCTTTTGATTCCTCATCCTTTGTCCACTACACACACTAGCTTGTTTTTCTCTGAGTAAAGAAACATTGTTCCCACAAGCTAAATATTGTGCAATAAAAAGATAAAATGTATGACTAGAGATCCTAAGTAAGCATCTCTCACCAGTTACCTATTTCACCAACAAATTATTAGAGTTACTGGTTATTTTGATGCCAATCAAAGAAATACAAGTTGCATGAATAATTTTTATTAATCTTGTACCTTAGCAAGGCAATCAATCCCCTGCATTGCACTGGTACTAGCCAGGAGACTAAAAGCACCGTCAGTCAGAAGCGCACACTATCTCCTTGGGAATACAGAGGATGTATAAATTAGTCTTTCATGACTTAACAGTGGTTTGTACCACATATCATCTGCCCATAATACAATTATCTTATAGCCATTTGCTCCAGAGTAGGTAGTGAGGGTGGCTACTTTTGTGTACACATTTCTACAAAAATCTACCCCAAGTTTCAAATATGTGTACACCTAAACACAGAGATATGGTTACCAGTAACTTGAAAAATCATTTGTAAAATAGTTACCTTGGGCTGGCACTTCTGAACACGTCACTCTTCTCAATGTCTACACAAGCAAAATTGTTCTACTTCATTACTTCTATATCTACCTTTTCGCTTCCTACTTTAAAATCTCCCACTGTACTTAGTGACTTGTCCCATTTTTACTTTTTAACTGCCCTTCTCATTAGTATGATTTCAGACTTCACTTATTCAACAAAGTTTTACCCAGTCATCTCTAATTACATGGGATAATTTTCAGTGAAGAAAGGGCCCCTACCATCCTCCAAGTCTGGTGAGGAGCAGTAAGAGTGCTTCTAAGTAGTAGTTTCTGTGACTGTAGAAAAGTCACAATCACTCCCTCCAATGGGAATGACTTCATTCCCTCACAGGAAAGTTTTAGGAAATGGAATCAAAGCAAGATGTTTAATATGCTTTATAAAGTAGCAAGTATTAACTTACTGTCATCATATTTTCCAGTTTGATGTTTTCCTGCTATACATTTTTAAAACTATTTTTTAAAAAAAGCCCTCATTCTTCTGTATGTGGTGAGGAAGAGTAAAGAACAGGAAGAAACTTACATGAGTAAGCAATTCATCGGGGGATCAAGTTCAGTTATTCTATATTCACAACTATCTTCCTTAAGTTAAATAATGGTCAATAAAGCAAACAACATACCTGCGCTTTCAAACCCCAGTATGGCTACACAATTAGACTACAGTACCACTACACTTTAAAAAAGGAAAAGAAGAAAGCTGTTTCCCGGTGTGGGTGCCTGAGAAAACCTCCTTCTGGAAAGCTGTAAATTACCATTACAAAAAAGTTTAACTTCTATTCCCATGCCTTACATTTCTGGCTCTTAACTTGGGAGAGAGCCTGCCAAAAGGCTTTACTTACAACTGTGTGTCAACAGGTCTTCAGTGGAGCATAAACAAGTTATTTTTAATGTACATTGGTACTAAGTCTCGAAATTTTAAAAATGTCTTGACTTATAGCACCAAAAGGTGACAGTCTTCCGGGTACTCTCAGCAGCTGCTTAATATCAGACACTTGGACAAAGCATGATTTTAGAAAAGTTCTAACAATTTCAAGAAAGCTTTCACTTGTGAATATTCAAAACTTTACCCTCCAGTTAAAACGCCTGCAGTAAACTAAAACGGAATCCCAAAATAGGCGCATTTGACTTAAAGGCCAGAATCTCATATTGACTTGTGGTTTATTTTCCTTATAATAAGTCTCTTTACTGTAAGGTAGCTCCTTCTTCCCCAAATAAAGAATTTAAAAGGATTTCAAAACACTTGACTAAATAGGTTTAATCACATCCACAAACTCCTATCATCTTACAAAGTCATTAAAATGAGTGTTAGGCTTTATAAAGATCCTATTCCTAAAAAACAAAGAAAAAAAGAAAAAGAAAGAAAAACAAGTAAGCATTTTTCTTCAGAGACACAAAGCATCTTCCTAAGACTAAACTACTGTAGTGGCACCTGACTCACCCCAGCTTAGCTCTTCAACTTTACTTATTCAGAAAGCAGAGGGAGACAAAGAGTTTCTAAAATAAGGAGTCCCTATTCATTCACAGCCTGTTTGCTGATGTATAACACAAATCTTAACAAGTTTATTTGGTTTTTAATGTAATAATGGGTAATCAGCAGGGAGAGGGACAGTTTTAAGCAGTCATTTGACAGGAATGGCTATCAAATGAAGTCTAACTAGAGGAAAAGGAAAAAAAGACTAAAATCTGTGAGCAGCATACAGCATTTAATAAATGCTGAGGCCCTATTTGTCAAGTCTTAAAAATCACATCTCTTCTCAATGTACAGCATAAAAATTTTAATAACCATGCCTGTCATAAATTTATGCTTCTCCTGCTTAGGCAAGTACATAAAACACTTTGAAACTACATCTAATAGTTACCTTGAAAAGATAGATAGATAGATAGATAGATAGATAGATAGATAGATAGATAGATAGATAGATAGAGATGGATAGATGAGCATACACACCCCTTAGGGTCCTCGATTAGATAAATTAGATATAGATTAAACAGATTACACAAATTAGGTAGATAGTTAAAAAAGCACACACAAGCCTTAGGGTCCAAAAAAAGCTAAATGAATCCATCAGCATTCCAAAACAATTACTTGAGAGTTCCAGCCAGAAGAGAACTAAGGCAAAACCTTATTTCTCTAGTAGTAGTTTTTCCTATGTAAACAGTTCTGTCAAGTGCTTTGTTTGGTAGGCAGCAATAAAACAAGCTTTATTTCCTGTTCTTTTCCCTTACCTAGTTTGTCACCACCTCTGACATATGCTCAAGGTCCAAGGGTTACATGACTGATGAAGTGTATTTCACGTGAACTTCTCTAGTAAAGTGAGTCTTCATGGTTAATACTTTATCAAAATGTTTTACATTTCATCTCACAAAATCAGATAGTGGAAGGAGAATTCTGAAACCTCAAGTTCCTATTTAGTGCAGTTAACAAACTCTTACCTATGCCATGGCCGCACTCACCTAACCGTAAGTTTTTACTATTCCTAAGCCTCTGAAAAACTTTATGCCTTTAAGTACCATCAAACTTCTCAATCAGGATTTCATGCGTTCAATTCACACCACAGCGAAAGATCAAATGCTAAACTCCTAAAAATAGGGGTGTTATCAGTGAGAGGGACACACCACACTCGGCTGCCAACGCAAAGGAGTCTTCGAGGGGGCAGTGGTTTTCCCTGCACACGTACAGTAAGAACTCAATTCAGCAAAACCCGGGAGCAAAGGATCAGGTGACTTCACACCACGGACACTTTCAGTCTGATCGGGTCTTAGTGGTCTGAGTGGCTAGTAAATGGCTCATAACACCAGTTTGACAACTAAATCTAGACTCGCATCCTAGCCACGCGCACCCCGAGCCGATGGGTTCCGGGCCCCAGACGGCGGGCGCCCGGGCACGGCTCTGGCCTGCGGACTGCGCTTCTCCCCTGGAAGGCTGTCTGGAGAGCTCTCCGACTTGGCAGCGCGGTGTCCGCTCCCCACCGCGCGCTCCGCGTCCTCCTCCTCTGCGGAGCCCATCACGTCCTGGTTACCCCTTCCTCCCTTTCCGCGCGGGGCACAGAGGGCAGCAAGTGCCCGCCGGGTGACAGGTCGTCCTGCGGCGTCCGGAGCTCTGCCGGACCGAGCCGCGCCGCCGACCACCCCGCGCCCAGGTCTGCGGCCCGGGCACACGGCCGCCCCCTCAGGTCGGGGCGGACGCGGCGGCAGCCACGCGGCGGACGGACAGGGGGCCGGGCCAGGCGCAGAAGCGCGCGCCGCCCGTTCACCCGACAGCTGCGGGGGCCGCGGCCCGCCCTTTCAGGCCGCGCGCGGCGGGAGCACGGGGCACGGCGGGGACTAGGCCCGGCGGCCAGACGCGGCGGCGGGAGGAGCGCTGAGCCCGCCGCGGACTACGACCCCGCCGCCTGCGGCCGGTGCCCGCGAGCGAGCCCGAGCGGCCCGCGTCCTCTCCCCACCCGGGCTCTGCGGCCTCCGCCCCGCCGGCCCGTACCTAACAAGGTCGTGGACGAGACGTGGTTAACCCCGATGCTGGAGTCGCTGGTCTGCCGCCGGCGCCGCAGCCCCTGGTGCGGCGGCTGCCTCCGCGCTACCTCGTCCCCCTCCGCCATCTTGTACCGATTTAAAATTAACTCCCCACTGACGTCAAACGCCGCCGCCGCTTTATCAACCTCCCGGGAGCCGGCGGGGCGCCGGCGGGTCCTAGCACCGCCCTCAGCCTGCTCCGCCCAGGCCTCCCCACGCCCGCCCCTGTGCCGCCCATCTGCGCCGGTGCTCCGCCTCCACCCGGCCGGCCTGCCCCTCGGCTTTCCTGGCCTTTCGCTTTGGGAGGAATCGGAGTGTGCTCCCACTCCCACCCCACCGTCTCACACCGCGCCGCCTTGAGCTCAGTACCACATCCCCTTAGCTCTGGGCTGGTCTGTGTAGACGCAGAAGCGATCTCCAGAGGACCAAATCCCTCCTTCCCAATTCAATAACCCAGTTCTCTTTACAGCTCTTCTCCATAATCTTTGACTCCTGCCCTGCAGGTGAGGTCGCTTCCACACTCCTTTCCTTCTCTCTTTTTTATCCCCACCTCCTCCACAGCAATTCCCTTCTTCCCTCCCTACCACCTCCCGCACAAGCTATGGCTGGTGCGCTGCTTTTCCTCTTGACCTTTCCTCGCGCAAGTCCCTAATGTTGCTTCCCCTCCAGAGACCATCTTATGGTTTGTTTGCAATAGCTCCCATCTACTTATGAGACCCTCCCCCTATCTTTTTAACTGTGCATACTCTTGCCCTCCCGCTCCTAGCATCTTGCAGTGGCAAGCCAGAAAGCACTTTAATCAGAAAATGAATTGTATTAGGTTGGTGCAAAAGTAATTGCGGTTTAAAAGGTTAAAAATAATTGCAAAAATCGCGATTATTTTTGCACCAACCTCATTGCTGGTCCTTTTCTAGCTGTGACGAACTTTCTTGTAGGGATCCAGTCGCTTCCTGTAGGAAGTTCAGGTCACTTTTTCAAATAAATAGCCTCTGGAGACTTCTGTGAAACATGGTCCCTATTCTTTTGGATTTTTACCAAAAAAATCACACAGCAGCTGCACATCAGCAGCTGCATTAGAAATTCCTTTTCTCTGGTAAAGACAGGGTGTCCAGATGTCAAAAATCACTGTTTTGTCCAGGTTTCCTCACAAGCCTAAATCTCCCAGCCTTCATCCTGCATGATCTCTAGAAAAGCGTTGGTGTTGTGGAAGCTTGCAGGGTATCATTCTAGAGCGGGTTTTGTTGGGCTGTCTATTCACCTGTTTTCTGTCTATGGAAAGGGATTTGGAGCTCCTCCGGGACTTCCTAACCCCCTGCATCCTGATTCGATGCCCTTGGGGCAGCCTAAGCCCCAAGCCATAAGCCTTGCTTGATGTTGGATTTCCTTTCACAATCTCCCTATGTGGCACCTATTTAATATCGTCCAGTCTGTTTTATGCAAGGTATCATCTTGGGCATGAGGGAAGATACAAAGATGAGTACTTTTGCCATAAAAAAATAAACTTCCAGTTAAAATTATCAGTTAACTTAGCACTGAGTACACCCCATCAGAGACCCCCCCCCCGAAAGTTAAGGCTGCACCAATTGGCCTCCTAACTGGTGTCCTTTCTACTACAGTAGCCCCCCCTTATCCATAGGGATAGAGTCCAAGACCCCCAGTGGATGTCTGAAATTGCAGACAGTACCAAACGCTATATATACTATGCTTTTTCCTGTACATACCTATGATAAAGTTTAATTTATAAATCAGGCAGAGTAAGAGATTACAACAATAATAAAATAGTATAATTATAACAATATACTGTAATAAAAGTTATGTGAATGGCTTTGGGGCCATTATTTAATAAAATAAGGGTTACTTGAACATAAGCATCTAAACCAGTGCCTGGTATATTACAGAGCCTCAAAAAATATCTGTGGATATGAATGAATGAATGAAGAATGAATGAATAAATAAATAAGTTACACTTTCGATTCTACCACTGAGTCACCTAATGTTTCCAAACCTCAAGGTCCTCATTTTTTGTAACTAACTATATAACAGGATTCTTATGCAATCAAATTGAATAATGTATTGATAGTGTTTTCTTGACTGTAAAACAGCTAACATTTATGGACTACTTACTGTTCCAGGCACGGTTCAAAATACTTTACATATGTTGTCGTTTAATCCTTACAATAATCCTAAAAGGTAAATGCTATTATTATTCTCATCTTATAGATGTAGAAACTGAGGTGCCAAGAAGTTAAAAAAACTTACTACATGGCAGGACTGGTATTTAAAAGCAGGCAATCTGGGTCCAGAGCTTATGCTTACATCTGTTGTGATTGGTGTTCATCTTATAGACTGTGAATTCCTAGAGGGCAGAATCCATAGTAGGTACTTTGGGATCCTGCCTTTAGTTAGTGTAAATTGTATTAAAAGCTATTTCTGGCAAATAAACAACTTAAATTTTTTAATCCTATTAATACATGGGCTAAAGACATTCACAGAGAATTCAAAAAAAGTTATAAAAATGGACCTTAAACATAAAAAATGTTTAGTTTCACTCATAATAAGAAAATGCAAATTAAAACAACACTGAGATACTATTTCCCATCCATCATGTTGGCAAAAATTCAAAAGCTTACAATTAAACTCCGTTGGCAAGGATGTGGGGGGAAACAGGCATTCTCATACATTGCATTCTCATTGGGAATGCAAAATGCAATCATCCATAAGGAGAGGAATTTGCCAATATCCAACAAACTGTATTTGCATTTACACTTTGACCTGCCAGTCTCACTTCTGGGCATTAACTCTGAAGATACAACTCCAATAATACAAAAACATACATTTGTACAAGGTTATTCACTGCAGCATTATTTGCAATTGCAAAATATTGGTAACTATATATCCAAACATAGGTGATTGGTTAAATACTCATGATGGAGCACTTGGTAGCTGTAAAAAAAAAAAAAAAAGGAAGCTCTCTATTAACTGATATGGAATAATTTCTAAGAGTTTAAAAAACCAAACTACAAAAAAGCATATATAGCATGCTACTTTTTGTGTGAGAAAGAGAAATAAGAAAACATACATATATCTACTTACCTGTCAAAAAAGAAATTCAGGTTAAACAGAAAATGATAAAGTTAGTTCCCTCCAAGGAATAGGGTGATGGACGATAAGGTAGAAGGAAGACAGAATGGAGTGACACTTCTCTGAATGTACCTTTTTGCACAGTGTTGACTTTTGGGAAAAAGGGGGCTCCTGCTGGACATATTTGAATCGTGTTCTACATGATCAAAAAATAAAATTAAATCAACAGAGTTGGGAAGTGTGTATTAAAACTGAAAGCAAACTAAATAAAGATCTTAACAGTATTTTAAATGACTAACCTAACAACACTGAAGAGGAAAAAAGATAGCCATCTAATCCAAGTAATTTACAAACAGAGGATTGGACTATAAGTATTTCTCAGTCTTGGTCAGGGTGGAGGGAGAACATCAAACAAATCCTGAAGTCTTTTTAGTAAGCTTGTTTTTGTAGCAGCATAGACAAAGCAATTCTGAACCTATTTTAGATGTACTATAGAATTGAACAAGTGAGTAAATATCCTGATACTTTTGAGAACTAGAGTTCGCGATTCAGAAGAAGGGGCATACAAATAATGAAAGGGGGAAGGCAAAATGAACCCTATGGGATGGATTAAATTGGAGGTATTGATATGGACCAAATATTTATCAAATATGTATAGGTATATGTGTGTGTGTATGTGTACAGATGTATGCATACACAGATATATTGCCTAGCTCTGTCTATAGAAAAGAACTACAAGCAAAGACACCCAGGTAGCCATGATCATACCTAGTGCCCAGTCCTGGTCTCTAATACCATTCCCTACTAAATAGGAACAGGAGTCCTTAGAGGCTGATTCTAGTGCTGGAGCAGGGTTGGTATAAGATGAGCCAAGAGCATCATCTTTGTGGCAGAAATTAAGGAGGGACTCAAAAATATAGTGGGGCATGTCACAAAGACACATAAGTCAGCTTGAAGGGGCGCCCACTGGTCAAATTTGGAACAATGCAATTTGAGCACCAAAACAACTAAGAACAATTATGAATTATAGGTCTTTGGGAAAATAGCATCTATGAGTCTATACCAATGATAGATAGATAGATAGACAGACAGACAGACAGACAGACAGACAGAGATACAGATGTGAAGGGAGGACTCTTGTTTACAGTAGAATGCTGAGGGTAGACTGGTAAAAGTGAAGAAAATGCTAGAACTGGAAAATCATCAATTTGCAACTGTGATAACAAAGATTGGTTCTGACTAAAATCATCAATGGATGCTAAATCCAGCGGGGAAGAGTTGATAAAGAGCAGAATATTTGCATGTCTTAAAGTTTCTCCCCACATGTGCTTACTGATTACAAGGGGAAAATGGAAACCATACCATGTAGAAATCACACACCTTGACTAGGTGACATCATGTGCCTCCAGGTGTAATGCCCGGAAAGGGACACAACATTACTCAGGTAATAGTTCAGTCTGAAATGAACCTAACCATGATGGAACCTAAGACAAACCTAAAACTAGAAACATTCTATTTAAAACGCACGCACGCACGCACGCACGCACACACACACACAAGAGGGAAACATTCTTCAAAAACATCAATGTCATAAAAGAAAAAGGCTGTGGAAGTGTTCTAGATCAAAGGAGGCTAAGAGCTATGACAACTCACTGCAATATCTAATTGTAAACTGTATCCTGTGCTGGGGAGGGAAATGCTATAAAGGACACTATAGAATCCAATGACAAAACTGGAATATGGATGGTAGATGAAAGTGTCACATCAGTATAATGTTATCTGAAGTTGATAGCTGTACTATTGTTATGTATGAGTATATTCTCACTTATATAAAATACATACTGGAGTATTTTAGGGAAAAGAGCCAGGATATATGCCACCTTCTCTCAAATGGTTTAGAAAACTTTATCCTAACATTAAAATACAATGGCAAACTGAAAACAAATCCCAAAATAAGTGTACTCGACTTAAAGCCAGAATCTCAATTTAACTGATGGAGCACTAATGAGCTTGACCCAATCACTGGCTTCTCTCGGGGGACTCTGCAGACTCCTCTCATTGACACCAGGGGTAATCCTTGTAGGATCCTAGACGTGGGTGCATGCGTCTCTTACACAGCCCTGTGTGTCTCAGACTGAGGATTGTGAGCGTCTTGAAAGGCAATTGCTCCATATGGGACATTTCAGGCCGATGGGCTTCCACCTGAGCTTGCTGTTCAATATTCAGTGTCCATTTTTCTCTAGAGCAAAGGATAGCTGTCCCTCATGAATGCAAGAAGGAAATGCCCCTTCCAACCCATAAGCATCCTCAGAGGTAATGACTTGAATTGGGACACGTGATCATCAAAAGAACACCAGCTTCGGAGTTCAGACCCCAGCTCTCCCCCTGGTTTTATGACCTTGAGAAAGTTGATTAACCTCTCTAACCCTGATTCCTCCGCTGTAATGGTCTCCTCCTAACGTTTTTGTCAAGATGTTTAAAGATAATGTAGACAAAATATTTAGCCCAGTGACTGGTACACGGCAATAAATACTAGCCGTCATGATTACTGCTCCAAACAAGTCTAAAGACGTTGAAGAGCAGGAGCAAATTAAAAATAATAATACCTGTTCCTAATTTCATTTAGTTTATAAACTACTTCTATGAAGCAAGGATTATTGGCATCATCGGCCTTTTACAGAAGAAGAAACTGCAGCTTTAAAAGTTTATATCATTTGTCCAAGGCCACATGACAAGTAAATCGAGATTTGCAGTTCTGTCTGCCTCCAGAGTGTATAATCTTAACCGTTTATCTCCAGAAAGCACACTGGTCTTGAGGCTGGGAACTGCACACTCTACAATCGTAAGAACCATTTATGAAGACGATGAAGTAGCTTCTGGGTGTCCAGGAGGTCGTTTCAGATAGCTGGAGTGGAGGCCAACACTCAAGTCCAGGACAACGGTCCCCATGAGCTCCATGACTCACACTCATCTAGATGCAATGAGAGCAGCTGCTTGAATGATTGACTTCGGTGGAATTCACAGGTATCTCGAAGTCGCTATAATAGTTTAGTGGAGGGAGCAACAAGCATCCAAACCCGTGAACTGGACTCGCTTGAGTACGTTTTAAACAGCAGGTAAAAACTGGTTTTTAAATTAAGATCGCTGACAGGAACTCTTTGGGAACTCTGTCCTAGTCTTGAACACTTTTGCAAAAATAATCATGAAGGAGTGAGTGTAGCCACCAGGGCACAGAGAATGTGCTTGTAGCTGGAAGCAAACACTGTCAAGTGCTTTCGACTCTTCTGAGAACAGGGTAGTGAATGATGTCCACCCCAGACAACCTTACAGACACACCAACTGTCCTCCCCATGAACCCCCTCCCTCAGGAATGCCTTTGAGGTCAGTGGAAAATCCACACTTCACAGAAGGAACTGCATATTTTAGCCTCTTTTAAGATTAAGACAATATTTACATTGGCTTTATTACATCAACATATTTTATTTGTAACAGGAGAGCAGCCAAATCTTTCTTTCTTTCTCATACCCAAGCCTAATTCCAAACTCTCAAAAGCTGACTGGCTAGCTGACAGACAAAACACTCCACTTTGACAATGCCCTTAGATTTAATCGTCCTTGTTGTAACTTCTTAATTCTTGAATTCACTGCCACTAGAGGAGTTCCATCATTATATTTTGATGGTTAAACCTGCACCTCATCGCAAACACTTCCAACAGCTCCAGGCCATTTCTCCCCTCCCTCAATATTCTTGGCTTCTCTCTTCAAATATAAACACTTAGAATGTGATTTCCCTCTATCTATTTCTCACAACAGTTCTTTGCTCAAGTTGAGATATCGGTGGGTAATGCTACTACCCCCTGATCTGCCAGGCAAATATTTATCTTTCAAGCTTGTCCTGATCACCATCCAAGAAAGTGAGATATTATCATAAGACATAATGAAATGATGCTGTTTTAACACATTATGTTTGGGGGTAATTTGTTATGTACAGCAATAGGTAACCAGAATGCATGCACATGGTGTAATAACAATGTATAAACATATGTGCAGTAAAAGTGTAAACAAACACAAAGCAATAACAAACCCTGAATTCAGAATATCACTCATTGCTAATGTTACTTGTTTGCTTCTGCTGTCTAGAACAATGGTTTTTGTCATTGTGTTATTTTATTTGAAAGTGATACAAATGATAAATGGCATTTGCTTGCAGGACACGTTGCCACAGGCATGCCCAAATATCCATTGGTGACCGTTGTAAATTAGACTATTGGCCATGCAGGCCATCAGGAGCAGATCCAGGATTTGTGAGGCCAAAGGCGTCTATAAATTTGGGGAACTTCTTCAAGAAAGTAAATTATGAATCAAAATTAGACGTGAAAGTAAATATTTATTTAGAGTGAAAAATCACAAATTTTACAGAGCTAACACCACCAACATACAGAAAAATATTTTTTTATTGATTACATTCATGGTACCCCTCTCTAATACATTTTTTCCGAATTTTTTGGCTGCATAGTCTTTGATTGACTCTTCATGTTACACCAATTCTGAAGAAAAAAATGATGATTTAGTTTTTCCTTTGGCATAGTTAATAAAGTTTTTATTTATGGACAGCTTAGAAAAATCTCAGCTTCATAACAATTTTACTGTTGGCGTCATGTAAACTTTTAGGGTTATTGTCAAATATGGGGAAATCTCTATCAGGTCTCTTTCATGCAGGAGCTTCAGATTTCAGGGCATATCAAGTTTTCTTTTCAGTGGCTAATCTCAGATACACTTTAAATTGAAAATGCATGGGGCATTTTTAATTATATATGTTGCATTTTGCAATAGATTTCTTAACAGGAGAGAAATTCCATTTTTAATCATCGTTGATGAAGACAAAATTCTCCTTTTACAGTTTTACCCATATAGCGATTGGAAGAATTTTCTATAGACTAGTTTCTGGCTCCATGTTTTTCAAACATTATTTTCCCTCCAATCACCACATACATACTGTTGGTGCTGGGTACTATAGGACAGTCTTACTTCTGACGTTGTACATGTTCCTATCAAGTTTGAGTCTGAAAACACAGGAATAGAGACAAAGGGTACGTGGGTTCTTGTCTGCCCTTTTAGGGTGTATATCCAGGAAGCCAATGCTAAATACCGGGGGTGCCAAAAAAAAATGTATACACATGACTTGTATTCATCTTTTGTTATTGATATATACTGAGTCTTACAATTTTAATACATTTTTTTCCTTTCTTAAAATGTGTAAACATTTTTTGGGCACACTGTGCAGATTGAAGGGAAAACAGAAAGCAGAGGGGATTTTGTGCCCCTCTCCCCATTTAGAACTCAGGGAGGGAACTGCCCCACAGAGTGGTCTTGCTCCTTCAAGAAATGGTCACAGCAGATTAAAACCAATGCTACATAGGGGCTAGGTGGAAATGGGCCTTAGTTATCCCTTCTGAGCTTCCCTTGGCTGGTCCTGGAGGGCACCACACACGCCATGGAGGGGTAGGAAGACAGTTGAGTTGGGAACTAGAGGTCATTGTTATGAGTACAGAGCATTTAACCTAAGCCAGGCATTGAATGGATGTTGTAGGTGAGATTCAGGCAGGTAGGCCACATTAGGGTGACCTGAACCAGCAAAAAAGAGTGTTGGGTCCTGGACACAACAAAGAACAAAGCACAGGCAGGTCAGCTCCAACTCCACGGAAAGTGGAATGTGCCCAGGGACCAGATTAGCCATGGCACCTCACAGCAGAGCCCAGCGAGGCCCCAGACAAGAGTCCCGAATTCCAGGCATGTATCTCAGGCCCCCTTTCTTTGCCAGGTGGTCACCTAAGTAAACTTTCCACTCTGTCTGCAACCCTGTTCCTTTTACTGTGTTTTCCCGAAAATAAGACCTAGTCGGACCATCAGCTCTAATGTGTCTTTTGGAGCAAAAATTAATATAAGACCCGGTATTATATTATATTATACTCGGTCTTATATTAAAATAAGAACAGGTCTTATATTAATTTTTGCTCCAAAAGATACATTAGAGCTGATGGTCTGACTAGGTCTTATTTTCAGGGAAACACGGTACTTTTGTTCTGGGAGGGAATAGAAACAATGGTATCAGAATTTGATTTTCAAGTCACAGGGGAAGATCCCTGGAATCCACTATTAATACTTACAACAACATCAAACATTGATCAGGTACTTAGACATGTCTGGTAATTCATATTACCGTAATAATAATAAGATAATGTATACACAAAGGTCGGAACCTTTTCACATGTATATTATAGTACTTTTTTTCAGTTAAGCTTCACAATAACTGTAAAACAGAAATACTATTACTATGTCCATTTTACAACAAGAAACGTGATGCCAAGAGAAATTAAATAATTTGCCCAAGGCTACCCAACTTATGAAATAAGGGAGCTAGGCTTTGAACGCAGGGATACAACTCGGGCGTTTGAATGACTAAATTCTGTTTTCCTGGAGCAGCTTGAGGAACTCCAGCTAAATGATACCAATAGCTCCTTGGGGTTGACCTGATTATCCCCTACCACACGTCTCTTTCATGTCACCAGGTGACATCAATGGCAGATAAAGTCATCCCTGCTCCAGTGTATTAAGTGTAGGCTGCTTCTCAAATCCAAAGCCCAAACTGCTTTGGCAGAGGGCATGTGTTGCTGAAGAAGCAGTACACATCGGCCATCACTCACTGGGCTAAGCTGGCAGCGGCCAACCATGCCCTCCGTCTTGTACCCATTCTCTGCTGCGTGCCAGAAGTCTCTGGGGCCCCTTAAAGGCATGCTCACTCCCCACACAACCATGTGGTACCTATTTTAATCCATGGAAATTCATCCTTAGAAATAACCACACTTGCTATGCAGCAGCAGGGGTCCAGACTGTAATTCTGACACTGTGACAAGAATCCTTGAAAATGTCTTTAACCTTTCTGTACTTTCATTTCCGCAAAACTGGAGGAGGTGCAGTATACCACTATCATTTATAGGCTGGTTTGTTTGTTTTTTCTTGGGCAAGTATTCATGTTCAATGTACTTCTCTGCCCAGCGTTGCCATCTCCTCCAACACCTCCCTCCCTTCAGCATCTGTTTTCCTCAGAGCTCTTGAAGACTGAGCCATCTCCTTGCTGGTGCTGACAGTGCCCATGGAGAGCTAGGATCTGTGCCAAGCATGCAGACTGCTGATGCTTCTAGAACCTCTGGTGCACTGGGTCCCACAGCTGTGAAGATGTCATGTAGGGACCATGAGATGAGCCTCCGACCATGCTTCATTCTAAGCAGCTCTGCTTGTGCCTAAAGATTCCCAATGTCTCTCCTGAATAGATACTTTGCCATTTCTTCCTCTCACCTCTTGCTGAGAATGCCTCAGAGTCTCATGAAGCCAATTCCTTTGTTTCTAGTCTCATTCCTCTCACCTAGGGTCTCCTGCAGCTTCCAAAAGGATAGTCAGGGAACATATGATATGCCCCTCCTCTGCTACTTACCGCTCAGGCCCTACTCTCAACTAAAGCTACGGGTCCTACCCCTCAAGGGCACTGGATGTTTTTTTGACCAACCCAACACAAAACAATGCTCATTAGTGATAACAACTTAGGCAAAGCTGAAAGGGACTTGAAGGAGAAATGTCCTCACTAGCTGTATTTTGGCCCCAGCTCAACACAGCAAAATTGCCCAATATCAGATGTTAAAAACAAAAATACTTAAGAATTTTAACACGTATTAAATATTTTTCTCCTGTTCTTATTTTACATGTGTAAAACAAATGTCATGCAGAAAACAGCATTTTTAAGTTTTAGTTCATGGGTATATTTAAATCTGAAGGTCATGACCAACAGCAACCGATAACCCATATTCGTACTCTTTCCTTATATATATTTATATTTTCTTTTATTTCATCCTTATCTGATGGTGATTGATAAGATTTATCAAATTCAGGTCAATGAAGAAAAACTATGGGCAGTTCACCATGACCGTAGGTAGGGGATTTGTTCTTTACAAGATAAGCAGGTGATTCCTCACGATAAAAATTGCAATTCTATAAAAGAACACAGAATTTTTCAGTCTCAATGACAGAAACAATGACAGAGTGGTTTTTCATCATGCTTATGTGAGAACTGAGGAGTGAGGAGCTGGTTGCTGTTCTATGGGGAGGTTGATACATGATACATGGCTATTTTCCAAAATTAAGTCAGGAGAGTTCTAGGAAACCACCGAAATTCCAGATGCACACCCATATGCTCTGGGGAGGATGGGAGAAAAAAATAACAGTGGAAAGTCAGAAAAAAGGGACAATATGGGATAAAGGAGCTAGTTGTATGCAGTTAAGAATGGGAGAGACTAAAGGGAAATTTGAGTTATGAAGGTGAGAAAATGCCCATTGTGAATCAAGAGGGAGGAAAGAGAAATTAGGCAACAAAAATTCAGGAACCAGAAAAAGGAAAATAAACGGAATGTACAGAACCCATATGAGTCTGAGGAATCTGTATATACTCATTAAATGATGGTGTTCCCAAGCCCCACACGCAAAGAAATGAAGGATAAGAAGATTCTGGTTTCTACTCTACTCCCTCCAACATCCAATGAAGCAATCTGGCCAGCTATTCCCTCCTGGGCGGCAGGGAAGGGGAGAAGGATGCAGGCAACAAAGGTAGGAGGGAAATATAAAGGACAATAGCAGCACATACTCATATTGTAATAGAGGAGAGAGTTGGGAGATGCTGCTGGGGAGACTTGAGAGATAAGTGCAGGGTCTACCGTGAGCTGGGGATCTATGTGGCAGCCTGAGCCTCAAGGGGTCTGCAGTGGGCTTGGAAGTAGTGACCATAGATTCTTAGTCATAGATCCTTTGATAATTTAGATCATTGGCAGTTCAGTGAGCATGGGTGATTTAAATCTAAGACTGATCCTCCAGGCAATGTACCTCAGGATATGATGTTGATGTTGGGTACAAGCTGCCAGTTCCCCATAATGCCCAAGATAGCTCTCCTCTCCTGCCAGTGAGACTTCCGATCACACTTGTAAGCCTTCAGCAGCTTCCTCCACACAAGCAGTTGTAACCTGCAGAGGCTTCTTTGAGCATGAAGGGCAACATTAAAACTCATAGGCTGGGTCTACCTTTGGAGGACATATATTCTAAGTGGAATAATAAGTGATCATTTGTTAGGATGCTTTAGGCTGAAAATAACAGAAAACCCAACCAGGAACAGCATCAACACAAAGGAGAATGTAGTAGTACTTCATGCATAGTAAGTTCAAAGGTAGGATGTTTTCAGGGTTGGTCACTGTTCAATGACATCATTAAGACATCTGTTTTGCTTTGCTTTTTCCAGTTTTCTACTTTTCCTTCCTCTGTAAGTTGACTTTTGTCCACACCTTTATCATTCACATTTGCAAACTGGATGCCCAAGTTTTAAATGCCCCATAAAGATGCGACAGTGTGAGCAGAAGAGGGTCTGTTTCCTGCCTTGAATCTCTGCTCATTAGAAAGAATATTTCCCTTAGCCTTTCTCTCAATCTCATTGCTCAGAACTGCTACACATGCCAATTTCTAAACTAATCTCTGACAAGGAAAATGGACTTGCTATGATTGATTTAATGTAATTAAAATCCATCTTGCTTTGGGATGGGACCAGCTTAGCCTGAGACATATAAGTTGCCTGATATCTGAACAAAGTTGGCATATTATTAGCAAGGAAAGAGGGAAGAGTGGCAGATGGAGAGGCAACCCATAGTGTCTGTCACAGATCAGAACATGGAGCATGACTTGCAAATACACCCTGACCTCCCAGCTTCTCTTCTTCTGTTCCAACAATCCACTTGCCAAAAGGAAAATGAACCCACACCCACGCCCTCAAATTTGGGCATAGCTGAAGTACTGAAGGCGCTTCAACAACAGGCCAGGAGCAGCCTGGAAGCCGTGACCCAGTCAAGAATTCTACAATTACCAGAGACACTAACGTGAATCATAGGCAGCTTATGTTAAAACATGCCACCGATTGAAAGGCATACGTTACATCATAAGTGGTGATAAAGGACCTGCCAATTCTCAGTAAGTACCAATCTTGTGCTGTTCCTGTCCGTCCCTTGACCTGGGATGTTTACAGAGCTCTTGGCTTTTTATGAGAGCTTGTTACATGGTCGAAAATTCTGTTTATCTTATTGCCACACATATCCTTATAATATAATCCTCAATAACTTGAAGTGACTTGAATAAATTGGATTTTTCCCATCAGAAAATTGTTTAACCTAGATCTTTGGTTGCTGAATGAGACCTGAAGATTTGTTTTGTTTGATTCTCACATAGCTGGCTTGCAAAGTGATTTTATTTCTCATTTTAAATTAATCAAAAACATTTAAAAAACAGGAAATTACACACTTTTTTTTTTTTTTTTTTTAATCTGGGTTTCTGGCTTTTCTTGAAAATAATCAGATATGACCACCTGGGTCATACTCCTTACTATACACCATAGTCACCATTGTCTGAAGCTGACTAGTGGGTCTTCTATGGAAGGAAAATAGATTCTCCAGCTTGCCACAGACCCCATTTCACATTCATGCTGCCTGCTTGATCCATCCCAAGCATTTGAGCTATGGCTCCTGGCTACCTAATTGATAATACCCATGGAGCTGCCTAATGGACCTGATTTAATAAGCCCAAGAGTCATAGTCAGTTCAATCTGAGATTGAAAAGCAAATATATTTATGAAGAGAGAGACATATATGTATGTGATACATGATCTCATATTAGGAGATCTGAGACATGAGGTTCATCCCCAGTGGAAGAGCATTTTGAAATTCAGCCCTCCTCCCTCTCCCCACGAATCTTGGGAAGCACTGATGGGAGAGAAAGAGGAGAAACTCAAACATCCCATTGTGTTTTTGGTCTAGTCTACAATAATCACTGTCGTGGGAGGCCCCAGAGCACTAGATCTGATTACCTGCTGCTCATGATTTCAACTTGCAGAACAAGCCTGTTCTCATTAGTGGCTGTATACAATTACTATCTGATACGCTTTGGGGATCCTACCACAATACTCTTCTCAGGGACTTCTCATTTCTTTCACCATCCCCTACACACACACACACACACACACACACACACACTCACACACACACACACACACACACACACGTTCTATTTAGATATGCCTGATAGCAGGTGGCCCAAATGGACTCTGGAAACTGGCTCAGTTTTATCAGCACTTTATACATGTTTCTCAAAGTCCATATTTTCCTTCCTTCTTTACTCCCCACATTATGACCCTGTCCATTAAAACCCATCTTCCTTGCTGAATGTCAGGTCTAAAACTGAGAGAAAGTGTTGGGAGTGGGGATAGATATTTCATCAATTATTTTCAGTAAGTGCCTAATTCCAAATTAAATCAGAACTGTTCAAGTGTCCTCACTTAACATCTCGGGATCTCAGTCCAGAAATGGCCAATATTTAATATGAACAAACATGTGTGTATCACAACACAATGCTGCATGTTGAAAGGGACAATTGAGTACAGATTCTTTAGCTGATGAGATGACAGAAATAGTTCTTAAAAATTAGGACAGATGAAAAAAAAATCAGCCAAAAAGGGAACTAAGTATCCTAGAGATTACTGTGGCCTTTGGAGAAATTTCTATCAAACTGGATACAGCCATAGGGAAATCAGGTTAGTGTAATAAGATCAGACATTTTGAGTCCAAAGCACCCCTTCGAGCATGGAAGGACACAAACAATGCTCTCTCCTGACAACCAGGGTAAGACAGTCTTCTGTCTGTTCTACTTTCTGGTGGACGAAGTTACCGCCTTTGGAAAATCCTGTTGACAATAGAAGGGCTCATTTTACCTAAAGAGTTTCAGCACTTGGAATGGAGGCTTTAGAGGAACCCGAAGGAATTGAACATTTTCTAGAATTCCTCTCTCCTGGTCCTTTCACCACCCTGGGAAGTGCCTGAAAATAGAGTGAATAGGTGTGGAACTATTAACAAAGAAATATTCCACAGTCCTTGGTGGGTTTGCCGCCATCATTTAATTCAGCCCAATTCAATCAGAATTTACTGGATACCTACTCCGTGCCAAGCACTGTGCTAAGGGCCACAACAACTATGGAAGAGGCCTAGAACAAAAGCTTGGACTTCAAGAAACTTGCCATCTTATTGGGTGGGTTGAACTTATACATATGAAGGAATTAGAGAACAACATAAGAATATAATTGAGCATTAACAAAAGCGAAGCATTTGGAACTCTCATATACTAATGACAAGAGAATAAAGTGGTAAAATCACTTTGGAAAACTCTGAGTATATCTTATGATCTAGGAGTGGTACTCCCAGATTTATACCCAACTAAAATACATATATACTTTCACAATGACACATGTATGAGAATGGTCATAGCCCTATTCACCATAGCTCCAAACTAGAAACAACCCAAATGACCATCAATAGTAGAATAGATAGTAGCATATTCAGGCAAAAAGCTACTACAGGGCAGTAAGAAAAGACAAACTATAACTATACATGATGATATACATGAGTCTCACCAATATAATGTGGAGCAAAAGGAGCCAGACAAGAAAAGATAACTGCAAATGAGAAACAGAAACTCATAGACACAGACAATAGTTTAGTGGTTACCAGAGGGTAAGGGGGTGGGGGTGGGAGATGAGGGTAAGGGGGGATCAAATATATGGTGATCGAAGGAGAACTGACTCTGAGTGGTGAACACACAATGGGATTTATAGATGATGCATTTGTATGAAGTTCAAAAGCAGGTCAACTCGGTCTATTGTGGGAGAACTCAGAATAGTGGTTCCCTTTGTTCAGGGCAGAGAGTTATTAGAATGAGGGGCAAGAGGGGTGCTGGTAATGATCTATTTCTTGATCTGGGAGCTGATTACATATGTATAGTTTACTTTGTGAAAATTCATTCCACTCTATATGATTTGCACACTTTCTATGCAATTTGTCAAAAAAAAATCCATATGAGTCACATTCAAGTATTACAAATGCATCAACATTTCCTAAATATTTCTATTAATGGAAGCCCAGAAGAATTGTAGAAATTGACTTCCAACAGTTTTTGAGTGGGACCAGGAATTTCTAACTTCTGAACTCCCTGCTCTGTCACTGCTTCTCTAGACAATTTTAGAAAAACATTACTTCAAATACCTCTATTTAAAAAAAAAAAAAAAAATAGCAAGGATGGCTTTCATTCTTTATTCAGCATCTAGTAGATTTGCCTTTAAGGGTGAAATATGTGAAATTGCCCAGCAGTCAATGCTTTTGTCATTAAATCAAAATGAAAATTTAAGTCCCTCATCAGTTTCATGATAGGTAATGAAATCCGACTGCACACAGACAATGAATGCATTGTTGTTGTTTAAACTTAATCGTTATCACTGTGTAATAATTAGCCTGATTCTCTGCCGTAAATCTTTACGTGGAGGCCAGGTTCTCTTATCCCTCCCTATCAGAGGATGGGGAGAGGTGCTTTCTCATTCCTTCTATGGATAAATTCTCTTGCTCTGAGGAGCTAGGAGAAGTAACATGTGTTAAGAATATGAGCCAGAATGAAAAGAGAGTTGGTCTTGATGGGAGGAGACCTAATGTGTTACTTATTAGCTAAAAATTTTAAACAATCACCCTATCTCCCTAAATTTCTATTTACTCATTTTTAAAATGGGGCCATAACAATCTCTCTCCTACTTTCCTCTTTGGTTTGTTTTGAGGTGGAAGTGAGATTGTATATGTAAGAGTTTTTTTGAAACTAGAAAGTGCCATACAAATGCAAATTATTATAATTATGTAAAAATGCTATCGGCAAATTCTGTAGACTTCTTTTATTTTATTTTATTGTATTTTTTTTTTTATTATTTTGTGTGTGTGTGTGTGTCTTTGTGGACCACTCCAGGTGCTAAGGATGCAGCATAGTGAGAAAGATAAACAAGGTACCTGTGCTCAAAAGGCTTATGTGATAGGAGAAGACAGATAGTTAAAAAGGCAAACAAAAAATAAGATGACTTTGACTAATAAAAAAATGCTGGGAAGAAAACAAAGCAACGCAGTGAGATGGAGAGTGACTAGGAGGTTTCTTTAGGCTGGGTGATCAAGGAAGGCCTCTCTGAGGTGGTGGCATTTGAGCTGTGTTCTGAATGTGACAATAAAGTTCTGGGAAAAGAGTATTCCAGGTAGAGGGAACAGCAGATGCAAAGGCACTGAAATAGAAGGGAACTTGACACCTATGAGGACCAGGCAGAGAACCAGTATGGCTGGAGCAGGGGGAGAGGCAAAATGTGGTCAGAAAGACAGGCAGGGTCTAGAGCACAAAAGACATTGTGGGTCATGCTAAGGGCAGTGTCACCTAGAGAAAGGGTACACATAGAAAGGAGGGCACAGGACTAAGACTTATTTATAGCAGAGGAAGAACTGGCAGCAAAATAATTTTCTCCCAGGGAAATCACTGTGAAATCATAACATCAGGCCTTACTTCCATCTTGCAATATTTTGTATAAACACCATGAAGGTTCCAGAGGTGGCTTCACTGTGAAGCTCATGAAATGTAAGCTTCAGAGCCCCTCACTTGTATGAGGCTCTGCCAAGGCCATGGTCCACACCACTGTGCATTCTTGTAATCAGATTTTGTATTCTTTTTCTTTCAAAGATCTCCCCAATTTTGCACCATACGCCCTTACATATATCGAAATGCCATTGCAAATTTCTAGAATCAGAGTATCAGCAACAATCAGGACCTGAAGGTTTATAAATATGCCTCCCTTTGATTACCTTGGTGTCCTGTCCAACTCAGGAATTCTGAGATTACATTTCTACGGGCAGCCCTACTCCCTTCTTCCCTTTTCCGTACTAGACCCTGGAATCATACTTTCTGCAATCTGGCCCCTGCTGATCTTTCCAGCCTCATTCCCCGTGGTTTCTCCAAGCTTTCTCCCTCCTGTGCAAAGCTCTTCTGACTTGTTCCTCTTCTGCCAAAAATCCTCTCTTGGCTCCCTATTTTTGCACATGCTGTTCCTCATGTCTTGAGTGCCCTTCCCCTTTTCTGTCAAACTCTTGCTGAACCCTCTGCTGTAAAGCTGGTCTCCTTCTCCTCCTCATCTGATTACTGCTCCCGTGACAATGTGTGCATCACAGGATTAAGGCACCAATGTCACTATATTAGAGTTCTCATTTACATGTCTGTCGTCCCCGTCATGCTCCCCACACTGGACCAGTGAATTCCTTGAGAACACGTTCTGTTCATCTCCTGCGTTCTCCTGCCCATCCCAGTACCTAGCGCAACATCAAGTAGTGAATCAGTGGATGGCAATCTCCCAAATACTTAGCAGGACAGAACACGAGTATTTGAGAAAACTTCTAGTTTTGCCAACTTACCTCCGAGTGTGTAACACGTTTATTTTTATTTTATTTTTTATGGACGCATCTGTCCCAGAAAGCCCCATGCCCGGTACATGCTAGATGTTCAATAAGTGATTGTTGACCACAGAGGGACTCAAATTCCAGGCAAGGTGGAGCACAACAGTTACTATAAACAAAAATAAGTAAATAAGATAATTCCAAAGAGTAGTAAGTGTTACCATTTTGGAAGAGCTGTGCGTGGGGGAAGGGAGCTACTTTGGATGGGGTGTCAGGGAGGACCACGCTGAGGAATAAGTGATGAATGAATCTTGTGACCAGGGGTTGCTCGACAGACAAGAGCAAAATTGTCTGGTTCTCTAAGGGGGCATGGGCTTGGGGAGGAGGCAGATCTGGTTTGGTTGGGCTTGTTGCCCTGAAAAGACTTCCTGACGTGCTGCACGAGGAGCAAAGCTTTCCCAGAGCAGTCACAGGCCCTTTGTCAGGCCACTGGATTGTAGAGCTGGCCTCAGTGTTCACTAAACAAACCAAGTAATTAGCCTGTCAAGATCTAAAGGAGAAAAACAAAAAAACGGAGCATAAATACAAGGCCACCTCTTCAATTAAAGCCACAAACCAGGGCAAGTAAAAGGCTGAATATGAAACAGTCAGAGAGAGTCTTAATAAAAGTGAATTACATAATTTGAGACTTGCTTGAGACTCAAACAAAGGCATTCTTATCTCAAGGTTAAAGAAAGGAATTAAGACTAGCAGCAGTTTCCAAGCACTTTTCCTATAGACTTCCTGCCAACACGAGACTCCGCCTTGGGAGCTAGGGGTGACAGACGTCTGTACAGCTAGCCATTCCCTTGGGTTAATTGGGATGTCTTCTGGCAAGCTGTGGATCCCTTCTGGTGGTGGAATCGTGGGGCTTTCAAAAGCGTTACTATTTCACAAGAACTGTTCCAGTTGGAAGCAACCTTTGAGACCATAGGGCCAACCCCCTCCTGTTATGGATAAGAAATCCCAGAGGTCATCCAGCCAGTTACTACAGGACAGCGACTAGAACTCCTGGTGTCAGGCTAGTGCCACTTCCACTTCACCACACTGCCTGCACCTTCAGACACATCACAGACCTACAGTCGGCAGCTGATGGGGGGGTGGTAAGTGGGGGTAACTGGAGCACACCCCACCGCAACACACTCGCTGAGGCTAGCCCCTTCCTCCTCACCTGAAGCCTTCTCCCCCTCCCTTTCCTTTCTCTTCCCCTCCCTTTTTTCTTCCCCTTTTAATTCTTCCACCTGGCTACATCTTCAACCCACTGGTGGCACAGAAGGACCTATAGGCATTGTGTTGTCTTGCTAGTGGCACTGGGAGGTAGTGCCGTCTGGAAACCAAATGTTTCTTTCTCTTTCAACCACCTCTTCTCCCTCTCTTCCAACCAAAGCCTTGTCCCATCTGGGGGCCCTTAGCTCCCCCCGCCTTCACCAAGCCTACTACCAGAAAACTGGTCATGTTTAAGGCAGAACCCGCCACAAGGTAATTGCATTTTAGTAGGGCATTCTTTAATACCTAACAGCTTTCCATAAGAAACAAAGTCCCCACAGTGGATGTCCTGGAAGACAGGGCCTTCTGGACCTCCCTCAGACCGTCATTTAGAGGCAGCCCAGTTATGTCAAAAGGGAATCAGAGCTGCCCAACTGCCCGTAGCTCCTCCTGCAGGGAGCAGTAGGCTGTAGCCAGTGTCCATCGCCATGGCCAGGGGCTCTTCCTTCAGTGGAACCTACATTTGTTGTGCTTTGGTGCTATCCTTGTTGGGGACATACAATACTAGTCATATCCTATGTGTCCTGTACTTTGTTATAGACGAGGGGGAAGAAAAAGGTAAATCCCAAACGCAGCTTAGAAATCCTGACTTACACAAATGTGAAAAGGGCTAGCACTGAACCTGTGCCAATAGGTAAGTGGCTTATAGCTTTAAACCCAGCAGAATGTGATCCAAGCTGCCTCTATGGACAGTGAAGTGGTTCTTTGTTTGGGGGACCGGCTAGGCCAGATTAAACTCGGAGGCAGGCTCTTGCAGGGTTGGTAGGCCCCCAGGGGTATTGGGATTACCCAATCTCTTACTGGACAGACAGGCAGAACTGGCAGGCTCCCTGGAACAGAACGAGGCCTGGGGAGAGCTTTATCCTTGCAACACTGCCAGCAGCCCTCAATATTCTGGCTTTAGATCAGGGGACTTTAAACAACAAAATAATAGGTCTGAAATTTATTTTGCCACTCCAAAGAAAAGTGTAAGACTACCCACAGGCTCTAACATTTTTAGAAGTGTTAGTTTTGAATAACTGGCTTTTCCAAAATCCTGCCACATCAGCAAAGCATGCCAGAGAGAATGAAAACTTGTATTTCTGGGGACCAGGTCTACACTGTCCCTTTTGCTTTACTGGGCATCTGTAGTCTTAAATTTGCATCAAAACAAATGGTACCAGCACACAACTGGTTGGCTGTCCCTGGATTGTTTTGCATTTTTCCATCATCCTATTTAGAAAGCAGTAAGACCTTTTTCATTCAAAACTTTTAGCTCCCTCCAAGTGAAATGGTCTTTCAGATCCAGCATATTTTGGGATAATGGGTCAGAGAGGAGGCACAGGGTATATGAGAGCATGTGTTTAAATTTCTAGTGTTGTTTTTAGAACAATCCAAGAATAAAGTCTTCCCAGGTTGGCGTATTGCTCCCAAAGGGCAAACCTTTACAGTGAGTCAGCCAGAAAGCAGGGGTGGTTAAAACAGGGAGAGGGCTACTTCCTCGGTGGCATCCAACGGCTGGGCCTGATGACTTCTGATTGAACTTCTGGAAACTACCATTCACCTCCACTGAGTGTAGCCATAGAAAAGGCCACAGAATAGATCCCTGGTATCTCCTGCATAGATGTCATTAAAAACATTCATCATGCAAGACCCCCTTTATGAGGCTTCTCAACAGAAATTTCATTCTGGTCCTAATACCAAGGAGAGATATACATCTCTTGAACAATTATGCTACCTTCTGGGATTTTGTGCATTCTTGCAAACCATATGTTCTGGGTGGATCCTGCATCAGTGGTTCTATCAGGGTTGTCCTGCGGGAACTGCCTGCCCAGACCCTCAAATTCCAGAAGACACCTCCCAGGGAAAGCCAACCCAGACCCAAACCTTCAAGAAACCTGACCTGAACCCCAAAGCAGATTCCTGGATCTGAGTTTCTGTAGACATATCATTTGTTCAGTAATAAATATTTCATATGACAAATATGTATACAGTACCTACTATGGGTTAGAGGATATAGCCATGAACATGACAGGCAAAATTCCTTATTTTTCACACAGTTTACAATCTAGTCAATTTGTCCTGCTGGATTCACTAGAATTTGCAGATATGCGAATGAAATTAATAGGCAGCTAAGGAGGAAACCTCAGAAAAAGACCAGGGGACCAAAATAACAACATAGAAAGCTGATCTGAGTTAGAGGGAATAGGAAGGACAGTAGAGAAAGGGAAAGCGTTATATTTCTGTTAGCCGTGTAACCTTGGGCAAGTGACTTAACCTCTGAGTCTCAGTTTCTGCCATCTAAAACACGATGAAACCACAAAGGCTTAGAGCAAGAAATAAGTGAGATAACATTGATTAAGCTCTTAACATGTATTGATAAAGCTCCTCAATGTGCTCAAGGACTCTGGCTCTTATTACTTTTATTATCACCCAGGTGTTGATGGAGTCAACAAATGCCAGGTTCTTGGGTCCCAATGTCAGAAATGAACATTGTAGCCCATATGAAACTCAGCAAGCAAAGCTTTAGGGAGAGATAGCTAGTGTACCAGGGAACCAGCAAGAAGGAAGGAGCTGGCTGGTTCCTGGTGTTTACTGGCTATTTGGGGAGCGGGAGAGGGAGGGAGCCAGGGAGAAACTGGCGGGCAGTCCCAGATCGTTTCCCTTTGGTCAAAACAAGCAATGTCTCTATCTCATGGTCAGCAGGTGTCTGTTCAATATCATCCCATTAAAGGGTTTTCTTTCAAGTTGTATAAAAACAAATTTACATGGAATTTTACAATTTATGGGGTTTTTTTGTGTGTGTTTTCGTTTTGTTTTACAAACAATGATTGACTTCATGAGAATGGAACGTGCTGGTGACTTTTACAAGTTCTGGTGATTGCACTGTGTTCTCTTCCCTTCTTAGTTATGTACATTCAGGATGTATGCAGCAGGTAGTTAACCAGTGTCTCAGGCTGTTTTCCCTTTGCATTCCTGACTTTATAGACAAGATGGAGTCTGGTTTTAAAATGGAGTCTCTCCTATTATACCCTATACCTATGCTAGCTGACAGGGAGTGCTGAGGAGAGAAAGGCTCTTAGCACGGGCATTTTTGACCATGTCAACAGTTTCAATCTCACCAGTGTTAGAAAAAGAAATGTGGGGAGAATGGAGGTTCACTGTTCTGTAGAGGTCATGCCCATGCTATCGCCCAAATTCTTATTATTTCCTACAGAAACTGTTTTTCCTCTTACACTTCAATAATTTCCAAACACAATTCCTATATGCACCCTCTTTTTAGGTGAAAAGATACCTTTCTTTTACTTATGAGAGTAGTTCCTATTTTACTCATCTTGGCCAATGTTAGAAAGTTAGCACAGATAGAAAGTCCAGGCCTTCTAACTTACATCTCATGTTTGTGTATTATTTGTTTTGAAGGGAGGAGGAATTCAATTTGTTTTCTTCTTTGTTTCTTTTTGGCAGTATCAAACAGTGTCACATGCCACAGACAAAGGTCTAAACAACACACACTCTAATTTTAGAGTTCCTTGCTACTGGCTTTCAGTTGTTACTTCTCTAAAATTCCTAGTCAAATGTCTCATTAAATGTAACATCTAAGTCACTGTTGGTTGCAGCTCTGAACATAGAATTCTGGGATGCACAAAAACGAAAATTAGGAAAGTTCCAAAGATGTGGTTCCTATGTCAGCCTCAGTGAATGACCCACTTCCAGTTCCAAGGATTGATCTTCAAATGTACAATCTGGGCAATGAAAACTGAATTTCAGATCAAGATCCTAAAATCCCAAGATCTTGAAAACCCAGTCTCCTTGCTTCCGTGCTTCATCATACCCATTAACTCCCACTCACATCCTTTGATCCATCCCTTCCCACACTTTCCTGACCCTGAAGAATCTTCTCCAAGACCAAGTAGAGTGTTGCTCTATAAACAAAGTGGTAAGTGAAAGGGAATACCCACATGACCCACTCCCATCCCCGTCTTCCAGGAGTTGAGAGACACTTGAAAAAATGGCCTTACTGTACGATAATCAAGAAAGGCTAGGAGATGATGGAGAAATAGCATGCCACTTATAATTTCTACTCATGCAAAATGAACAGAGATAAGTGACATAAGTAGGAGAGGGACAACTCTCAAGCCCTGATGTCTTTGTTCTCCAAAGACCTTTTAGCACAAATGAGCTGATTGTGGCATATCCTCTTTAAGCAAACAGGCCAACCAACAGCTTAGTTCTCTCACCTGGCTGAGTTTGGGTACCTAGGAGTAGAGATCCTGAGGGATTGCAAAACAAACTCTGAAAAAAAGGGCTTTTTTCAATGAAGCTGTTCAACTCTTTCAGTGTGCTACTGTCCCAAAATTCAGCAGTGCTGCTCAGTCCACAGAAAAGAAGGCAAAGAGGTCAACATAATGCCAATTAAATGACATTCAGTTACCTTCAGGGGATTGGTGGGCCCCTCTAACCCAATGCTGATGAAAACTTGAATGAAAGAAAACCATTGGGCATAAGCTGTAGCCTCTAGGACTTAGAGTTAGCTGCACTTATTGGCAACAGTTTTTGGACAGAAAAAAAAAAAAGTTTTTAGAAACCTACTCTATCATTGCTCTGCACCATTAATTCAAGAGACTCCCGCCCTTCTCTTATCTCCTCAGCCTTGTCTCTCATGAACCATTGAGAGGTCATCAACTATTCATTCTTGTACATTAATAAGGAGGACTGCTCTTGTTTTCTATGATAAAGCCTGTGTTTTCTGTTTTCATGCTGAGCAAGTAGCCACGAGCCTGGGCGATTTATCAATTTATTACTCATGCCAATTTTGGAAGCTTGCAAATTTGAATCAAACCAGCGATATTTGCTATTGTACAAACCTAGGAAGCCAGCATAGGAAACTCAGGAGAGAAAACATACCAGGAGTCCCCAAAAAAAATGCATACAAGTGGACCCTTTGGTCAACGTTGCTCAAGCAGTAGTTTGCCGTAATCAGAAGTGTCTGGACACTGATGGTAACCACTTTGAGCATCTCTTGTAATTGCAGAAGTCAAACGTGACTTGTACTCATCTTTTGTTATCGGTATATATTGAGTATTACAATTTTAATAGTTTTCTTTTCTTAAAATGTGTATACATTTTTTTGGCACCCTCTATATATATATCCCCTTTGACTAAATTACTCAAGTTGGCAACATCCCATCTCACAGATCAATTGCTCATTTCACCACAATAATGCCTTATAGCCACATGACACTTCAGGGAGGGCTTACAAAGCACGTTCTCATTTGTTATCTCCTGAACTCCCAGCAGTCCTCTGCAATGGGCGTGCCTGTATCACAGAGCCGGCTCTGGACTATGAGCCAGAATACGGCTCTAGCTCCAATCCTTCATTGATTGACGTCCTTGGGCAATTTCACTTAAACTCTGAACCTCAGTTTTCTCTTCTGCACAAAGGATCTAAAATACCCAGAGATGGATGAGACTAACAAAACTTTAGCTTCAGGACCTACCACTTCCACAGGCTGTGAACCTAATTTTGAATTTAGTTTTGTGTTCTTTTCTTAAAATTCCTTAGATTGTAACAAGCTTCAAGAACCACAAAACCTAGATCAGTCTCCTAATAATAGTTGCTCATTCTATTTCCAGGAAGCCAGAATATGACAGGCATCTCTATGGTCTCGTGGCTCTCTATGGCTGTGCCAAATGGCCCTTGTTGATCACCATTCATCCCTGTGTAGTAGGTAAACTTATCAGTGCCCACCCTAGATGGCTGTGAAAGCATCACAGCTGGCCCTTTCTTCAGAGAATTGCCCTTTGCTGCATGGGAGCCCCTCGTCCTGGAGGTTGCGCCACCACTTATCTGTGGCAGCCAACCAATGTCTAATTGAAGGGGAGTGGCCCTCTCCCTGTGCCAAAGGTTGCACCCCTGTCTCAAGCTCTGGGGTACAATCAATCCATACTGTTTGAGATCAGATCATAGCTCAACTCCAGCTGGGATGAAATCCTTGCTTAGCTGCTCGTTCTGTCTCATTCTGCTTCTCTCATTTCCTTTCTCCTAGAGCACTGCCCCACCAAGATAGGTACACCTGAATTCCCACTGCAGCTCGGCTTCTAGGGTACCCAACCTAAGACATAGAGTGATAAGAGAAGTGTCATTTCCTATGTTAAAGCCTGTCTGATTCATTTTCAAACACAGTCAAAAAACCATAAGCCTCCAAGAACTGCAGCTGATGCTCAGGTTACTGCAGAGATGTGCATTTTACCTCATGACCAGCGTCCTGTGCTGAGGCCAATCCTGGGACCCGAGCAAAGTCCACAGATTAAGAGTCATAAGTACCTTTAGAATTTGGCAGTGGGAAAGTGGTGACGCTGAGTATTCAGTAAAACCCTACACTGTGGCTATCCTATCTCATCCTTTGTGTCTTCTCTAAAATGTTTGTTTTGAATGTTAGGAAGGAGACCAAAAGATGAAAAAAAAATGTTCAGTATCATCATGTCTCTTTTGATCATTGTTGGGAGGAGGGGGGCCCTTTCTACCTGCAGGAGATTTATAACTAGTTCTTTTTCCTAGCTGAATAGCAGAAGAATCCAGGCTCTCCAGGGTTGTCTGTCATTTTCAAGAAAGACAGAGTTTAGGAGTAAGAGAGATATAGAGCCTGTTTCTAACTCACCTCTTACTTGGTTTGTGACTTTAAATGAATGAATTGTCACCTTTTAGCACTCCCATGTGTGGCATGGAAATTTACTTCCAAACCCTACAAGGAGCAAAGACTCTGAGAAGGATCATCGTAGCAGCAAGGCCACTATCCATAAGACAGACATAATTTTAAATCCTCAAAAAGACACACAAGAACTTCTTCATGAAAGGAAATAAATGTGGGGCAGGAAGGAAATATTCATTTCCTAAGTGCTTGCTGCCCCAGACTCTAGGCCCTGAGGAATCTAGAGATAACCCGTCTATTAGTTCCATCCATAAAAGAGACTGGTAAGGGCTTTGCAAGCAAATTGTGAGGATCTAGGTCCAAATCCAAGGGCATCATTCCAGAATGTGGCTCTCAGAGGTTGGAAAAGCCCAGTTAGAGGACTGGAGAGCCAATAAGCAAGGGCCCAAGGAACTCACCCAGGCAAGGTTCTTGGTGCCCACCATGGAACTCAGCAGAACCATGGACTTTTTGAACCAGCAGCTTTCTGTAGATATCCTTGGACCTGATCTCAGCATGTGGGCAGCCTGAACTTGAGTGGGGAGCAAAAGAACAAGATTAACTATGTGACCTTGGTCAACTTAGTTGACCTCCATTTCCTTATCTGTAGTAATTCCTCCCTTACTCATCTTTCTAGGCTGGTGTCAGATTCCTTTTGAGGCGGTGCTGTATGAAACTGCTTTGTAAACTACAAAGTGACAACTGTAAATGTAAGACAATAGTCTCTCCAGATAGATAAGGAGGTAAAGAGAAAAGAAAGCTCTTCATAATAGGAAGATAGGAGGTGTAAGATCTAGGCTCATTCTGCCTGAACTCTGAGCCAACGTGAAACTAGGCTTGCAGTGCATGTGGAGCCTTCCTTGCTGTTGAGAGGGAGCTGGAAATAGTCCCATGCCCAGTGCCCAGTGTTCCAGGAAAAAATGAATCTGCCTTTAGTTGTCCACAGAAGTGTGGAGTTATAGTCTCCCTTTCACCACATATGGTCCATTTGTCTGGCTGTCTTCTGCCATGACTTCTGGTTCCAATGCCCTCTCCAGCTCCCTGTTGGGACCACAGCCAATCTCTGAACATTGGTTCGATTGGGCCCTGTTCAATCTAGTCTCTTCCCTAGGACAGATGGACCATTGGATAAACGTGTTAGATACACATAATGCACCTAAACTTTCCTTAGAAAACCCACCCTGTGCCTTACCTGCTCAACCAGATAAAACCCCTCACAGGCCAGCCCAGCCTGGATCAGACTCAGCTCCACTCCCCAAGCTTAGTGGTTTGGACCATCAGTTCTACTCCTGGGGGAGGAGAGAGCCTATAGCCATTTCCATCCAACTATTTCTCCTCCACCCCCAATTTAACATCAGTTGTTGCAACTCTCTCTCTCCTCCCCATTGGGGGTCCACAGTACTGATAACGATGATTTTTAATATTTTTCTCTAAAAATATCAGCAAAGCCAAGAAAGATACAAAAGACTCAAAAGAAATATGAAGCATGTACTTTTAAAGTTTTCATCCTTCAAAGGAAGAATCAAAGATAATTAAAATATAGAGAAGTAGATAAGAAATATATTTGCACATTCTTTAGATTATAAATTAGTGTGCTGCTCTGAAAAACAAAACTTTCTACTTAAACAACTCAGCTGATTAAAGTGATAAAGTTATGATTGGCGATTTTATACTGTATAAACTTTGCTGATGTGCTAGGTAATCCTCAAATAAGCACAAAAAAGATATTAAGCTTATTAGGCCAAAGTGAGATTGCTTTTGTTATCCATCTAACAGTTTAAATATGACATGTAATGACTAGTATCTCTGTGGGACCAGGCATGAGTGGACTATGGGTGGCTGAGTGAGAGGGGAGAGTCCTTTGAAGTATTATTCCTGAAGCAGACACGAGTCATCCTAGAAGCTTCATCTCAAGACCCCCAGTGCCAAACCGGGCTCATTGTAAACCAAGCAGCAATGGTGAGAGGTGGCTTCATGGGCTTGGATTGAACATGTGAGAGGCAACATGGGAAGACACAGGTGGGACCAGAGACAGGAAATTGTCTACTTGGGAGAGGGGCTGGAGCAGCTTTCAATAAAACCTCTGTGGTCTTGGCGTGGCCAGGGAGGGAGCCATTTAGGCATCAAGTGGGCCTGGATATTTCCCTTCCTCCAGGAGCCTGTGTGAGAGGGCCAGGTCCCCAGAGGGTGGAGAAAGGCTGAGGACATTTCTGTTTTTGATGCTAGCTCACCTGTTGCTCAGCAGCCAATCAGAAAACAGATGACTTTCTCCTAGTCATACCTCACCTCTAAAATTCACCATTCTTGCAAAGATGGGCACAGCCTACCACTTAGAATATCCAAGCAGCTGGAACAGGGATTCACACTTTGTTTTGTTTAGTGGGAAGTCTGTCTCTATTTCTTTTATCTGGACTATAAAGTAACATGGTTGACCATTTTGGTCAAGTTTGGTGAATAATGCAGGTAAATACAGTTTGGGACTCAAAATCGTGCAGGCTGTCTGATATGAGTGTGCAGGGACCCTGACTTGGATGGCTCCCAGGGGTTTTGGTGGAGCTGGCTGGTTATTAACCGGGAGAGCAGAAAAGACATCTCCTCAGAGGCCAAAGATGACCAATGAGAGAAGAGGAGGAGGGACCCTCATGGGGGTCAAAAGCTAGAATTGCCAAATATTGTGCAAAAAAGATTTTAAATAGGAGAGTAGCAAAATTCATTTAACTGTACACTTAAGTGGGTGGATTTCACTCAGAGTTATACTCCAATAAAGTTGACTTTAAAAGAAAAAAAAAAGAACTGCCGTAAAAGAAAATAGCAGACCTGGATCCTGGGTCCTAGCTTTTCTACTTATTACCTTCTATAAACTTTGGGCAAGTCACTTCACCTTAATTCCTTTGGCTTTAGAATGTGGATTATAACTGTTTCTCATTTAAACTACTAGATAAATTGGAAATTGACCTGCCAATGTAAGGTCTTATTAGGCATATAGGCCCAATTTCCCAAGAATGAACCTCAAATATACTTAACCCCAAAATATATTAAGCAAAAATCACATCTTGGTTTGATGATTCAGAAGGCACTTCCACAAGTGTTTCAGGCTCATCATAATAACTATTATTTATCTTTGCACCAGAAATGTATGTAATTTCATAAATATCAGTTAATAGAAAGTTCTAGATGAGAGAAGGGTACATAAGCCAACTTTTGAATAAAATTGTATTGTTTTTTAATTGACACACCATGGAACAATCTAATGAGATTATTGTCAAAACTGCTTTAAGATTTCATGAGTTAAATACATAGTTATAGCTGGAAAGGTTTGTTGCAGCTTTGTAGGTTTAATTGCCATTTGCTGGTCCTGAGTGGGTTTGGAGGGATGTGTGGTCAGTGATTCACACCCAAATCATTGTTTTCAGGCAGGAGAATCAAACATTTGGGCAATTAGCCTTGTAAAATTCTTATTTATAGGGAGGTTACAGAGCCTTTAGGATTAGATTCATCCAAAGAGAATGTTAAAGGCTTTCATTGACTGCATGTCTGAAAATTCCTGTTTACCACAATGACATAGAAACTGCATTCTAGGAAAAACATCAGTCTTCCTCCAGGCTTTCTGGAAGCCACATATTTTGGTGAACATTACTTCAGAGAGAACTGGTCTAGGAGCAGAACAACAGCTGTCCATCAAAGGTATAAATTGAGTCTAGTCTAAACTCATCCACCATTAGATTTCATTTGTAATTTTGTTCTGAGGTGGAACCAGAGAGAAAAGGAGGAAGGCTGTTCTTGGTACAAGGACTGGACATTAAATTCTTTAGAGAAATAAAACCAGTTTAGAAGAATAGAATGAATGAGTGGGAAAGGACTGGAAAGGAGGTTAAGACATCAAAAATCATGGTGGAGGGGAAGGAGAAGCTACTGGAGGGACTTTGGGCATGAAGATAACTCCCATACAAAGCTTTTGGAAAAGCTTCCTCGTTATGGACAGGAAGACAAAAAAGTATCATCGTCCTCTTCAAATTCAAAAAGAAAGGTCACGTGTGAAAATCAACATCTGCTTGTGTCTACTTGGTCCAAATTCAAATACTCAAGAACATCTCTACTTGGTCCTCACTCAAAGCATAAACCAACCTCAATTCATAAGCACATCAACAATACAGTTAACACTGGACCCCAGAAAAAACAGCCGGCAAGAGCTCTCCCCACAAGATCTATATTTGTGCCATTTGTTTATACAGAGCCCTAAGTGTACACAGAGCTCTGCAGGGGAACATGCCAAGAAAAGAATACAATGGCTGCCCTTTACAAAATATTTTTCTTTTTAGCCCTAGGGAATAACCAGGGTGGGGACAGAACTATGAAATCTTTGGATCAAAATATATGAAATGAAAAGAAGGAAGCCATAGGTATTTGTTACCTATGAGAGGCCTTCAGACCTCTCTAAGAAAACAAGCTAGACTTTCCCAAACAATATGCATGAGCAGGTTTTTGCTGTATGTAGAAACAAGCCTTCAATTATCACACACACATACACACATACACACAACACAGAAAGGAAATTTAAAGGCATTTTGATGAAAGATATCCATTTAAAAAGTAAGTTTCTATCACTGTGGAAGAAGGGGAGGACCAAGTTGGGGGGGACAAGTGAGTGTCCTGACCACATAGATATTATCTCCCTTTCACAGCCAAACAAATAGACTCAAGTTATTTGCCGAGAACTCTCAAGTAATTGGGTTGAGATTTTTACTCTAACACCTCAGTCTTTCAAATTCACTACAGGATAAAACATCTAATGCATTTTTAAAAAATATTTTTTAAAGTTTTGGAATAATTTTAAATTTATAGGAAAATTGTAGACATAGCTCAAAAGGCTCCTGTATAATCTTCACCCGGCTTCCCCTCATGGTAACATCTTACTTAACCAGGGTACATTTATCAAAACTAAGGCATCAACATTGGTACATTATTATTAACTAAAGACTTTATTCGGATTTTACCAATCTTTCCACTAATATCTTTTTGTCTGTTCCAGGATCCCATATCAAATACAGAAAATGTCACAGGACAGTTATCAAGCATCCTCTCTTGGTGAGAGAGGCTGAGACATGCTTCTCAGAAGAGGTGGGACCCTTCGTGAGCCTGGAGGGGCATGTGGTAATTTCCGGGCAGACAGGGTTAGGGCAGGCATCTCAGTAATATCCGATATAGCTCAGTGTGAGCTAAGTGCCCAAGGAATTTGTAGTTCACACTGGACAAAGACTGCAAAGCTCTAATTATGGACTCTGAGACCAGAGAGGACCACAAGGTTTAGCATCTCCATGCATGAGAGAAGAGCTGTTCCCATGGCCTGAAGTTGCTTTCCCTGCCCTGCACACTGCGAGAAACACAAAGCCTCGGGACCCAGGCTGATTTCTGCAGCTACTTCTCAAGAAAAAGGAACAAAAAGAATAAATTAAATATTTAGACTTGCCGCTTCTCCGGATTCTCTGTTCTTTGCCTCTCCAGGGGCCACCTTCGCCCAGAGGCTCCATGACTGCTGAAGCAGGCTGTGGCGCGGAGCAAACGACAGTGGGGAGGGAGAAAAGTTGAGCTTTTGTCAGCACTGCCTCGGTACCCGGTACCCTCGGGGGTGTCCCCGCTCTGACCTTCTCTGCTTTTGAGATCACTGGTCTTTGAGCTGGATTCAGTGCCTAAGGTAGGCTAAGACTGGCATATTAGCATTCCAACTCTATTTAACTTGGAATAAATTCTAGGTTTAGCTCTTTGGCTAGGATAGAATTTTTCCTCTTCCCCCTCCCTTCCCTCTTCCTGCCTCAGAGCCAGGTCTAGGGTGACGCAAGTGAAGGGCATAGAGCACAAAATGTAAGGAGGCCCATGCATGACCTTAAGAATGAGCCCCTCCTTCAGTTCTGCACCCACCCTAGGCCCTTTGCTTGCCTCATCCCAGTCCCAGGCCAGTTACCAACTCCCCACTCCCCCTTCCAGTCCCCCCTATACCCCTCATCACAATGATTTAGCACCTACAAAATGAAAAGGGGTCAACAAAATCCCAAAATGTCTAGCTTCCCCCAAGTTACAACTAATACAGTTTTAAATGTTCCAACTTCCGGCTTTGAAACAGGACTGAATATGAACAGTCCACCTGCCAGCCCCTGGTGAGAGTTCAGAGTTAGCAGATGGGGGCCGTGGAGGTAGCAAATGTAATCCTGGACACAGCCCCTTGATGCGTGGTCCCAGGTAAGGCACCCACTGCTCTAGCTCATCTACCAAATCTATAAATTAGGGGCTTGGAAAGATGAGACATTCTAGAGTTTCTTAGATTTCTGACTTAGAAATGAAAAACCAGAGAAGGGAAGGAAGTGGGAGAGCAGGCAAGAGGCCCAGAGAGAGCTTACTTACAGAAAAGAGCAGAATTTTACTGTTTATTGTTTTACTGTTTATTTCTCTGGCCTGTTGGACACACTGGCCATCAAAGCAGGGATAACATCTCAGAACTGCCCCCCAAACACCTCAGTCCTAATTTTCTTATATGAAAAATAAAGGAATTTGAATTACTAAATATTCTCAGCCCTGAGGACACAGCCTCATGAGGGGGCTTTAAACACAGCCGTGCCTGAGGTGCTTTTTAATTAGTCAGGCCCAGCCATCAGCACTTTTTAAAATTCCTCAGGCAGTTCTAATATGTTGCCACACTTGGGAACCTCTGTGATAGGTGACAGCTAAGATTCCACCTCTGACATTCCACAAGCCTGAGCAATAACAGGAACTGGTTTTTGACTTGGCTTCTCTGGATGAGTATTCCCATTAAAATGACCACAAGTTTTTAAAAAAGGTTAAGTGCTTCTAATTAAGTCTCTGGCCCTCTGGCAGAAGGAAGTTCAGGAAAAGATATCCAATGATCACAGAGTTAATGAGTAAATTTTCAAGTTGCTCCAGAGGCTCACGGCCACAGTGGCAGCTGAAAAGACCAAGTTAAGTTGCTTCACATGCTCAGAAGCCAGCCCCAGGACATGGCTGCGTTGCTTTAACGGTTATGCAATTACCCAGCTGCCCCCTAAAGATGTGCAAGACCTTGGGTAATCAGCCGGCAGCTTGACCTCCTGGGAGGACACAGTGCCAAATAAACTAGAGGTCCCTAGGTCTGTGAAGGTTGATGGCCAACCTGAGCTGTAAGGAGCAGTAAGTGAACAGGAGACGGCTGTACAATAGCTATTAGGGCCTTAAGTAAACTGGTCATAGACTGGAATGTAACCGAAAGGTCCACAGAAGACTGGGAAACAGTTGATTTCAGGACCAAAGTCCCAGGGCAGAGCTATGTCTAGCTCCTCGCAGCAGATAGTCCCATAGAGCAGTCTCTTATCTAGAGCATAGTTTTTATTCCTTTCCTACCCTTCATTACTCTCCTCTGGACTTCCCATGTGTACTGTGGACACTGAGTGCAATGACCACCAACTGATGCTTTTGAAGAGACCGCCATCTCAAGGCACGCTGTGAGGAGTCTTCTGGCATGGAGGGGAGCAGGGTGGAATTCTCAACCTCAGCTGCACATTGGATTTAGCTGGTCTGGAGTGGGGCCTGGGCATCAGTACATTTTAATGTGCAACCAAGGGAGAGAAGCATTAGGCTAAGCTGTGCCTGGCTCGGGTGAGAAGATGGTGGGAGGATTGGGAAGGAGCCATGGCAAGGATCTCAGGGGGGCCACAAAGGAGACGGAAGGAGAGGACCAAGACATGGAGATTTGACAAGTCTCTAGAAGTCTCATGCTGATGACTGTTAAAGCTAATGCCATACTGAGTCTCATTCATTCATTTGTTCACGCACCAGTTACTGACCATGGCTGGATTCCAGGGCTGTAAAGATGAAGGAGACCCAGTCCCTGCTCTCAGGGAGCACACCGTCTGGTAGGGGAGACAGACCCATAATATAATTATGTAACAGAAGTTGGTCATAGACTGTATATGGACTTGATTACAAGGGCCCAAGGGGCACCCCAATCTGTGGGTGGGGAGCAGGCTCAACCCACTGTCAAGCATGCTGCAAAGAGGCAGAAGCTAAAATATGCATTGAGAGCTTGGAAGGAGGGCCTTGGACAGGGAGAGGAAGGGGCTTCCTGGCCTTTCTGGGCTTAGTCTCCAGAGCCTGTACCCCAAGAAGCCTGGGAAGTAGGTACATACAGGGATACTCTATTGAACAACTCCAGGGGGTGCTACTTATGTTGTATTTTATGAAACCACTGCCTTCTAGAGTTGTGCACAAAGTTGACCTTGTCAGTGGTGGTGATGGAAGCTGGCTCTGACCAGGGAGGCCCATGAGGGGAAGGCTGGGGTGTGCCTCTGCCATGTGACAGGAAAGCCCCTATACAAAAACATGGGATCTGGGCCTGGGGCTCTGAGAGCTTCCATGTCAAGAGGCAGAGGTTTCTCTATTTCCCATCCTATTTCCCTCGAGCCTTCAGTGGAGTAGAACTGACAGGTTGTTGGCCACTCTTTGGGCTGGTGTGGTACCCAGACACCAGCATTGTCTGGGGCCAGGGTGCTGTGGCATCCCCAGAACTGCAGCATGGGCAGTGACCAGAGTGATGAGGTCCCATGAGACCTCACCTGAAGACCCACTGGAAGATACTAGATGGCAGGGAACCCAGAAAGGGAACTTGAGGTTCTGCCACTATTTGGTGGGGATTTATAGCCAGTGGGCTTTGGCTATAACTGTTAACGTGACCTCATTTGTACCCACAATCTATTGAGGACTGGGGAACTGTGGAGGTGGGTTGGGTATATTCAAGTGACATTTAAGTGCTGGGTGAGAAGATAAAGCACTGTGCATGCGCAAGTGGGAGCCCAGCGAAGAGGGGTCTCCCGGGGCAAAGGCTCAGGATAGTCAGGAAATGCCCTTCAGTGATACCCTCTGAGTTGGGTCTTAAAAGATGAATGGAGCTCAGCCCAGTGGACTGAGGAAAGCAATCCAGACAGCAGACAGCATGCACATGGGTAGAAGAGTCTTCCATGATCTAGTAACTGTTTGTGGCTGGGACCTGGGATCTGAGGCTGAGAGAGGCATGTGGGGCCACATTGGGATGTGAGCTAAGTGTACACCTGCCTAGAAGTGTCGACCTTGTCTTGTAGCAGATGAGGACCCCCAGAGAATTCCAATCAGGATTGAGATGTAATCTGATGGGGAGAAAGATCTGTCCAGCGGCTGCACGGCACTGTTGCCAGGTAGTGGGAAGACCTTGAGGAGATTGAGAAACATTCCTTGCTCCCTGTGCCACAACCTGCTTTTGGAGGAAAGGAACAGAAAGGTGGATTTCTGTGGAACGACTGACTCCCCACTGTTTCGCTGTAGCTGACAGAGGAGTGGGCCACAGTCTCTATTGCATTCTCCACTGCTCACTACCATAAAATAAAGGATGCCTTTCAGTTTCCAGGCACTGCAAACACCTTACCTTCCTTCCCTCTGATTCAACTAAGCTTTGAACTTCAAGGGTCTGCTTTCCACATGGGAAGTGAGGGCTCGCTGAGTGAGTTTCTCATGCACCACCCACTAGTTCACTTTGACTGTCCTTTGATGGTCAAACCCATTTCTCTGGACCCCCAGAGTGGTTCCCATCACTGTTCAGGTCAACCTTCTGCTTCCTTCCCCACAAGAAAGCAGCATGGAGCCCCTGGGCTTGTTGATTCAATAAACATTTCTATACTTTATTTGCTCAGATCAGGAAAAAACACAAAACTCTTTGACTGTGAGAAGACACAGACATGCAGACACCATGCCTGCTAAAGTGAATGTCAGAGAGAAGCATTATTTATTCAACTGGCTTGATTAGTGAGTGCCAGACAGCTATTAGAACAAAAATCATGTTTTTGGGCGACTGTGTCTATTTATGTCATGGTGAGCCTCCGTAAGAGCCCAGATAATGCTTGTTATCTTTACCCACACTAGCCAAATGTTTGGATAAATAAAGATGTTGTATAAAATTCCGTATCTGTCACTTTAACACCAATTGGCATAGCATGGAACACATTAAATTGTGCTCCACTTTATGGCTGTGTGGTTTATATGGTCAAAGAAAGGATGAGGAGAGGGCTTCCTGGAACTAAGGATCTACACAGGAATTTCTGCTTAACATGCTGCCCTTCTCTTTGCCCCCTCTGTGGTGCACACACCAGGTCCTTCCCAAGCTGATGGTTCATTGTACATTAAGTAACCGAATCCTTGAGTGGTTGCTAGAATTGTCCACCTGTAATCAGTGGTTTAATCTCAATAGACCTATATATACACAGGTCAGTGTACATCAGTGAAAGTCTTGGACACCCCAGTCCCACTGGCATCCACTTTCTTAGACTGTCTATCTTTGTTTTCTACCTGGCTCTGACCCCTTGCTCCATTTTGGTATCCAGCCTGATTGAGACCCCTTGGGCTTTGTGTCTTGTTCCTGGGTCCCTGGAGAATATGATCTAATTCTGTTTCTTTGCTTTTGACTGTCAGCACTGGGCTTGCACTAACCTTGAACTTCCCCTATGACCACACCCCAGCATACCTATGGACACTGGTGAGCCCCCTGCTGAGCAAGTTCTATTTTCCCACATGGAGGGTTGGACGAAAATGGAAGATGAGTCAGTTGTTACAACCAGAGGACAGTTATTGGGCCCTCCTTGGGCCCTCCCAGGGAGGGTTTAGCTATCCAACGACAACACACAGAACCAAAAGTAGCCAGCCCATTTTATTAGTCAGGCTTCATAGACTAATGAGCCATGCTAAGATAGAACCATTTTTTTTTAAAGCAGCTGCAGACAAATGGGGCATAAACACCTCCTCTTTATGAGATTCTCTATTCATCTGTTTGAACCTTTATACGTAATTGCCCATGCTAAGGTAGACTTAGCACCTAGTGGTCACCTTTTTATCTCCCCCCAAATCGTTCTCATTTTGAAACTTAGGGGCCAATTACTCTTTAGAGGATTTGGGAGGGAGTTGATTAATTAGTCAGGACCAAACTCAAACTATCTTATGCAAAGAAAAGATTGTATTAGATGGCTACTGACGGCATTTATAGCATCTGAGGAAGAATCAAAGAATCCGGTCTTCAGAAAGGCTGGGTGCAGTTGGACCTCACATACAACTAAAGCCAGACACCCCATCTCTGCCAGTCTCTGCTTCTCCCTACAGGAGATCAAGTTCCTATTCCTCTCTGAAGTCCAGCTTTCTCCTCATGGTAGAAAACCCAGCCACCAACAGCTCCTGACTATTTCGTCTTGCAGCTTCATCCACTGGAGAGAGGACCTCTACCCACTCCCTTCTAGTCTGCCATCCTAAATCTTCAGAAGGAGCTCATCAGTCCACTATGTAATATAACAGTTTCCACTATAATGGGGCTGTGGGTATGGCACGGCATGGCATGACAGCCCCACAAAGAAGGGAACTGCCACAATAGCTCCAAACAAGTGGCTTTATCATTTCATCTTGTTCCTGAGCTCTACGAATCCCTGCCCCACAGAGAAGGGAATTGCCACAATTGATAAGCATAAGCCAGGGATTTTATTTCATCTTGTTCCTGAGCTCTACCAATCCCAGCCCCATCTAGCAAAACAAGAATTTCCCTGTTGTGTCCCAGCTATGTCAAAAGACAGAGGCTGCAGTCTGTTTTAGATAATTCACTTGTGGAATCCTTACCAATTATTGGCTTGTAATACAGAGGATCCCTTTTTATCACTATCTAACGGAGAAAAAAATTGAGCTACTCAGTCTGAAAAGTCTCTGTGTCTTAGACAAAGACATTGTTCTCTATGCTGGATGAGGCCAATCTTTGACAAAGGCATTGTGACAGAGAGGTTAAGCTCAGAGGTTGTGGAGTTGATAAAGGCCTGAGTTCAAATGCCTGCTCCAACATTTATAGCTGTGTGACACAGCCCAGTTTTACCATCTATGAATGAGGGCAGTTGCTATCCACTTCCTGGTGCTGGCGTGATGATGATTTGAGACAATGCATGAAGAGCACCAAGCCTGGTGCCTGGCACACAGAAGGCTTTTCATGACACTGCACAGATTTGGTCTTCAGTAACGTCCCTTTCTGATGTCTTTCCCTGCTGCCACTCTTTGGGGCATCCAGGGCTCTGCCTCCAGCCTTGCTCCCCAATTCTTCCTCCTCCATATGATTTCCCAAAGAATCTTTATAAAATATATACCCCCCCCACTCTAATTTAAAATCCTTCCAAGCTCATTAAAACAATCTAAATAAAGTTGAACTCTTTGTCATGGACCCCAAGGCGACTCTCAGTTTGGACCCTGTCTACCTCTCCCACCTCACCCTGTCTGCTCTGAGCTCTCATCACACTTGCTATTGCCCAGATATGCCATGTTCTTTCACTACAAGGCATGTGCACAAGCTGTCCCTTCTTCCTGCAGTGCCTGTCCCCTGGCTAACTCCACCTAGCCTCGCTAACTGGTTTTCAAGATTTCTGTGATTGGTAGATTCCCAGAAACTTCACTGGCCCCAACCCCCATTCTGATTTAGATGTTTCACCTGCCTCCATATATGGCCATGCGTGCCTCTCTCAAAGTCCGTATCACACTGTATTTACTTGTCTCTGCTATTCGATTCTGAGTTTCTTGAGGGTCAGACTGCATTTCCGACACCAAACACAAGACCTGGCATAAAAGAGATAGATGTTCAATAAAGTTGGATGCCTGAAACACCAATGACATAATTGTGAAACTATGTGCACTGGAAAGGATGAAGATGAAACACACAGTCCTTTTCTCCATGTGTCTAAGTGAGCCATCTGGGCGTACGAACCCTGACCTTGCACACAATAATCCAATTGGCACTTCTAGCTGCTCCACAGGAAACAGAATCCAGCATTGTGCATAAAATGTTGAATTTTAAAGTTGGAAACGTACCTGCACAGTCTCTACCTCTTATGATTTTGGTCAAAATACTTAACTGTGTTCTCTTTGCCTATAAACGGTGTTTACTGTACTTGGTTATAGAAAATGAATGAGACAATGCCTATAAAATATAAAAGCATAATTGAAATTCCTTCTGTGTGGCATTGTCATGGTTACTGTTAGAAGATGGCGAATAGCCCAATCTCTAAGCCAAGGTTAATCCCGTTTCTAAATATCGTATCATTGTCTGTCACAAGATACGCTGGTCGTCATGTGCATTTTTTTTCTCTTGTTTGGCTACTGCGTCTCAAGTAGAGACCTGGGGATACATTTTACACCCCTCATGACTTTCAGACTTTATAGTATTCACTGGGCCCTGAGTGTGGAACCAAGGTCACACAGCAAAACTCCTACGATGAGCTCTTTTGCACAACCAGCAAAAAACAACCCTCAGATCAGATCTAACCTGTCCTTACACAAATTTTTATACTTTCACAGGTCAGCCTCTAGTGAGATGAGTAAGAAAAAGGAAAAGCTGAAATTAACTGAGGGTGAGGGTTGCATTATCTATCTGTAAGGATTAGGTATTGGGTTTTAACAATACATATATTAAATATTGCTACGCTTCTTCCTGCTTCTAATTATTAACAAGCTGATGAGCGACTCATGGTAATTATCACCTGGGAATACCACTCAGTGCCCAACTCTCAGGGTGAACTAATTCCTAAGGTCGGGTGACATTGAGCAGGAATATCAAAGTGTGAGGTATATAAAATAATTAATAAGGTAACCATGAGCAACAAGGCCATAAATTCATCATTTGAATGACCCAGCCTAAGAAGGAGGCAGCACAGCCTCATTCGGATTTGCACATTTCTAAACTTTGTTCTGCCACTAATGGTGCAATTTGTAGTCAGTGCCCCCTAAGGTAACCAACACATAGGACCCAGAATGTAAACCTGAGGCAGAGTGGAACTCAGAAAGCCTTCATTCATTGCACAAACATTTAGGAAGCACTCACTGACTACCTGGCACAGCAGCAAGTCCATTAAGATAAGTTCCTGGCCCCATGGGGGAGGTAAATGTATAAACCAATGTGATAAGGGCCATTCCACGTATTCACCGAGGCCCTAAAGGGCCCAGGGAAAGGAGTGGCTAATTCTCCCTGGGAACATTGGAAAGGGTAACCTTGAGGACATGGCTTTTAAGCTAAGTCTTGAGAAGCTCCTCTGGCTGCGAAGTGAGGAAAGGTCATTCCAGGTGAAAGAGAAAAGCAAGTGCTGTTGAATTCCTCCTCACCAGGAGCCAAAGTGGGCCCCTCAGGGCGTGGGCCAGGCAAATTGGCCAAGAACCCCAAAGTCAAGCCAAACAAGGAGTGGGGAGAGCCAGAAAGGAGAGCTGGCCAAGCCCTTTAGAGAGCTGGGAGGCCATCGCCCACACAGGCCAGGTCAGTTGGCAACAGAGTCAAAGTGTCAGAAGCTGGCAGAACAGGAAGCGAGAGGAGACCCAGAAGAGACAGCCGTTCCTGTTTACTGGTAGCAGCCATTTGGTGGGTTGGTCTGGTTTAAAAGCAAGGGACCAGAACAGATTAATTTCCAGGCACAGAGATGGGTATTTGGGGACCAGTAAGGAGTCAGCAGAACAGGAGCATGTATTCTTGAGGAAGTGAAGAGGCAGGAGAAAAACCCCGAAAGTAGGGCAGGGTTTAATCATGGTGGGTCTTTCCTGTTAGCTGATGAATTTGGGTTTCACCTTGTAGTCAATGAGAACATATGGTATTTTAAGCTGGGGAGTGACACAGAATTACTTGAAGGGTAGTAAACACCCACCCCATTTCACCCCACCCCCATCTCAGAACACCCTGGATGCTTATTTGCAATAAATAAACATCATTTTAGCTGTACCCTAGACCTGAATTCATATTAAATGGGAGACCCAGAAATCTGCATTTTTAAACCTGTTTCTCCCTGGTAATTTGGAGGCACCCTAGAGTCTGCCAGCAGGCATCTGTTTAAGAGCAGACAGGGCCTGTACTGAAGAGGAGACTAGTAAAGAAACAGGGAAGCAAAGAACCTGTCACACAAAGTAGATGCACAGTAAGTGGGACAGATAAATGAGTGAATGGAATATAGACCAGTTTTAGAGACTAATGGGATGGAGCGACGTCACCTCCAAAGCGTAAGGTAGAACCATATGACATTGCCATTTTTGTGGGTCAAAACAGGATGAATACTGTCAATTCATACACTTCAATTTAATAATGAAATCAATAAAAGCTATGCCCTTATGATATAAGTTTTTTCTATCAGTGTGGTGGTATGTTACTCATTTTTCACAACTGAGGGGAACTCTAAGGGGTCACCATAGGGACTTCAGCTCCCTTCTGTAATCTCTATGCCAGTCTGGAGAGGCTTTGAGGAATTTGGGACTGCTCATGGAAAAAAACATGACCACTGAAGGCGGTAATTTACAAGCTTTGTTGAGCAGTGCTTGGACAGGTTTGCCTGAGAGGGGAAGACTATACAGAGGCTTACAGTGAGGGGACCACTGTCCAGAAGGGGAGGAAGACATGGAGAGAGAGGTCTGAGAGGGAGTTACATGTCCAGGTGATGTCACCCAGGGGAGTCTCTGGGTTAGAGAAATCCAAAGGACCATAGCACCTTGGGCCATATAACCACATGGCTCTAGCTTCTCAATGGCCAGCAGATGCTAGGTGAGGTTTCACTGGTGTGAAAAACAGGCAGGCTCTAAATGGCTAAAAATATCTGCTTGGTTGGGCTATTTTTGAAATAATAGGATGTGTAAAAATTTGAGTTTGGTTTTGGCTGGCTAATGTGTCCAGCCTGCAGCAAAGAAATAATCCATCTAGGGGCCAATACACAGAAGTCATCCTTGGCTCATTTATATAACCCAGTTCTGGCCTGAATGACCCGCGCTCCATTCCTCCCACTTCCCCTGCCCTGCACGAGGGGGCAGGAATTCTTCCTTGTTACACTGACTGATACGGTAGCTGGGTTAGCCAATGGGAGACACTGGCAGAGATTGGAACACAGGAGAAGCTGGAGTATTTCTCACCCTCGTTACTGTCTTAGGCTGCATTGATAGCGGGGGGTGGGGGGGCACCTTTGTACTTGAGGTGACCCCTGCCTCTCGGCTCTGGGAACTCACCTTCTCCCTTCGATTGTCCCTCCAGCTTACAGATGATAGTGACATCCAACTATTGCTAGTCTTCCAGTTGTCTCCTTGTCCCCTGGTTGGTTTCTCAGTTTCATCCATCACCTTTGTAACTAATTCCCCCTATTCAATTCCCTCTATTTAAATACTAGGGGTGGTTTCTGATTTCCTAGTTGTACTCTGACTGACACAATCTCTTAGTTCTCCCCAGGCCTCCAAATCATGATAATAATAGGGGAAGTCTTTAACAGAGACAACTGATATTTTCACAATCTTATGTAAAATGTGAATAAAGGCATCTATAAAAAAGTTTTTTCTCTGTTTCTATCTATCTAACAAATACAAGGTAAGGAATAGGATATTAACAGGCTCAAGATAAGGCACCCAGTATGCTCACACTTCCCTGCACCCCTAAGCAATCCTGTGCTGAAATTCTGAAGCCACTCTGTTCATAGCAACTGTTCTTCATGTTGAGAGGCAGCCCATGATCACACACTTTGGCGCTGCAGGGAAGAGGAGGGTGAGGCCACCAGAGTGGAAGCTGTGAATGAAAAAGAGTTTCTATGGAAAGTAACTTCACAGGGTGATCTTGTCATAAATTCTTTACTGGGCAAGTTGTGGTAGGTAATCATGCCCAGGCAAACAACCTTTTAGTAAATGTTTACCTTTGCCTAAGTAAGTCCTGTCCATTGTTTTTGTACATCTAGTTTAAACACATCTTTGAAATAAGCATAACCACGCTGAAGAACACAAAAAATCTTGTTAACTATCCTGTAATCCATTCCCCACCTTGATTTCTCCTACCTCCATTGTAATCTTCCTTATTTCTCTCCTGACTTTCAAATGCATAAAAGAAACTGCAGAACTGTCATTCTCTGGAGTATCTGAAATCTTACTTCCCAGCAATTGTCATCAGTTGGGCTTACATAAAATCTTTTAAAAATTCTTTATAGGTTTGGACATTTCTTATACTGAAAGAGCTCAGCTCTTCCAGACAATAGTACATCAACAGTTGAGAATTTGGCAATCCTTGGAGAATTCTCTGACTCCTAAACTTGGCCAGCCTTACTTAGTCATCCAATGTCCACTTTTATAGCTTCTTCCTAAGACAAAGAAAAACAGTAAAATCATCTGCGGTCCCATGGCCAGAGATAACCTCCTGTTAACACTTCGGCATACAAAGTCAGACAATTAAGTTTGCGAACTTTCTGTCGCGTAAGTGCACAGTGGAAAGTTCGTGAACTTAATTGTCTGACCCAGTTTTTTATTTTTCCTGTAAGTATATAATGGTTCTTTTACTTAAATAGGAAATTGCTCTAGAGTCTGATGTTTTTCCCTTAGTATGTTGTGAATCTTTTCCATAACTTATGAAAAATCTTCTGCATTGTAATTTTTAGTGATGCATAGTGCTCTAGAAGATGAAGATGTCTTACCATTTTATTTATCGAGCCCCTTGAACTTCCAATATTTCCCTGGAATTAACAATGTTTTGATAAACATGCTTGCTGTGCACACCCTTAATAATGTATAAACGCCTAAAGGGGAAATTCTTGAGCAGAAAGTGCGCACATTTTAATACTTAATGGCAATTATGCCAATAGCTACAGAGAGGTTTCTGTTTTGTTTTGTTTTGTTTTGAGTTGCTTTTTAAGATTTTGCTTTTTTCAAATAACAAACACCAATGCTAGTAAGATACAGAAAAAAAACAGCTAAGTTATCGCTTCTGGAAAGCAAGAACCTGGGTGTGTCTATCTTGGCAGCAGTGTCTATCCACCACAGTCCAATAAATGTTGAATTTGAAAAAAAGATTCACAAGAGTATATTCAACCTCTGTGAATTATTTTCATAAATTAGGGCAGATGACACTCTGTAATGTTTATTCCAGTGGTTTTCACACTGACTGCACATTAGAATCACCTAGGGAACTTTTCAAAGTTATGGGCTCCTGGACCCCACTAAAGACGATTAAAAGAATCTTGGAAGGAGGCAGGCAGTCCCAGCATCAGTTTATTTCCAAAGCTTCCCAGAGGATTCTAATGTGCAATCTAGGTTAGGAACCGAAAAACGGCAGATAACTGAAAAAGGAAAAACGGTTTTGTTCCTTCTCCTTAATCATCATAGAGAATATAAAAGTCATAAAAATGGGGAAACTCAGCGATTTGGGGACTATATGGACCCAAGGCTGATTTCATAATATTTCTCTGAGAGCTAGTTTAATATCTTTTAAAGGCGGTATGTTTCCCTCTGCACTCAAAGTGCCAGGCTTTCAAGAAAACCCTATCTTTTTGTTATCCTTATATGGAAACCAGGACTCCACAGATGGCAGGAAAATGGATTGTGTCCGCTCACATTAGAGATGCTTTTATTTGCAAGGCATCACATTCATATTGACTGCGGGGACAGACTAACGTGATTTATTTCAAATAAAAATGGAGGCACCCTGGGCTCTGTCTTTGCACATTACCATAAGACAGAGTCTTATCTGTGATCAGGACACACTGGATTGCCAGTCATAGAAACTATTTGCAGGGGCTGCAAGAGGCCACTCTTGTTCTGTGACTAAATGTTGGAGAATCTCCATATGCCCAACTGTCTGAATTTCATAGCAGCAAGGGTTCCCACCCAGAGTCCCACTGCTCCAGATCAGTCAGCAAAATATAAGGGAAGCACCATTTATATTTACTTTTTGCCATTAATGCTTTAATTACATACTCCTACACATGCCCTCAAAGCGCAGCATAACATTTTGAAAAGAAAACGCAGTAGGCGCAGTCCATTCATTCCTGAAAGAAATCATCTCTAGTGACGTAAAAACAGCCCCAGCCTTGGGCTTTCCAGGATTCCACTTCAGCTCAGCAGTGTGACATCAGCCAGGAGTCTACCTGCTGTCTGAACTGCTCCCAGCTTCTTCCCAAGGCTGGTTTACAGGAAATCCCAGCCCCAGGGGGAAAGGGAGGGCAGAAGGCACAGCTCATTTCCCCCACCTGTCAGGCAAAGAGCAGAACTGAGTCCCAGTAGCCCACTACCCCGCTCTGACCTGGGAATGACATTTCAAGAAGGGTCAGTGATGTGGAATGGGCCTCAGAAATCTTCTGGTTCAGAACTCCCAATTTACAGATGAGAAAATGAGACCAGAGGAATAACTGATTTGCCCAGGATCGTGCAATGACTCAGTGACAGAGTTTAGGATACAGGTCTCCAGATTCTCAGGATTCCTCCACTTTGCCTATAAGCTCTCAAGCTTGACTTCACAATAGAATCGCCTAGGGAGCTTTTGAAAACTCTGCCAAGACCCACCCTCAGAGATCCTGGTTTAATTGACCTGGGGAGGGGCCTGGACAGCAGTTTTTTTATAGTTCCGCCCCCACCAGGTGATGGTCATGTGCACCCAGGCCTGAGTAACAATATAAATATAAATAAGTAACAGCAGTGATTGACGCAGCATGGGACGGTTGGGGGAAGCGGCATTTGAGTCCACATTTAAAGGATGAATACCAGTTTGCTGAGAGGATAAGACTCAGAATGGTTTGCCAGGGGGGAGGGAACAGCATGTGCAAAGGCCTGGAGGCATGAAACAACACAGCACATTTGGCATATCAAAAGCAGGGTGCAAGGTGGGTGGGAGCAGTGGCTACAGAGCTAGGGAGGCAGACAGGGGCTGGATCTCAAAGGACCTTAGACTATAAGCCTTTGTAAGCACTGGGGATTATCCTGAAATAGTGAAACACTGAGATGTGTCGTGCAGAAAAATGACAAACTTGCGTTTTAGGCAAATAACCCTAATGGCGGTGTGGATAATGAACTGGAAGGGAGGCAGAGAGACCAGCTCAGAGGGAGGCAGAGAGATGATAAGGGCTTGAGTGAAGTAGGCAGTGGCAAAAGGATTGACAGACAGGTAGGACCTGAACTCTGAATTCTGCCCCTGATTCATTGCATTTCAAAGGTGGAATTGATAGGATGAGGTGGTTGATCGGCCAAGGGGTGAGAAGGACTAATTCCAACCAGCTTTCCCTGCTCCCCTTCCTGTACTCTGAACTGCGTAACTCCCCACTTTCTTTGACTTTGCTGGTCTCTCAGCCTAGGATGCCGATCCCTCCCTCATCTCCAAATGTCCCAATAGGATGCATCTTTTAGGTCTCAAGTCAAGGCTGCTTCCTTTAGAAATCTGGTTTTTACCTAAAGGAAGGAAGGAGTAAAGTTCAGAACGTCCATGCTCCATGTTCTCAAGAGTAAGTCATTGCATTTTGCCTCCTGAGAAGTCTTCCTTCTCAGCTGTAAGGTAAACTACTATTCCTTCAAAACTCTGTCCCGGGAAGTTGCCCTTGACACCCATAGACACAGGTGGTGTCCCCATAGCATTTTTGGATTCTTCTGTCAGTATTTAGAGAATTGTTCCATGTTGTCAATAATTATTCCTTTGCCCATGCATTTCCCCCTAGACTAAAATAAGCTCTTTTGAAAGTCAGGGGCACTGTCTTTTTATTCTGTCTCTTGTCCTAACACATGCACAGAAGAAAGATATTTGATAAAAGTTTGTTGAATGAATGAATGTTGTAGGCTGAGTTCCTGAAATCCAGGGAAATGCTCGATGATGATGGCAATGATGATGATGATGGCGATGATGGTTACAGCATGCTCGCCTGGAATAGGGCACCTCAGAGTTACCGTACCAGCATTATTTGGAGCCCAAGGGTGGAATACTATACCAAGGAACTACACCCGTGTAATTTGAACCAGTCTGCAGACCATCTGGAAGACTTTCTAAGACCACAAGGCTGGGAACTGAACTTTGAGAACCGCTTCTAGGATGTTCTCTCAGAGGACCCTTCAGCCATGTCAGGGAAAGGAAGCCTGCCCTTTTCAGAATGAGGCTTTTCTTGTCATTGGGCTATTTTCCCTTGGGCTAGGCCTTCTTCCACCTTCCTCAGATAACTATCATGTTTCCCTAAAAATAAGACCTAGCCGGACAATCAACTCTAATGTGTCATTTGGAGCAAAAATTAATATAAGACTCAGTCTTATATTATTTAAGACCTGGTATTATATTATATTATACCCAGTATTATATTATATTATATTATATTATATTATATTATATTATATTATATTATATTATATTATATTATATTACATTATATTAACCCAGTCTTATTTTACTATAAGACCAGGTCTTATACTAATTTTTGCTCCAAAAGATGCATTAGAACTGATTGTCTGGCTAGGTCTTATTTTCAGGGAAACAAGGTAGTGTCTTCAGGAAGCACCTCCTTCTCCAGGACTTCTGGGTCTTCGCTGGGTGTTTTGAAGAAACTTCTGATTCATTGAACACTTAAGGTGTGCTCCCAATTGTTGCTATCTTAATCCTCCCACACGGTTACCTCCTTAAAGTGCTGCAAGATTCATGGGAATTTCAGATGCTATAGCAAATTGAAGGGAAAAATTTAGGCCTCAGTAGTGTCCCCCGGATCCCCTACCATGAGGGAGATATATATATATATATATATATATATATATATATATATATATATATATATATGAGAGCCATTCCAGCTTCCCTTGAACCACACATCCGGACAAAGAGGTCCAGATCTTTAGTCTGAACTGACAGCTGAAGGATGGGACCTTGAATCAGCATAGCAATCAGATTTCTCTGCTTGAGGGCAGCATTGCCGAAACTAAAAGGAATTAATTTTATCCGGAGCAGCCTCTCTGCACACTTGTCCCCCTGTGGCAATTGTGATGCTCAGGCTTGTATGCTGGGGCTGAGGGGGTAGTGGGGGAGACGGAGAGAATGATGAGGAAGAGAAGGAAGGGAAGCCCCTCCTACACACACGTACAGGGAGGTTGACCAGGCACTCTGCTGACACCGGGGAAAGTGAACCCCTTCCAAACAGGCCGTATTTCTCCCTGTGAACCTGAGGGTGTGAGCAACAACATTCCCCCAGAGGCTTTGGCTCTGCAACAAGTTCCTGGCTGTTCTCTAGCAACTGCTGCAGATACACAGGTTGGGCCAGGGTAGGGCAGGTGGGGTTGGCCCAGCCCTTCATCTCTCTCTGACAAGTCCAGACTGGAGGGGCCTCCTTCAGGAGGGCAGCTCTGCTCGGAAATGAGGTCTGGGGGAAAGTCCCAGACAGAAAAGCCTCTCTTTCTGGGAGACTTGTCAGCTTTAAATCACCTAGAGGAAGTGTGGGGCGGAGGCCCGACCTGATACCCTTAAAGCAGCTACAAGTAAAGGATATAGTGAAATCATGCTGAGGGCAAGTTTAAAAAAAATTGAGTCAAATGGAAAATACAACATCCGCATCCCAAGTGTTACTACAGCACCTGTTGCCCAGAGGGGTGGATGTGCTCTCTCCAGGATAATGCTTGGAAGGCTCCAGAATTTGGTCTCCATCGCACTGCCCAATCTGATACTATTCTTTAAGGCCAGATTCTTTCTAGATCTTAAGTTTGACCTCCAGCATTACTGGATTGGGTTCTCAATGTAGACAATTTGAATTTTCAGTGAAAAACATCAATCCTCTCTCGGGATTTTACTTCTTGTACTCTGATATTAGACAGAGACTACCTCTGTCTCCCAGATCTGGCTGTAGAATTTCACTACCACACTCCAGCCCCAGAACATTCAGACTGCCCCCAGGGCCGAGTTTTGGGTGGATCCAAGGTCCCATCCAGCAGGTCACCCCTTTTCTGGGGCATGGTCCATCCAATAGAAAAGCCATTTTCCAGATGGCCTTAAAGCTCCCCACTAAGTGTCTCCTTCTAGATTGATTTGGAAACACCCATTATGTACTAGGCACTTTGCTAGGCCCTGGGAATACAAAAAGAGTAACACTAGAGAGAGGAAGCAGCAAACCAGAAGGTCCTTTTCTCTGTTGAGAGTAGAGGACTGACCATAAAGTGTGACATTGGCTTGTGAGATAGGTTTAACTGGAAACTCTCAAATAGTTTATGTCATCAGAGTTTCCCAGGTCTTACTTCCCACCTTCTCTGCAGTTAGTCTTGTAGGTGGTGTTCCCCCAGTGACAACTAAGCCGAACTCTGTTGCAGTTTTCCATCTAGCACAATACACGTCTTTGAGCCTGGGAGAGAAGTTGTCCGAGAGGAGGGACCGGAGATGGGGAAGGCCAACGCACCCAGGCATTCCACCTGTAGTTGGCAGTGCCACAACCTTGGTTTGTTCACCGGTTCAAAGCCTACCACTGCAGTCTTCATGACCTACCCTCTCCCTGTAGAAGGGGTTAGGAAGAACAACTGTGCTAAAACCAGCCTGAGGGGCTCGGTCCACTTTAAAATGTGGCCACACCAATGCAGGTGAAGGTATCCTGGGCCTTTAAAAGAACGATGCAGGTAGCTCACCTTCCACTGTGCTCAGTGTGGGGAAAGTGTGGTCTCTGCTTCTTAATATTTTTTTGTGCTGCCAGAGTCCAAAGACTTGGAGGAATTCCTGCAGAACAGCTCACTTTCCCATTCCCTCACAGAACACAGCAATGTTGGAGCAAACATCAAAGTCTAAAGAGTCATTATATTCAGAGTGAGAGTAATAAACAGACATTTTCACTCCCTTCCTTTCCAGTTGGTTTCAGTCCTCAGGTCCTCAGCCCCTGGCTTGGGGCACCTGTTCTGGGCAGTTCCAGAGACCAACAATAGCCATTCAGCAGTAGAGCTTGAACTACAGATTGTTCTCTATGACTCTTCACTGCGACTGTGTTTGCAGTAATGAAGAGCTAGGCCACCAAGTCCACGTCCTCGGAGCATGGCCTTAGACCTAGTTGTAAATCTCACTTCTGCCACTACCAGCAATGTGGTCCTGGGCAACTTAATTTCTCTGAGTCTCAGTTTCCTCATCTGTAAAATGAAGTTAACAATAGTACCTATCTCATGGAGTTCATGTGACGATTGAATTACACACATGTGAAGAGTGTAGCACACATGTGGCACATAATTAGTGCTCAACCAATGGCCCACTAATGTACTGTTGGTCTGCGATGGGAGGGGCATAGTATCCCTTTGACAGCCATTATCTATTAACCAGGACAATTAAGAAAGCAACAATTTTGCCTATTAAAATCCCCACACCTCTTTTCCCTCTATTTAGCCCTTCCTTCATTCTTTCTTCATTGTCGGCCTTCCGCTCCCACAAAATGTAAAGCTCATTGAGGACACAGGTTATGACCCAGTGGTCAGCAGACTCTTTCTATGTTAGCAGATAGTCCATAAATATGTGTGCTTGGATGCATGGATTTTTTCCAACTGACTAGTTGAATATGACTTCTGATGCTGATGGGTATCAGTACCCAGAAAATATAACATATTTGAAGGCTGGGTTGACATGGGTTTAATATTTACTAACATTTTCCCTTGCCTGCCACCTATTTCTTTTGAAGCATTAAATCCAGTCTTTAGATCTGGCTGCTTTGCATGACTGGGTTAGGTTGCAGATGAGAATTTTGCAAAGCAAAAAGGATACATCACCCCAGTTTGCATCTCAATTTCTGTTCCTCTCAAAAGCCTCAGAGACCCCCAGCAATAACCACGTGCAAGGCAAAGAAATAAAGAACTCTGGCTGAGAAGACACTAAATGAGTCTCTGGAACATAGTAAAAGACCTGTCTGAGGGTATACCCTTCCTCTGGATTTCTTTCTGGCCCCTGCCACAGACTCTGAAGAGAACAAGTACTCATAGGGGCGGTTCCTCCTGGATAATGAGAGAAGACACATTAAAAACCTTGTTTCGAATCGCTGCTTGGCACTTTGGATTCATTATATATAGGTCAGATCACGTCTGTGTGCACAGCGGTGGGTACCAAGCTTCGCTCCTGATCACAACACTAACCTGTAATACAGAGTTTCTGTGACACAGAGTCCCTCCGTGATAAAAAACCTGCAAGGCCCAAATAACCAAGGAGTTCTTTTAATCCCCTTTCATCAGCCTTCCAGGGAAGGTCTACTGTGCTTCTCCCCTCCAGTCTCTTAAATCATAGTGATGATGAGGCCTTGGGAAAGGCAGGTGGCTGATAATATGAGTGCATTATTGTAGCCCAGCATTGTTGTATTAAAAAGAGGAGTCTGGTTGAGAAGGAAGCGAAAGGCCCAGGCTGGATTATAACGACTGAGGGCATCAGAATTCTAGGAAAAGAATCCACAATAGGGCTTTGTTTGTTTGTATTTGTTTTAATAATTCTCAAAAAGGTCTCAATGCCACCTGTAGATTTATTGCATGGGGTGAGATGTCCCCTCTCATCAGGGGCATCTGTCTTCAGTAAAACCTCAAAGCCTGTAACCAAGGCTTTGCCTGCCCAGTGAGCATGACTGGGTCATTGCCATTCCGATTTTCAAAAGCCATGTCCCCTGGGAAGCCCTGCCCAGCTGGGAGGCCCCATCCAGTGTGGTGATCCAGGTCACCCCACAAAGCCCTTAAGCTCCACCTGCCAGAACATGAGGGACCCACATAGCCCAGAGTTTCCCTTCAAATATCTCACCCATTGTCCCCACGATTAGACTTGTGTCTGACAGGAGATTTCAGTGGGGGAGGATTGGAATCTATGACCATCGTAAACATCCCTGTGATAGAAATCGATCCCTTTTACCAAGTCCCTCACCTCCATCATGTCCACCCTCTTCCGAGGCCTTCTCTGAGATGCTCCCTGAAAGTACAATTTGCTTAGCCCCCTCCACCCCCGGGACTCCCTAGCTCCTGTTCCTGCTCTATTTTTCTCCACAGGATGTACTACCTGTGACATAATTTACTTTTTATTTGTATGTTTACCATCTCTTTCCACTAGACTGTAAGCTCCAAGCAGGCAGGGATTTTTGTCTATTTTATTCACTGTATACTCAGTACCTAGCACAATGTGTGGCACATAGTAGGCACTCAATAAACATATTTTTGGAATCAAAACCTACTGACAAGGAAGGGCTTTGCATTGATTACAGCCTCCAAGCCAACCCTGCAAGTGAATATTGGCCTCTGAGAGAACCTAAGTGTCCTCCTCAGAGGACTGCTACCCCCTCAGAGGTGTTTTAATGACTACTGCATTAGTGGGTAGAGTCACTGCCTGGTTAAAAGTCTCAGACTGTGTGTATGTTTTCCTTTCTTCTGTTTCTTTCTTAAGTCTAAATTGGTAGAAGAGCCAGACCCTGCTCCCCTCCGCTTTCTTTCTCTCTGGTGGGCTTGCTTCTGGCAAGAAATCTGCAGAAAGAAGTCAGTCTTGGCCTAAGGCTTGATCTCCTGGAAAATGGCTGGCACCCCACATTCTTATTCTCACTGGGAGAGGTGGCTCAAAAAGTCACGGTTCTTAGTTGAACAACAGAAATCCACACTGACAATTCGGCACCTGTTCATCTTGGCCCCCACCTCTCCAGCCTCCAGCGAGCATCTCTGAGCTTCCGTCAGCCCTGATTCCCTCACTGCCTTAGCACCCCTGCCACCTGATACCCGCCCTGCGCCCACCTGCTTCATTCCACTCCTGTCTGGACCCCAGCCTCATCCTTCCCCCTTGGCTCTCCCAAGAACTCTTCTTAAGAAATCTTGACTCCAAAGTAGGCAAAGTTTCCTTCACACCTAGAGAGAAGGGGTGATTGCACTCCTGATATGCTGAATGCAATAAATGCCAGCAAATTTTATACTTTAAAATAGTTCATTGTATTTAGATGAATCTTACCTCAAAAATAAAAAGTCCTTTCACCCTAGACTGGTTTTGTTCACTCCATTCTCTTACCTAAAGCCATCATCAAAGCCTGGCACTCCCTTGAAAGAATGTTCCATATGTCCTAATGCACCTTATCTCCAGCTTCTTTTGCAACCCTTTCCTATTCTATAAAAGTTCTTAATATGAAGTCCACGAACATCCCAAAGAAGTCTATGAACTCCCTGAAAATATTTGCAAAACTTTAAACATTGTACATAGCATTAAAATGTTTTAAAGGAGGGTGTGATCTCCAAAAACATTAACGTAAAATGCTTCTGTAAAAACAAGAGGAAGAAATTGATGTATATTTGCATATATGTGCACAAAATATATCTAGAGCAGTAGTTCTCAAATCTCAGCATGCAGCAGAATCATCAAGAGGGCTCGTTAAGATTTCTGAGCCCCACCCCCAAATTCTTCTTCTCTAAGTATGGGGTATGGCCTGAGAATTTGCGTTTTAACAAGTTCCCAGGTGATTATTTTGCTGCTACTCCAGGGACCACATGGCTCTTGTGAGGTACATAAAAACTTCATATAATTGCCTCCAGGGGAACGGAACCTTGCTGGTTGGGAGCAAGTGTAGAAGGAATTTTCACTATGCACCCTTTTGTATCTTTTGAATTTCCATGTATGTGAATATATTACCTACTCAGAAACAAATTTGAAAATGAAAAAAAGAAAAGAAAAATATCACTACCTTAAACCTGCCCTGTCCCTCATCCAGGTGAGAAGGGAGAGAGACCAGCTTTCTTTACATTCCTAGTGACTTTCAGAAGGTCACCCCTCTCGCTCGCGCGCTCTCTCTCTCTCTCTCTCTCTCTCTCACACACACACACACACACACACACTGCTTCTCACTGGTATGGTGTGTGTTCACTCTTTGTTACTTTATTCAAATAACCCCTGCTGCTGAATACCAGCACCCATTTTCACCTTCCAAGAGAAAACCTACTCCTGTTTACATTTTTGCTCTCATACCCACAGGATTCATTGTTCTCAGAGGCTTTTAGTAGTTATCAAACCCATCAATCTCTGGACTTTCTATGTCCTCAAACTTGGGGAACTTCACAAACCCCCTCTCCTGTCCACAGCAGCCCCAGACCACCAAGGACTCATCTCATTGTCAGCGTCTCATAAATTCAGTATTGATCATGGCATTTTCTATGTGATATAACTTTGATCATGATTATATTTTTTAGCTGCTCTCCCCAATTCCTATCTCTGTCATATTAGCACTCAGTTTACTTTTTTTTTTAAATGAGTGATGATGTTTATTATATATTTGACTCTGGTTCAACAGGATGAAATCTTGGTTATCAGATAAAAGGTGTGTCTAAGCAGAACTTCAGATGGTGTCATTATTTTATTCACTGATCTTAGATCAAGCTGGCGACAAGACAAAGACTGATAGACAAATCTCATAATGAAGTAAGAATATTCAGATTATAGTCACTTGTTTTCAGGAGTCACGCATCTGGAGGGAGATGTACAAGCAGTACTGAGAAGTGGAGGAAGGAGGGAGACGGTTTCCCTGGGGAGTCCAGAAGTCCCTCCAGATGTGATAACGTTCCAAGAAGTGAAAGTTCATTCTGTGCTCTGTCCATACGCAGAATCCTTCCCCTTTTGCCATCTAGGGATTCTCAAGTTTGGAGAATCATTTAGATTCTAAATCATTCTAAATCTCTAAATTTTAGGGACATTCAACCCAAACTTTTGACACTCTCTGAAAGAAAGCCATTAGTAATAAAACCTGTCTAGTTATCTGCAGTGGATACTCTTACTGAATAATATAAGACTGAAGTCATTTGAATATACCTGAAAGGTAGTCAAGCGTCAGAACTCTGCCGTAATGGCTGTGAATGGCAAAGCCGAAGTTAGTCCTCCTTGAGCCGAATTTTCAGAATACCCAGGTTTTTGAAATACAGCCCATGAGAATCAGAAACCTATAAAGTAGTCACAGTTCCATTACTGAGAGCATTACTAGGAATTTGAGTACCAACTATGCAAAGTTTATTACAAAACTAAAATGAAGTTGATCTTAAACACTGAAAATATTCAAAGTAAATAACACAGAAGAAGACAGTTGCCATAACAAACTCTCACTTCCGAAAAACAACCTTTCTTTTCTTTTTTTTTCTCCTTTCTTCCCTCTCTGCTTTCTTTCCTCCCTCCCTTCCTTCCTTTCTCTCCCGCACCTCCAACCCTCTCTCTCTCTTTCTTTCTGGTGAACACTTCTTTTTCTTGGTATAGCTTTGATATTTGAACCAAATTGCATGTGCTCTTTTTTTAATTATTTTTTTTCAGTTACAGTTGACATTCGATATTATTTTATATTAGTTTCAGGTGTACAGCATGGTGGTTAGATATTTATATAATTTATGCAATTAGTCTAGTACCCACCTGGCATTATACACAGTGTTGCAACATCACTGACTGTATTCCCTGTGCTGTAGTTTACATCCCATGACTATTTTGTAACTACTGATTTGTGTTTCTTAATCCCTTCAACCTTTTTCACCCAGCTCCTACCCCCCGTTCCCTAGCAACCATCAGTGTCTCCTCTGTATCTATGAGCTTGTTTCTATTTTGTTTGTTCATTTTCAATGTATTTTTTATTGTCTTATTCCACTACTCAAAAATTTTCAATACTTGCCCATCACCTTGGGAGCAAAATATAAATTCATTAACTTGGATTTTGAAGTCCCTCCACAGTCTAGGCCCTAATCTGTATTTCCAGGCTAGTTTGTTCAGAAGTATTCTTTAGCCAATTTAATCTACTTGCCACTTGCCACAAACATTGGGTACCTCCCCACCTCTGCCACCACCTATCTTTGCAATTCTTCCCACCCTGTCAAAACTCTACCCATTTTCTAAAACCTATGTCAATATTGGGTACAATTTATTGCCCCTATTGAATTGCATGTTTCTTGAAGACAAATACATTGTCATACATTTCTGTGTTCCTCAGCACTTTCCCCATTGTAGGGGAAAGGAAAGAAGTTAGCATATATTGAGTACTTCCTGTGTGCCAGAGACTGAAAATCCTTTTATAAATGTTATTTCATTAAAGCCTAATAGTGACTCTATTCAGTAGGAATTACTATTCTAATCCATCAGTGATAAACTGGGGCTCAATGGAGTCATTTGCCCAAAGTCACAAAGCTAGTAACTGGTAGAGCCAAAATGTGAACCTAAGATATTCCTAATAAATACATTTGAGGAAGAAGGAATGTGTAAAGAATTATTTATGCTCAACAGAAGATAAAATCACAAAAGAAAGAAAATGACTAAAAAAATTCAGCCTTATCAGTTGTCTGTCTAAGAAAATAAAGCAATAATTAAATACTGTTTACCACCAATCAAATTAAAAGTTATTGCATATCCAATCATACATTGGCAAGGGTTGGGGAACAGGCACTTTTTGTACGACTGACAGAAGTAAAAATTGGATCATCCCTAGAAGGCAGTCTGGCCTTTAACAATGTGCAGAGGCTTTGACTTAATTAATTCCACTTCAGATGATGGATAAGCAACCTTGTGGGCAATGTATGGGTAATGAAATATAATATAGACTGCAACTATTTTAAAACATGGGGCATGTCTTATTTTTAAGTGAACAAATAATACTTGCCTTCAATTAAATAAGTAATCCTGGTGACACCATATCAATAAAAAAAATTAATTCCACTTCTAGAAATATACCCTAAGATAGCAGCAAAAGATGCATATAAACAATTATAATTAAGGATGTTCATCTTGGTATGAAAAACCAGAACGAAACTCAATGTCCAACAATCAGCATTTATTAAATAGTCTGTGCTCACATCTACCATGGAACCCAGTACAGCAATAAAAAAAATCATGTTCTATAAAGATATTTAATGACATGGAAATGTGCTAATGATGTATTAAGTAAAAACACAAATCAGGTGACAAAATAGCATTGCAATATGATGCGATATGTTTAGAAGATTGTGAACATAGAATGCCTCGAAGGAGCTGTTCTAAAATGTTTGATAGAGGTTATCTCTGAGTAGAGTGATTACAGGTGGATTTTTATTTTCATTGGGCGTATCAGTATTTTCAAACTTTCCACACTGAGTGTATGCTACCTTTATAATAGAAAAAAATGGGGGAGGGGGTTTGCATTGATATTAACTATGCTTCCTAGTACGAGAACAAACAAGACCCATCAGACAAGAGGTCTTCTGAAGGAGAGCCTTCCGGGACTCTGTCAACTGCCCACCCCTGAGATGCCACACCCTTGAGTTGGGCAAGATTCTGGCAACAGTGGGAAGTACGGGGGTGGGCAGTTTCCATTTCTGCTGCTGCTTATCAGGACTGCACCAAGGGCCTGGGGGAGGCACCATGGCGGTGCCCCACCCGTGGCCAGGGCCCCAGCCTGGCACTTGCAAAGCCTTCCGTGTAAGAATCCAACTAAACCAGTGACTGAGGGAGCAACACGGGCGCAGATTCCAAGAGAAGGAGCGTGCATCCTGACTTTGTCTTGGAATGGGAGGTGGTTTGTGGTTAAGCACACCTCCGCAGGAGCAGGGCAGGCTGGAGGCCAAGTGAAAGCAGAGCGTGTGAGTGAATCATAGGAGTGAAAACAAACACACAAAACAAGTACAGTAATCAACACAGACTCGAAACACAGTGTAAGTGTTGACAGAGATGGGGGAGGAAATAGAGACTGAATTCAGCTAACTTTGAAAAAGAACCAGTTTTTCCACCAGGGAACTGGTCTTTTGTATGTCTTCTGTAGCCCCCTAGCTCACACAGAGCCACTGTTTAAAACAGAAAAACAGAGAAACTAATTTTGATTGTAAGAAAATGCCTAATCCAAGGATATACACAAGTCAGCCAGTCCGCTTCTCATGGTAACTTTTTAATATCTTCAAAATCCCTAATGTACTCACAGCCGTTTTCTAAGGTAGACTAGCATTGGTGTATCGTCCTCAGATTGTAAAAACAAAACAAAACAAAACAAAACATAGAAATTAAAGAAGTTTCCACAACTCAACCCCATGTTGAAAGATGACTGTATAGAATCTATCACGTTGGTTGGTTTACTGCTCAAGTAAAGTTCCAAGTCCCAAACTCTGAACTTCCACGTGACAATATTTTTTCTGCTGTGGATTGGCAGAAGGAGCACAGGATTTGGAAGAACCACCAGCTACGCAACTCTGCAATTCTCCCACTACCATGCCAGTTTGAGTTACAGCCCCAGAACTCTGAGAGAGGCGATTAACCTCTTAAGCCGTGGTTTTTTTGTATGTAAAGTGGAGTTCACTCCTCCAACAAAGCTCTACTGAGCACCTACTATGTGTCCGACACTGTGCTAGGCAGCAGGGACACGCTGATGAGCCAGTTCCCACCCTCACAGGGACTGGCAGACTGTCGCCAGTCTGTCTTTGTACACTGCCAAAGTGGTCTTCGCATTGTTGGATTAGTAAAAAAAAAATTAAAAAAAATTAAAGGGTATTTTGTAACTTGTGAAAATTACATAAAATTTCAAATGAAGTGTCCACAAATAAAATATTGTTGGAACACTGTCCCGTTCATTAGTGGATGTCATGTCTCAGCTGTTTCCACGCTCCAATGGCAGAGCTGAGCAGTTGTAACAGAGTGGATAGCCTACAAATCTAAAAACATTTACTATCTAGGTCTTTACAGAAAAGCAATTTGCTGCCCCTTGGACAAAAGGAGGAAAAACAAGGTAATTACAGTCTCAGAAAAGCTCTATGAAATTGTTAGGTTGGTGCAAAAGTAACTGCGGTTTTCACAATTATTTTTAACCTTTTAAACCACAATTACTTTTGCACCAACCTCATAAAAGGGTGGCAGGAGTGGAATTATTCAAGATGGTTATGAAGATGAAAATGAAAGTGCTCAATTGCTCTATCTTGCACTTTGTTAACTCTCCTATCTGGAGTGTCTCCAGGTCTCACCGGGCTGTGAGTACCAATCCAATGACACAAACAGGTGTATCCAGACCTTAACTGGTTCCTGCCTCCACCTACATGATGCAAGCCTTCCAGCCGCACTCAAGTCCCACCAGTGTCCCGGAGTCTAGGAAGGAGACCTATGGGCTGACCCCTGGGAATAAACCCATAAACTTGCCAAGGGTGCTATTTCCATGACGCCAGAGTTGTAGAGGCCAACATGGAGTTACACTCCCTGCTCTCCTCATGCTCAGAGAGGGGCTTTGCTGCACAGAGCATAAGGACATTGCCCCCCTCCACTCAGTGTCCCTGGGAGTTCCTTTGGAACCAAAGCAGACAGCTGTGGCCTTTGCCTCCCTGAGGCCCGAAGAAAATGGCTCCTTTATTTCCTTCCTGCCTCTCCCTCCCACTGGCCTGGAAAACAAGGTCAGAGCCCAGCACTGCCTTGTATCTGTGCAAAACTTTTCCCTCCACCATCTCTCCCCACTTGTCTTTTCCTTCCCTTCCCCCATGCAAACGATTCACACAATGGGTACCTGCACTGACGAATGACAGCGTGTGCTGTATTTTTGTAATCTGCTGTATAATCTGTATGGTGTCCAGATGGCATTTCCTCATCCACCTACCAGTTGGCCACCCCATCCCCTTATCTTTATCCCACCACAACTGTCTCGCACACAAATACAGAGTCAAGTATTTGTTGATTTGATTTGATGGAACCCAGAGTCCAGCAGCTCAGGTAGTCAACCCCAGACTCCCTAGACCCCTCCCAGTCCCTACAGGGGACCCAGGCAGGTCTGTTAGTGCATCAGGCCCAGTGGGTGGAAGGAGGCACCATGCAGAGCCGCATCACAGCCTGCAAAGGAGTCTCCTGTCTCTTGTTGCCTGCGGTGCATGCTGGCCTGCCTCGGCCATCAGGTTGTGGCCCTGATGTCCCGCCTGGCTCTAGCCCCTGCTCCATGGGCTAAACCCTGTCCCCTGACCCTTCGTCCCAGCAACTCCTACCTGCGCAGGCTCTGATGGGGACCTTCTGCTCTGAGGGTCCAGTTCCCCATTTCTGTGCACCGCCTGCCACAAGGCCGTGTCCCAACAACCATGACTTGCCTGAGCCTGCTGTGCCCACTGGGTCCCACATGCCTGTCCTGGCTGGGCAGCACTTTTCATCATTCCCTCTCTAACCTTGCTTCCTGCCTCCAGTTTTTGAGAAGCATCATCAGCTCTTCTGTTTAGCCCAGAAACACCCCAACTTGTGTGAGATTGAGGATTTAACATGAACAACGCTGCTGCTCCAATGGGTTAACTTTGGCCTTTCCCAGATTGGCTTCCTTCTCTGACACACCTGTGCCACCGATGTCCCAGCATAGCTCAAGGCCCAAAGCCACTTAACTGGGGTCAGGGCTTGGTTCTAAGCTCCAGCAGAGCAGAACAGAAGGTGGGGAGACAGATGGAAAAGGCAACTATTAACACACATCACACTGTCTCTGGATGAGCTCAGAAACTGGGGTGGGCCCAGCTTAATGGAACCGCAGGCGGTGGGGAAGACAGAGGGTGGAGGAAGGATACAGACCAGTCCTGCTCCCTTTTCAGCAGGAGAAAGTGGAGAGTTGCATCTTTGGGGTGAGGCAATGCCTACATTCTGTTTCTGTACTTTTAAGAAGACAAGGAAGCAGAGACGAGGACCGGAGGAAAATGTGCACATGGGACTCCCAAGAGATAAGCTCCCTGGTTTTTCTGCCTCTACTTCCAAGTGAAAGGATGGATCCAATTTTTGGCTTTCTCTCTGTCCCTACTAATCCAATATATAATGATATTAAATAGATTAAAGCCATGTAATGCCTGCTGTACCTCCAGAACCAGTTTTGCAAGCGTCTATGTTCATTTTAATTCCATTAGCAAGCTTGAACTTGCTGACACTAATTTCTGATTCTGGAACACAAAAATGAAAATCACTGCAAAAATGTATGGGGAATTTGTAAACTGTGGTACTCTTTGCCCCTTCAGGAGTGCCCTTAAAAAGCAAGCCTCCAGAAGCTAATGATCACGCATGTTTCATTCAGAACAAGTACTTTTGTTGGGTGGGAAGTTGAAGGGGTGACTTCCAAGCTCCCCTCTAAGTTTTTATGACACCAAATCACAGAGCAAGAAAAACCATATGACAAGAGAGATTTAAAAAAGACTTGACAATGTGTTTTACCCAGAGCAAAGTGAGCTCAGACATTGCAAACCACAGCTGTCCAAGAATGTGTTTGCAAACCAGACAGAATTTAAAATAAACTTCAGCGGGCAAATGATAAACCTTCCCTAAAAAGGTAATCAGATGGTGAGCGACCCAACTTTGGAAGTGACATTAGGAAAGATTTCTACACCTTACAAAATGCTTTCTTTTATACTTTTAACTCCAAATGGGCCAGCACACTTGTATGGGAGGGGGGATATCAAAAAATTGAAAGGTTAGGACGATGGCATCCTACTCAGCAGGCAGCCGTGGGAAAACAGCAAGAAACTGAGCATGTGGCAGCAGATCTTAAACGGAAAGGAAACGGGCTAAATCCTGAGAATGGCGGAGCAGGAACAAAGAGGTACAAAGTAGGCAAGCTGGAGTCCCAGGGCCACGTGAGCAGGAGGTCCTGGGGAGAGCAGATAGCAGAACTCACCTCAGCCCCCCTGCTGGTGCCCAGGGCAGGTGGCGAAGGGGCGGGGGCTGGCTTGCCTTCCTCCTTTCTGCCTGAGGCCATTCCGGACCTTTATGGCACCACATTTGAAAAAGATCTCATTCTTTTGGCTCAAACCATTCACCTGCACTAACCTCTCTCTACCTGTTATTGGTGTGGTGGCGGGAGAGCTTTGGCTTTGGCTAAATAGACTTTTTAATTTTTTTCATTGTGAAATAGATCACACTTATAAAAGTATGCACATGACATAAGGGTACAGTTTAAAGAAGAATGAGAACAACAAAGTACCCACCACCCAGCTGAAGGAATAAAATATTGCTGGTACCCGGAAGCTCCCTCTGTGCCCTCCCCTTCCCAATCGTCTCCCACCCCATGGCAAGCCACTGACCTAATGGGTACTATTCACTCCCTTGCTTTTCTTTACAGTTTCATGTATTTGTAATGGATCCCTAACCGCCAGAATATTGTTTAATTAAATGCCTGGTTTTGAACTGCACATAATGAAATCATTCTAGTTATAGTCTTCTCAATTTGCTTTTTATACTCAAACAGTATTTCTGAAATTCATCCATATTGATACGTGTGTTACGTGCCAATATGTGTAGCTGAAGTTCATTCACTTTCTCTGTTATGCAGGATTCCACCGTATGAATATACCAAGATTACTTCTCTAGTCCGTTGTTTCCTTTTTTAGTTATTATAAACAAAGCTATTAAGAACATTCTTGTACATGTCTCCTATGGAATATGAACAAGAATTTCTCTGAGCCAAAGCTACTCAAAGAGTGGTCTGCAGACCCACTGCTGGTGCTCAAACAGCCACCGCTTTACAATGAGATAAGGAACTTGCACCAGAATGTAAAGCAACTACATTATTAAATATACTGTGTAATCCAACTGGCATTTTTTCATAGCAGGACTCTATTGCGAAGGCACTGCTGATTTATAGTCTGATACAAGCTCCTCATTTCTTCCTGCCTCTGGTGCTTTGCAGAGTACTTGGCACCCTCACCTTCATCTACCAACCTCCGGGTCACCTCTCCCTAATCAGTGAAGACCGAGGCCCCCCACTCAGCCTCTGTTTTGCTCAACAAAAATTTGTTGGATGAATGAATGAGTGAATGAATGAATGAATGAATGAATGAATGGTTTGTCCTTCCCCACCCCCACATGTACCTCAGGAGCTTCCATGTTCTTCCATGAACCCCACCTCCCCAGCTGACTTGTCCAGGGAAGAGGAAGCACTGACACAGCTGGGAGAGGCAAAGTTCTTCCCAGCATTTTTCATGCTGGAACCAAGAAAGGAGGTCGGTATATCTCCAGTGACAAGAACTAAGATGTCATTCACCTGCGCTGTCAGCAACCTGTCTGTCACCTTGGAAGACGCTGGTCTGCAGTGACAGAGGACAAAGTGCAGGCACAGTGGGAAAGAGCAGAACAACAGTAGGAGCGAGAACCTGGCAGGATTTCAGTCCCTGATTCCAGGTTCTTGGTCTGGTTGCATCCTGCCCTTTCCACAGTGTAATTCAGCCCCATGCCTGGCTTCTCCTTTTGCCCAAGCTGCTTGGAATTGTGTTTCCATATCTGGAAATAAAATGAATAACACGCCATACTGAGCCCTAGGAAAGGTGCAGAAAGCTGGAATCAAAGTTGACCTTTGGACTGCAAAGCTGGTGTTTATGGATAGTTTTAAAGAATGGTTGTCAGTCCTTCAGATTTGTGTTTGCACAAGCACCAAGCCAACAAACACCAACACCAAAACCAAACCAAACAAAAAACTCAAGCAAGTGGGAGATCTGAGGTCACTCTATTGTAGTGTAAGGGTCATTCCCATCTTTCCTACCACAGCTCAGGTATCAGCTTGATGGTTTTGCTTGGGGTACACCCAGGACCACACACACCTGAACGCTGATCTCTCACAAGGCCTGCCGAGGCCCTTTTTATCAGGGGTTTCCACCGTGGTACATCATTTGGAGTGCCATGTGACACCACCGAGAAGGCTGTTTTCCCACATCCAAACATAACCCACATATGTGGAGGGCAAGTCAGCTAAACAGCCAAATTCCAAGAAGAATTTCTGACAGCAGCTGGGACAGCTGGAGAGATGCCTGATAAAAGGAGACGGGGAGAAGCATTAAGCGAAGGGCTCTAAGAAAGAGCAAGAGTCTCCTGAGGCACATTCAAACCAGAAATAATTCTTTCAAAAGCCAGGAGGGGCTTTTAAATCATTTTACCACCAAAATCAAAAGCCTCTGTGGGCATTTCATCTGTCGCAGTTCAACCTGAAGGTGGACACAAAGCAAAATGACGGTCACCATCATGGTGGCTGGAGTGGGTAGAACAGATCCACAGGTCTCCCCCACCCACCCCACGCCTAGGTGAACAACTGAGGGTTTTGGGGTCACCTGGCCACAGTCTGTTTTAGGATCTCCCCAACTTGGGCCTGCCCCTGGCGTAGATGGTCTTGGTGCCCACCCCCCACCCCCGCCCCAGATTCTCTTAGATCCCTTTTGATGGGCTCTGTGCCCTCTCTTCAGGATGTTTTCTCTGTTTTACAGGACTGTTCTTGGGCTACTGAAACCTACTTTGCCCACATCTAGAATAGCTGAAAGTGGCTGGGAATTTAAGCCCCCACTGGTGGCCCTCAGCCAACGAAGGCGGGTGAGGGAGTATGAAACCCTGCTCTCCCGACTCAGGTTGGGACAACTCTGTCTCTCCCACTGAATGCACGGAGCAGGTATTTGAGAACTCTGAAAAGTTAACAGTAGCAAGTAAACCCGAAAAAAGCCCCGAATGTAAAGCACTACCAGACTGGTGGTGAGATTGCTATTATGTTTTCCTCCAATATTCCCCTGTCTGCACTCAAATCAGCGCCAAGCCCAGACAGTGGGGCACAGACTGTGAGGGCAACAGCGGGAGCACTCTACTTCAGGCTCAACGCAGAAAAGGAACTCCTAACGATCAGAGACAATGGGGGAAACCTCCCAGGTACCTGGTTTTTCTTTTTTCCTTTCTATTGTGCCCGAGGCCCCAAGCAGTTCCCTGGCTACAGTGCCTGGTCAATGGCATTTAACTCAAGGATGACCAGTGATTAATATTGATGAATAATATTTATTGAGCACCTTGCTCAGGACTGGTTATCTCAGCTGGGGATGAATAACGTCAAAGCTGGAAGACACGCACCGGAAGAGAAAGTTGTACGTCTTTTGAGAGTTTTAGTTGCCAATTCCCACTTGAGAACATACCACGTTTTCCTTCCTCCTCTTCTTTTCTCCCTTCTTTCCCTCCATCAATCAAAAGAACAAACAAGCCCGCACCAGAGAGCACACACTTTGCGGGAGTTAAGGAGGAACGAGACCCATTTCCTCACCCTCAGCTTCAAGCCCAGACTGAACACTATGAAATAAGCCACGAATAATGAAAGCAGAGAGTGAGTAGAAAGAGCTCTAGATTTGCACTCAGAAGCCCGGGATTCAAAGCACAGTTGTGTCTCTCATTAATTAAACGATGGTGAGCAAATATTACCTTGTCCTTACAGGCCAGTTCCTGGGGCTAGACTTTTTGAGGCAACTCAAGCAAGACCCTCTTCCACTGGTGTCTACCACACTCTGGAATTGCAAGCTACCACCAAGAATATTGTCCAGGTCTCTCTAGTAGCAACATGTTTCCACATGTCAGTCAAGCTGCACGAGAGGGGCAACTGGAGATGTCAGCTTCCCCTTATGATTGTACCCCCTTCTGTATTAATGGTTTTCTCAAACCCCCATCACTCACTGGAGGTACATGGCAAGGGAGAGGCACACAGCACCCTACCCACTGGGTCAACACCTCTCATCCAACTTTCTGCCACTTTTTCCTTCTCCTGTATGTGGGACAAGGGTGGATGATGGGCTAGGGTTTTTGAGGGTATCTTTTAGCAAGTCCTAGCATGTCTCTTTAGGATATAGGGGTACATAACACTTCTAGTTCACCTGGGGACCTAGCTAAGACCAGGAGCATCTTTAATAGTCTGTCACACCAGATTTTTTCATCCTGGAATAAGTGCAATTTATGGGGATATAAAAAAAATCAGGGGCGGCCGGTTGGCTCACTTGGTTAGAGCGCAGTGCTCATAACACCAAGGTCGCCGGTTCAATTCCCACATGGGCCAATGAGCTGTGCCCTCCACAACTAGATAGAAAACAACGACTTGATTTGGAGCTGATGGGTCCTGGAAAAACACACTGTTCCCCAATATTCCCCAATTTAAAAAAATCTGAAATTCAAATTTATCTGCCTGCTCCTTTGTTACTTATCAGAAAGGAAGAAATCACTATGGATCATTTGAATTTGGCTCAGTTAGCAGAAGCTTTGACAGACCTCCAAGAGGACGATCCTCTCTGATCATCAATGGTCTGGTCCTAACAGGGTGGCAATCACAGGCAGTGTCTATCAGAAATCTGTCCCCTTCTACTTGAGCAGAGTCAAGGAGCAAAGGGCCTTGCCCACAAGAGGGATGCCTGGAGGGTCCCTATGCCAACCAATGAACCATCTGCTCACTTCCTTACTTCTAGTCACGCGCTAGGTTTAAATGTCTCAAAATGTTGGTCTTTGTAAAAGAATCACAGTGCAGATGCTTTTCTTGATTTGCTTTGTTCAAGAAAGGAGGAGCTGGGTTTCCAAGATACTAAGACCCCCTTCATAATTTAAAGACAGAAAGGAAAGGAGGGAGGGGAAGAGAGAGAAGAAAGGAAACTAAGATGTAACAGGGATATAGAGGAAGAAGCATGATGAGGAAAATAAACACCAAGAAAGATAATAGGACTACTTATCTTGATATGCAGTGTAACTTCATATACCATCTCCTCAAATCCTTCCCTAATGCTCAGAAATGTTAAGTGATTTATCTAAGATCACACAGCCAGGTAGTAACAGAACCCAGACTAGAATCAGAAACTCTAACCCCTGGTCCAGTGCTGCCTCGGGTCACGTCTCAGAAGATGCCAAAGATAATTCAAATGGTGTGAATTAGAAGTAAAACCAGTGTGTGTGTGTGTGTGTGTGTGTGTGTGTGTGTGTGTGATTAAAAGGTTTATATTTTTTAACCATGGGTCACTGTCAAAATTCCTCTGCTCTAAGGAATAATTGTTAGCCAAACCTCTAGCTGTTAGAGTTAAATGCTTTTATATTCCTCACAGTTGTAAAATAATGCAAAAATAATTTTTTTAAAAAATGCAATAAACAAAATGTGGGGCTATTTTAATAAAGAAACAATTAACCAGAATGCTCAGGGAATTTAATGTCCTGGTTAATTGAATCTCTTCATTACTGAGGACAAATTGAAAATCCTGTCAAAATGCAGCATCACAGCACTTTGTAGGTGGAAGAGAACCCGCAAATCAGTTTTCACCAACTCCCTCCCTCTCCGGCCTGAAGAAGCTGAGGCCCAGAGGAAGCAGCAGCTTGGCCTGAGCCCTGGGGCCAGCTGGGGGTGAAGCCAAGATCCAGGTCCACAGATCGCATGCTCAGAGCTCCCGCGAACTTGAGCTGCATCTCAGCGAAATCACCCATCACCCTCGGATTGCTTCTTAAAATAAAACCCCAGCTTTCACCTTGTCTTTGCCATTTGCTTTTTCTCACAGGTTGGTACAGTCGGTTTTACAGAATTCAGAGCAAACATCCAAGATCTGCTGGTAGCATCAAAAGGTTGGTGTGGTCGAGCGCCCCTTTCTCTTCCTCTCTCTGTCTCGCTCTGATTTATTAGAATTCATTTTTCTCTGTTTGCTCTGATCTTGTTTCTTCACATACATTATTAGTATTCCAGACACAGGGTAAGAGCCTTTTTAAAATATATTTTTTATATTGCTTGAGGCTGAGAGAGACTGCTTTCATTCTTGGAACTCTCTAAACCATCCCCATGACCACAGACTGTTCCTGCATACAAGCTATTACTGCATTCACTCTATCATACTGAAACTGAAATGCATAGCACCGTGCCTCAGTGATACACACTGTTCTCTGTGCACATTCAGTCTTTCAACACATGTATAGAAACACCTACTACGCATCAGGTACTGTACCAGGCACTACGGATGAAGCGGGAAACAAAACAAAAAAATTCCTGTCCTTGCGGAGCTTACATGCTCATGATAACAAATAAACAGACAATAAGCAAATTCATAAGTAAATATATGTAGTATGTGAAATGGTAATAAGTGTAAAGGAGGGGGGCGGAAAGCAGGATGTAGGAGAACAGGGATTGCTGGGGGTGGGCCGCTACTATTTTAGATGGAGTAGGCAGGGAAGGCTTTGGTAATCAAGATACAGAGACCTGAAGGAGGTAAGGGAATGAGGCATGTCACTCTCTGGAAGAAGAGTGTTCCTGGCAGATAATAAAGCAGTAAGTGGACAGCATTTGTAAGTGTCAGGCTACAAATACTTTGCATCAAGTACCAGTGATTTCTGACTTGTTAAAACCTCCTCACCAGTGACATAGTCCTAGAGGTTTTTGGATGTTGATTTAGGGATAAGAGAAATTGTATTGGTGTATTCCATCCACAAGCAGAAGTGCCAAGTGCAGGGATTCTGTAACGAAAAATAGAGGTCATCCAAGCCCTCAACATCAGTGACCAATCAAAAAATTACTACCCACAATGGTCCGTGTTATGATGGTAGTAAGAATGTTGCCAAGGAGAGAGGTAACAACTTAACGATTTTCCTGGAATAAGAGGAAGGATGAAGGGGAATCTCAGCAGAGGAAGTAACAGCCATAACGGCACAAGCAGGATGGTGGATGGTGCATTCAAGGGTCCTCAAGCTTTTTGGTACATTTGGAAGGTAACTTAGGAAATGGGGACAGAATTGGCAGAACTGTGGATGCCACTCTACTTTTTGTAACACTATTAAAATCTTTCCTGGTTGCAACCCACAAAGCAGGATGGGTTTGGGGACATGGGCTATATGAGAGGGGAGGCTCTGGAGAAGTAGATAGGAGCCACATCACAGAGCCACCGATTTTAATATTTGAAGCAGAGGAATGATGTGGCTGGATTTCTCTTTTATAAAGTTTCCATTGCTACATAGAGGATGAAAAGAAGGAAAGACTGGAAGAAAGAATCGATGAAGAGGCTGACAGGTACATAGTAATCCAAGTGAGAAATGTAGATGGCCGGCCCTAAGTGACTGACAGAAGCCACGGAAAGAATGGGATGAAATTGATAGCTCCTGTGAGGACAGGATTGACACAAATTGGTGATGTGTTGAATTTGGGGGCACAGGAAGTAAGCTTAGGGGAAAAGGGAGTTATTCCCTCATGGAAGACAGAGTGAGGAGATAAACAGTATGTTCTGCCGGCTGTTTGGAACTCCTCAGATGACACCATTGGAATATAGACCACAATTGTTACTTTCACAGATGACGGCTTTAACACAGCTCTTATAGAATCGGCCAATTAATTTCGGTTAGTAGATTCCTACTAAAGAATATCAAAAAAGACAAGATAAAATATAAACTAATGTGGTTAATTCTTCAAAAGCCATGACGGGAATTACATATCCAAATGAATATTGTCCCTTCCTTGGAAGCTAAACATTGTTTCCTACAGAGCTGCCACTACCAAGAACTACCGGACTTCTTTTGGGGAACTCCTTTCGTGACCATAACCCCAAAGCTAGAACATTCTCATCTTTTTTAGGAAAAATGTGATTTTTTAAAAAAGATAAAATGTCATTTGCTATAATCAGATCAGTGGTTGCCTGGGACAGGGCAGGTGGGGGCATGGGATGGGGGACTGGAAGACAAAGGGCACATGGAAACTTTTGGGGGTGATGGATGCGTTTATTACCTGGATTGTAGCGATGGTTTTATGAAAGTCAGAACTCATCAAAATGCACACTTAAATATGAGCACTTATTGTATGTCAATTATCTCAATAGTGCTGTTTTTAAAAAGTTTTTTTGTTGCAAAGAAGTAATGACGGAGGCCAATCATCATGCTGAGGAATTCCCTCCAGCCTGATTTTTCAAATGACATCTTAATAATGACTTTTCTTGTGTGTCTTCTAGACTGACTTGAAGGTAAAGAAAGAAAGAGAGGGAGGGAGGGAGGGAGGGAGGGAGGGAGGGAGGGAGGGAAGGAAGAAAGAAAGAAAGAAAGAAAGAAAGAAAGAAAGAAAGAAAGAAAGAAAGAAAGAAAGAAAGAAAGAAAGAAAGAAAGAAAGAAAGAAAGAAAGAAAGAAAGAAAGAAAGAAAGAAAGAAAGAAAGAAAGAAAGAAAGAAAGAAAGAAAGAAAGAAAGAAAGAAAAAAAAAATTTGTGGTAGAATCACTGAAACAAGTGATCTGCCTCCATTATAGGAAGGCCTCACGTGGGCACATCCATCCTAGAATATATGTTTTTAAACTTTGCAGACCTGCCCTATAATCTAAATTGGGATCTAATGACTTGATATCTTCTGGTTCTTCTACTCCCACTCCATGAGGGGCAGTTCTTCAGGTCTCAGATTTCCCCATCTGCAAATATATTTTTCCCTTTGCTTAGCTCATCCAGATAAAGGATTGGATAAGTACCATTGCTTCCACTGGCTGGGGCTTGGGTTTCAGTAAGGGCCAGCCTAATAGAGCTGGGTTCCCAGAAAGTTTTCCTGCTGTCGCCCACCTCACCCTGCCCCACCCCCGCCAAATATTGTCCTCTGACCAGTTTGCCAGTGTCTGGAAATTTACCCTTAGAGGATTCCATCCCTCAGGCTAACCATCCCATTCTCCAAGAATCCCACTTGAAAATAGAATGCTGAGTGGCAGGCCTGGATAGTATGCCAAAGGGGAGAGACTCGAGGTAGCCAGGGGACACCATGAGGCCACCAATGGGGGAAGCGGAGTCCAGAGAGGGAAAACAAGATGCCACAGAGAACCTGAACTAGAGTACTTCCCCATTTTCTTAGCCATTTATTTATTCATTCAAAATACCTTACTGAGCACAAATATCCCCACCCTAATTCTACTTCTGGACTTAGTATCAAGCATAGCTATATAACACAGGAAGTGCAGCCTAGTTGATTAGCATGCTAAAACTGCACTCTAATGTACATCAACAGCAGGAGAGCTGGTCTACGAATCAGCATTTGGTCCCACAATAACTCAGAAGGCAGGTGCTCAGATCATACCTTTCACAGCAGTTTGGAATGAAATAAGGCAGACTATCAACAAATGTAAGTTTCAGGGAAGTATTAAAAATATGAATGCAAAGCAGGTGGGGATAATATTAAAATAGTTCATCTAAAAATAGTCTAATTCCACCCAGTGGCCAAATCCTATTAGGTTTCATGTTCATTTGGGTTCACAATTTGTCTGTATCCTCCTTTGACTTTGTAGGGCCACAGGGAAGAGGGTCTCCTCCATGCTCTTTACACTCAACCCCACACGGGCCCATCATCCAAAGCTGAGCTGAAGAACTTGCAGTTTTAGGGACCAGGAAGAAAATATTGAATATGAAGCCGTCAGGTGCTAGAAAGGGTTTGGAGTGATTTAGAAAGGAAGTTAGTAAGTGTTTTAAATCCTCCTTTTGATTCGTCTCCCTTCAAGCAAACAAAGTTAGAACCACAGTGGTGTCATCTACAAAATTCTCAACAATTTGGCATCTCCTGTGTGTTAGGCCCAGGAGACGTAATGGAGAATGAAGCAAGGCCCAAGAGTGGAAAAGGTCACATCCAGCCATAACCCAGGACAATGTCCTAGAAGTAAAATCCATGCTCAAAACTAATTCATGAGTCTGGCAAAGACACAACTGCCCAGAAAATTCCACAGTTGAGGGAGATCACCAGATCAAAACCCAGGAAGGGGATTGATAGACAAGCTTCATGGCTCCTATCACCCCCGGCCAGCCCTTTCTATAGAAACTGCCTCCTGACAAAGGGCTGGGCCCAGGAGCCTGGGTGTTAGACCATCTGACCCTTGGCTCATGCCATCCTGTCAGCCCACAACTGACTGGAGTGAGGGGGCCCTGTGTGGTCAGTGACCCAGGACCCAAGGCCCCATGTGAAAGGATGAACTAGGCCCTCGGCCTCTCTCCTGGCAACAATAGTAGTTTGTGAAGGAGCCTCGCTCAGTTGGGTGTGACTCTGAGATAGTTGCATTTTTCACCTAGTGCTGTTTGAACCCCTGGTCTGGTGACTGTCCCTTTCTCCCAGCGATTTAGAGGAGGCCAAACAGGTGGTGAGTGGCCAAAGGCAAGATCGAGTGGTCAGGGAGAGAAACAACCCACAGGCTGTTTCCCTGCTAGGCACTTAATTTTTCTGTTTTTTAACAGATAATTTTTCCAAAGTGTCACAGCAGCAGTGCAGTGTAGTGGAAATAAAACTAGAGCAGTTGTCACAACTCTGTACCTTTTTAATTAGCTGTGTGAGATTGGCCCAGCAATTCGTCTCTGCCCTAGATTTCTCATCACAAATACAAGACAAATAATATTTGCCTTACCGCCTGGAAGATTTTGTATGTTCACATAAAAATAGACATAAGAAACTTCGAAAAGGCATCTATAAGAGCTATAGTATTTCATGAAATGTAATTGAGGATGGCAGGTATGAGGGGCACCACCCATGTCAACCAGCAAAAAGAGTCACGACCACCCTCCCTCTGCCAATCTTGATGTATTCAGCACTAGAGAAGCCAAAAGATGAATGTCTGAATCTCCCCAAAAAAAGATTATCTATCTATCTATCTATCTATCTATCTATCTATCTATCTATCTATCTATCTCGGGACACTTCCAGCTTCAGGTAAGTCACACAACTTAGTGAAAGTGGCTTAAACAATAGAAAATGCCCGTACAATTTCCAATTACAAGGTTTGTGAATGTAGTGGCACATTAGTTAGCTTATGTCCTCAGGGTTGCACAAGGGCTGTTTCAGTACCCACAGCACATTCTCTCCCAACCACATCCAAAAGCAGAAGGGAAGATTTTTCTTAAATGTCTCTTTTTATTAGGATAGAAAGCTTGTCCAGAAATGCTCCCCTCCTCACACACACATGCCCAATATAGACCCAGCTGCACAAGATGCTGGAAGAGATTTTCATCCTCTCTAGTGGGAGTGGGTGCTTCCAGCAAGGAAGAAGTGGGGGGCAGTGGTGCAAGGCGGTAGCACAGAGGAGATTGCTGAGGGGCTGGTGAAAGGGTTCGGATGCAGAAAATGGAGTTTATTGTTGCTAAATGAAGCAGAAGGAATTTGTTTCAGGGCATAAACTGGTCAACAAAATTGTTGTGGGAGATGAAGAAGCAGATTCTGGGTTGAGCCTTCAGGAAACAGTCCTAAAATCACCATGCAGAACTGGGTTACCAAGTAAGCTGCTGCCTAGCCTGTGCTCAGAAAGCCAGAAACTCTGGAAGCCCACTGCCATGGCCATGATCGGGAAGCCACCAGCACTGCTGCCAGCTCCTTGACTATATGGTGTCTACTGTGGTTCATACCAGCTCAACCAATGGTCCACCTGTCACTTGACACTCATAAGGCCAGAGACTGGACACTGAGAACCCCACTGCAGCCACTGCAGAAAAACCAAACACCTTCCCAACTGAATTTGTTGTAAGAATCTTGGCCCCACTTCAACTTAGTGATCTAAGCTTTATAGGAGAGCATCCAGTGGGCAGAATCAAATCACAGATTAAATTATAGCTGCAAGAGAGTCTGGGAGATGTAATTATTCGCTCTGAATCTCCTGAAATATAGGAAAGCACACTAGACGAAGGATGGAAGATACTGAGTTCCAACCCCACCAAATCCATGCAACCAACTGTCTGCCACACTCTTTTTCTGGCTATAGCTTCTAACTTTAATTGGGTTAGTCCATATGTTCAAGGGGAGAGAGGAGAAAGTTTAGCCCTATTTCCTGGATGCAGCACATGACAATCCTAAAGAAGAGGCTTGCTGAACATGAACCTGAAAAATCTGGAAGCTGCTACATCCATTTTCCACAGCAAGATAAAAACTTATCTAAGAATGGAGTCAACTGGAGGCAAAGCCAAGAGAGACAGAGGAGCTGGGATCCGATGACATTTTTCAACCCCTGGATTCAGCCATTCCTGAAGCTAACTTGGCTTTTAAGGTTCATGAGCTAATTATCTTCTCTTTTTGTTTAAGTCGATTTTAATTGTCATTTGCAAAAACAAAAATAAAAACAAATCAAAAAATGGATAGAGGAATGTTGTCAAAGACCCACTTTGATCATTCTCCTGAACGTGCAGGAGGCAGCCACAGGCTTATTGAGATTAGTCCCCCAGCTCATTAAGAGTCAACCACTCACACTGAAGGGAGAAAGTCCAGGGACAATGGAGAGATGTGAGTAGCTGGAGCAAGGTGTGCAGCTATCCATGTTTTTCTCCATTGATATAAAAACCACTCCTGTCTCTGAATGCCCAATGCACTGGGGATTTGTTAATTTTGCTCAGAAAGGTTACAGGGGTCTTAACATTTTCCTTGGGGACCTCATTTAAAAGTAATGATAATATCAGAATGCATTATTATATTTTCTAATAGATTTTAAATAAGTATTTACATTTTTGCATTTTGGATGAATAAACGTATTCTTTTTAATCAATCAAATTAATTAATAATAAGAATTTATACATTTGTCTTCCTGTCTAATATTAAAGATGTTGCATAAGTGAACTGCTCAGCATATTCAAGCTGATTTTTTTTTTTTTAATCGTCTAGATGAGGAGAGACAAGAGGCCCAAGGGGTGTGAAGGTCCTCAGCCTTGAATGCATAATAGAGTTGGGTGACCCTTAGGGAGGCCGTGCATGGGGACCCTGTGATGTGCCACCAGATCCCCCTGTGGGAATGGAAAGGTTGTCAGCTGATAGGTCTCAGCTGTCAACCCTCTTTGAGGATTATTTTGGTTGAAGATTACTGCCTCACCCAAGGTCACTGCTCCTTCCAAGGGCAGCCCATATCTGATGACTGATCCAATGCAGGACAGAAAGGCCTGGCTTCCTCGTACTCCTGGGACAACTGAAGGACCCACCTTTGTTGGCAAGCGTTGCAGTCCAGCTTCCCCCTCTGGCCACTCCTGCTCCCTTCCTCTCTCCTCCCCTCCCTTCCACAGGTGTTGACCCACATGGGACTCCCTGTAAAAATTACCTGCTCTCCTATCTCTACCCCAGAGTCTGCTTCCCAGGAACCCCCCTGCAATGTAGTATAGGACAGCCATTTCTGGACTTTGGGATTTAAGCAGGTATAACAGAATAGGATTCCAAACCAATTTTCATATTGCTCAATAGCATCTATATCTGCTGCTCCCTCCCCAACCCCTCTCCTGTTTGGGGGGAAATACAATGATCCTTCATGATCCAGCTTCATGGCCCACCTTCTCCATGAACACTCCCCTGAGCCCTGGAGCGGCAGTGGTCTCTCCCTGTCCTGAACTCCCACGGTGTGTTGTGTGTCCTCTCAAGATGCATCATCTGCTTGGGTATCCTAATTTTTGCATTTTCAGTTTCTGCCACTGAGTCTTTGAAGCAGTGAGTACCTTCTCTGAGACAGTTTCCTCATAAAATGGAAACACTGATACTCCCGAGGATTAAATAAGCAAACAAATACACAGCCCCTCCCCCAGCACCTTGCCCTCAGAAAATGCTCCATGTGCCAATCTCCTCCTCTCTGCTTCCTCCTAAAGGGGCTGCTTTCTTCAGAAACAACGGGGTGTTTGCTCTGTTTCTCCTCTTTCAGGGAGAAGGGAATCAGCAGGAACCTCCTTGAGGGTGTCTGACTACCCCTCACACTGCCTTCCATGGGGCTTGGCTATTTGCAAACAGGCAGGGTGATATCATTTGTGGCTGTGAAGAGACAGAGGACTCACACAGGTACTTCTAAGTGGTCATACTACAGTCCACTTGCCCTTAAACGTCTAAACCTCTGTCTATTTTTAGGATCAGAGTTAATTTTCTGGCTTGGTGTGAGCAGCCAGCCTGAGGGAGGAAGTGAAAAGTGGATGGTGTTTCACTCCTAGGTACATACTCAAAGGAATTAAAAGCAGGGGCTCAAACAGATATTTGCACATCAAGGTTCATTGCAGCATTATTCACAATAGCCAAAAGGTAGACACAACCCAATACATACAGTGAAATATTATTCAGCCTTAAAAAGGAATGAAGTTCTGACATATGCTACAACATGGATGAACCTTGAAAACATTAAGCTAAGTGAAAGAATCCAGACACAAAAGGACAAATGCTATATGACTCCATTTATATGAAGTATATAGAACTGGCAAATTCATAGAGAAAGAAAGTAAATTAGAAGTTACCCGGGGTGGGGGAGGGGGGAATGGGGAGTTACTGTTTAATGATCACAGAGTTTCTGTTTGGAATGACAAAAAGTTTTGGAAATAGTGATGATGGTTGCATATCATTGTGAATGTAATCAATGCCACTGATTTTACATTTAAGTATGGTAAAAATTGTAAATTTTATGTTACGTATTTTTACCACAATTTAAAAAAATTAGTATCATAATATACCAAAAAACATTGAATTATACTTTAAGTGGGTGAATTGTATAATATGTGAATTATATCTCAATAAAACTGTTTTTAAAAATAAAGGATGTTGGGGCGGCTGGATGGCTCAGTTGGTTAGAGTGCGAGCTCTCAACAACAAGGTTGCTGGTTCAATTCCCACATGGGATAGTGGGCTGTGCTCCCTGCAACTAAAATTGAAAACGGCGACTGGACTGAGCTGAGCTGCGCCCTCCACAACTAGATTGAAGGACAACGACTTGGAGCTGATGGGCCTGGGAGAAGCACACTGTTCCCCAATATTCCCAAATGAAAAAACAAAAGTATTTAAAAAATGAAATAAAATAAAGGATGTTTATAATTGTTGAATGATAATTGTTGTGGGGCAAACTCAAAGAGCTGTATAAATTCAAAGAAAAAATCCATAATTGGACAAGAGATGTGACATTTTCGGCTATGGTCTTCCTCTGGACTTGCTTCTCCCTGGCACCCAGAGCCAGTCTGCAGGGCTGCAGTTTCTGAGGAAATTCAGAATTTGTTGCAGACAGTACTGTCCCAGGATTTTTAACATTTCATTTGGCAGTTGAAGACCCCCCAGGGTAGGGCAGGCCTTGAACAGACACTATGGGTGTTAATCTTCCTTCCTTGCGCCTTTGGAGCAGAGAGAAGGGCTAATCCCTGGAAAGACGGACTTCTGGGTATGGGTGGGGTTGGGGGCAGGGACCTCAAGAAGCTAGGAATTCTCTGTCAGAATTCAGAGCCTGCTGGGCTGGCTTGCAGAGCATTTTGGAGCAGTTGGGATGGGATGTAAAAACCTGTACTGTGTTTCACTGAAAATAAGACCTAACTGGAAAATAAGCCCTAGCATCATTTTTTAGGATTACATCCCCTGAACATAAGCCCTAATGCATCTTTTGGAGCAAAAATTAATATAAGACCCCGTCTTATTTTGGGGGAAACAAAGTATGTTTTATATGTCCACATCCCTTCTCACATTTTAATACCAGATACACACCCCCACCCCCACCACACATGACTGCATACCTCAGGTCCTGGGGCAGGCATTTCTCTCAGTGTTCATAGACTGAATTCAATTTAATGCAAGTACTTAATTAGGGAACCCGATTTGCATCATTAACCCAGATGCCTGTAAGCGAAAGGCAGGAAACCTAGGTGAACAAAGCTAGCTTCACTCAATAGGGTTTTTTAGATGAAATCTCTTAATATTCATTTCATTGTTGGCAACTATCTCAATTTCTAAATTTCCTGAATATGCCAAATCCAGGCCAAACTTCATGCCTTTAATTCAGGCCCTTGCCTCTGGGTCTGGCTTGTCAAATGAATTTTTACCACAGTCCTTTAAGGTGAGTGCTATTAACCCTATCTCTGCTACTAAGGTGTCGTACAAGAGGGGTCCCTGCTACCAGGGTCAAAGACAAATTCCCTGATGTCACAAGGCATAGGCTAAGATATATGCTATATCGGGAAAAGGGCGAACGATGAAGCAAGGATCTACAAAACACATGATGGCAGCCATCCCTCAGATCCATGCACGAGAAGGAAGCTGCTGGGCCGGCTGGCATTGTGGGTCTGCGTGGCAATGGAGGCACCACCCCATCCATCACTCTTTCTTTACATAGTACAAGGGTAGAAATGAACTTGACAGCAGTGCCAGACAGTCTGAATCTGGCAGCTGTTGATAGGAGTTGTCTGAAAATGCCAACTGCCCAGGCCTTGGGGTCCTTGGGACAAGTTCAATTTCTTAGTTTTCAGTACCAGAGGCAAATTCTGAAAAAAATCTGTACTGACTCAGGTAAACACAGATATCATTAAGACCTCATGTTCTTTTTCTCAGTACAGCAGAAATACTGGCTCAACACAGATAATAATAAAGCCATGCAGATGGGTGTGTGTGTGTGTGTGTGTGTAGACCTGTGGGGAGGAGGGGTTCTGGGAGAGTTAAATAAATATGTCCTTACCTTTTATAGGATTCTATGTAGTTTGGTTATAGTCAACCTACATAGGCCAACAGCTGTTATAAACTGTACAACTCTAATCGAAGGCAAATGGGACACAGAGCAATTTACACATTATAATGGCTGTTATTTCAAAGTCTCAGATAATTTAATATAGGGGAATCCCAAACACCACACACACACGCACACACACTCATGAGTTGGTGTTAAATCTCTCTTCCCCTGGCCCTGTATTCGTGCCCCTCACCTTTCCTTCTCCCAGTCCTAAGGATTTATGTATCCCACTGACTGGCCTTCATAACGGAGACATTCTTTGGGCTCTGTGGTTTGCTGGAATAATTTTGCCATGTCTGAGAAGCTGTTGAAGTGACAACTTCCCCTGTCCACTGGCTCTGTCTCCTCTCACAGCTGTAGCAATGTGAGCACCTAATGTAAATGCAGTGAACGCCCTGGGAGAAATCCCTGGTTGGAGAGAACAGGCTGTGAGATGAGGATGACATTCCAAATAACGCAGACAGCATTTGGAGATCCAGCCTGCAAATCACCACCAGCTATAGAACGTACAGAGACACGTGGACAGAAAGTTTGAGAGGGAAAATTACATGGGGGTCATTTCAAGCACGGATTCTGACCACCCAGAAAGCAGTCAGCCAGAGAAGGATCCACTGGTATCTGACAGTGACCTTGTGGTCCTCACCTTACTGCCTTAATAATGGGTGGATAATGGTCAACATATTTAGAAAGGCAATTATTTTTCTCCAGTGTGCTTGCTTACTCAATTTGCAAGCCCAGGGCCAAGGCTTGGCTGTCTGGGATGACAGGGAGCTAAGATTCTGTTCTTTAATCATCCTTATTTTTAGTCATGGGGACCAGGGAGTTGAATTACTATGCTATCATCCCCTTGGGCTGAAATCCATCTGTTCCTAAGAATCTTAATGGGAAGTTTAGGTGTGTTTCTTTCTTTCATAACCTTTATTTTGGGGGCATAGGCATTCTCCCAAAATAACTTTTAAAAAATCCAGATTTGCTAAACTGCTTATAATTTCCTCTTTATCATCTCCATCATCATTACTCCCCAAAGTCACTTAAGTCCCCCCACCTGAACACCTACGACATAGAGAATGCTATGTTGAAAAGTCATCTTTCCTTTAATAGATAACTGCACAGAACAGCAAGGAGGCGCTGGAGGAGGTGGAGTATTACGTATGCTCGTCATGGAATTTGGAGAGCAAGCTCGTGTTTGGGAATTCAGCCGGTCCTCTTCATGGAGCCGGGTCAGTCCTCGGCTGAACGTCAGCGTACACTCCTGACCTGTCTGCAACTTCCATTTGATGGTTTTGACCTTTCCAACAGGGTGTGTTACTGTGGCAAGCTGCGCATTGGTTCAATGAGCCTCATTTGGAATCAGATGACTTATTATGTCTTTTCTGGCTTCCTACACCATGCTAATTAGTGTAGTTTACCTAACCGGAGCCAGCAAGAGCTGCCTCAAACGCCGCATCCCTTTCTACTGAATCTATGAAGCTTGTTTGACTAGATAGTAAACGTTAGTTGCTAAAAGTGGCCCTGAGAGTGTTTGCAGGCACAGGCTCCCTCCTCCCCGTTCCTGCCCTCTCCCCTGCCCCCAATCTTTCTTCTTCCTTGTCACTTTTTGTGATAATAACACTTTGATCTTTAGTCATCTTTTTTATCTTTCCAGTTAGTGTCACACCTGTGAGCTCATCTGAGAAAGACTTTAGGAACAGGATGGCAGGCGAAGGAGGGAACCTGGGGGGCAGTGAGCTATGGGGCTGGCCTGAGAGTACAGGTGGAAGGCTGAGAATGTTTCTGAGAAAGGGCAGCCTGCCAAGGTTATTACCTTGACCCGTGAGAGACACAGTGGGCAGAGCTCAGGTCAGCCTTCTCCAAAGTGGAAATGACCAAAGTCTGGCTCTGGTGACGGGCAGCCTTGATGAAGTTCACTCTGAAGCAGTGGCAGGTGTGAGCCTAAAACCTCGCTCTTTCCCATCCTACATCTTCCCACTGGATCAGTGCTTCTCAAACAGTTTTAGCCACAGAATCTTCACCCGAAACACAGTTTAGGCAAAATCCACTGTTTAAAGCAGTAGAAGCTGAGTCACTGGGGGCAGAAGGAATGGGGTAGAGGGAACAAGCTTCCTCCTCAGTCTCCCCCTCTCCCCACTTCTGTCCTTGCAATACCCCAAGCAAACATCCCAGTAACTGTGTTTGGGAAAACACTGCACCTCTAGACCACGCAGCCTCCTTTAGGCAGAAGGACATTGTAATCTTAGCCTTCCCGACCTTACTCTCCCTTCCCCCAACCAGAGAGGACAGATGTTCCCAAGACATTGAGCTGAAATTCAAGTCGGAGAAATTTGTAGGGGCTGTTTACTTGGTGTTCCATGCCTAGCAGGTTCTCTGTGCCCTCTGGCTGGATCATCCCTCTGGGGGGATGGAGGGGTTGCAGACAGTGCCAGGAAGCCTGGGCAGCCCTGGGTGGCAATGCTGCTGGCTCAAAGACACGTGGTGTCTGATAGCTGCCCGCTTGCTTGATCCTTCCCATATCTCTCCCTCTTACAGACAGATTTCTGGCTCTGTTGTATGGGGTTTCCTCATGCCTTCTCATCCCTTCTGTACCAAGTCTACATCAAATTAGACAGCGGGATTTGGGGCTGGGGGAGAAGATCTGGAAATGTTAGTGCCCAAGAAAGTCCCGCTTTTTTTTTTTTTTTTTTTTTTTTTTTTAACTCCTGAGCAGCACCTAGCTGCATCTAGCAGAATGGAATCTAGTGGACTCCTCCTTGACATCTCCTGGGAGCAGTAGAAAGTGCGCTGGACCTGGGGTTGGGAGCCGGGCTCTATTCCAGCTTTGTCATGACTGTTCCAATGGCTCTGAGCAAATGTCTTGAGGTGCTAAACTTGGCCTTCTGATAAAATCAAAAGGTGATTTCTAAGGTGTCTTCTAGCTGTACCTTTGTGTTTAACAGACCACTGATAGTTCCTGCCCGGCAAGCCCTGAGCCCCCTCTCTGAGGGAAGGGGCCTTTGGGTTGTCCTTGCAACCCAAAAGCACCAAGAGGTGGTTTAGTGACGTCACTCTGGAGAGTGTCCTGCATGTTGAATAAAATCAGCCTTGCAATCCTGCTCAGGGCCACCTGGAACACAGAAAATGCCTGGGCCAAAAGCCATCCACACACTGGACCAACTGAGGCTGGTCACCAGGGAGGTGGCAGGTGGCCACTTTATCCAAAAAAGAACCCCTTATTGAGGGTGACCAGATCCTCCGATTCTCTTGTCAGGAGGATGAATATGAGATTCTGACAGAGAACATGCCGGAGCAACCACAGGAAGACAGAACGCTCTACGTAAATAAGGACTGGCCATTGTCCAAAAGCACTCCTGTGAGCCAGCTCCAGTAGCACTGGGATAAAGCACCCCTGTGCCACCATGGAGATGGCTCCTCACTTTCTCTTGTGGCCTTATAGTCAACATCCATCACCTGGGGAGAGCCAGACCTGTCTTCTCCTTGCAAGCTAAAAGCACTGAGACACGATTATTCCATTCTAGTCTATAAGCAAGTCATGATGGGTAAGGCCTGGATCCAAAATCACCAGCCACCCTGAGTTCAGTGTCAGGACATGACTGCTCCTTCCTCATCCAACACACAGGATTAATGCCAGTGGGTCAATGGAGCAAACATTTCTTCAAAATCATGAGCCCTGAGTAGTTTATTACTAGCTAGTCAGGTGACCTTAAGAACGGTGCTTGACCTCTGTCTCAGTCTCCTCAGCATCTGACGGGGGCAATATTACTCAATCTACCTACCTCTTAGGGCTGTTGTACCAAGAAATTAAATGTGATAATGCAAGTGCACCCACTTAGGCTCATTCAATGCACTAGAAAAATAGTCGTCCTAACACTCAGACAGCGAAGGCATGAGACGGCAGAATGTGGAAGTTGAGAGTGCTGACTCTGGAGTCCAACTTGATTGGGTTCAGATCATGGCTCTGACACTTCCTACAAGGTTGACCTCTAACAAATCACTTAGCCTTTTTGTGCCTCGGTTTTCTCATCTGTAAAATGAGGATGATAATATCAGCTCCCGCTTTATAGGGTTGTTAATTAAGTTAACGAATGTCAAGTGCTTAGAACAATGCATATAGTAAATGCTCAGTGAATGTCTGTTATTATTAAGAGCAACGCATTTCTCTGGCCAGAAGCGCATTTTGTGGGCTCCCACAGCCCTCCTGTGCATGTAGGAATGAAGCCCTTGCTGCGGACCTTGGGAAGGGAAGCTTGGGGGTCCAGGACTCCTCCTCCCTCAGTCGTGGCTCCTGACCTTCTACTAAGGGGCGTTTGTACTGTGGGACCTCCTGTAACTCCCTCCTGCCTCAATTTCCCCCCAAGAAAAGAAAGACAATCATAATGACCCGTTCCACAAACAATCATTTGGATTGCTTTGTTTGTTGTGACCCAGAAAAACCCCTGACTCCATGATTTCCCAAGTGTCCACCCTACTGTAGAGGGGAGCCTAAAAGCACGTGCCACAGAATCAGAAAGAAAAACAACTTGGGACCTGAAGAGCTCAATTGGAAAAGTACAGAAAATTATTTTTGCTGTAAATACCTTTAAAGAAGTGCTTCCCCAACTTTTCCTTTTTGCCTTTAATTTTCCTGGTTGGTATCACCAAGTCCCACCCCCCTACCTTGAGTTCAGAATGAGGTGGAAATTTTAAAAGGAGTTTTATTTCCAGAATGCAGTGTATCCTTCTCAGCAAAGCCCTTTATTGAGAGCAGCGGTCACTGACTCCGTTGGTGAGTCTGCAAATGGGGAAGTCACACACTCAGCCTATAGTAACCTCACTCTGCCATTTATGAGGGAGCAACTTGAGCAAGTGAAGCCCCAAACTGTGGAGGCCTGGCCCGAGCTGACCACCCTGCGGCACAGTGCTGGGGGGCTTCTGTCAGTCATCACTCTGTTGTTTCTGCGATGGTTCTGATTCAAACTGTCCAGACATGATCGTCCAGCAACCCCTAGCTGGGTCCCCTCCCGCGCAGGAGGGCTGGAGAGGAGGAGGGTGACCGCTGCGCCTGAGTGACTCCTTTGTATTTGGTTAGCTGCTGGCTGGATTTCCACACTCGCTGCAGTGCCTCTCAATGACAGCATTCATGACCAGCCAGAATGACATCTTTGGCTCTGAGTTTGGATTTCTTAACCCCCAGATGTGAGCCGTGAATGGCACGCGGCAGTGACCAGTTCTTGGTATTTGCTCAGATGGCATGGAGACTTTTGTCCTTGAATCAGATCCCAAGCCAAACCTTGGACTCTGCTGCCCCAGCTTCAACTGTTGCTTCACAAGTGAGTCCTAACAATTGTCTGTGTGATCAGAGTTAAGAAACAGCATAACTCCATCCTGGAGCCTTACTGAGGACGCCAACATACAATCCCAGAAAAGCTGTGGGTTAGGAAAAGAATGACAGAGCACTTGTGTTGAGTTACGCAGATCGTGCAAGCCCTGTTTTACGACCTGTCATTTTCCTCCAGGAGAGAATTACTCTCTCTATACATGAGTAAGGGGAGCAGGCCCTGAACTTCTCTGTGGAGGTCAAAAATGTTTTGTACGGCCAGCCCCGTGGCTCAGGCGGTTGGAGCTCCGTGCTCCTAACTCCGAAGGCTGCCGGTTCGATTCCCACATGGGCCAGTGGGCTCTCAACCACAAGGTTGGTTGTCCTGCAAGGGATGGTGGGCTCCGCCCCCCTGCAACTGAAATTGAGCATGGCACCTTGAGCTGAGCTGCCTCCTGGATGGCTCAGTTGGTTGGAGCATGGGCTCTCAACCAGAAGGTTGCCAGTTCGATTCCTCGACTCCCACAAGGGATGGTGGGCTGCGCCCCTTGCAACTAGCAACGGCAACTGGACCTGGAGCTGAGCTGCACCCTCCACAACTAAGACTGAAAGGACAACAACTTGAAGCTGAACAGCACCCTCCACAACTAAGATTGAAAGCAGAACAACTTGACTTGGGGAAAAAAAGTCCTGGAAGTACACACTGTTCCCCAATAAAGTCCTGTTCCCCTTCACTCATAAAATCTTTAAAAAAAAAAAAAAGTATGTTTTGTAGGTTTTACCTTTTTGACCTCAAAAATACTTTTTTAATTTAGGACATTTTCTGAGGTGAAGCTATGTGAGGTATGATATTGCTATTATGAATTCGTTATACAGCTAGGCTAAGGCCCATGGAATCACATGAGAGTAAAACATTCTTTCCTTCAACAAATATTTTAAACAGTATAAAACTAAAATAGCCTGCTAAGCAATGTATGTTTCTCTCACTAAAACACAGCCTGTAGTTACAGGGTTGATGGTTTGGCAATGGTAGTCAGAGCCTGATTAAGACAGACCATAAATGTAGAACTGATTAAGGAACTTCATCCCAAATTGCATTTTTTAAGAGTAAAGGAAGGAGAACCAGAATCTACTTTTCCCTATGATGAATATTTCATTAGCAAACGATCTGCACGTCTCCCATCCTCCCACCCCCTTACCTCACCCCTTCATCCTCTTCCCTCCACCAAATTTAACACTGCCTAAGGGAGTGGGGGTGGGGCAGGGTTGCACTGGATTGAGGTTATTGCCTAGAAAGTGAGAGATCATCCCAGGGGAGAGACGCTTCCTTATACTGCGAAGTGGTCTAAAGTAGGCCATGGCAGCTGTGAGGCAGCTCAATGGCGCAGGCATGAGAACTGTCTGGAGGAGCTGAGCCCAGTGCTGTCATCTCGGACTGGGGAAGAGATGGCGGAGTCCTATTCCGGAAATCTGGTGGGTCAAAACGAAGACTGTTGGAGCCTATGGGAGAATGATATTGGAGTGAATCTAAGGGTAGACCAAGAGCCCAGGCAGAAAATTATCCTGACTCATCCAGGAAATTAAAGATACAAGCAATAACTCAGTTTCCACAGAGCAGTTCATGTGTTCTTGGGGGAAATTGTTCAAGGAGAAACACTGGCTTTTAACGTCTGCTTTAGAAGAGTCTAGACTCGAAGTAGGGGTTGGAGGAGTAGAGAAGAGCAAGAAACTAGAAAGGCCTGGAAATAACACTAGCTGAGCCTTCTAACCTCCAAATCCCATGGTGTTAGACATACTGCACCCAACATTTATCTTCACTTAGCTGTGCACCGGGAGGCTGGATGTGTAGTCACAATGTGGAGCCAAGAAAGGGAAAGGCTGTTGATCCCACAGCACCTCCTTGGAAGAGTCATTTCTCCTTGACCTCGGATGCTTCTGCAAGAGGGTGGCCAAGGGCAATGAAAAGTGTCCAGAGGTCTTCTATTTGTAACTGGCCTGAGGCCAGGTTTTGACATAGTACATTTTGTTTCTGTTTTTTTTATTTGTTTGTTTTTATCTCTCTAAATAAGTTACTTTAGCTGTAAGAGAAAAAAAAAAATCAGTGGTTCCTTGGACCAGCAGCAACAACTCAGCTCGGAATCTAGAAGTGCAAATTGTCTACCTGACCCCAGACATAAAGTAGCAGAAACTGTAGGGGTGGAGCCAGCACCTTGCATTTTAACAAAGCCTTCCGTTGATGCCCAGGCAAGCTTGTTTGAGAACCACCGCTTTCGCAGAACTATGAAGTATTCTGAACTATGACGGTATTAACTATTTCACCCTTTTGCTATTTATCAATCGATGTTTGGCTTTGGTATTTAAACATTCTTTGCAAGAATGTGCAGGGCTTCTGTGACACATAGTTCAACGTCTCCAGGGTTATTATATACATTATTGGGTCAACTATTCTAACCATGGGAGTGAGGAGAAACAGCGCCAGAAAGTAATTTGATCGACTCGATCTTCCTTTTTTTCTAGGCTGGGGGAAATGCAGCCACGTAAACAAAGAGCTGTGGGGGGACTGGGCTCTGGTCGCACTTGGCTCCTCTGAGCTGTCTCAGTTGGCAACGTAACTGAGAAGTGTCCTTAAGACCTGCACCAGCTGGTCTTTCCCTTTGGAAATGAGAGCTCAAAGGGCAACACGCAATAGGCGAATAACAGCTAAGACTGCTCACATTCTTCCCCATTTCCTTTTCATTTTCAAGTTCCACTCATCTAGCGTTTCTCAACACTGCTTCCCTGCCCCACCCTCAGGGAAAATGGAATTTTGTACCCCTGGCAACCCCTTTATGCGCTCAGTTACCTTTTAGCCCCACTCCTTCCGTCCCTTCCCTCAGCCAAACATTTCGTCTGGCTCTCTCCATCTGGGTTCCAGGCCTGCCAAAACATTCCAAGACAGGCAATTCCTTTCTGCCTAGCTCAAGTTGTCAAGTAAGACATGTGATACCAAAGACAGGTATCTGTCAGGGAGGCAGAGATCTGTGGTCCCCCTGCAGCCTCTGGCAGGTGGAGATGAGGCCACTGGGGCTTTAGCATAATGCCTGGAGGCAGCTAATGGAGTTGGAGGAAAAAAGGTTTGTTATGTAAGCAAATCACGTGGGCCTGCGCACTGCTAGTCACCTGTTGCTAATTAGTGCACTGCTTGTCAGGAGAAAAACCCTCCTGCTTGTGCCAGCTCACCTACGGAAGCTGTCAGAGTGAAGACATAGAGACGCAATCTAGAAAGGTTCAGTTCAGTTCAACAAAAATATTTATTAAACCACGTATTGCTAGGTGCTGGGGATCCTGAAATAAATAAATCAGGGTGCCTATTCACAAGAGTTCATGGTCAAAAAGAGAGACACAGGCCAGTAAACAGTCCTTTACGATTCATGTGGTACATAAAATGAAACTATCTCAGGTATACAAACATCCTACAGGACTACTTTGAAAGTTGAGTCAGGCAGACCTGGTGGTTTCTTCCAGAAGGGTGCTGTAGGCAGAGAGAACAATAAGTGCAAAAGCTGGAGAGTAGGGCCGAGGTTCTGTAATCCTGAAACCGTAAAATTAAGCTAAGGTTCAAATGCCAGAAGGAGAATCAGGAAGGCTGCCTCCTGATGGGGCCAAAATCTGAGTAGGAGAACCAGAAAGAAGAGAGTGGGTAAGAACAGGTCAGGACTGAATGGAGAGAGAAGGATGTGGAGAAAGGAGGTCAGGGAGATTGCCCAGACAAGTAGCACTGAGGCCTTTCTGGGCCAGTGGAGATGCTGCTTGCGAGCGCTGGCCCAGTTTAGACGGCAGGGCACTTACTGCCGTGAAACACAGCTGTATGCAGACTCGAATGTTCCCAACCAATGAGACGGGGACTGCTCTGCTTGAAGAAATGTGGGCGCTGGAGCCCAGGAACATTGTAAAGCCCCTGTGCATGGCCTTCTGTGTCTGGGAAGGCATGAACAGGGATGAAAGGGAGAATCCAGGAGTGCAGGTCTGAAATCTGCCCATTTGTACACGAGAAGAGGGTTTTTCGTAAGAGCCCTAGGGGCAAAGAGAATACAGGTATAGATGGGTTTACAGAACAAAAAAAGAATTCATTGGAGCTATGTTTTGTTCCGTGTCTCTGCCTATAAAGAGATTTTCCTTCAAATGTCGGGCTCTGCTCCCAGCAACCGTTTCAGTGTCACTCTCTCTGAGTTATCTCAACCTGGCCCACGACTTCAATTGCCATGTACAACCTCAGTCCTCAGGCCTGTCTCGCTCCTGGCTGACTACTGCTTATTGAACCTCTCTGCCTTGGACCCCCCCCCCCCCAAAGACACTCATACCTAACGTGTCCAAAACTGAATATGTCATTGCCACCCCTCCTCCCCCAAGCCCTCTCCAATGGACCCTAATTCAGGGAATGACTCCTCAGTTCTCCGTAATGCCGGACCCAAAAATCCTGTGAGGCCTCTCTCTCACCTCCTTTCTCTAATCAAATTACTTACTAAATCATTCTAGAATCTATTAAGCTTATGCTAGTTTCCTATTGCTGCTGTAACAAATTACTACAAACTCAGTGGCTTAGAACAACACAAGTTTATCATATTTTTGTTCTGGGGGTCAGCAGTTGAAATGGATTTCATTGGGCTAAACTCAAGGTGTCAACAAGGTTGCATTCCTTCCAGAGGCTGCCTGCGTTCCTTGGCTCTTGGCCCCTTCCTCCATCTTGAAAGCCAATAGCATAGCAGCTTCAACTCCGTCTGACTTGGCCATTTTGCGATTACTTTGGGCCCACCCAGATAACCCAGGTTAATATCCTTATCTCAAGATCCTTAATTGACTCACATGTGCAAAGTCTCTTTTGCCTACTAAACAGTTTCCAGGAATTAGGAAATGACCTCTTTATTCTGCCATTTGGGGTATTTTTCTGCCTACCACACATCTCTTTCCATCCCAACACCACTGTCACCAGCCTCTGTCATCTGGAATCACCAATACATTGCCAATGCATGAAAGAATCATGAAATATTTAATGAGAGGGAAGAAGAAAAGAAGGAATGAAGGAGGAAAGAAAGAGAAGGAAAGAAAAGGGAAAGAGTCTCTTTCAATAGACTCCTTGAGGACTTATAGGACGCCTTCATTCCCAGCTTCTCACCTGCTAGTTTCCTTGACCCCAGTATTTTCACCTCCAAACTATTCTTGGCTATGCTATTTCCTTTTGCCCTTGTTCTTTGCCACAAAACCTTTCCTGGCTATTTCCTCTGTCTGGAAGGTTCTCTTTATACCTAGCAGTCACCCTCATTCCACCCCAAACGCTACACAGAGCACCTGGCTAGCTCCTGGCCTTTCCTCCCAGTGGAGCTGTCATGTCCCCAGGAAGCTGTCTCAGACTTCCAGGTTCAGGCTGGATCTGACTGCAGGGCACACAGAACCTTGCTCCTAGGATTTGACCCGCCTCTTATCTCATTCTTTTGTAACTGCCTGTTTCCTTCTGTCCTCTGAGTTTTACGTGCCTTGAGGACAAAGTGAGAATCTTGTTTTGTGTTGTCCCCCAAGGATGTTGTAAGGCTCAATAAATATTTTCTGTGCAAGATTTTTAAAAATAAAATAATGTTCCCTTGGATTGAAAACTCTTTGAGTGCCAAACCTGATCTGGTCCGTGTATGTACAGCCCTAGCCCAGATCTTGTACAGTGCTCATTGCAGACTTAATAGAAGGATGTGGTGACAAAGTCAGCACAGGGACACTTTCCTATAGGAAACAAGGGGCCCATAAACGGTTCAGGAAGGCAACTGGGGACAAGGCCCTGGCAGAGAGGCCTGGGAGGTTTTCCAAAGCCAAGATCCAGAAGAGAGGTTTCCCCTCTTGTGTCACATAGGCAAGGCTGGACCCTGCTGTCTGTAATTTCATCACTGGGCAGAACTGGATTCCTGCGACATAATGAGAATTCCAGGACAGCACACATGAGGCAGCAGCTGGACTGTCAGCCTTATGCTAGACAAAGGCAGGGCCAGTGTAGCAGCTCCCCCGCTGGGGTGCACACTGGGGGCCCCATAGCCCTCCCACTCCTATCTCTCCTCTTCCCCCACCAAAGCCTCCTCCCCATCCTTCTCCCCTCCCATTTGTACTTCCAAATGCCAGGCCCACTCGAGGCAGACATTTAAGAGAGTACCACCAAACTTCTAGCAATGTCAACAGTTGTTGGGACTGAGGAGAACATAATTCCTAAATGTTTCTGTCTGCTTTTAATAAGTGAAACATTTACAAAATCATAATTATCTTTCAGGGGTTAGTGTGGCCAAGATAAGTCATGTCCAAAGTACTCGTCAACTTGCCTATAGAGCAAGTTGTTCTCTTCAAAATTTCATAACACTTTTGCCCCCTTTGTTAGAGTCCTCTTGTCTGGTTACGCAAAATACTCTGCCTGGATTTGACTGCAGTCACGTAGAGTTTATAGGTGAATTTAGGAAGATTTGAAATGACAGTGAATCTTCATATCATGAACACACCTAATCTCTCTATTAAAGATTACCTAAGTAAGTGAAGTTTTATCATTTTCTTTATTAAAATCTTGCATATATTTCATTAGATTTATTCCTGGTCCCTTATAGCTTTTGTTTCTCTCATAGATGTTAGCTTTAAAAGTTCTGGTTTTCTAATGGTGATTGGCCATAAAAATGCAAATTGATTTTTGTATAATGACCTTCCATGTAGCAACCTTGATGCATTCCCTTATAAACCGTATGAAGCTCTATTTCATATGTCTCTAGAAAATCTAGATCCTTCTGTACCTGACAAGAATCCATCAGCAGCTGCTGATTCTTGGTTAAACAGTGCAAGCAGTGGGAATGCGGTTTGCTGGCTCCCCTGGCTAAACAGCAACGCCCCCTTCTGGAGATCTATGTGCAAGACAGAACTCTCCTGAGAGACAGCTGTTGTGCTTGTTTAGATCAAACAAGGATCTGGATCGAGTGGCCTAGCTTCAGGTCAGCTTTACTGTTACAAAACAGAATGAGCCCCAGGCAAAGGGCTCAGAGCCAGATGGGTTAGACAAGGGGCTGCCTGGGTGACCTGATTAGAGGATGTCATTTCTTGATTGGCCACACCACTCTGTCCTTCCACTCTCCCCACATGGAAAGGCCTTGGGGACATCAGAAAGCAGGCCAGAAGGAGGAGGCAGACCTGCACTGAGAAAGGGAGTGAGAGTGAAGCCTACCTGCCGCCCAACCCCACCCCCGCTAAGCTCTCAAGCTGCTCCCCAACGAGGCTTCACCTGAAGTGTCCATATGGCCTGACTCCCGGAGGGCAGCTGGGCAGCTTCAAGAAACCTGAGGCCAGGAAAATTTGTTTTGTGGACTGTTGGCTTTGGGGTCATCCTAAGTAGACAGTGGAGAAAGAGACAGAGAGGATAAAGAAGCGATACCCACTTAGGGACACAGGCCTCCCATTGGCCCTCAACTGTCTCCACAAAACAGTCCTGAGGCAAAGTGACATTTCCAGAGGTTCCATGATCTCTTCTCTCGTGTCTCCATGGCTTACTTAGGTGATCTGGTAACTTACTGTATAAGCCTACATTTTATTTCCATATCCATCAGAGGTGTGAGCCAGTGAGATACATTGAAAAATTAATGTGCTTTGAATCAGACAGATCTGAGTTCAAATCCCCATGTGATCTCAGGCCCGGTGTAGTCCATACTTCTGATCTTCGGTCTCTCCCTCTGTCTAAGGGAAAACAAAATACATTCTTCATAGGGCTGTTGAGAGGATTAAATTAAATCATGAACGTCACGCGAGAGTGGATGCCTGATAAAGCTATTCAAGTCCTTGGAAGGTTTGTGGGGAAATCCCTGAATCACTTCCCTAGTATAATGGGGTGTTGAGTACTTGCCAATGTCACTTCTTTTCCAGTGAACCAAAATAATGAGTTCTGCTGAAATGAGCAGCCACTAAGTACAGTGCTGTGTGCTTGGGGTAGAGTGTACGCACCTAGTTAACTCATTTTGCCCTTATGACAACTCTGTGAGGTCGATAGCGTAGATATTATGGCCATGCCACACATGAAGAAACAGAGGTTCAGAGAAGTCAGATGCGAGATCTAGAAGAGCAGACACAAGAAGCTGTGTCCTTCCTGGGAGTCTTTGCTGACCTGAGCCTCACCAGGTCACTTCCCTTCTCCTGTCCTCACAACCTCTTCCCAGACCTCAGGTAACCCTGTGGTTTTTAACTGAGCTCCAGGCCAGTCCTGACCTCTCTGTTGCAGATGACAAATTAAGTCTTTCAATTGCCAGGAGCAACAGTTCACTGACTCACATGACCCTGCCAGTCTCTAGTGTTTTCCTGCTAACCAGAGCTGACTGAAAAGCCATTGTTTTTCTTGTTCTTGCATTTCACAGGAACTGCCATTCTGTGTAATGTCCATGAGCCGTGCAAGCAGATAAAGGTAGAGAGAAAAGAAAGATGAATTGGGAAGATAAGAGGGGTGAGACAGACTATTTATAGGAATCAGCAAATCATTATTTAAACCAAAAAAAATGATTATTCTTATTGTATATTGACTGGATTATAATATTCTGTACATTATGTGGATTCCTCCATTCATTTATAAGGTGCCAGAGGGGAAAGTGTGTGTGTGTGTGTGTGTGTGTGTGTGTGTGTGTGTGTGTGAGTATTTAATCTTCCAGAGTAACCAGCCTGGTATCTAACCCATAAACAACTAATCTATAGAAGGAAGGAATTAGTGGTCTTTCTCCTCTGGCTTTCTACCATTGGCACCATGACAGCCTCCACTTCTCGGAGGCTATTCCTTTTAACTAGGTTAACCAGGTCCTACCCACTGTCCACAGAGCAGGGTAGGATAGCATGAGAGGGGCCTTTGATGAACTGAATTGATGGACAAGCCAATATATAGGACTAGGTCAGTCCTGTGAGAGACCCTGATGGGGCTATGCTCCTGGGACATGGAGAAAGAACAGCCTTATTTCACAAGGAGGGTCCCTGAGAAGGCAAGCGTTGCTCACACCATCATCAGTTTGACCTAGGTCTGGTTCCACGCTGCAGCCTGGGCCACAAGGCAGAGCAACACTAAGTGTCTCCAGTATGAGTCTAGCTGATGACCTTAGTCTCCTTCATCAAAATTGGGCTAGATGACTATGGACCTCTGTGGCACCTGAAATGCTATTTAAAGTCGGAGATGCCCAGAACTTCATTCCATCAGAGAAGTCCAGAGTTCTACTGATGTATTTGTTTCTTATTTGTCTGTTTCATTTACTCAGTCACTCAGTCAGTAACATACTTATCCCTACTTTGTTACAAAGTAGACTTAAGGTAAACACAGCAGCATCAGTTGTCCGTCCCTGGGGGAGAGGGACCCACAATCTCTGTTAACAAGCCTATGGGAGAACTCTGATGATGCTCCGGTTTGAGCACATCTGCTCTCCAGCCGTGTTCTCCACTTTTGGTCCTGGGATCCTGGCCTCAGAATCTCCGGAAGGAGCTTCTGAAATAGGAGGTACAAGAAAATGAGAGAAACAACGTTGACACCTTCAGTCCAGCATTTTCGAAACTAGCCTAGTCTTAGGTATTGCTGGGGACCTCTTCAAAAGACCAACGTCCTGGCCTCTAACCCTCACGATTCAGAATTAGAGTGAGAGAGAAGAGTTGACACAGCCAGAATCAGATGCAGATGCCACCCCCTGGGGGTGTGGCTCACTCATCCTAACTCCCCTGAGAATGGCTGCTCTGGGACCCAGCAGCCCCTGCTTTACTTATAACAGCCACCTCAGCCCAACACCATCAACATCTAAAGAGGACCCCCACTTGCTGGTCCTTCATCCTGCAAATAAATATTATTCAAAACCCGTTTTTTTTTAAGCCCGAGAGAATATGAACATTTTTTTAAAATACAAATTTCTGTCTCTGATTTTTTTTAGGGGTAGTTATGGATAGATTAGGCAAAGTGCAGCCCATACAGACCTCTGAAAACAAAGCATTCTGTTGGGTTGCAGAAAAGATTGTCAACAAACTAAGGAAGAAAAGAGAGACTAAGTGGAAGATAAGGGCGGGGGAAGAGAGAAGCCAAGATTTCATGGAAAACTGATAAAGGATGATGGTGGCCCATTAGACTCATGGGAGGGAGCCCAGCGTGGTGGCCAAACATGTGGGCTTTTGAGGCTGCTTAGTTTAAGCACCAGTTCTGTCCCTTTCTAACAAGCAGTTCACTCAAACTTTTGGAGCCTCAGTTTCCCCTATCTACAACTAGGTTAATAACAGTGCTGCTCTTGAAGGGTTGTAAGTAGCAAACACAGTGAGGTAGTTGGCATTCTAACAAGTTTCATCAATTGGTGTGGCCACACTGATCGCAAGAAGCCCTCAGTCAGTTCTAAACACCTCCTTTTTGGCAGAAATCATTTCTGCCAAAAATTGATCTAATTTATCAGCTTTTAGTCAAGAGAAAGGCTGTACCCTGGTGGGCCATCCCTATGAAGACAAGTCCTGTTCCTGACTTACTTAAAACCAGAGCACACACCAGTGAAAGATGTTCATACAGCACTTCTTGTCCCACTGATAAATGAGGAAAGGCAGACCAGACAAGGAAGCTGCTCCTGGGATGGTGGAGCCCGGCAGCCCTCGTGGGCACAGTGAGTGTCTGAGCCATCCCTTTAGCTCAGTTTAAACTCTGCTGGACTTCATCCCAGATACACCTTCTGTTTGCAGCCCGCAGCTGGGCTTAGCAAGTCCTTCCAAGGGCTCGCTCTGCATATCTTTCTGTTCCTAAGGCTGGTTCCCTCTTTCCCACTTCGACTCACTACTCCAAGCAAAACAAGGTAAGTTGATTATAAAAGAGACAAGGTTGACAAGAATTTTATTTTCTCTGGACACATCCTGCAAAGGATCAGGCCAGTGCTCCAAGCTAGAGAAGGTAGTAGACCATTAGTTGGTTAATGGGTTGCTCTCCATTAACAGTGTGCATCCCAACCCTCTGGCAGACCACCAGGCCCCACTCCCAGAGTTCCTAATTCCATCTCTTTGGGGCGGAGCCTGAGCATTTGTCTTTCTAACAAGTTCCCAGGTGGTGCTGACGCTGCTGGCTCCCAACCGTACTTTGAAGACCATACTCTACATTTTAAAGAAAGAAACTATCACTTATCAGAAGCTATACATTATCACAGAAAAGTCAAACTGAAAGATGCTCTTCCTCATTGGCTAATTGTAATGGGGGCTGGAAGAAAGCATGAAGTAATATCACTAAATAGGCAACAGACAGTCTCTAGTATGGTATACTGGATTATAGTACTCGTCCCAGTCACCAGGGTACAGGATTCAGTTTATTGCTTGCAAAGTGATGGTCATCTCATAATTTTGTTTTTAATTTGTGGATAACTTTGGTATCCAATTTAAGATGAGGGTGCTTGAATGCCCTATTGGCCCCAAAGCATCTCCCGCTTGATGAGAAATTTCCAACATCAGAATCAAAGTCAAGGATGGTGTGTCTGGACCTATACACGGACTCAACAGGGAACCTAGAGTTCCTCTGGTCTTCCCTCATTTAACTTGGAAACATTAATTAAGTTAGGCTGGTAATACTCTGGTGCTGAGATAGTGAGATACAAAGAAGCTCTATGGGTAGGACCATGGCTAAAACCAGCCCCAGAGTAAAATGAGATGGGGGCAGGCAGCCTGAAGACTTGGGTGTGAAGGTGACTGCCCAAGGACAAAGGAGAAGAGACCGACTAAGGTTATGGGGAGGTACTGGGGTACCTGCTGTTGTGTACCTCCATCTTGATTATCAAAGGGTTTAGGAGATGTGAAAAAGAGGAGCAAAAGTGAGAGAAAAACAGTTCCTGACTGCTCCAAAGGGAAATCATTAATGACTTGGCGCCTGGCCAGCTCTGTGTGTCCTGTTTAATTCACAAGAGCCTCATGTCTCCCTCGTGTGTTATCCCAGTTCTCATCCCGTAAAAGGCACGCTGTGTGTATAGGTCATAAGAGACTGGGTCACTTATTTCTGGGAGGATATGGTTCAGGTCCATGGAGGTTGAAGATAGGCAGTGCAACCTCAGATAGAAATATGTACCCTGAAATTCGAGATGCCTTTTGCTAATTCCCATGGAGACTGGTGTCAGGTAACTGAGAACAAGTTTGTAAACACAGGAGCCTCCGTCTGCTCTGGTTCTGCACACAGTGTCCAGGGGACACGCTTTTCCTGGGACCGTCTCTTGGGCCTGGAAGCCAGTTCTTGGTACAAAAACCTTGCCTGGAAAGGAATGTTACCACTGTGCAGGCTCTGGGTGAGGTCGGTGCCTTAACAGACAGCAATGGACTCAAAGAAGGAGACTGGTTAAAATGCTGGAAAACAGGATGGATAAGGTTAGGGGGCTGAAAAAACAGAATGATGAAGGGTACACCAGCAAAGACTTTTGAACATATCAAAGACTTGTCCAATGAACTCAAAAAGAGTCTGGAAGCTTTGCTAGAAATAAATGATAGAGATTTATTTATTCAAGGGTCTTAGAGTTTGCAAACTGGAAACACAGCTAGGCAAAATCCCAGAAGTGGTCCAAAGAATTAAAAAAAAGTTTAAAGTTGTTATAGCAAAAAATGCATTCTTGAGAATGATCAGCCGTGCCTTTTTAGCCCAAGGATTGGCCCAGCATGGTTATCAGTCAGATGACAGTTAGTCAGGATGATGGATGTTGGGTGGTCTGAAAGATGAGTGCTAGGAGGTCTGGTCAGGTCCCGGTGGTCTGAATGTCATGTGGATGTATGCATTTTGCCCATGAGCCTGGCACTTTGCCTGTGTTATTTAGTCCCCCACAACCAGGCAAAGTGCAGGAACAGGCTCAGAGCTAAGTCACTTTCCCAAGGTCACCCAGCTGTTAGTGACAGAGCTTGGACTCATCTGACTTAAGACCCAAGCTCGGTCCATCTAACCATGTGGCCCTCTAAGGGGGAAGAACAGTAGAGTCTATAATTAAGGGGAAAGGTGGTACTTGGGTATTTTCTATTTCTGCCGCCTGAGAGCATTAGGTTAGGCACAAGTAGTTGTTTTAAAAGGACATGGATTATTCAGAAAGTTAAAGAAATCCTTTGGGGAGTGATTCAGCAGGACTGCTCTGCCCTGAAGTGGGAGAATGCATGGTGAGGGGGGCCCTTGGCAATCCCAGGACAGCCCAAAGGAAAAGGCGTGGTGTGAGCCTACAAATGATTCCAGAGAGTCACAGAGCAGGACAGCCACAAAAGCCTCTCATCCCCACCAAACACATACACAAAATCAAAAAGCTTAACTGAAAATGCGGGGGCCTTTTTTGTGCTAACTCTCAAAGGAATGAGGCTCTAGTGTACGGACAGGTGCTGAGGTGGCTGTTTCAGGCTGTTAGACACACCGGCTCCTCCTCCTCCCCCAACCCCCATCCCCACATAAATGCCACTGCTTATTCTGATACTTGGAGGACGAAGAGGGAGATCGTGCCCAGAGTTTTCTAAGCAGAAACCCATCCAAGCCTGGGCGTTTGCCCTCCCCAGGCCCTGCCAGACAGCTGTTGTGTTTCCATCCTGTGGAGGACTGGCTGTGTCCTGGTGCAGACTTAAGGTCCTCACACCATGCGACCAGCCAAGACGAGACGATTAAGAGCAACGTCAAATTCAAACCTTCGCAGTCTCTTTGCCCCTGGACTTCAGCATCTGTGAGCAGTTGGGGACAAGAGGTGAGCTCCTTGGGGAGGGGTTCTGTGTGCAACTGTATCTCCTGAGAGGCTCCTGAGTGACTGACGACAGCCTCACTTCCTTCAAGAGGAGAGAGCTTTGCTCCCCAGTCCCCGTGAACAGTGTCAGATGCGCAAGGCATGTCCTCTTTGACCAGCTGTGTCTACCTGGTCCCCAGAACACCCCAAGGGGCTCTTAATCATCTCCTCTAACAATACTGTCCTGGCCTATAAGTGCCTCTGCTTTCTCCCTGTCAGTCTAAATCCTACTCATCCTTCAAGGACTAACTGGAAGACGCCCTCCCTGAAACTTCAGTATCACACCTGTCGCCATAGAGATCTCTCCCTCCTGTGATTTCTTCACCCTCCCTGTCTACACCACTTATTTGCATGGAAAACATTCATAATCCCACCATCTAGCATCCACCAGTGTTAAAATATATCCTTGCAAACTTATCTAGATAGATAGACAGACTTTTTAAATAACGACTTTACTGAGATATAATGTACATATCATACAATTGGATACCTACATGGAAAAAGATAAAATTGGATCCATTTCTGACATTAAACACCAGGATACTTCCAAATAGGTTAAAAATCTAAATGTAAAAATGAAACCATACAAATAATGAGAAAAATGGGTGAAATATTTTATAACCCAGGAGAGGTGATATCCAGACGTTGTAAGAGAAAAGATTAATAAATTTGGCTCCATGACAATGTAAAAGCATCCTAAATAAAATCAAAAGGCAAATGAAAAGCTGGGAGAGATCATTGTAAATTGTATTACAGACAAATTGGATCCATTTCAGACATTAAACACCAGGATACTTCCAAATAGGTTAAAAATCTAAATGTTATCCTTAACAAGAGGTTCTAAGAAGAAACAGTTCAATAACCTGATAGAAAAAAATGGGCAAGAGAGACGAACAGGCACTTCACAGGAGAAGCAAATAAAACAAATGATAATATGTTCACTGTTGCTCATAACAACAGCATTGCAAATTTAAAATATACTGACATGCCACTCTTATTTTTCAGATAGGCAAAAATCCAAAAGTTTGACAATGCACTCTCCTGGTGAAGCTCTAGGGAAACTCTCCTGCATTGCTGATTGGAATTCAAAATGGTCTAATCTCTATGGAGGTGGGTGTTGAAATGTCTAGCAAAATTGTTTGTGCCTTTTCCTTTTGACCCAGGAAGCCCAGTTCTAGAAGTCTATCCCCAATGTAACTACCATAATTGTGAAATGATCTGTGCTCAGGGTTATCCAGGGCAGCTCTTTCTGTAACAGCAAAGACTGGAAACAAATCCAGTGTCCACCACTGCGGTGGACACAGTGAAGTGCAAAGCAGCTGTGGAAAGGAGTAAGGATGGCCTCCAGAAATGCACGGCAGAAGAGTAAGCAGAGCATGCTACCTGTCTTTGTTAGAGAGAGAGGAGGACTATAAGTATACAGATATACAAACAACAATGGGACGATAAAGCAAAAACTAAATAAAAACCCGTTATCCTAAGACAAGGAAGAGAATGACAGTGGAATGGAGGTGGGGGAACACATGGAAGCTTATGCTTCCCTGCTCATATCTTTTTTTTGAATTTTGACTTCCAGCCATGTAGCTGTTTTGCAGTATTCAAAACAAAATCATGTTTAGAAAAGGCAATTCCCATCAGTCGAAAACAGACAAATACAACCAACAGTGTGTCAAGTTGATTTCATAATCACATGGAGAATTATTTCAAGTCTCTGAAACAGCGTGTCTTGACTGAACATCCTCATGGGATGGAGCCTAGAGGCCAAGAAAGCCACAAGACATCTTAAACCATATTTCTCAGTCTTCCTAGTTATTCCACAAGACAAATGACCCAGTTTTGCCAACAAATAAAACGTATACAAAGTAAAAGGAAGACATTCTTTTATAGATTAGGAAAGACTTAAGACTCCTACAATCAAATGCAACTGTGAAAAGACAATTTTGAAATAATCAGAGAAAATGCAACCCTAGTATTAAATGGTATTAAGAAATCATTAATTTTATTGAGTGTGATAATGGTATGATAGTTATATTTTTTAAAAACCCTTCGCTGAGATTTTTTTCCCTCTTATGTCTATGGATTTGTTTTTTAAGTCATTTTTTTTTTTTTTTAAGTGTGGCTTTTAGTGAAGTTTCCAGGCATCTGGACAACGGAACTAAGTGGTGACTTTGAGATGTTCCTAGGGCACTGTGACATTAAGTTCTACATCAAACACCTAAGTCAATGGTGAATTTTTCAGAAGCTGCAAGGAGAAATTGGAGTCTTAAAGGGAAAGACCTTATAACACATTCTGTTGGCTCAAGTTGGTTGAAGTGGAAAAATTTTCTTGGCATGTGAAAATAAAAACATCCAAGGCTGAGAGCACAGGCTCTGGAGCCAGGCTGCAGATTCAAATTCCAACTCTGCCACTTCCTACTCTATGGCCTTGGGCCAGTTACTTAGCTTCCCTATGCCTCTGTTTCCCTAGCTACAAAAGGGGGTGGGTGATAATACCTATCTCATATGGTTGCTGTAAGAGGAAATTAAGTGAAATACATGTAAAGTGCTTAGAGCAGTGACTGGCACATATGAAGCACAATATGTTATTAAATACAACAAATCCTTTTTTTTTTAAGCATTTAATTTTCAGAATAAATTTACCAGCCACATATATTGCTTCTTTTAGTTTTCCAAAGAAAATAAAGTTTATTGGGATTCTTCAATTACTGTCTAGAATTATTTGCGCACTTTTAAATAATGACTGTGTTAGTGGGGAAATATAATACAATAGATCGTGACACTCTGCGCTCGATGCATCCTCTCTGGCTGACTCCAGATGGCCCACTGGGGTCTGGGGAATGGAAGAGCTAAAGGCTTCCCTGAGGGCAGACCAGGCCAGGTACCAAATGACCTCAGGATTACCTTCTCCAGGAAGCCTCCCATCATCCCTTGGTCGAGATTAAGTGCCCTTCTTTGCCTTTTTTCTTATGGTGGGTAACCACCTCCTGAGAGCACATTCCTTATTGCTCACGTTACACTGAAATTCCCACTTGGTTTATTGGCACACGTTGAGGGTAGATTTTTGCCTTGCTGTCCTTTGTAACTCTAAGCACAGTACCTGGCACCCAATAGGTATTTGACGACCATTTGTTAAACTGAACTAGACTGGGTCACCCAGTGGATAGAGGACCTAATGCCTGAGCAGAGAGGAAGAAGAGGGCAGGAGGGGAAAAGGGGGCCATAGGCAAATTGCCAGTCTGCATTTCAACTTGGGGCGCACCTTGCCCACCAAAACTTAAATTCCACCTCATTAAAAATATGCCTGCTTAATTACCCTGAGTGTATGTTCCTTGCTTCTCTCTGAAATCATTTACTGGTGATGCCCTGAAATACAATCCTACTTCCCCAAAACTTCAAACTGGTAAAAGAGATAAGCCTCATCAAAAGACACAATCAACAAGTGAAAAGGCAACTGATGGAATGGAAGAAAATATCTGCAAATCCATACCTGATAAGGAACTAATATCCAAAATATATAAAGAACTTCTACAAGTCAACAACAACAACAACAAAAACCCCAAATAACTAAATTTAAAAATGGGCAAAGGACTTGAATAGACATTTCTCTAAAAAAGATATACAAATCACCAACAAGCACATGATAGGATGATCAATATCACTAAATTCACTAGAGAAATGTAAATCAGAATCACAGTGAGATATAACCTCACACCCAGCAGAATGGCTACTGCTAAAATAAAAATAAAACCCAGAAAATAACAAGTGTTGGCCAGGATGTGCAGAAATAGGAACACTTGTGCATTATTGGTGGGAATGTAAAATAGTGTAGCCACTATGGAACACAGAATGGAGGGTCCTCAAAATTTAAAAATAGAATTCCTATATGATCCATGCAAAGGACTGAATGCTTGTCTCCCCAGTATTCATATGTTGAAATCTTAACCCCCAACGTGATGGCATTTGGAACTGGAGCCTCTGGGAGGTGATTAGGTCATGACGGCAGAGCCCTTATGAAGGGGATTAGTGCCCTGATAAAAGAGAGCCCAGGAAGCTTCCTCTTTCACTCCACCATGTGAGGACACAGCAAAAAAACAGCTGTCTATGAACCAGGAAGCAGATCTCAAGAGATAATGAGTCTGCCAGAGATGTGATCTTGGATTTTCCAGCCTCTAGAACTGTAAGAAATAAATTTCTGTTGTTTATAAGCTATAAACAGTCTATGGTATCCTATTATAGTAACCCAAATGGACTAAGACAATCCAGCAATTCTACTTCCAGGTATATATATCCAAAAGAATTGAAAGGAGGGTCTCTAAGATATTCACATACCCATATTCATAACAACGCTATTCATGATAGCCTAGATGTGGAAGCAACTCAATTGTCCATCAACAGATGAATGAATAAATAAAATGTATGTATACATAGCATAGAATATCATTCAGCTTTAAAAGGAAGGAAATTCTGACACATGCTGCAACATGAATAAACCTTGAGGACATTATGCTAAGTGAAATAAGCAACTTACCAAAACACAAATCCTGTATGATTCCACTTATCTGAGATATCTAGAGAAGTCAATTCATAGACACTAAAAATACACTGGTTGTTACTAAGGGTTGGGGTAGGGGAAATGGGAAGTTGTTTAATCAGTACAGAGTTTCAGTTTTGCAAGATTAAAAAGTTCTGGTGATTGGTTGCACGATAATGTGAATGTACTTAACACCACTGAACTGTACACTTAAAAATGTTTAAGATAGTAAATTTTATGTTACGTGTCTTTTATCACAATTTTTAAAAAGAGAGAGATAAGCCTGGTGCAAAAGTAATTCTAAACAACAGGAGATAAAAGATGGTGGAGTAGATAAACACTGTGCCTACTTCCTTCCATGAACACATTAAAACTACAACTAAATCATAAAACAATTAACCCATAGAACCATCTTAAGTATGGCTGAACAGAAGTTTTATAACTAAGGATATAAAGAAGAAGCCATGTGGAGACTGGTGGAAGGGGCGGAAACGCAAAACAGGCTGGTCCTAAACCTCCATGTGGCAGTTGAAAATAGGGAGGGATAACACGGCGGCAGAGGTTCCCCCCAGAGGAGCAAGGTACCCCAGCCCCACTCCAGGTTCCCCAGCCCAGAGTACTGGTGCCAGGGAAAGAGCCCCCACAAAATCTGCCTGTGAAAAACAGTGGGGATTCCAACCATCCGGGTCAGATGGAAGGCTGCAGGAAATGCAGACATCCTCTTAAATGTCCTGAGCACAGACTCACTCACTCGCAGGCACTCACCTTGTGCTCCAGCAGAGGGACGGTGACTCGGGGAGCATCAGAGGCATATGGGGGGCAGACTGAGGTGTGTGGCTTCAAAGCCAGGACTGGAGGACAGTCGCCATTTTCCCTGTATGGGGTCCTCCTGTGCAACTGGGCAGGCAGCTGCCATCTTTAATGTGTTCAGCCCACACCCTATGCTTACAGCTAAATCTGAATCTGATTGGTCTGGTGATCTCCAGAGCCCCACCCTGCTGACTCTCTGGAACCCAGACCCACCCAACTTCCTCAACGATGGAGGCACTTCCTCCTAGCAGCCAGCCCCACCCACATTGCACTCTTTCTTTAAAAACTGTCAGAGTCCTCAGGCCCCAGGTGGATGAAGACTGGCCTTGGTGTGCTCTGAGACTTTTCCTGGGTAGCTCCAGGCTCAGCACTGGCATTAAACCAGAATCTATATTAACCTGGTGATCAAAACTCTTCTCACTTTAGTGACTTCCTGAGACCCTGCCTTACCCACCTCACATGCCACACAAAGCTTTATCAGTGGCTAAACTTTAAGGGAGCCAGCATGTGGCAGCAGGCCTCAGGGTGTCCTGGCATTTTGCAGAGCTATCCCAGGCACGGTACTGGTGGTAGCCATCCTCAGTTTGCAGTGTGGCCTCTCCCACATGCCTCCAGGTCTCGCACAGGCAACAAAAAAACCACAGATCACTTTGTAGCTCCTACCAGGTAGACCCCGGCTGGTCACAGGCAGTGGGTGATCTGAGCCTGCCCCAGAGTCCCTCCCAAAATGCCCCAGAATGAAAATACCTGGAGGTTGGCTTCAGACCACAGCAAAGCATTGCCCAATTAGCCCCACAAGCAGCATACAAACAGGGCGGTCTCAATAGGTATCATAGTCCCCTGGGCGAAACCCACTCAGTGGGGCAAGCCCCTGCACAGCAGCCCATAAGCTAAGAATATGGCCAAACCCCAATCAGCCTGAGGGTTAATCCCACCCACTGACCTACTGATAGCAACCAAGGCTCAAATGTAATAGGAGGGCACACACAACCCACACAAGGGACACTCCTGGAGCACCCGGAGCACGTGACCAGGGAGACTGTGCCAGGGCACCTACTATGTAAGTCCATACAACCAAGGCTGGGAGACATAGCAGATCTACCTAATACATAGAAACAAACACAGGGAGGCAGCCAAAATGAAGAAACAAAGAAATAAATCCCAAATAAAAGAACAGGAGAAAACTCCAAAAAAAGAACTAAATGAAATGGAGGCAAGCTACCTACCTATACAGAGTTCAAAACAATGGTTATAAGGATGCTCAAGGAACTCAGTGAGAATTTCAACAAAGAGATAGCAAGCAAAAAAGCAGTGAAGAATACAATAATTGAAATGAAGAATGCACTAGAAGAAATCATCAGCAGACTAGATGAAGCAGAGGATCAAATCAGCGATTTGGAAGAGAAGGTAGCACAAAACACCCAATCAAAACAACAAAAAGAGAGTGGCACAAACAGATTCTCCCTCAGAGCCTCTGGAAGGAACCAACACTGCCAACACCTTGATTTCAGACTTCTGGCTTCCAGAGCTATGAGAGAAGAACATGTTGTTGTGTTAAGCCACCAAGTTTGTGGTAACTTGGCACAACAGTCACAGGAAACAAGTAAAACAGCATGTACGAAAACAAAAACAAAATAAAACAAAAAAAGAAAAAAGAATCCAAAAAAATGAGGATAGTTTAAGAGACCTGTGGGACAACACCAAGCATAAAAACATTTGCATCATAGGGGTACCAGAAGGAGAAGAGAGAAAGCAAGGGATTGAGACCCTATCTGAAGAAATAATGACTGAAAACGTTCCTAACCTGGCTAAGGAAATAGACAAACAAGTCCAGGAAGTGCAGAGAGTCCCAAACATGCTGAACCCAAACAGGCCCACACCAAGATACATTATAATTAGAATGGCAAATGTTAAAGACAAAAAGAGAATCCTAAAAGCAGCAAGAGAAAGGCAACTGGTAACTTATAAAGGAGCCCCCATAATATTGTTAGCTAATTTCTCAGCAGAAACATTTTGCAGGCCAGAAGGGACTGGCGGGAAATATTCAAAGTGATGAAAAGCAAGGATCTACAACCAAGGCTAGTCTACCCTGCAAAGCTATCATTTAGAATCAAAGGACAGATAAAGAGCTTCCTGGACAAGAAAATGCTAAAGGAGTTCATTGCCACTAAACCGTATTACAAGGAATGTTAGAGGGACTTCCTTAAGATGTGTGTGTGTGTTGGGGTGGGGGAGATCCAAATTATGAATAATAAAATGGCAATAGCTACATATCTATCAACAATTACTTTCAATGTAAATGGATTATACGTTCCACTCAAAAGACATAGGAGGGCTGAATGGATTCTCTTGTAGAAAACAAAACCCTTACATATGCTGCCGACAAGAGAATCAATTCAGTTTGAAAGACACACACACACAGACGCATGCATCCATATGTTCATTGCAACATTGTTTACAATGGCCAAGATATGAAGTAAGCCTGGGTGTCTGTCAATGAAAGAATGGATAAAGAGGAAGTAGCACATATATACAGTGGACTATTGTACAGCCAGGGAAGGGAATGGATTCTTGCCATCAGTGGCAGCATAGGTGGACTTGGAGGGTACCGTGCTGAGTGGAATGTCAGACAGAGAAAGACAGATGCAATGCAATTTCACTTACATGTGGAATCCAAAGAACAAAATAAACAAACAAATCAGAAACTCATAGATAGAGAACATTTTGATGGTTACCTGATGGGAGGGGGGGTTGCAGGTTTGGGTGAAAAGGGGGTAAGGGATTAAGAAGTACAAATTGGTTGTTACAAAGTATTCACGGGAATGTAGGGTATAGCATAAGGATTGTAGTCAGTAATATTGTAATAATTATATATGGTGTCAGATGGGTACTAGATTGGTTGGGGTGATAGGTCGGAGGCAGGGTGGGTGAAAAAAGTGAAGGAATTAAGAAGGACAAATTGGTAGTTACAAAATAGTCATGGGGATCTAAAGTAAAGTATAGAGAATATAGTCAATAATATGGTAATAACTATGTATAGTGCCCGGGGGGTACTAGACTAGTCAGGGGGATCACTTCTTAAATTACGTAAATGTCTAACCACTATGCTGTACCCCTGAAATTAATATAAAATAATATTGGGTGTCAACTATAATTGAAAAATCAAAAAGGGGGGGAAGATGAAGGGCAATAAGAGGTCCAAATTTCCAGGTATAAAACAAACACGTCATGGGGATGTCATGTACAGCATGGAGAATACAGTCAATAACATTGTGATAACATAGTGCGGTGTCAGAGGGTTGCTGGACTGATGGTGATCACTTTCTTAGGTCTATAAATGTTGAACAACTATGGTGGACCCCTGAAACTCATATAATATTGTATGTTGGCTATATTTTTTGAAAAAATCTTTCAAAAAATGATACAGAAAATTCTGAACAATTTATTGAATAACCTCAACTAGTTGGGAGATAAAAACATGATTTTTGGTCCTAAATTGACCCCCAAGTAGTCCAGGTTGGCCTGTCCCTCTTTTTCTAAATAGAGAGTCCCTTCATCACTTGCTTGCCATATCCCATAACTTTCCAGTCACCTTTGATTATTTCAGATTTAAGACTCAGTCCTGTTCATTCTCAAACTTCAAGTCTCATCCACTCCTTTCCCACCGTGCAGGCTGGATCTGTCTTGGTGCTAGCTTAGACTTGGTCTTGTCTTTGCCCATGGTCCCCTGCCCTCTTTAGGGCCAAGAGGCAGGAGAGGTGAAGAGCAGGGATCTCCTTACCTCAAGTTGTACAGTGTCTTCCCGACCCCTCAGGAGCCAGGAACTCAAGGCAGTGGTGCTGGGCCCTCTCTGCCCCACAGGGTCTCTTCTCCACCATGTCCCTCCTATCTGCTTGCCCCTGCTCCACACCCCGAGGGGAGATAAACAAGCCCTCGGACAAGCAAACAACCATGTAGAAGCACAATATATCCAGCTTGCCTTTTTGCATACACCTCTGTTTTGTTTTTTTCTGATTCTCTTAGATCCCCAATTTCTTCCTTGGTTTCAAGGAATGGAGTGAATAAACTCTCTCCCCCAAACCAGTCCACTCCCCATTTTTAATCCTCTAATATCCACTGATAGGGGAGGAAGAATGAGGTAGGTTGGACAGGTGGTTATGAGGCCAGTTCTGACTTCCCTTTAAAAGGGACAGGGACCCTGACTACCTCAATTTCTGGGGGCTTACTGAGGCTCCCTAAATTGAGATACTTTTGATTCTCACCACTAGACCCTAGCTAAGACTAATGGTTTCATAGAGATACAGAGGCAAGAGTGATCACTTTCAACAATAGGGAATCAGGAAAACGTTGTGGCGGGGAGGGAACATATGAACTGTGCCTCCAAGGACAGGTCAGGTTTTGCGAAGTCGAGACAGGTGACAGGGAGGGGGAAGCAGAGGACATTCTAGATGGTGGGCCCAGCAGACGTGAAGGCCTAGAGACCAGAATCTCAGGACTTATAGGTAGCATCCTTTAGTTACATGTGACATGCAGGAAAGGGTCATGGAAATGATTTGGGAATGTGCCCAACAATGCCCAGGGGTCTCTTTCATGTCACATTTGGCTCCGACTGCTTTGAGGAAGGATGGAGACAACTGTGTGTCTGTTCTCAGGACCAGTTTGGCTTAGCATAGGCCGATTAAGCTGAGACCACTGACGTTCACTCGTGCTGGCCAGAAGCTGTGTGGAATGGCTGTCAGCCTTGAAGCAGAACACATTTATGGCTTACATTCTCCTTTGTCTCAAGACATAAAATCAGCAAAATGTCTTCTGCAGCCAATTACATTTTACTGTGGTCTTCATGCAGAAGCACCAACTGCTTCTCCGTGACTTGGATTACTCCACACAGCTCTTTCTAGCCTGATGACACTGCCCAAAATTCACGGGTATCTATCCAGCCTGCCCTAAATTCCCATCGCTGCACAGTCCAACCTTAGTATCAGGAGTCCTATGCAAGGAAATAGCAGGAGCTGAGCTCTGACCACTCGTTTGCCATGTGATTTTGCCAAGTTAGTCCTTAAACCTCAAATTCATCAGAAAAAGAGGGGTGAATACGGTCTCTGACATAGGATCAAGTTAGGAAAGTAACGTGCATGAATGTGGACTGAAAAGTGTAAGCTGACACACAAATGTAAGTAGTGACGATAATGTATATCTTTATATGCTGAATGCAGCATTTCTCCTCCTCTGGAGACCCTGAGCACGAGGAAGCAGAGTGCATCTCGTATGTTCTTGGGAGAGAGAGGCTGTGCATGGAGCACACGATAAATAACACTGCCAGCTCAAAATAAACATCGGTGTCACAAAAACCCTGCTTCCAGACCCCTGGGGTTTTGGGTCCTCCCGTTCTCTGTTCTACTTCCCTGTTCTTTCTTTCTATTTCTATGGCACCTGTCACCATGGTATCTAGGTATTCACATAAACGCATTAAGTTTATAACAGAGCCATCCGTGGGAAGACACAGTCCAAAGCCTGATCTCCTGAAGCTGAGTTTGGAGGAGGAGCAACAAGGTGGACCTGACTCCCTGGATGATGGACTCTTGAGATTTCACATGGGAGAAGAAGAGAAGCAAAAACCAAATACATAGCAAATGCCCACAGGGTATAACATCTTACTAGCTGTCTGGAGATTCAGTCATGATTCCGTGTTCCTTGCCCTCATGGACTTACAGACTCTAAGGCAGACTCTCCAAATATACAACCAGTATGGGGACATTAGATGACACCAGGTTTAAATGCTAAAAGTGGATATGCACAGGTAAGAGCTCATCTCCAGAAAAATACCAGTTCAAGCCTGTCTCAGCTCCTACTGTACTAGGGGCATCCAAACTGACAGTTAAAAGCCATCACTATGGAGATGGTAAAGGCAGGGGAGGCTGAGCGGAAGACCTGCAGAATGGAGCAGGCGGAGCCAAACGGGAAGCTTGTTCCACACCAAGATGATTCTTGTATCTCATCACGGGAAGCCAACCCCTTGTGAGCCAGAATTTATAAACATCTCAAAGAGCTGAAATAAATAAGTCAGATCCTCGGTTCTTGCTCCCATTCTGCCACTACTTCACCAAGTAACCTAAAGTGATTACTTAATCTTGGCTGATAAGTGATAACAACCCCTTCCGAGTTGGATGAAACTCTAGCATCTTGCCCACATTTTACGAAGCACAAGTCAGGATATATTAGGCAAAACATCCTTAACCTGTTTTCAAAAGCAAGAGGCCTTCTAGGGGGGTGTGGAGTGAATGTGGGTGTAACGGCGTTTCTGGGACATGTGATTGTTTGTAGTCACCATCACTGGCAGACTACTGAAAATAGGACTGTCCCAGAAAGCCGGCAACAAGGGATTGCAAGAACGGGTGGCCTTGTAGCCAGGATGTTGCTTTCCAGGACACCTCTGCGTGGTCAGCAATACCTTCTTGAATACCCCGGGGGGGAGGGGAGAATTAGTTTTAATATTGAGGCAAAAATCTGCTTCCTAGTTACTTATTCCTTGGTCCCAATTTTGCCCTCTGATCCTACACAGAAAAAACATCTTTTCTTCCACAAACATTCTAAGTATTTAAAGAGAGATCAGTCCTTGCACATCTTTATTCTAAACGAAACATCTTTAGTTACTACAACTGTTTCTTGGTTTCCAGGCCTGTCATCCAGGAGGTCCTTTTAACTATCCATCTGCTGATGGACCACGCATCTTTTTAGAGAGATGGTTTGACAAGAGTTGTGGTTCACTAGAGCCATGAGGGGAAGTTCAAGGCTCCCTTTATCCACTCTAATAGAGGAGGCAGCTAGGACCTGGTCAAGGGTACAGAGTTGGGCAAACATTCCTTTGGCCTCTCCCACTCTCATTAGAATCTCTATCCCTCAGAAACACATGCCTTTGGTCTTGACAAAATGACTGGGATTTGCCTCCTGCTTTGGGAGGGAACCTGCCCTTGCTGGGAGGACCAAGGAGAAGCCAGGCAAAGGAGATATGGAGTGGCTGGCCTAGAGCTCTACTCTAGGCCAAGAGAAATGCTGTGTTCTTTACCCAAGACCTTATCATCAGCTATTTAAAAGGTCAGATAAAGGGGGCCGAAGAGGCTTTTCACCTGTCTTTGGCCTGGACTTAGTGTGAGGGAAAAGCACTGCTTGCAGCTCACCCGGCCTTGAGGGCTGGCCGAGACCTAGCCATCTCCATCTCCTTCCAACAGAGTAATAGGCAACAACCAACAAAGAGTGAGTACACTACAGTGAGATGATTACGTCCCTTGTCCTGGGTGCTGTGCTGCTATTAATGCAAGCAAACATTGCATTTACCTTTTTTAACCAGTTTGTCTATTGCTCATATTGAAACCAAGGATTACAAAGAAAAACATTTCCCTCACTAAAACATAAGCTAAATCCTGCAAGGTTCAGTGGCAGGAGGAGAAGTCAAAGAGGAAAGGATGACAATCTGAGGAGCCCCAACCCTACCCTAACCTTTGGGTTCTCTCACCTCAGTTACCAAGTCAACACTGTACCAGTACACAGGGGCTGTGTCGCAGCAGTTGTAGTGTAAGGGTAGACCTCACCCCTTCCTCGTCTATTGGTTCTCTCTTGGCTCTGCTAAGCCCAAGTGTTTTTGCCAGTATGGGAGTTGGCTCCAACATACCTAATTTGTCCTCAGGGTTCACAGGCTCTAACCCAATTCACTCACGGTCTCAGAGACCTACCCACCCAAAGGATCTGGCACAAGTCCTCAGGTACCTTCCTTGGGTTTCTCGTTTCCGCGTGGAGAGCACCATCCTCCAGCCCAGCCACCAATCTCAACATCCTCAATCCCTATTCAAAGTGAGACCACCCACTCTGCCGCGCCCTCCCCGCCCCCAAGGTCTCCCTGCTCGGGTCTCAGATTCATCTTTGAGAAATGTTCTTCCTCCTTAACAGAGTGACCTCACCCTTCAGACAGGACACTGCCTTTTCATGGAGAGGTGTGCCCATAAGCACCATAACACACATCCACACAGAAACTAGATAGCCAATCCAGTGCTTAGCCAGGGAAGGCCTCCGTGGACTTGGGTCTTCACTGCAGTATCTTTGGGCAGGTCTGGCTGAGGGATGAGGCCTTGCCCTTCAAGGGGGTGCCCTCCCTCTGGGGCATCCAGCAGCTGCTGCATGTGGCCAGCGGCGAGCATGCAGAAGAAGGACCAGCAAAGAACTTCCTTCAGGACGGGCCCCACAGCACTGCGGGCCATAGGGAGGGAGCCCGTGCCATAGAAGATTGCCTTTAGCTTCAGGTTGCCAATGAAGTCTTGTGGGTTCACCTTGTGCGAGGAGAAAGTGATTCAGGCCTCACTGATCTTCTGGGCAGGCTTACGTGAGAGGGAGTTAGTACCTAAATCCCTGCTCTAAAGGGATCTGCACCTTCTGGAGCGCCCGCTGTGGGGCTTCGGCCACAAGGGGGCGTCCCGCCGCTGCCAGCGCCGCACCTGGGCGGGCGGGGCTTCTCGCGTTCAGAAGACTGAGGACCCAGGATAAGTGGCCAACCCGCCCCACCTCAGTCCCGGGGCTCGGTGGCGCCAGTCCCGGACCTGGGGCCACGGGGAACAGGCAACTTCGACAGAATTTCTTCACAGTCTTGTTAAAAAATGTTTCCACCCCACCCACCACTCTCAAATCAATTTAAAAATAAAAAATAAACGGTGATACGGGACGTTGTTGGTGACAATGTAATAGTACAGAGCAGCATGGATACAGGCAGCAATAGAGGGTGCTGTGTAAGGAGCGTGGGTTCTGTTGTCTGACTGCGTTGGAATCCTGCTTAATAACCTTGAGCTTGTGATTGAACCTCCACGTCACTTCATTGCCTCATGCAGGTAATTGACAGAACTTGCCCCGTGGGGCTGTTGATAGGAATTAAATGAATTGATACACTATGTGTATCTGTATTTATATGTACATATCAAAGTAAATACCATGTATGTCTATACATTATAAAATTATAGATAATATATAATCATATATGCACATTACATATATACAATTATAGGTGTATATTCATTATACATATACCTGGCACATAGTGAGCATCAAGAATGTTAGCTACATTTTATATTTCAGTATATTACTATTAATTTTTAAAAACATCTTTCATTCAAACAAGAGAAAGTCACAATTTGGGGGTTTTATGTTAGCTTTTTATACGAAAATTTTCAAATGTTTACAACAGTAAAGAAAATAGTATAATGAACCCCCATAGACTCATCATCTAGTTTCAATAATCATCAATGCATGGCCAGTTCTGTTTTGTCTGCACTCCATAAGCCCCGGCGATAATCAGCAAATGGAAGATGTCATGGTCCCTGAACTTATCTGTCAGGAATGGTCATCCCTTAGCTGATTGCTGCACTCTGAGGGGATCTGTTTCTCTTGCTGTCCCCACCAGCACAGAGTTTGGCTGCCTTTCTAGAAGTGTCCCTGTCGTTAGCATTTCTTCCTTCTACCCTATCCCACAAAGGCTTGCTCTATAGGACGTGCTGCGTGGCCTGCCTCCATTGTTCATTCTTTGCCCATGTCCAGCTGGGACAACTGTGCTGCTTGTGAGAATGTGAGGCGATCTCTGCAGTGGTCAATGAGGGCCCTACTGTTAGATAAGACAGGGGTCTCAAGGTCTGGGCGGTTCTTACTAAATGCTGTTCTTGCTAAATGGTAAAATGTAGCATTTTGCAGACGCAGCTGTAACCGGATGAGCTTGACTGGTATCCATCTAGGTAAGTTTAGCCAACTGCAAAGTGTATATAAGCAATGATTAAGTCTCCCTTCGGAGAGAGACAGCTTTGGATGTGAATACCCAGTCTCCTTTACTTGCTGCCACTACCCAACGACAACCACATCTCATTCTCGAATAAAACACCCCAAATAGCAAACCCCTGGAGTTCGGTAATAATACTGGCTGGAGTGACCCAGCATCTCCCAGGTCTGCCTACACTCTTCCCCCTTAGGTCGCCTTGCACACCACCATCAGATCTATCTTCCTAAAATGCCAACTCTCCTCCAGCCACTTCTTCCAGGATTCTGCAGTGGCTGTCCATTGCCTACTGGGAAGGAAAGAGATGGCACATTTGGTGAGCACCACTACCCTACATACTAGGGAGTACTGGGTGACTGACATGCTATATTCAAGCCTGAGGTAAGTGATATTCTCTTCATTTCTCAGATGCAGGCTCTGCAGCTCAGAGAGGTTGACACTTGCTCCAAGTCATAGACCTTGTAAGCAGTAAAGCTAGGACTGATCCTAAAGCCCACATTCTTTTCTCAACACCAATTGCCTATGACGGTGGAATACAGATTGGTAAGTCATCCTGGAATTCAAACATTTGCTATTTGTCCCCACCTCACCAACATGCCCTCACCCTCCAGCACTTTCCAAAGAAATAGTCTGCCACAGTCAGATCATTCTCCGAAAGGCCCTCACACATCTTGCTCATTCAGGCAAAGAAGAAATACTTGCCTCCCATCAAGTACTGAAGGTACAGGATGTAAATGACTTTCTCACAGCTGGGAAAGAGTTAATAAAAGGCAGGGTAGAACCGGATTCAATGCCACTACACCAATCCACCGCAGAGCCTGGCCCTCACCACTGCCCTCCAGCCCCAAACCACCAGGACACACCTACACTCAGCTGTGGGTTCACTGATTTGTTGCAATGAGGGAGACAACATACTTTCAGTAAGCGGATGTTAAAAAAAAAAAAAAAAAAAAGGCTTATGGTAGGATTTGGGCTTGTGTACAGTAATTCTGGGGAAAATTCACGGAAGTGGATTTTTGCTTAGAACTGAAAATTGTCAGGAAGCCAGGATGATTCTATCCTTGTTACCTTATCTAGAAGCTAAGAGGAACGAAGCAAGCCTACAGCTATAAAAGAAGCAGTAGTCATTCATATCACCCAGGATAGGGGAATGTTTGGTGGCCATTTTTGTGGTCTGGACAACTTCTTGTTTTTGATTATGTTCAGACATGATGACAGCGTGGTCTGGTTTGACATGGATGTTCTGTGAGATTGTTTAGGATTCACAAGATTGTACCACAGACTAGTCAATAGTGCTAGGCCAGCTGCTTTTCTTTTTCTCATTCTCATTCTGCCTTCTTGATATTGCCAGCATTACGCTTCACACATTTAATGTCCTCTACCTCCATGCCACCCCACAGCCCTGTTTTGGACCCTAGGTCTTTCTCCTCACTGAATTTCTGCCTCTTATGTACATGTTAGCACTCATTGTGTGTGCACATGCTCACAAGGCTGAACTCATTTGAAGGGACCCAGGCATTTCTGAGAAGAGTGGGACCCGCCTAGAAGAGTTGTACACATGAGAAACTCAAGCAGGCCCACTCTGGTAACCCCACAGCAAAGTGTGCGGGGGAGGGGGAGGAAAGGCGTTCCTCCTTCCTGAAGAGCTAAGGTGCTCGAAGGACTTTGGGGATCTGAAGGAACATGCACCACCTTGTAGCTCTGGCAGAGCACTGGGCACAGACAGCGCCTCCTGGGGACGGCATCTGCCTCGGTGTTATGGCTAAGGCCCCACCCAAAACCAGAGAGGGCTGGCCCGGAAATCACTGGGTACATTTTAATGGGGACTGCAGAGTGAAAGATAGAACCATTATATGATCCAACATCAATCCACAGATTGGTGAGGCCTGAGGAAACTAAGTTATGGGGGTTTTCTTGTTTGTTTTACAAAAGTACTTAAAAATTATAGTACACACTCGCGGTAACCATTTAAACAAATCACAGAAAGATTTTTCAGATCCTTTCTTCCTTCTCTGTCAACGCCACCCTCTTAAAACCTGGTATCAGCACATTGGCATGCATTCTTCCATACTTTTTCTATGCTTATACGAACATAGAATTACTTATTTAGAGTCTCGTGTTTCCTTTTTACAAAAACATGATCATGCTCTTCATATTATTTTATCACTTGCTTATTTTCATTTAACAAAATGTCTTCTACACTTTTCCAATTCAGTACATATAAATGTGGTTCGTTCTCTTTGATGACCACATATTACACCATAGGATGGACGCACCATAATTTACCAAATCAGCCCATTGTTAGTCATGGACTATGATTATATTTTACCAGCTTTGTTTGTTCAGTGTTTCATCTGGGTTAGTCTTGCTGTGTTTGTAGTCTCCTAAATAACAAAGAACACATCTTAAATACAAATTTCACATCCCTGCCCCCACGTCACACATGTGACATGACATGAATATTCTTTTAATTTTGGAAATGCTCATGTCTTCTTCTCATTTGCTAAAAGGAAGACAGTGCTTGGGATGAGAGGCTTACATTTGGCACATTTACTGACAGGAGAAGATAATTTTTAATTTCCTAATCCCATATGGTCCAATTTTTCTCCATGTGTCCATCTCCCTCCCAACATGTGCATCGTATTTTCCCATGGAAATACCCTTACATCACGACAGAAATCACTTAAATTCTACTTCCACACCACAAAATTACTCAGGTTTCAGAGTGAGGCTGCCTAATCCAACACCTTTATTTTAAAGATGAACAAAGCGAGGCTTAGCGGGACTGAGAACTTGGCCAGTCACGTGGCTAGTTTGCAGAGCAACTGAGGCAAGGCCCACCCAGGGCTCGCCCCACTGCACAACACAGCCCCCCAGGCTGTATGTAAAAAAGGTAGTATTTGCCAATGGGTTACAGGATGGTGGATAAATTATTTTTACTTTGCTACTTAAAATTTTGTCTTTTCCATCACATATATGGTGATGGAAGGAGAACTAACTCTGGGTGATGAACACACAATGGGATTTATAGATGATGTAATACAGAATTGTACACCTGAAATCTATGTAATTTTACTAACAATTTTCACCCCAATAAATTAAAAAAAAAAAAAAAACTTTTGTCTTTTCCAAATTTCCTCAAAGAGGTTTGTTTGTCTGTTTTTAATCAGAAAGCCATCCATCACTTGCCAATTGTTAGAGAAAACCAAAAAGCAGAGTATGTATCAAGGCAGATCTGGGAGGTTGGGAACAAAATGGGAACAAAGGCTTGTTAAGCAAGAGAAAGAAAGAAAACTAGGCGCCCCTGCAGACCGCTGCTGTGAAGTACTTCTTCACATATGCTGGTTCTCCTCCATGCACTCATGGAAGGTGGTGTGGCTTTTATTCCGTCTCAGTCCTCATGATGTAGCTAGCTATTGTGGTATTAATACACTTTACAGTGACTTCTTCATATTGTTTTTGTGTCAGGAACCCTTCTGTTACGCTTTTACTTTCTTCAAATTTGGGCAACACACCTGCAATGTAGCCTTCAGCGGATGAATAGACGGCTTATGGAGAACGTTTTCATCCACTTCCATCAGCTGTCCTCTAACACAGCTCACTGTGGTGTAGTCCTCTCCACAGAGCAGTGACTCGTACACAGAGGAGTAAGTTCTGTAAAACACTGTGCCCTTCCCACTGAAATTTCCCAGAGGCTTTGTTCTGAAGTCTGCTACAGTTGGTACTGACTTGATAGGAAATGCTTTTGTTTTTCCACTTTGAAGAACTGGATGAGATCCTGCCACTGTGATGACTCATAGTCGGTAGAGTGATGTCTATACAGTGGTCCTCACAGGGTTTTCCTCTGACATTCGCTTGGTCAGTCTGAACTAGAACACATGAGGATAAAGGGGGCACTACTGCTATTTACACCAGGACAGCAGGTATAGAATCAGTCTTGCCGGCAAGCCAACGAGTGAAGTAAGGAGTCACAAGCGAGGTCACTGCATGCTCTGGGCCACCCACTTGGTAGCCATGGCGACCTCGGGCACCCGCTATCTCCACCCTGGAGAACGGAGCGCTTCCATCCTCACCAGGCGTTTTATGAATCATCTGTGAGGGTCAGGGAAGAGGTGCTCAATTGGCATCACAGGAAACACCTTATATCTGAAAGGCAGGTGACACATGCCTAGCACTTCCAGGGGTAGCACAGTACGTTCCCTGCCTGTTCAGTAATAGGAGTAGGATCAGAGTAACAGTCATAGCTACTCTTTATGAGACTTATATGTGCTTTCCATGTTTTCTCACTTCACCCTCATAACAATTCTATCAGTGTTCCTATTTTACCTACAAGAAAACACACGTAGCAATGTTAAGAAACATACCCAATGTCATACAACTACGTAGTAAGTGCTGGTACTCAAATCAGTTCTATCAGACAGCATAGGCCATTCATTTAACCCCTGTGCTTTCCTGACTCCTTTGATGGGCAGCAGAGGGATTGTTGAGCAATTAACTCAAGAAGAAGAACAACAACAACAACAAAAAGCAAAATTCAGTTAAACATTTCTACAAAGAATAGCCAACCCCTGCTTAGTGGTGATTCAACAGAACCTGCTCTGGGCTGAGCCCCATTCCTTCACCAGTCCCAGCATCAGAATCACTTGGTTACTTGCAAAAAAGGTCAATCCTTGGACCCATCCAGGACCTACTGAGTCAGAAGCTCTGGGGCTGGGACCTTGGAATCCTCACTTTACATGCCCCACCCACCCACCCCAGGCAATTCTGCTGCACACTGAAGTCTGAGAACAGCTGCTTGTAGGATGGCCATCGCTCCTGGCTTGCCTGCAAGACTCATTCTATACCTGCTGTCCTGGCATAAACAGCGGTAGTGTCCCCCTTATTCTTATGTGTTCTACTTTAGACAATCAATTCGCAGGGATATATTTCTGTATTTTTTGGTACCAAGATCAGACCATACTGTACATGCTATTTTATAACCTGGATCTTTTACCTAATTCCTACTTTTCCATTTAATAAAAGTTTATCTTTTCTAATACCAGTCCTTATTCAGATTCCCTCAGTTATCCCTAAAACATCCTATATATCAGGTTTAATCAATCCGCATATTGCATTGTAATAGTTTCCCCTTCTAAACTGATAAGTTTCTCTATCTCTCTTTTTATAATACTGACTTACGAAATAGACCAGGTCAGATGTGCTATGTATGGGCTGTGCCATCTTTTGGATTTTTCTGGAGACTTCTTTATGGTGTTAGTTTGTTCCCCCTTTTTCTGTATTTCTTACTTATCAACTGGAAATTGGATTAAAGTTTGATGGAGTCATGTTTGGCTACACATCATAGGTAATATTGTTTACCTCATCTCTGTGTCACATCAGGAAACACGTAACATCTGGTTGACGGACTATGAGTGAAGCTAAGATCTTCCACTGGACGAGGATGATGACTTTCTGATCCCATGATGGGACAGTTACATGTTTCCCCTTGCAACTAGGAAGTTATCTATATGTATCACTTTGGCTCTCGTCAATCATACACCAACGCTTTTAAGAACGTTGATAATTGTTGCCCAACTTAGGGGTGTTGCAGAATGTTGATTTGTTAATTCTATCAATCCTACCACATTATTGGCAGATATTATTTGGTAAAGTAGAAATTTTCCTCATCATCCGGGGCCATTTGTTTAGCATAAAATAACAGTTGCTATTGGAAAGGAAGTTAAATATTTCTTTTCCTTTACCGTTTTCAAATTAAGGCACTAATTCAATAGCCACTTGGGTCTCAATTTCTGGAGTCCTTTTGCAATATCTCCATCAAGTGAGTGAGTACCTTCTCGAAAGGTCATAGTAGTTGTAGAACTAAGCAATGCTGTAAAGTGTGGCCACACTTCACAGACATGACTGGCAATCAGAGATATTCCCCGGAAAACAGTTGCCATGCTAAATGTTCACCCACCATTTTCGCCTCTGGGCCTCTTGAAGAGCACTTAGTTCATGACAGAACACACACTGCCGCCTCTCAGGAAAGCGCTTTCATTAAGCAGAGGCAGAGCTGCTCTAGTTAATGGACTCTAAGCAAACAGGGGCACTGTGCCAAGCTGTGGGACAGTCATTTTGTTGTGTTCTGAGTTTGACATGTGGTGCAGGGTTTTTAAAATGGTATTCCCAAGGGAATATACAGAACACCCTGTGGCATGTTCAACAATCTCTCTCATCCCACATGCTCTTCCTACATTGTGACTTTCAACTCCTGCCAGTGAGAGGTGGGGTCTGTGTTCGCTTCCCTTGAATCTGGGCAGGCTCATGGCCTGGCAGAAGTGACACTATGGATGGAGATGCCACCATTTGTTTATTTACTCACTTGTTGATGAATATTTGGTTGTTTCCAATTTGGGGATTTGCAAATAAAGCTACTAGGAACATTTTTTTACAAATCATTGTGTGGATATACATTTTCTTTTTTCTAAGAGTGAATGGCTGGATCATACGGCAGGTGGATGGTTTAACTTTTAGGAAACTGCCAAATTGTTTTGCAAAGTACTGTGCCATTTTAAATTTCCACCAGAAGTATATGACAGTTCTCGCCCCTTCACATCCTCAGCAACATTTAGTATGGTCACTCTTCTTAATTTTAGCCATTCTAATAGGTATGGAGTGGCATGTCACCATGGGTTTAATTTCCATTTCCTTAGTGACTAATGATGTTAAGCATCTTTGTATGTGCTTATTAATCATTCATATAATTTCTTTAGTGAAATGTCTACTCTAATCTTTTTGCCAAGTTTTAATAGAGTTGTTTTCTTACCGTGTTTCCCCGAAAATAAGACCTAGCAGGACAATCAGCTCTAATGCATCTTTTGGAGCAAAAATTAATATAAGACCTGGTCTTATTTTAATATAAGAGCAGGTATTATATAATAATATAATAGAATAATAGAATATAATGCCAGATCTTATATTAATTTTTGTTCCAAAAGACACATTAGAGCTGATGGTCTGGCTAGGTCTTATTTTCGGGGAAACAGTATTATTGAGTTTTGAGAGTTTTTCATATTTTCTAGATACAAGTTCTTTTTCAAATATACACATTCCAAATATTTTCCTAGTCCATGACTTGTCTTTTCATAATCTAAGAGCAAAAGGTTCTAATTTTGATGAAGTCCAATTCATGAGTTTGTTCTTTTATAGATCATACTTCTGGTGTCATAACTAAAAAATCTTTACCTAAACCAAGGCACAGAGATGTTTCTCTTATATTTTTATCTACAAGATTTATAGTTTTAACTCTTACATTTAGATCTATGACCCATCTTAAATTAATTTCTGTATATGGTACAGAATATGGATTGAAGCTTTTTTGTATATGTATATCCAATTGTTTCAGCAACATTTCTTGAAAAAGACTATCCTTTCACCACTGAATTATCTTTGTAAAAAATCAGTCATTAATGTATGTGTGAATGTATTTTTACACTCTTTATTCTGTTCCACTGATCTATTTCTATCTTACACCACCACTCACTGTGTTGATTACTATAGCTATACAATAATTTTTAAACCAGATAGTGTTAGTCCTCCAACTTTGTTCTTTTTCAAAGTTGTTTTGACTATTCTGGATCCTTCACATTGCGTATGAATTTTTAGAATCAGGTTATAAATTTCAATCTAAAAAAAAAAAAAAAAGCCTGCTGGGACTTTGATAGGGATTGCATTAAATCTACAGATCAATTTCGGGAGAATTGACGGTTAAACTACATTGAGTCTTCTAACTAGGTCTTTTTAAATTTCTCTCAGCAACGTTTTGTAGTTTTCAGTGTACAGGTCTTACACATCTTTTGTCAGATTTATTCCCTAAATAGTTCATATTTTTATGCTTTGTAAGTGGTGTCAAATTTTTTCAGTTTCTGATTATTTGTTGTTAGTACTCATTGACTTTTTAATTTTGAATTTTATTTCTTAATTTCTTAGAGTTCTTTATGGTTTTGTTTAAAATCATCCCATACTTGTGTTACTTATGCAAAATCTTCTCAACTCTCCAAGAACGCAGAAGTTTTTCTTTTTAATTTTCTTCTGCTCCCTGAGTAGTATATGCTTTTGGTAGGTTTCTTTTTTTCCTGTTTATTTGGGTCTTTATCTTTCATGTTAAAGGACTTATTTTTTTGGCAGTCCATTCATATTCAGAGGGAGAAACTAAAATGGCAATCAGAAGCTCTGCATGCACAGGGCAAGGATGGTTCACCAGTAGCCATCTCTGTAGGGTAACTGCCCATTTACAAGAAACCTTAAAATGTCAGAATCTGTAACATTTTTGCCTTGGGCTAGACAGGTTTTCCAGAGAAGAATCCTTCAATCTCTTGCCCAGAGAGCCAAGTTCAGAGAAGGGAGAAGGGGCCAGCTAAGGACCAAGGGTTGAGGGAATCTCCATTTTCCATATATAGATTTTCACTTAATTTTCATTTTCAGGATTGTGCCTCAACATGCATTCTCTCTGCCTTTGTTCCTGAGTCCGATGCTTCTATAGTTGAATTTCTTAAGAAACTAAACATCCTTCTCCTGGGTTAATGGAGAGGTAGTCACATCGTAGGTAGGGTATAGAAAGGGATCTGTGGTTTAACTGTTTCTTATAGTCTTTCAACAACTCGCCATGTTATGAGCCCCTCTCTCCCCTCCAGCTATCTGAGGTACCTGGTGCCTCCAATGCCTGAACCTTTCAGAGGTCTGCTACACTAACTGGTATTCCCATTGGCGTTTTCCTCTATATGCTAGATCAGTTACCACTTGTCTTTCTGCATCCAATTTTCCAATGTTTGTTGACATCTCTAATTCACTTGCTTCTCCTGTCCTATGTGGATTTAAACATGTTTATCCTTTGCATACGTGAGCAGTCCACAAAATTTATCTAAATGCCAAACAGTTTTGAATTACCAACTAATAAACCTAAGTGGCAGCCCTGATCCAATGAGCCTATAGGGTTAAGTCTAAGGGAATGAGTGAAGCTGGAAGGTGGGGTCTGGTTCACTCACTAATTAGCAATTTAAAAAGAATATATGGTAGTTTTTAAAGATATATAAGAAAATTAAGATCACTATTTTTATAATCCTATAATGACAAACAGGTAAAAAAAAAATTGCAACGTGTATGTCAGACAGAATGGCCCTAGTATTTTTTTTAAAAAATGAAATAATGCTTACAAATCAATGCAAAGATGAACACCCAATAAAAAATAAAGATGATTAAAATATATGAAAGTATATTGCAATAAATGTGAAAATTAAAATAATATTGAGCTTATTTTCACCTATCAGATTAACAAATTTTAACAGGTCAATCTTTCTTGCAGTGAGGGGTACAATTTGGCATTTCTGTCAAAATTTCAAATATGAATAGTTTTTGACCAAGAAACTCCAGTTTCAGGAGTATCATGAGCATATAAGTGAATGTTTGAAAAGCTATATGCAAAAACCCATCAGCATGGAATTGATTAAATGAGTTTCCATTCTATCTCACAGTGAATACTCTGCAGTAATCAAAAATTATAATGGACTAGAGATGATTTTCCTTTTGTTTATACTTTTTATTTTGACTGAATCTTTTGTAATAAGCATCGCTTATTTTTGTAGTGAGAAAAATCAAGAAAGCCATTTCTTAAATTCATTTAGAAGAAATTTAGAATAGTAATTACAAGTACGACCTTGGGAACCAACAACCTTGGTTCCAATCCTAGCACCACCCCTTTGTTTAACCGTCAGCCAGTTACTTGGTGTCTCTGTTCCTCAGTTTGCCATCATTAGCACGAATAGAATAATACCTACTTCATAAGGTTGTTGTACGGATTAAATAAGTATACGTTAAATGCTTAGAACCTGCCTGTCATGCAGTAAGCACTTGATATGCGTTAGCTATTATTATTCCATTTTGGAAAAACAAAGATTATTTAGTAATTTGTGTTTAGGCTGTGTGCTTCAACGCTCTCCTCCTTCTCGTCTCCTCTCCCTCTCACTGCAGACAGGAAAATTTCTCCCTTTCAAAGTCTCATGCAATTAGATTGGACCCACCTGGATAATCCAGGATGCTCTCCCCATCTAAAGGTCAGTAAATTTACTGACATCTGCAAAGTTCCTTTTGCCATAAAGTTTACATATTTACAGGTTCTGGGGATTAGGAAGTGGACATCTTGGGGGGTGAAGCAGCATTATTCTGAGGGCCATAGCAGTTAAGTGTGTGTGTGCACTTTGGAACACTCAGAGGTCGGAATCCTGGTTCTACCACTTAATGGCTGACCAATCTTGGACAGATTACTTTAAATTTCCTCATATTTATATTAATGGTATCTACCTCATCTGTCATAAGAATTACATAACATGTATACAAGGTCTGCCAATTAAATTGGCGAACTCATCCTAGAAAAAGAACTACACACCTCATTGCTGAATATCACTATGGTCACCTTCGAAGTACTCCCCTTGGGAAGATATGCACTGACACCAGTGCCTAGTCCACCCTTCAAAGCAATTTTGGAACTATTTTCTGAAATAGCCATCAGAGCTATTGTCATATTACCCATGATGTCCTGAATGGCATCAAAATGTCTTCCCTTCAATATTTCCTTTATCTTTGGGTAAAGAAAGAAGTCACTGGGGGCCAGATCAGGTGAGGAGGGAGGGTGTTCCAATACAGTTATTTGTTTCCTGGCTAAAAACTCCCTCACAGACAGTGCCATGTGAGCTGGTGCATTGTCATGATGCAACAGCCACGAATTGTTGGCGAAGAGTTCAGATCGTCTAACTTTTTCAGGCAGCCTTTTCAGCACTTCCAAATAGTAAACTTGGTTAACTGTTTGTCCAGTTGGTACAAATTCAAATTCATAGTAAATAATCCCTGATATCAAGAAAGGTAAGCAACATCATTGCAATAAGTTCGTGAACTAAGTTGTCCAACCTCGTACCGTGTTTCCCCGAAAATACGACTGGGTCTTATATTAATTTTTGTTCCAAAAGACGCATGAGGGCTTATGTTCAGGGGATGTCATCCTGAAAAATCATGCTAGGGCTTATTTTCAGGTTAGGTCTTATATTTCGGGGAAACATGGTATTTAGCAGAATGCCTAAGACATATAAGATACCTGTTAGCTATTATTGTTAAATATGAAACTTAAATAAGGAAACTTATCTGTTAAATTTCATCTGATTGTCCAAAGCCTGTCGAGGTAGATTTTAATCTTGATTCTGTGGTCTGTGGTATTCTAACTTCCTTTTAGATCTGTGTTATCTTCCCCTTGATAAGTATGCTTGCTCCTTCATTTCAGCCACAAAGTTAGGCAAGGTCAAACTGTGGCCTTGGCACCAATGGAGACAGACAGCCCTCATCTGTGAAAACCATTTCATGTGGGAGATCCTAACTATGGGTAAGGTGCTGAGAGGAAGGAAAGAACAGTTCAAAGATTCTTGCCGTTATGGAGTTCATAGTCTAGTGGCCTCTTTCACAAATGAGAAAAGAATAGGGTCACTGCAATGGACCTAAGGCCCACTCTATGGCCACTTAGTTAAGTGGGTAAATGAGATAAAGGAGACATTTATTGATTAATAAACAACTGAGGCTGAGGCTATTTTAAAGGATATGTTCAGATTCATATAACCAATAAAGAGCAGCGCAAGGCCATGAACCCAATATCTAACTCCAAATCTTACACTCCTTTCCCCTCAGCATTCTTCCTTCTAAGGGTATTGAAACCAAAATGGAAAAATATCACCGTGGTGCAAAAGTAACTGCGGTTTTTGCAATCGTTTTTAACCTTTTGAACCACAATTACTTTTGCACCAACCTAATAGCTTCTTCCTATGAACTGCAGTGGGTACACTGCTGGCAGACAGTGCTGCTTGCCACATCTCAGAACCTCAAACGCCCCAGAAAGGGAACAACTAAATGATGGCAGAAATCTTGGACCTTTGATGAAAGAAGAGCTACATTATTAGAATAAACTGAAAAAAAGAAAAGGAAAAGAAATTGGAACTCTGCAGCCTAGGAATGCTTGCAGCTGAGAAAAAAACTATCAAATTCAGACTGACAGAACTAAGATCGACAGGCACTGTTTGCTATAATCTAGCTTTCAAACTCCTGTTAAAGTACTTCTTCACAGAGCAAAAACGTAGCAAACTCTGTACTTCCATGAAATAGCCAGAAAAGTCTTCATAACAGTGAGTTCCTGAAAAATATTCTAAATTGATCATCAGGAATTAAATTGTTTTCCCAGTGTCTCCCAGTTCCCAGCAGTATGATGAAGAGTCTTCACCAAGGGACTGTTATGTCAGATAAATCACAGCTAATGCCAGCATAGCATTAAAATCCAGTGACTTCAAAACTCCACATTCATCAAAAAGAAAAGTCTGTATATCACATCCTGGTTGTATAAGTGCTCTCTATTTACTATGTGCATACAAATATACATAATTTGTATATATTCAATACTAAAAGTTCTATCACAATCGTCTCTTAAACTAATAGCTAAATTAACTTTGCCTGCCATTAGCATTTAGGGGGGCTTTTATTGATATCATGAGTGAGCCAAGGCTTTTTTTTTTAAAGGCTATTCAGACAGGTTGAAATAATTTGAATAACCAACTTGCTGGATTTTCTATTACCTGATCTATGCCTTTTATCTAGAAAATCCATTTTTATTGCCAAAATATTCTCAAAGGAGCTGCTGACCATGGACTCAAAATGGCAATGATCGGGCTGTGGCAGCCTGTGTTTCCTTCCCAAGTGTCTATCGTGTGGCAGCGTGGAGGCCCTGTCGAATGGAAGTGACCCTGCCTCTCCTGGAGATTTGTATTGAGTATCACCAAAAGTCCTTTTCAATATATTTCATTGTGAGATAAGTGGGTCAGACGTTATTTTTCTCATTTTATACAAATGGAATCTAAGGTTTAAAAGTTCCCCTAAATTACTTGCTCAGAGTCACACAGCTCATTTGTTGGCACAGCTGAGATAAGAAGTCTTAGGTCTTACAGGTCCTAAGCTAGCATTCTATTATACAATGCTACCTTGAAGTTATTAAAAATTATTTTTGATTCATCCAAAATGACTAGAATGTAATGAGTTGTTTCTGTCCCTTCTTAACTCCAAAACATTATCTTGGGATATGTATAAACTGTGACTTAATTGAAAAATACCACTCTTTCCTGCAGTATATCTAATAGCATGTCTGCCAGCACACACAGATATTTCTTCCAAGAATCGGTGGGAGCTGGCAAGATGTGCACACATGATCAAAGCTGGATTTCTGACTGATATAGTATAACTATAGTCCAGACAGACTCCAGTCCAGGCTTTCCCTGTAAGGTCTCTCCCACTTAATGGAGAAGTTTTTCAAATATCTATGATCACTCCCTGTAACCACTAGATGGCCAACAGCACAGTGAGATTTTCTTGTGACCACAAATGTCTAGATTTTTCTCAAAGGCACATAGCTTCAGGGGAGGGGAAAAAAATCAAAGTTCTAATTATTGTTTCTTTTTTCCATGTCTCAGAATTAGGATCTGGTGTACCTCAAATATTTATTCAAGCTCAGAAATGCTGGTCTTTGAAGAGCAGTTTTCAAGATATCCAAACACAATACCCAGGTGTGCCAACATTATCGTTTTTCTCTCCCCCATCATAACAACCCAACACACACCCCAGCCCCATCCACAACCAGAACCTGAGTAAGAGGAAGTGGCTGGTGTTCCGGAATCCCATGGAACTGAACCACTGTTGCTTAGTAACCATCTCAACTAGCTTCCCATAAACTGGGGTCACGTTCTTCTCCTAATCCAATTCTTTGACCTAGTCCAGCTTTAAGGATTCTCACATGAGCAATCATGATGCAAGAAATTGGTAGGTAGCCTGTCCTTTCCTTTATTCATCACTACTATCTAGTTCCAGAACACTTTTTTTATCACCCCAAGAGGAAATCCTGTACCCATTAATGGTCACTTCTCATTCTCCCCAACCCCAGTCCATGGGCAAGCACTATTTTTCTTTCTGTCTAACCATTTACCAGAGTAATTAATAGTTTGGACTAATACAGCCAATACTTCCAGTTACTGAGGAAGACCAATTAACCCAATGAGGCAAAAGGCTTGTTTGTATAAGAACTCTGAGGATTAACATCTGGATTCCAAACCAGGTTTAACTTCAGGTTTGTCTTGTTAAACTTGGGCACCTCACAATACCTGGGTCTCTCATCAATGTGTGAAATAGAATTACCGTACCTGCTTCCCTCCACACTCCATGCAGTGCTAACCACTCCTTGACCTCAGTTTTTCATTTTATAGAGTTCATAAAAGCAGAAAAGATTCAGCTTATATTACTGAAAGATTAGAGATTCACTAATCAATTTTCAGTACCTCCTATTTAGGAAATAGGGTTTTGCCTCCTATCTGGAAAGATGCCTTTGCCATTTTTTCTGTTTCCTTCATAAGCTCAAATTAACCTACTGATTTTTTTAAAGCTGTCTGCTTGAACTTTAAGGTCTGGCACATTTTGTGCACTTGATGGATGTTGGGAAAATAAATGAGTTAAATGTCCAAGAAGCCAAATGGTTCCAAGTGAAACCTATGAAATGGTTTTTTTGGTAGGAAATAAGAATTTTTGGTTCAATCTGCCATTTTTCTTTTATACCTTTAAATGATAACAAAAATAATCTCATCTACTTTACATTATGCTTTGTGATATCATAAAATCACAAAGATAAACTTTAAATGGAAATTAACAATACAATTTGCTTTGACATTAGAAACACATGCACACACATACCCACTGTTCAGTTAAGACTTGGATGGTCGGATATCAGTAGTTTTAAAAGCTCCCCACATGATTCTAGTTTGTACTCATGGAGTCATCCCTACCCCAACCGCCAAATCCTCTTTTCTCACTGTTGAGAATCACTGCTAAATATTACTGTGCAACACAAGCATTATCTACCACGTCATTTAAGCAAAAGTAGAAGCACGGCTACTGTCCTAAGAAAAAGGTATTTCAAATAAAATCACATCTAAAAATTATCTTAGTAACCTGCTTTACAATCCTAAATTATAATAAAGTTTAAAGCCCCAAAACTATCCCACTGGTATTTAGTTGTTTAATAAGCTACTCTAAAAGTATAGTAGCAATCATCATCTTTCAGGCCATTTACTGGTTTATTTTCCAGGCTCTCAATAAACCATAACTACTCCCCAGAAAGGAGGAATATTGTTCTTGAATTCTCTTGGGTTTTACTTCTGGGGAGAAAAAAAAACAAAACCAGAAATGACAGCCAAATTATCAAATCGACTCAAAGCAAACATTTCAAGATTGTCTAGCAGCTTTAAGCCTATGTGATTACTGTGTCACACAAAAGAGCTGTACATGTTTCCAAATCAGGAATTGCCACTAATTCAATGCTCCCACTTTATTCAATTAGCAATTCTATATGATTTACATAAAAGGGTTTAAGTTATACAACAGAGAGAATTTTTAAGTTGAATATATATAAGCTTTCTGCTCTTGAAAATAAAGGGTCATTAACAAATCTACAGAGAATATTTTCAGTATAGAAGAGTGTCCAGCAATATTTCACCTATGTTTAAACTTTATGATAGTACTTATGAGAAAATAAGATGGGTCACTGGCCTATGACTGGCAAAAAGATAAACATATTTCAGGTTTAAAAATAGGGTGGGCCCCTTTTCTAACAATTCTCAATGCTCTTTCATTTGACTGTTCTTTCTACATTAGAATGGCTAAAAGTGAGATTTAGGCCATTGAAGATTCTTAAAATATATAGTTAGGATTTCAAACTGAAAAGGGAACTCTGAAGATGGGTCTACTGAGCATGAAGTGATCAGCATGGCCTGTGCTCAGGGTGTTTCCATATGCTGTTTAAATTAGGGGGCCTAAACTAAGTTCTCCTTCTTCTGTGTGTCACTGTTTCCTCCACCAGCTAGTTCTCTCAAGACAGAAATATGGTTATAGCAGTCCAAGCAGACCACAACCCTTCGGGAGAGCATCTCTTCACCCATTCTTCAACAAATCCTAGGTTTCACTGCCTTTGGATCAGCCTAGGTTTACCTGTTCAGCCCAGAACCCAATTACTTTGTTTAAAGCAATGGTTCCCAGCCCAGATAATCTGACATCCTTTTATTATGCTGAAATATTCCTAGATAGGTATAATACACACACACACACACACACACACACACACACACACAATTGAAGAAAAACAAAATAAAACCCTAACTGTAATATAAAGGAGAAATAAAACAATCAAATGCGTATTGTGTTATACTCAGGAATGGCTACAATTGAACACAGAGATGAATGTGACTGCTAAAAATGAAAACTGACCCTCATGTGTTGTAATGTCAACTCAAATACCAATTTGATGATGTAATTTTCCAAAATGGTGAACAACTCTTAGAAATAGTCTAAACAAAACAATCATCTTCACTAGATTTACAAGGTAGTTGCATTCCTAGAAAATTTGGTGTACTGTATACAAAAATACTTTGTGTTTATATATACAAAACAGAGTTAGGTTCTAGGATCAGATGTCTCATGGGATACTGGAAAGTCATGTAGTACGTAAGGGACAATTCTTCCTGGTCCCTGCCCATCAAATATCTGTATCCTCCAAACTGGAAAAAGCACCCCTATAAACTGTCAAAATGTCCCCAATGAGGTGATACCTCCCTTATTAAGAGCACGGGCTAGAGGGATGTGACTCAGTCAGTCAGGATCACTAAACCCTGATTAATCTACAAAATGTGGAAGGGTGGAAAGGCAGCAATATCCACCATTTCTAACTTTCTCATTCATAAATTAAAACTAAAAGAATTTCAAGTGCTCCCCCAGATAAAGGGCTTTATACTCAAGAAACGTATACTAGTAAAGCAAACTCAACTATTTTTTTCAATTCAAAACATGTTAAAAGTGAGATGGCTAGGAAGGTGATTTGCTGAACTAAAATGTATCAGGTTTTAATTAATGGAAATGCTAAGTTTTAAAGAAAAAAAACAATGACCTTTAAAAGGTAGATTATATTCCATAACTCAGTTCTGAAATCTGTTATCAAATATTTAATGGGATTTGGATATGGAATGAAATTTCAATATTAAAACACTCAAAGCTATTAGATTGGTGCAAAAGTAATTGCGGTTTTTGCAATTATTTTTAACCTTTTAAACAATTACTTTTGCATCAACCTAATAAAATTTTTGACACTAAATAATCCATAACACTGACATCTGTACCAGTTTTCAGAGAAAGGGAAGAGAAAGAGACAACTATTACATAAACTCATAAGTTACCTTTTACTGAGAAGGGGGATACAAGATGGCAGAGTAGATAAACATCGTGCCTGCTTCCTTCCGTGAACAAATTAAAATAACAACTAAATTATAGAATAATCAACCCGGAGAACCATCAAAAGCCTGGCTGAACAGAAGTTTTACAACTAAGGATATAAAGAAGCCACGAGACTTGTAGGAGGGGCAGAGACGCATAACTGGCTAACCCCAAAATTCCATGTGGCGGTTGAGAACCGGGAGGGTATTTTGGCCGTGGAGGTTCCCCAAGTGCGAGGCACCCCAGCCCTGAGTATTGATGCCAGAAAGAGCCCCCATATCTGGCTGTGAAAAACAGTGGGGATTCTGACCATACAGGTGGGATGGAACGCTGCAGGAAACTCAATCGTCATCTTAAAGGGCCCATGCACCCTCCCAGACACTCACCTTGGGCTCCAGCGGAGACAGTAACTTGGATGGTGTTGGAGACATAGGCGAGGGGGCGGGGAGGGCAGACTGAGTTATATGGCTTCAGACAAGGGCTGGAGGACAGTCAGCATTTTCCCTGTGAGAGGTCCTCCTCCAGTGCAACCAGCCGGCTGGCGCCATCTTTAATGTGCTGAGCCCGCCCCCTACACTTACGGCTAAATCTAAATCTCATTGGTCTGCTGAGCTCCACTGCTGTGCCTCGCTGACTCACTGGGATTCCATCCCACCCAACTCCCCCAAATCAGGCAGCACTTTCTTCTAGAGCAGCCAGCTTGGCCTGCATTGCACTCTTTTTTGGAAAACTATCAGAGTCTCACAGACACCAGGCAAGCGGTGACTGGACTCGGTGTACTCTGAGACTTCTGCTGAGTATCTTCAGGCTCAGCATTGGCACCAAACCAGAATTTACATTAACCTGTTGACCACAACTCTTCCCACTCTAGTCCCTGAGACCCTGCCTCACCCAACTTGCATACTATATGAGGCTTTATCGGTGGCTGACCCTTAAGGGAGATGGCAGGTGGCAGCAGGCCTCAGGGTGTCCTGGCATTTTGCCAAGCTACCCCAGGCCCAGTACTTGTGGCAGAATCCTTGGTTCGCAGCGAGGCCTCTCCCATGCAACTCCAGGGTTAGCACAGGCAGCAAAAAACTGTGGATCACTTTGCTGCTCTTACCATGTAGTCCCCACCTGGTCAAAGTGGGGTGACCTGGGCCTGGCCTGGAGCCCCTCCCAAGAGGCCCCAGAACCAATGTACTTGGAGGTTAGCTTCAGATCACAGCAGAGCACCACCCAATTACCCCACAAGCAGCACACCCAAAGGGGAGTCTCAACAGGCACCAGAGCCCACTGGGGTAAATCCCACTCTGGGGTAAGCCCCCTGCACAGCAGCCCGTAGGCTGTAGATGTGGCCAAACCCCATAGCTAATCACCCTGAGGTTCAACCCCACCCAATGATGTGCCAATAGCAACTCAGGCTCAACTATAACAGGAGGGCACACACAACCCACACAAAGGACATTCCCAGAGCACCCAGAGCAGGTGTCCAGGGGGACTGTACCTGGGCCCCACCGGACACATACTACATAAGGCCACCCAGCCAAGACTGGGGTACGTGGCAGATCTACCTAATACATAGAAACAAACAGACAGCCAAAATGAGAAAACAAAGAAACACATCCCAAATTAAAAACAGGAGAAAACTCCAGAAAAAGAACTAAACAATGGCACAACCTACCAGAAACAGAGTTCCAAACAATGGTTATAAGGATGCTCAAGGAACTTAGTGAGAACCTCAACAGATAGCAAGCATAAAAAAAGATATAGACACCATGAAAAAGAACCAGTCAGAAATGAAGAATGACTGAAATGAAGGGTACACTAGAAGGAATCACCAACAGACTAGATGAAGCAGAGGATCGAATTAGTGATGTTGAAGACAGTTAGCAGAAAACATCCAATTGGAACAGCAGAAAGAAAAAAGAATCCAAAAAAATGAGGATCACTTAAGAGATCTCTGGGACAACATCAAGCATAACAACATTCACAGCATGGGGGTACCAGAAGGAGAAGAGAGAAAGCAAGGGATTGAGAACCCATTTGAAGAAATAATGACTGAAAACTTTCCTAACATGGTGAAGGAAATAGACATACAAATCCAGGAAACAGAGAGAGTCCCAAACAAGATGAACCCAAAGAGGTCCACACCAAGACACATCATAATTAGAATGGCAAAGGTTAAAGGCAAAGAGAGAATCCTAAAAGCAGCAAGAGAAAGGCAACTAGTAACTTACAAGGAAGCTCCCAGAAGACTGTCAGCTGATTTCTCAACAGAAAAGTTACAGGCACAAAATAGTCAACATGATGAAAAGAAGGACCTACAACCAAGATTACTCTACCCAGCAGCGCTATCATTTAGAACCAAAGGACAGATAAAGAACTTCTCAAATAAGAAAAAGCTAAGAGTTCATCACCACCAAACCAGTATTACAAGGAATGTTAGAGGGACTTTTTTAAGATGGAAAAGAAAAATAAATATATGGCAATAGCTACGTATCTATCAACAATTACTTTCAATGTAAAGATATAGGAGGGCTGAAAGGATAAGAAACAAAACCCTTACATATGCTGTCTATTAGAGACACTTCAGATTGCAAGACACACACAGATGGAAAGGGATGGAAAAATATTTCATGAAAATGGGAACAAACAAAAACAAAAACAAAAGCTGAGGTATCAGTATTTGTACCAGGCAAAATAGACTTTAAAACAAAGTCTATAACAAGAGACAAAGGACCCAGTAATCCCAGTTCAGGGTATTTATCTGGAGAAACCCAAACGGTACTTCAAGGGGAGATGTGCATCCATATGTTCACTGCAGCATTGTTTACAACGGCCAAGATGTGGAGGCAGCCTGGGTGTCCATCAATGGATGAATGGATAAAGAGGTGGTACATATATACAGTGGAATATTGTTCAGCCAGGGAAGGCAATAGGTTCTTGCCATCTGAAACAGCATGGATGGACCTGACGGGTACTGTGCTGAGTATGTCAGACAGAGAAAGACAGATGCAATATGATATTGCTTACATGTGGAATCAATCCTTTTAAAGACCAAAATAAACAAATCAGAAACAAACTCATAGATACAGAGAACATTTTGATGGCTGACAGATGGGAGGGGGTTTGGGTTGTGGGTGAAAAAAGGGGAAGGGATTAAGAAGTACAAATTGGTTGTTACAAAGTATTTCTGGGAATGAGGGTATAGCATAAGGAATATATATAGTCAGTAATATTGTAATAACTATGTACAGTGTCAGATGGTTACTAGGTTTGTTGGGGTGATAGATGGTAGGTGGGTGGGGAGCAGGGTGAAAAAGGTGAAGGGATTAAGAAGTACAAACTGGTAGTTACAAAATAGTCATGGGGATGTAAAGCCAAGTACAGGGATGATAATCAATAATATGGTATGTATAGTGCCAGGTAAGTACTAGACTAGTCAGGGGAACATTTCTTAAATTATACAAATGTCTAACCACTATGCTGTGTACCTGAAATATAAAATAATATTGAATGTCAACTGTAATTGTAAAATTTAAAAAGTGGGGGAAGGTGAAGGGGAATAAGAAGTCAACATTTTCAGGTATAAAACAAGTCATGGGGATGTAACGTACAGCATAGGGAATATAGTCGATAATATTGTGATAGCATGGTACAGTGTCAGATGGTTGCTGGACTTATCATGGTGATCATTTCTTTAGGTGTACATTTGTTGAATAACTATGGTGCACACATGAAACTAATATAATGTTGTATGTTAGCTATATTTTAATAAAAATCTTTATTTAAAAAGTTACCTTTTTAAATTAAGATATTTCAATTTTGCAACAAATGTAGAAAAGTATTTATAGGGAGAAAAAAATGCTTTGTTTATTTTAAAGTTAGTAAACTTAGGTATTAAGTTGACAATGAATGAAGAACATATAGCCCAGTATCATATGAGTACACAAGTTGCCCTTAGTATAACTTACTGGTTTCCATGATAATGGTCTAAAATGCTTCTAGATTGAATTTAAATTTTTCTAGATCTTTAGAGGATTAAAGGGACACTGGTCCACTTTTGTCAAAATTTAAGGGGAAATAAATGTTAGTTTCCATCTAAACTCTCTAACCAACAGCTCTTAAATTTTTTTAAAACCCCTGCCTCGTTTCTAAAAGGATTAAGGCAAACTGCCTTTCTTTATGTTAAGATTCAAGATAAAGGTTTTACAAAAGATCTAAATGGAATTTCTACATGCACATTTAACTAAAATCTCAAGATCACAAAACTGTTATTGCCAACTATAGACGTCAGTTATTCTAGGTAGATGAAACATATTCTCCTTCTTTTAAAGATGAAAATAAAATGACTATACCATGTTTCCCCAAAAATAAGACTGGGTCTTATATTAATTTTTGCTCTATTAGGGCTTATTTTCAGGGGATGTCTTATTTTTTCATGTACAACAATCTACATTTATTCAATTACAATCATGTCATCTGGAACATCGTCGTAACGTACTAAATGCATCTGTCTGGCTGAGGTCTTAACTGGGGCTTATTTTTGGGGTAGGTCTTATTTTCAGGGAAATACGGTTATGAGTTTTCTATTATAAAAAAGCTATGAACTTGATAACAAGTGCGTTATAGTATCTTAATACCATGTGTCGTCCCTACATCTTACTTGCCTATGTATGAGATATATTATTTTTTAATAAAAGGAAAAAAACAGAACCACTGGGAGAATGTTTAATAAATGGTGTTGAAACAAATAGCTATCTGTTTGGAATAAAAATAAAATTAGATCCTTATACCTTGCACCATATAGAAAAATACATATATTACTGATGGATTTAAGAGTAAAAAATAAAAATGCAGTACCCAAAATTCTACATACAATTTTAGGGGATTCACAGACTCCCTAAAGACCATCTATAGATCTCAGATAATCTAAAAGAAAAACTGTTAATCATAACTTCGATTAAAATCTCAATGCCAAATACCAGATGTGTTTTCAAGGTCAAGTCACATGCAACCAATGAAGATGAACATATTAATTCATTGTTGTAACTTTATAAAACCTCCAAACTGGAACTAGAAACAGAAGCATGTCAATACAAATGGACAATGACTTAAAAAAAACACACAAAAAAACCCCCACCAATTTAAATAAGTTTGAGTTCATACTGTACAAGTGTATCCATATGTCTGTTAGCCTTTCAGAAATATAAAACCAACTAAACCTGTAGTACTTAAAATTTAGTATGTGTAATGTTATTCTCAAACTTGATTAAAATACTTAATAAATACAAGTTATGTTTAATATGAATAACTGCAACATACTTAAACATCTAAACATATAATAGGAATTCTATAATATTAAAATGCAATACTTTCACCTGCATTAATCTCATACACAATGGAAAAATACTTGCAGATTAGTATTAAGAATGTGAATATATTTTCACTGTGGAAGAAAAATAATAAGATTAGAAATCATGTATTTGCATAATCTACAAGGAAGCTGTAGATAGTCTACATAGTGATATTCTATTTTAAAATGAAAACAATTCCATATGTAAGTTTACAACAAATTTACTCAAGGCAAAATATTTGATTATTACAGAACAGGATCTTAAGTCAAAGTAAGCAAGGCAACATTAGGTCAACCATTTTAGATTTTTTAAACGAAGTGTAGCTTTAAAATGGTAATAAAGGTGAACATAAATTCTAACATGCTCTTCTCTTCTTATAAATGGGATGATGTAGAAAAGCAAAGTTTCAATGTGTAGGGATTGGAGCCATCTGTAAAATTTAAAAAACAAAGTTAATAGTTCATTTCACCAAAGTTTCAAGATTTCGCTGATTTAGCAAAGTAAATTATTTCACTTCTTTATAGTCTTAGAAGCAGGAATATAAAGACAGAAAATTTCTATGTAAGGGGAAGATTCCTTTTGTTCATGTCTACTAGCAGGTAAGCTCCATGAAGCCAGGGACTTCGTCCATTGCTCCATTCCTACTGTTTTAAACAATATCTAATACATAAAGCACTCAATTTTCTTTTTAGTGAATTAATCATTACAGATAAATAGCATCAGGATTAGGCTTATGTCCATGCGCAAAGGTCACTTTGCAGAAAATATTAGCAATGGTAATTCCTCTATAAAAACCAATTCAAATATAGCTTTGGAAGTGAGACAAGACTGGAACGCACAGGAAGGATCTGTAAGCTGAAAAAGTCCAGGAGATTAGTATTAAATCTCTGATCAACAGGGAATATAAATTCTAAAAGTACTTTTAAAATATATGGGTATAATCCACAAAAATACTTCCATTTCATGCGTTTTTCTTGAATTTCCAGACCAAGCAGAAATAACTCTTTACCAATTTATTATGCAAGAAAAGCAATTCTGGTAGCTTAATGTACCAGAAGTTTAGTATTCAAAACCATAGCTCCTTAAGGAAAAAAAGAATTGCATAAAGGAAAAAGCATATGCATCAACAAGTATTTGTAAGAGATTGCAGAGGACTCCTAAAAGTTAAAAAAAAAAAAAAGACACTGCACACAGAGGATAAAACAACTGTACCCATCTCAAAGGAGTCTATAATTCGTATACTATCTTGAATGTATCTCAAATATGCATATAATTTTAAAGACTTTTTAAACCTGCTATCAAAAATTAAGCCTGGCTCACTACTTAAAATTCACTTTTGTGACTAGAAGTAAACAGAAGTATTCCTACTTATTTAACTTTTTATTAAAAAAAACCCTTCAAACATAAAAAAAATAGAGTAGTATAATATAATGACCCCTCACATATCTATCACCTCATTTCAAACGTCAACATGTGGCAGTCTTATGTCATCTACCTCCCCTCCACACAATTTGGGGCCTGGGATATTTTAAAGCAAATCCCAGGTATGTTTTTCCATCCATAAAGCCTTCAGTGTGTATTTTTCTTTATTTTCTCAACTATCACCTAATAAAATTAATAATTTTTCCCCATTATTTAGAAAAATGAAGTTTTAACACTCCTTAGATCCAGAATCAAAGTAAATCAGCACAAAGTTTCAAAAGTTAAATACGTATGAGTGTTCTTTGCACAGTTTTAAAAAAAAAAAAAAAGCCATTTACCACAATGGAGAGAATAAACAGAGAATGATAATTTCATTTAATACAAATTAACACAAAATTGAAAGTCTGACAGTACTCATGTTGCTAAGAGTGTGGGGCAATGGGCATATATACCACAGGTAGGAATGTAAACTGATGCAACCTTTTTAAAGGGCAAGCTAGCAACATTTACCAAAATATGAGCCTTATGCTCTCCACTATTAGGAAACTGCCCTACAAATAGAAAAAATACAACTATAAGGATATCTATTACAGAAATAGAAAAAAAACAAACTGAAACAACCAGTGATGGTTAAATCAAACTGTGTTACATCTCTAATATGAATAGCTATTCTGCAAATGCTTTAAGAAAGAAAAAGGTAGTTTTACATTGTGCTGACATAGAAATAGCTCCAAAATATATAAACAGCAAGGCACAGAATAGTATATATACAAGAACCATTTTATGTAAGTTCTAAAATGCACCTATACATACACTGGGGGAGGAATAAAAGGAAGAGACAAAAGGTTAGAAAGTGTACAAAGCTTTAACTTTCATTTTGCACTTTTATGTACTGTTTGAGTTTTTTAACCATATATATGTATTGCTTTCTTCTAAATAGAGCAACAGGAATCGTGGAAGCCAGCCTCCAAGATGGCCCCACTGATCCCTACCGCCTGGTATTCACGCTCTGTATAATGCCCTCCACACTGTACCATGGTTGGTCTGTGCGACCACAAGAATACAATGTAAGTGATGTGTGTCACTTCCAATATTAGCTTATAGAAGACATTGTGGCTTCTGTTTTGGTCTTTTGCTCTCATCTCTCTTGGATCACTCACTCTGAAGGAAGCCAGCTACCATGAAATGGATAATGTAGCTTGACTGGGCCCACAAACAACTAGACGGGTGAGGTTAGAAGTGGATTTTCCAGCTCCCAGTAAAGACTAGAAATGACCGCAAACCCAGACAATAGCTTGACGACAACCTCATGAGAGACCCAGCTAAACTGTACAGATTACTGATCTTCCATACATAGTAAGATAATGTTTGCCGTTTTAAGGTGTTAAATGTTGTGATAATCTGTTACACAGCAATAGGTAATTAATAGGATTATGTGGGCTGTGGAATTTATATGGCTTTTTCCTTCATACTTCTCTGTATTTAAAAATAAAACCCAACTCATTAAATGTTATTTTTAAATAATTGTCAATGTTTCTGATAGTAACTCCCATTGAATAATTATGACAACTATACTTACTTGGAACTCTTATCTGGTAGTGATTAAGTGCTGTAAGGGCTTCTACTGCATCAGTTTTACATTCCCACTCTAATAGCCCAGAAAGCGTTTTCGCAGAAGCTAAAACAAAACGAAGAAACACAAATCCAGCTGTTATTGCTTGTTATCAACTTAACCAGAAAATTTAAAAAGTAAATGTGCACTTACGTTTTGCATCAAACACTTTATATTTGATGAATGTAAGAACTTCATGGTCATTACACAACTGTCAAAAAAAGGGAAAACTCCGTTAAAAATACGGCCAAGATCATATTCCTAACTTTTTATTTTTTAAGAAAGTAAACTTTATGGCAGCATTTGAGTTTTGAGTCTAGCACAAATAAACCAAACCAAGTATGTTGTTAGATTAACAAGCTGTTTGACGAAATCAATTAAAAATAGTGATATTCTATAAACTACATAAATAATTTTACAATATAATAAAAACACAGATTTGTAACTAAAATGTGTTTTCTTGGAGTTGACCAGGATTTACTGGTTGACCAGTAGCGAGTAGAGTTCCAGAAAATCAATTCCTTTCTGAAGCATTTCCCACAGTTAGGGAAAAAGGTAGGGATATATAAAATTTTTTATGGGTGAGAATTAAGAACATAGTAAAAATACTTTCTGAATGTAGGAGTAAGGGTATCTCATTCTAATTCCAATTCTCATAAAGATAGAGCCACAAACCAACAAAAAAACCAATGAATGATGGAGGCCAAAAAAGTATAAAGATCAAAGAATGAACTATATAAAGAACCAAATAAATAAAAGAATACTAATATCAAAAGCAGGTGAACAGAGCAGAGACTTTAAAATGAGGCTAACGCATGACATTTTTAAAACAGAAACATTCTACACAAATTGTATTTCAGTGCCTACCTTTGTGAAGGTCTCCTCTGTGACACACAATGGAACATTGTAATAATGCAGCACACAGGAGGGTGGTTGGATTATATTCTTAGATGCTTGGCCAGCACTTGTAAAGCGATTATTTTTGCTCATTGCAAAATCTTTGTAGCTACTTGTACCATCCTCCAGTTCAAATATTTGACTTGGAACAACTGAGTGTTGTTTAGATACACTAAATATTAGAAAGGAAAAAGGTACAGAACATACCTTGTTAGATAAAAAGCGGCAAGTAGATAGTCTCAAAATGTTAACATATACACCTGCATCAATCTTAACAAAAAAGGCATAGACATCAATTAGAAAGAAAAATCTATTAAATATGCTCTCATATTAAAAAACTTTAACATAAAAACATAACCATTTAAACATACTGTTGTATGATCATAAAACTAAAAACTAGGTATAGGTAAGCAAAATCTGAATTACATGACCCTAAAACTGTCTAAAATGACAACACTACAGCTAGTTTCAAATGTGCCCTCAGTTACATTAAAATACCCTGAAATTAATGTCTTTATAAAGATTTTTAAAATCTTTTTCAATTTACCACTTAAGATATTTACCAAACATTAAGTCTTTTCCCAAATAATTTGACATTGTTAAGGTGTGTGACAGCTCTTTCTACAGCATATTCATCACCCATTTCTACCAGTGCTGTACCAGGAATGGTCTTCATAAATTTTACCTGTCAAGACAAAAATCCCCAAAAGATAACCATTTAATTCCCTTTTACAGTAACAGAATTTCTAAACAAAAAATAAAAAAAACAATATGGTTTAAGTCGTTGATGTCAAATACAGAAGATCACCTGAGATCTTAACTTTATTCAGCTGTTCTATTATTGCTCTTATCTCATATTGAAATTCAATAAAGTTAAAAAGACTATAATTCTATTGTATAGCATACTGAAGAAGAGCATAGGCTTACTCGGGCTCTGTTATTTATTAACTGTGTGATCCGAGGCAATTTACCTCACTTTTCTAAGTTTCAGACTTCCCTATGACATGGAGATAACAACACCTGACAGGACTCATCAATATTTATTCATTCAACAAATATTCATTAAGTGCCTAATGTTTTGATAAGCACTGCACTAGGTACTGAGGATTTAATGGTGAACGTAATAGACAACATGGTCTTCTTGAAGCCTATATTCTAGTAGGTAGGTTAGAAATGTAAAAGTCAGCAATAATTACCAAATATTCAGCATGCTGTTACAGTAATATACAAAATTCTATATAAGAAATAACACAAGATGGCCTTGAGACAGCACTGCCAGTAGGAAGGTTTGTGCAAGGTAGGGGCAGTTTAAAAACTAGGTGACACTTCACAAGTTTTCGTAACATCTTGGGCAGAGACCATATTATCCTCTTGTATTATTCCAATTTTAGTATAAAATGCTATAAAGCTTAGATGGGATAAAGCATGAGAATCACTCGGCACAGTGCCTACCCCTGGGTAAGTCTGTAATTAGCTGTTAAGTACCACTAATGTTCATGATACCTTGAACATACTTCCTTATCTGTTAACCTCAAAGGAATATTAGGAATGTATTTACACAACAAATACAACAACATAGCATTTATATCCATCACTGCAGCTATCAACTTTAATGGGCTATCCTAGAATTTTTGTACCACCTGTACTTGAACAAAACTCAGCTATAGCAGGACTTTTCAGTTTTATTTGAAATCAATTGTCTTCTTGTAGGCAAAATTTCTCTCTTGATTAAATCCAGTAACATCCTACAAATCTAATAGTGACTAAATATATGTTACGTTTGTAGTTCTTGTACTGGTAAATCTTTTTAAAAAGTTAGAAAAATTAACTATATATGTCTTTTAAGGATTATGATGACTTGAGTTTAATGTATCATAATATATCATTTAAAATGTTTAAAAATTTTTGAGATGTGAAATGAGAGAGATTAGAATTGTTCAAATAACATACAAAAGACAAGTTTTATTAGACAGCGATTTGGGTTTCTAAAATATGAGACAATTAGTCATAACACAAGACAAAGACCTACTAAAGAGGTTGATTAAATTAATTGCCTGATCCTTTTTGTCTACAAATGTGAAAAGCACCAACAAAAAAGTAACACTATGTAAAGAAAGTTAAAATATACATTAAAGCCCATTTAGTCATCAAGCATGTAACTCTTAGACCTTAACTATACACCCAGTTGTAAGATAAATGTCTATGTGAAAAAAATCTGAACTACTTTTCCCAATGTTGCTAAATCTGTCCTATGTATGTATTCTTGGCTGGTTATATATATAAGTAGCAATATCCCATATGTTACTCCCCAGACCAAATGTGGAATTTTCTTTTTTTTTTTTTTTTATGTACTGTTATGTTGAGGAAATTCTTGTTTCAGAGATTTTCGGAGTGGCTTCCTCAGACCAAGGCGGCTTTAGAATTAATGAAGTAAGAACTAAGCACCAACTTTTCAAGCCATGTTCTCTCCCCAACACTTATGACTCACATGCTTGTACTTTCTTTCTGTTATGAAAGAACACTAAAATCACTTAACACAAGAAAAATATCATTACTCCGGTATCGAATATCAAATTAGCACGTGTATCAAACAATTGGTAACTTAAGACTATCAATCATTTCCCTAGTTAAATTTTCCATGATTCATTGAGATTATCAATGAACAAAACATCGCAGATCTGGGGAAACCACAGAGTTATCTGGTAAAAATAAAGTTACAATTTTAAAGATCTTCAAAATATGTAAAATTTAAATGTTTCACTACTTTTAGCCTCCGGACAGAAAGTTTTGGACACATTCTATCAAAGTGAGTCAGTTTCAAATACTACTTGCGCTAAAAGTACACTGTTCCTCAGAAGATACTTAGAACTCTAGCATTTGAGAGGCAAGTATATAAATCTAGAACGTGCCTAAAATTCATGACTTGTGGCCTAGCTCTGAGACATGTTTATGTATACCTAAGCTACAGGAAAGTAACTGCTTGTTCAAATTCCATACTTCAACATGTTAAATGCTAAAATAAAATCTCTTTAAAATGATTTAAAAAAATAAATAAAAGGTTTATGCCTATAATACTGTTGTAATTGATTAAATTACTATTTTAGACTTCCATTTACATTAGTTATTTAAAAAATATTTTTTGTACTAAAAACCTATACTGATCACTTACCAACAAAAAACAATTTCTGGAGTTCCTACTTAATGGAGTTTTAGCTTATGTGGTTCACTACTAAAAGAACTTCTCTGCTTCCTTTTCAGATTTTCCTGCTATGTATCTTAGCACAAGAAACATATAAAACAAAACTTACCTTTTCAATATTTCCATATAAGCAGAATAAATTGAAGACTCTTGAACAATTCATTTTTAGCTGATGTAATCCACTAACCATTACGACTGAACCAGAGGGATTTCCTCCATGCATGTAAGAGGAAGAAGCCTGTGGTAATGGATATGCAACAAGCTCAGGAGTATCTCGAGAGCCCATTCTGTAACGACTCGGCAAAGGCAATAATGGACCATGGGATCCTATAAAAATGATTAAAAAAAGAAAAAAGAAAGAAAACTCAACTTTAGCAAATACGCTATACCACGCAAAAAAACACTCTTAATATAACTGGTTTGATGTATGTCCAAAAAAAACTCAAATGCGTGAATATTCAAATATAACCTGTGGGGATTAATAAAATCTATATTTATTCGTACCAGATCTAATATTCATTGACCTGCACACATCAAGCTTTAACTTTATATATTTAAAAAGGAGTAGTTCAACATAAAAAAAGTATATAAGATCAGACCATAGAAAGAAGGGGGTTTGTGCCACTGTATATAAATTATACCTCAAATTTAAAAAAATTACCTTCTGCCAACGTTTTTTGGAGTTTAATACAATAACACAATGAAATCTAGAAAACTATCTCTATACAGATAACAAAAAGAACATGTTTAGTTCCATTGAAAAGTTGTCTCCTTTTAAATAAATTTTACTACATACAATGTACTTTCAGGTTAGTATCTTATTCCAATTCTAATTTAGGTAACTAAAACCACAGATTTAGTTAATATCTCACCTATTCACGTGTCACTATTCAGCAACCTCTATTTTTTGATACCACATCAAGAACCAGAAGAAAATGCCTGACTATCTGAACCTGTTGTCACAGAAACACACACAAATCTATGTCTTATACTGATAATCCTTAAGAATCAACCTGCTAACTTTAGAGTAGTTCTAAACAACTTTAATTGATCTGGTTTTCCCATCCACAACAGATTGGAAGTAACAAAGCTAGACTGATGGAGTACACAGGAATGAGGGAGTTTGGAGACATTGTGATACTAAAAGTAGACATAAGGTACATTTATAGCAACAAGAAGAGAGGCATCTCAGGAGAGGCAACTAAGCTGGAGACAGGTAGCTCGGAAATATAAACCCACACATTTTAGGCACTCCTGAGTCAGCAATTACAGGAACATCCACTGGGATACATGCAAAGTCCTCCTGATGTGCAAGAAACCAATCCAAAATCCCAAGTCCTTTCCTTGTTTCTCAAGAAGTAAAGAGTATGTAATGCTACTGACTTTCTTTTTTATGTAAGACTAAGGGACACTTGTCAGCCTCTGAGTTACTAAGAACTTCTATATTTTAGTATCATAGCATGCTATGAAGAGTTTATGTAGACTCCAATTCAGTATTCTAAACACAGCTGCCATTCTTAACAACACAGCAACACTAGCACTAAGCACATGCAAGTGGTTTGAATTCCTGCGATTTTATAGAGCAATACTTTATCAATGCATTGTCATCAGTGTTGCCCTAAATTGGTCAAGGTTTTCAACTGCTCTTCTTGCTGGTAATTGGTAGTTTATCAAAACAATCATTATAGCTCATGGTGAGTTACTTGTTAGTAATTACACATATTTTGGCCTCTAATTTAAACTGTCATATGTACACTGAGGTCATGTATCAATCATTATTCCTACTGTAAAAGTATACATACATAGTATATATACATATTATACTGCTCCCCCCCCAACTACTACCAGTTGCTTGTACAGTAATGACACTTTACTACTATCACTAAATTTTCTTTTTCATGGAGAGTGGAAAGATATATGGTAGATGAGCAGTGGAAACCTTCCACTCTGCTTAAGTTGGCCAAGGTCCAATAACTTTGAGCTCCACTGCCATAGGTAACAATCAAATTCAGTACAAGAATATAACTGATGCTTTGTAATTATGACATTGGGCCATCAGGATTAAATTATGTTACCTACAGAATATAAATTATTACCTATATTTAAGAAAATAAGAACAAACAGAAGTCTTTTAAAAACTTTCTATACTAAATGCAAAAAAGTTTTGGTGTGGTGCTTAAAAAACCAATGTTTCAGGTATTTAAAAAATTCACTTATATGGGAAAATGCTGCATAATTATTAACATTTTGAAGTCACTTCCCATCTTTGATACTCTAAAATCTTTGGTCCAGGAACTATATCCAAAGATGTTAGCAATTAACATACAAACTTTTCTAGGGCTCACAGCAAATGAATCTGTATATTTACTTCTGCCACTTTTCAAGTATGAGAGCGTCTACCAGTTCATCTCATAGGGGTGGGCTTCCCAAATTAAAAGTTAAAGAATTCTCAAAACATAGACTTATACTGCTATGATAAACTAAATAATGAATTTAATCTAATTCATTAAACCTTTTCCTTTTTTTTTTAGTAAAGTTACATAGGTTTCAAGTATACAACTCTATAATACATCATCTATACATCACATTGTGTGTTCACCAGCCAGAGTCAGTTCTCTTTCCATCACCATATATTTGATCCCTTTTACCCTCATCTATCACCCCCCTCCCTCATTAAACCTCTTCTATTCCCTCTGTCTCACAGACCATCATAAAGGAAAAGCCACACATGATATAACACAAAAATGCTAATAAACCTGTTTTTCTGAACTGCAGAAACTAAGGGATACAGCTGTGATTTGCAGAATTTGTACAGTCAATATAACTAGCACCTACTCTCATCTTCTTTGCCTTTTGCCCAATTTCCTCATCTTACTTCTATTTTCTACCTCTTTTTATACATCTCTCTCTCCCTGTTCCTGTACACTGTTTTGCTTACTTCCCTAGGAAAGTAGAATCATCCTCAGTTAAATGTTTCAATGGACATAGCTCAGAATGGACACCCTTACACAAACCCACCACAATCATTCCTCCTCAGTACTCTCCAGAGCCTGGAATACCCCTAATTAGCAACCATCACACCAAAGAATTCTGCACCTCCTCTCTAAGTAAGCTTACATTTTAAAATTTATACACACACACACGAACACTCTAAATAAATTAGGGCATGAAACTGACAAGATTTTCAAAATATGCTTTTTAAAAATACAAAGTTCTTCGAGGGGCATATTAACATTTTTGTTTATACAGTTATTTAGTAAAATATATTTTATAAAGGAAGGCAAACCTGAAAACACACTGAGAAAACAGTCTGTGTCAACACTACTTAGAGTTTTTTGTCCTTCATTTATTCTTTCACAGACTTTTCTAGCCCACTTTGGCAATTTCTAGCCTTCAGTTGACTGCCATGACACAGTTATATATTCCACAACAACGCTACAAATTTGTGATTAGCAATTCTTTTATAACCCTCCATAATGCAGAGCACAGTGGGCTCCAAGTGTTTCTTTATAGCAGGATCAGAAATATCCATATAACCACATTTAATATTTATAGTTAAAGAAACAACTAAGAAAAATGATCAAGGAACACTCACTAAAATGACGGTAAGTAGTTAAGATTTTCATTCTATACCACACTTACTGTTATGACATAACAGATTATTTCAATCTTTTCTGCCATATAGACTACTATAGAAACTTAAACACATACACGCACATGCGTGCATATTTAATTGCTAGAGTTCAAAAAAAGACATTAGGGAATAAGCTAAAACTCACAGCTAAGAATGATCATCAAACATGTAGGCAATTTGAAAACATTTCAGAAAATAGGCAACACCAGGGGCTTTTCGATGATAAATCCCAACAGCACAAGGTAGCAATTTCTATTTTCTACTACTTCAGATAGCATTGTATTTCAACTTTAAACCACAGAATAAGTGGGCTCAATAATTACTGCTTTTTGAAAACTAAAAACTATTTAAAACCACAGAACTTATAACCAGTTAAAAGTCTTATCAATAGCAATTCTCAACATCTACTTACAAGGGCAATAGTCTGATACCTAACTTTCTCCTGAGGAAGAATATTACTCTAGGTTTCATAATCTTAACTTATCAACATAGCAAACATGAAAACTAAAGAAGTTTTAATAGAGGAATTAAATACAAACAAATTTAACCAAAGCCAAAATAGCAACTGTAGAACAAAAATAATTAACGATCTAACCAGAAACATGTTTCCCTTTCAACAAATGCCACATTCTTTCTGCCTTATTACTCAAAACTCCTCTTTGCTCATAATTGCTACAATGGAAGGAAATACACGTAATGAGCAATAATACTTCTTTTTGGTCCTCTAACAGACCAGAGCCCATTACTAATCAAAACCAAGACAAAACAAAATGTAATGGTAAAAAAGCTTTCAACCCCCAACCAAAAGCTCTCATTTATCTCAAGGATTATATATCAATATTCTAAAAAAGCAAAGCATTTTGACAACTCCTTGGGAGTATATTATAAGGGACTGACCCCAAATAAACCAAGTCAGGTAAGCAGGAAAAGTAGAAACAAGAAATGTGCCATTCTTCATCAGAAATGCAAAACTTCTAACAGTTCGTCTATACCACCTTCCTTCTGCCTTGACAAACTTACCATAGCCATCATGTCTAAACGAAGAAGGGTGTTCTCCCAAAATGGCTTGTCTCTGGCGACCCTTTCCTCTATCTGACACAAAAGTAGAAACATGGTTTTAACAATTTTGACCCAAGTACTTAACAGAGTTCTCACATGGGAAACACCCATTCAAAACATCCATTACAATTCATAAAGACATATGATTCCTGGTTAACTTTAAACATCCATTCATATCCAATTTAAATACAAACACCAAAAGTTTAAGAAAGTACTTCTATCTAACAAACTCCACTTAATATCTTTTTGGCAAATGCCAAATACAATCACATGTTCAAATTTAAGGAAAGAATGGATACTTTTCAGAAAGTGAATGTACACAATGCTAGAGTTTGACATTGTACAGAAGTTGTTACCAATACATGTCTTTAAAACAAGCTTTAAGTGCAGTACTTTTGAAAGACAGTACCTGAATCATACTATTAGCTTCAACAGCAACACATTTTCAAAGTGGGCTTCTTTCAAGAAGTTCAGCATAAGCCAACAACAACCTGTATTACATGGTTTCACAATCAGTAAACACAGAGTATTTTGTATGTATATACACATATTTACAAACACCTACAGACTTGAGAGCTGGAAATTTGCACATCACTGGCCCGTTTTATATCATGGATTGGTCGTTGTCTATAGATCTTAACACCAGGCAGGACTATGAGCAGCCCCCAAAGTTTAATATGCCAAGAGAAAGCTAACCAAGGGGGCTACATTATTGGATGAGAGTACTACAATACTCCTGAAGGATAATCTTTATTCTAGCTACATTTTCAGGGAAGCCATGCCAATTTTCCCCAATCTAATTTGAGATTTCAATAAAAGTGACTTGTGAGTTTCTAAAATAGCACTTCCTATGTAGCTTAGTAAATTTTAAAAATCATTGTACAATACTTTTAGAAAGTTTGCTGATCAAAGCAGTGTCCAGTAAGATTTTTTTTTTTTTTAAGTATCTTTAGAGTCCAGTCATTCTAATCTGAAAATTCAGAGAGAGGCTTTCTGTACATCCTTAGTCACCTAAAACAAATGAGGTTTATGGGAGATGAGAAATACTTTAACCTTCACTTCAGTCTAGAGAAATACCATTTTAATTCCCTATTCCAAGTTATCACAGCACTGACAGGGACCTAGGTCATCTAGGTCAACTTTTATTCAGCATATAAATTCTCTTTACAGCATCCTAATCAACTGGGCCCATCTAGCCTCTGTTTAACTAACGCCAGTAACAAGGTACTCACTACTTTCCCTCACATTTTCCGTTGGTCCTAAACCATCAGAAAATTAATTATAACATTGTATAGAAATTGGTTCTCTATCCATATTCTATCCCATTTGGGACCTCACAGACCTACTCGGTCTTTTTCCACAAACCCTTGCAAATGCTTAAAAGCTATTATGATCCTCCCTCCATTTCCCCAAAGTCATTTCTTCTCTAGTCTAAACATCCAGTTCCTTCTTTCCATTATATGGCTTCCAGCATCATCATTTAAGTCTCTCTTGAATCAATCCAGTCTGCTGATACGTTCCGTCAATAGTCCTCTATTTAAGCATGCCATCAAATACTACATACAATTCCTTATCTGACCCAGAAATCTTAAACCAAAACCACCATGTCTTCAAGGCTCAGTTTTATTGATACAGTTAACAGTGTGCTATAAAAGAAAGAGCACTGGATTAGGAATCAGAAGATCCCAACTTAACCACTAATTTGCTGTATAATCACAGAAACAATCTTCATTTGTAAAATTAAGGAGTTAAGGTAGATGATCTCCATGGTGTCTTTCAGCCAAACATTCTCATTATCAATAATTCTATTTGAAGCATTCACTACCAAATGTAAGGTCACATACAATAGAAGTGTGAAGATGAGTCAAATACTGAATACATCAGTCTATAAATAGTAGTTTGTAACCTTTTCCGGATTCATCTGAATTATGACGGAAGCTGTGGACCTTCTCCCCAAAAGATGCACATACACACAAGTTTTGCTTAACATTTCTGGAGGGATTCTCTGGAGTCGAGGCTAAGAATTCTTTGCACTAAAATGTAATTTGGGCTGAAAAGGACTTTTAAAAATGCGGTTATATTTATAAAAGTGCTCTTTTTGGTAGAAAAAGTTACAATTCATTATCAACTTGAATGGAACCTGAAGTCACTACAAAAACATAAACTGCTATAATCTTGCCAGACAAGCACCTCTCTGTAAGGAATTTAAAAACAAGAATTCTTTTCCCTTGAAAACAGAAACTAAAATTCTGTTTTACTTCCTTTAACTGTATTTCACTATTTAAATATCTACCTTTCTGACTGTAATTCCTTCTCTGAAAAACTAATATAAGCTGGTTCTGTGCAAATTTTAGATCTTTTAAAAGAATAGATGTTAAGAGCATTAAAATAAGAAGCATGTCTATAAATGTTTTAAGAGACATTAAGAGAAATGTAACCAAAACTATTTCAAATTGATAAAAAATAACAACTACAACAAAACAAATGTTCAATACTGACTGTAATTTGTCAGAAGTGAGAGATTTCTCATCAACCACTTGTTCCATTGTTAAAGTACTAAGGCTTTGTTTTCCAATACTGTATCCAACTGCACCAAGCCTGTACCAAGCAGATTTCTATGAGTACCAAAAAATGTGGGGTCCAGCCAAAGCTGCATTACAAAACAAACCTGTTTGCAACCCCATATGTAAGGCAAGATGATTTCCTGAGAATTGAGAATTAAAGAGGACAATCATCCAAAAGTCCTAAATATTTGAACATGCAAATCATTTCATTACATTTGTTATTTTTTTCTTCTGCCAAGAGTGCATGCACTAGCAAGTCCCTATTGCCCAAGATATTTTGGATGCCATAAAAATTTTTCCTACTTTATTGAATTTTACAGATATACTGAGTTTTTCTAACATATGGTTCAAACATTGATATTGTAGTTGAGATGTAGCCAATACTGCAGCCCCCTTGTTTTTACAAGATCCACATTTTAATCTGTATATTCCAGACTTGCCACACAGTTAGTTGAACAATTTTATCAGTCAAATCTATGCTCATGAAATCTAGCATTTGTAAGTTTTAGGTGAAAATGTATCTCAAATGAAATGCTCTTATTTTCAGATGTATCAAGTTTAAATATATTCTACACCTTGAACAGACATGTTACTTTCACCTACATTTGAAATGTCAAAATTTCTTGTTACACAAATTAACATGAGTAATAACCTTAAATTGTTACAAAAAGTAACAACTTATAAACAGCCACTTTACAAAAATCAAACCACACAGGAAATCGCCTTTTACATATAATGCACCTTTTCATTATATTATTCTATTCAAAGTCCACACTTGAGGAAAAAAAGGTAAGAGAGTGCAGCAAGTGTGCACCTTTCTAATCCTTTTATCTTTAATATCTGTGTGGATTGGTTGAGCATTGTCAATTCCCGAGACCTATAGATAAATGGGCCCTGGTTATTTGCCAATTAACAATTTGAATCTAAGCTGCAAACAGTTACAGTAATGAGCATTAACATTTACAACATTGTAGATAAAGTCTAGTATCAGTTAGTGAAAAGTCTTAAATTCTACAGCTGAAACCTTAAGGGAAATCAGACCAATATATACATACAACGTGAATAAATGGGCACAGTCTATCATGGTGTTCATCCCATGCAAGTCTGAAGTACTGTTAAGTGTCGTCCTTTAAAAACTTGGGGTGATGGTGCATGCAGTATGCAGTCAAGGTGAATTGCAAGTCTGAGTTTTTCAGAGGGCTTTTGCTGGTGCCGATGTTGTGCATGATGAAGTGTAGAGTCAGCCTGCTGGAGTCCTCTAGCCTTCTTAATGCCTCGTCCAGCTTGGGGGGAAAGTCCTTTCCATAGAGAAGCAGTGTGCAAGTTTGCAGTTTGTAAGGAATATTCTGAATCAGTTTCCTCTCCTCCAAAGAGAGAGAGCTGCTTGGAGAAATGCAAGTCCTTGAACTGCGGGCGTGCTTGTATGTATGGGCTCCTTTATTGAACTAAATATAAATAACTCAGTACATACCAGAAGGGGGCACTAATGTTCAAGGTTATTTTCCAGCATTACATGGCCTTTTGCAACAAAAGCATTCACCAACAATATTTTCATTGGAATGAACTAGCTCATCTCAGGAAAAAGGAATCTAACTGCATGTAAAACTTTGTCAGCAGATGTAAGTACATTCTAAAATGCATAAAATACTTACCTCGTCTTCCCAAATATGGTTTAGTGTAGTCCCAACTGTCATTGTCATTCCTAATAACATTTAGACGAGTTGGCTGTTAAATTTAAAAAGAAAGTAAGTTCAAATTGTATATCCAAAGCATAAATATTTCTTTGGCGAAGTGTTGAAAAAAATATTTACCCTTGCATATTCGATTTTCAGTGTGCAACATCCAGCATATATGTCTGCTCCGTTGAGCGCTGCTTTAGCTTTCTGGGCACAAAGGACTGATTCAAACATAAGCTCTATTAAGGAAATTTAGCTTAAGATGTCTAATAATCATTATTCACTACCTAAGAAAAGGACTTAAAATAATCAGAAATAACTCTTTCACTTCTGGAAATGTTTTACCAAATAAAATTTGTAGATGAATTTTAGAGCAATTTATTTTTAAGATCAATAGTACCATCATAAGGTATATAAATGTCTAATTACTAGTTGTACACCTGAAACTAATACAATATTGCCTGTCAACTATAATGGAAAAATAAATTAAAAAATAAAAAAGGATCAATGGTACCAAAGAAAACAATACAACCAAACTACCTACATTAATCCTTTTAAGTCATCAAAAGTACTTTATAAATTGGAGGGGAGAAGGGGTAGGGAGCATGGTCACATTCTCTAGCAAAGGATAGCTTGCTATCTTGAAATGGAGAATATTTTACTCTTACGATCATTACAAAGAACCAAAATAATACAAAACAAATATTTAATTTTTATATATATCTGGGAAGGCAGAATTTTATAATCATTTAACTATCTTGATTTTATTGTTTTTTAAAATTACTTTAAGGCTATAATTCTTAAAAAGACAAAACACCTTGCCAGAAGTAAGCACCATTAAGAGTAGGTTGTATATCCCTACCTTTCTCTATACATGCACATGTATACATAACATGTAGGTTAGATTTTTTTAATTATTGTTTTTTTAAATGGGATTGTACTATATATACTATTTTGCAACTTGCTCTTTTACTCAACTTATAACATATTTAACAAAAAGTAGTTCTTATATAAACCATTACCATTTAAAAAATTCAATAAAGAAAGATAAGAAAGGTTCTACTGATTCTAAAGTTTCGGTACTTCCAAACTACCTTAAAACAAGAGACTCAGAAAAATTGATTTGAGATAAATTTCAAAAAGGTACAAATGTACATATTATGAAATAGTGTTGTGTTTTCCCCATTAAAAAGACAAAGCACACTGTTAACATGAAGCAATGACTGATTTATGGTAGCCAGTAAAATTCTTTGTGAGTACTGCAGTTTCATTTTTTAAATCTAAGAAAAACAGATCAGGGGGAATAAACACCTGTCTAGAAATGATTACACAGGAAAAAAAAAATCTGTGTTACACAGCATTCATACGTATCAATGAATAATTTACAAATAAAGGATATTCAACCATTGCTTGTATCCCATTTCTCTTGAATATAACAATACGCTGCACTTTTCCAACAGGGTTGCATACAGTATATAAAACATCCTAAGAAGGAAAGAAAACAAGATTTCTTCAGATTTTATATTTGGAAAAAGTAAAGCTATACACTGTTTTGTTTTATTCAAAAAACTGGCAAGCTGTCACTTCTATTTATTACTATTTTAATTTTTAAAAATTGTTACACTGTAATAAATTTAAAGTTATTTCCTCACCTACACAATATACCCACACATTAGAGACGTTCCAACGAAACATTTGAAAAGCACTATTACCTATTTGATCTTCTAAGTGATTCCTCAATTTTTATTTTCTTAACAGGTGACTAAAATATTAACAATACACAATACCAAAACTGTGACTCTGAAATGTTTCATATTATAATCACTTGAATGGTAATAAATATTTATTGGTAATAATAAAAATATGTATGGTAATAAACATTTATTAAGGGGTAATAGTAGAACAACTCGCCATCCATTTTTCAAAAGACAATGGCTACTGAGAAAAGATCCAGGGAAGACCACTTATACAGTGGTTAGATGACACCAAACAAGATGCCTGAATCATCTAAGAGAGAACCTAAACACCCACTTAGGAACAATTCTTTCAAGAAATTTCCTGAGTACCTATAAATACACAGCTGCCCCATTAGGTACTAGGGATATAGCAATAAGCAAACCAGAGTACTTGTACTAGATTAGTTATATTCTTTCCCCTCAAACACAGAATACTGTAAATATATTAATACTGTATATTAATAAGTCTATATTATAAAAATAAAGATTCATAATGTTTAATTAAATTTAAATAGTATTTTATGCTTTATTTTAGTTTTATGTCCCAATAGCATATACCCTTACTAGAAATCATACGAACTGAAGCTTCCCTTACTGTAATAATCTATTCACTACACAACTCAAGGGTCCTTGTCACTAGCTTATTGTGAAACAGCATGTGATTTATAAAGTAGAAAACTCAACTGGTTCAGAACATGAATGCTTTTAAAAATTTTACTAATATCAATCACGTCTTTTAAATATCACTTCTTTTAATTTTACTAGTAATTTCACTTCTTCACTAATATTCAGAGTTTTAAGTAAATCAGACAGGTTTTTAACAAGCTACCTCAAAAGAGCTTAGAATGACATATACATCTTACTGTACTATGGGAGTCTGTCATTACCTAGTAGATGCCCTCAATACATGTGCTGGCATATGAATGGCAGAGATGTCAGGATCATTTCCAACAAGTCTGTCTAATCCCTTATTATCAGAAACAGAGTTAACACTGATGCTAAATAATAAAATTTTTAAATGCGCTTATTTAATTATGACAACTGTGCTTCTGACCTTTTGAGCTTCAATGCTCACCATTTCTTTGTTCATTTAACTTAATAGTCAAAATTAAGATTTATTTTAATAATTCTTTAAAAATACACTATTTTTAAATATCTAGATGGCAGGGAAGAAAAACTACAGGTTAGTCACTCTAGAGGCAAATTCCAAAATCACTTTTAATTCAGTTTGTCATACTAAAAATACATACCACCGTGATAGGATAAAGGGGATTCTGAATTGATAGCAGGAGAACTTTGTTGCCTCCTGATGGATCATCAGTATTTCCTGGCCGAGTGATCCTTTTGCTTGTAGAATAGTTGAAAAAAGCCTGTTGACCGGCAATGTACACAGGTTCATCCGCAGCAAATGTCACACATTCTTTGGCACTATCTATGTTCTCAAATTCCACTAGAGCCTGCCGTTTAAATGGCATCATCATCACATAGCTGAAAGGGAAATTGGGAGGCAATACGCAAATATAAATTCATTAACATTATCTATTCTCATTCAAGTAAAAGCAGACTTCAATAAAAATGGGTCAAATCATACAGATCGGTATTCTTCACGACCTACAGCCAATGTTAGTCAACCCTCAAACGTCATCAAAATCAATTATGCTACGCCCAGTAGATGGTGCATATCTGAAAGCTTATCCTCCCGTGATTAAAAGCTTATCCACCTCAGGCCTTCCTCAAGCAGTTTCCTGTTATCAGTTACCAATGACACCATCCAGTTTATTCCTCAGGCTTCTACTCCCAACCACTTTTAGAAAACGTCTAGATACAGAAACCAAGAGATAAAAGTTAACAGAAGTTTAGCAGATGGGACCCCTAATAACAGAAACTACTACAAATAAATAAGGGCCCCCACTAATAACTGACTATACTTTCATTAACTTACTAAAAACAGAACCAAAAATAAATAAAAGCAACTGCAAACTGATCAAATTTCATACAAATAATCTCCAAAATATTTTTAAATATTAAAGAATCCATGAAAGGATATTCACTATAATATGGTAATCACGGCTGCCTATGGGCAAGAGGGTAAAGTATTTAACTTTTCACTCTATGCTACTTTGGGGAGAAGAATATCTTAATACACGAAAAATAAAGAAATGAAGGGAGGGAGGAAAGAGAAATCAGAGTATGTGGATCACAACAAGGGAAACATGTATTCTATTCACATAAACTAGGACCTTAAAAATGTTTCGAAATACAGTTAACATGGTTTTCATTATAGTAGAAGGCCGGAGAAATAACACCAGGTCAGGTACTCAGTGACAACACTGCTTCTTAACCAGGCATCCAGGACCTACTGCTACACTTTAAAAAATGGAAAATGGCTTCTTATTAATAAAAAACATATCACTTTGTAGCCTGGGAAATTATATGATTTCTTATGAAATTCAGCTTCATCATTGATAAAACGTGGAAGGTTGTTGTCAAAATTATAGTTACTGCACACAAACTGCTTGCCTTGCCTCATTCATCTTTATATCCCCTGAATCCAGAAACACAGCCTGGCACGTAACAGGTATTCATTCAATCAATATCTGTTGGTCTATGAGGCTTGTTAGCTCTCCCCACCCACATCATGCAAAATTAAAGAATTACCAAAACAATGGATTTAAAGATTTACCAACTATAAATCTAAGACAGAGAAATCCTAGGAGAGAAACATTCCCTTAGAAACAGACTTCTTGCTGAAGTTCCAAAGTCTTGGGCATACAAAAAAATAAAAAACCTTGGAATCAGGTCTATGTTAAAGAAATTAAAAAATAAATATTCTCTCACAGATACAAGTTGGCTGAATAGCAAAATGATATTACCAGGTAGATATGTTAATAATGGCCTTTGGTTCTTGGGAAACAGAAAAATCAGAAAGGTTCAAAAAATAAATTCCTTATTGACCTAATATGTATACCCTTGGTCATAGTAAAACTGCTTTCTATAACTGCAATAAGTGAGCTAGAAGCACAGACTTAGAAGTTAAAAAGATTACCCAGGAAAGTGGTATCATATGAAGACAAAGAAGGGAAAATTAGAATGTCGCAAATATTTTAAGAATGCACTTAAAATTGCCTGGTACGTAATTTTTTAAATTATCTTTAAAAAGCATTAATATGAGGAAAACTAAAAAGCCAAAGACAGAAAAAATAAATAAAAAAGCTAAGGGTCTGGTGCTTTCAACTTATAGCTCAAGACATGTTTACTAAATTTTAAATAAAAACAGGAGGAGGCAAAAGATTTACTACATAAATTGGGTCTCAAAAGTTTTGTTACAAAATTTTAAACTGGTATAGCTAATCACTACTTAGCATCCTCTCCTTTAATGGAAGGGGGGAATTAAAAAATGGGAGGGGGGAAGAGAGGACAAGAGACTTAGTATATATTTTTTAATATTCTTTTGATTACAATACATGAATATACTACACAATAAAGACAAGTAAAATAGCAATTTTATTATCCTGACATAACCATTCTCAACATCTTGTAATAGTTTCTCCTGAACTTCTTTCCTAAGCATCCAGTTTTTCAATATAAAATTACTATATGCTGAACTTGGTGACTGACCTTTTTAACATGAGCAGTTTCTATACAATCTTTATAATCCCATATACATATCACAAAATAAACAAATAAAGAAAGGTTCTATAAATGCAACATTTTGAAGCAAAGTACCTGTTCCTTCCTCACTGGAGACTAGTCAAAGTTCCCACTTATTCAGTATCATTTCATACAACTGAAACTCCTACCGTGTTTCCCCAAAAATAAGACCGAGCCGGACAATCAGCTCTAATGTGTCTTTTGGAGCAAAAATTAATATAAGACCGGGTCTGATATGACATGATATATGATATGATGATATGATATATGATATACTATAATACCGGGTCTTATATTAATTTTTGCTCCAAAAGATACATTAGAGCTGATTGTCCAACTAGGTCTGATTTTCGGGGAAACGGTATTATTCATATTTATGCCAATTAAGCTCTTAATTACACACTAATTTGTTCCAACTATTTCACAACTTTTCTATCCACACAACTACTACCAATCTTGAGGGCAAAATGATGTATTATGCAAGTTAACTGAGTAACATTTATATATGGGACACTTTACTATGGATTAAGTATCAAACAGTATAGAGTCTAAAAATGAACACGCACCCAAAAGTAACTCAAATTACTCACCAACTTAAACACATAATTCTATTTCTTTAATCCCAAACATTCAGGTCATGGTCATAATGAACATTAAAATTTCCAACTATGTGTGCTCATCCACTTGTTTTTCTGACATTGCTTCACTGTTTCTTGGCTATAAGAAAATAGTAACTTAAAAGCCCTAAACGGGCTGGCCTGGTGGCTCAGGGGGTTAGAGCTCCGTGCTCCTAACTCCGAAGGCTGCTGGTTCGATTCCCACATGGGCCAGTGGGCTCTCAACCACAAGGTTGCCAGTTCAATCCCTCGAGTCCCGCAAGGGATGGTGGGCTCTGCCCCCTGCAACTAAGATTGAACACGGCACCTTGAACTGAGCTGCCTCCCGGATGGCTCAGTTGTTGGTTGGAGCGCAGGCTCTCAACCACAAGGTTGCCAGTTCGATTCCTCGACTCCCGCAAGGGATGGTGGGCTCTGCCCCCTGCAACTAAAATTGAACACGGCACCTTGAGCTGAGCTGCCACTGAGCTTCCAGATGGCTCAGTTGGTTGGAGCGTGTCCTCTCAACCACAAGGTTGCTGGTTCGACTCCCGCAAGGGATGGTGGGCTGTGCCCCCTGCAACTAGCAACGGCAACTTGACCTGGAGCTGAGCTGCGCCCTCCACAACTAAGACTGAAAGAACAACAACTTGAAGCTGAACAGAACCCTCCACAACTAAGATTGAAAGGACAACCACTTGACTTGGAGAAAAATCCTGGAAGTGCACACTGTTCCCCAATAAAGTCCTGTTCCCCTTCCCCAATAAAATCTTAAAAAAAAAAAAAAAAAGCCCTAAACATATAAGAACAAAAGAAAAATAAACCAGAAATACCCATCTCTTTAAACCTCCATGGGACGATGCACCTCTTATTAGGTCCTTACACAGTGATGTGTTAGTCTAGGGCCAACATGCAAGTCTACATAAGATCTAAGGAGTCTGCTTCAATATATAACTCTCCAGATAGACTTAATAACTTCCAAGATCCACTCCAAGTGACTAAGAAGTGAGATGGTCATCTTAGTGATACTTCAAGAAAAACGGGCCTTCTTATGCCCGTGTGGATTCCCAGTTTGTACCTCCAAGGATGAAAAATATATAAGCCAGTGGTTTCTGAGGTACATAAGTTGTGAATAACAGGTTTGCCATGTCATCTACCTCTCAATGAGGTCACTGAAGAAATTAATAAAAAAGATGCCATGATAGAAGCTATCACCTAACACTACCTCATATATCTCAGCAAATATATAGAAATGTCTCTCCTGTTTATGTATTTTGACTTAAGTCAGTGTCACTGATGCCTAAAACAAAAACCCCAAACATATTCATCAAGGAAAAGCTAATAACAAAATCAACTCAATTATCCATACTAAGAAGAGAACAACAGGCATACCCCAAAAATAATTTAGAAAGAATTTTTAAGTGTTTATTTTTGGTAGCAGATTCATTTTTCTAATTAGTTTTCACTTAAGTCAATATTCTTAAGCATACACCAGCTATGGTAAGAGAAAGGAAGAGCCTGAGTGAATACAAAAGGAAAAAAACAAGCTAGGATAAAATACTGAGTCTTGGGATATGCACAAGCACTCACAGCAACACATACCTAAGCAAACAATGCCTACCCTTAATCTACCCACTTTCAGTTGCCAGTTATTTCCTAAATATTCCGAAGTAAGAATTTTTTAAAAAACCAGTGTTTAAGTACCACTACTTGAAACTGAAAATAAAGGGTATAAGCAACTTGGTTTAAAGCAGTGCTTAAGAAGGAATCCTGAACTCATTTGAAAATCAGATGAAAGCTGCAATAATCAGTTTTACACACAACCTGGTTGGGGAGTGAGAGGTGATCATGGCCACAAAAATACACACATGCATCATCCCAGAAAGGTTAAAAGGTTCCAAAGAAATACAGTCATAAGCAACTCGATATATACTGTGGTTAAACATCAAGGCAGAGCGGCGCAGCAAGGCTTGTCCCCCCACACGCTTTTCAGTCTGCGCTCAGTCCCTACTGTCCTTACCATATCGTCCCAAATTTTTCCAGAGCCTCCACAAGGTCAGCTTCCACCACAGATTCACAGAGTCCTCGGACATGGACCACGGGTGAAACAGAAACTTTATGATGACTTCCACCTGCCTCCTAGCAAAAGAAAATAATTTCTAGTTAAAAACTTTAGAAGTCTAAATTGCATCTTTTAGTAAATTCAGCTCGGCCTTGAAAAGCAAACATTAAAACAACAACAACAAAAAAACCCAAACCAAGTTTCAATTTACAAGCAAGCAACAGGACCTGAGAATAAAATCACCAACTAAATGCTTGGCATGAGAATTATGACTTCTTAAAAGGGAGTAGTCTCTCTCAATAAGAAGTGAAACTAAGTTACTTACAACTTATTTTCAATGTCAAGGGAATCTCAGAAAAAATTTCAGCAGAGACAGAGCATGCTAAGATCAGAAATACATTTTATACTCAATTTCATAGTTTTTCCTCCATAAAATCAAAATCTCAGTAAGACCAAAAAGTCCCAATTTAAACTTATCTTTAATATAAAGATTGTATACTTTATTTTTCCTGTAATATAGATTTATATCTTCGTCCTTGTTTAATTGGTTATCTAGTGTCACTACAACTGAAGTTACTCATTTGGCAGTATACTTCCCAACTTAAAATTTATACAAGGCATCATCTTTGCTGATGAATAGAGTACTCAAAAACGCAAGCGTTCTGGGGGCTTCTGTGGAGTCATGTATCTGAGTCGTGTATCTTTCAGATTGCCCAGCAGGAAGTTTAAAAATGTAAGTATGGGGTCTTAAAGTTTATTTTAAAAAGGATTATGTATGACAATTACTTTGAAAATGAAAATAGCTCTCTCATTTACATATTCAAGGCCTATTAAGGCAAAGATTTATATTTACAGCTAGCCACTGGAAACCTCTTGCATCACTTCAGAAATGACTTCCACGTACAATTCCTATATATATGAATATATATTAAAATACGAGAAATTAAAGAATATGCTCCCACAGATCAGTTCATACATATATGTATATCAAAAAAAATCTATTAAAGGTTTTTTGTCCTACAAACTAATCTAAAAGCATTATATTTTACCATTAAAACTTTAGAATCATTTTAAGATAATTAAACCCTTTTATGGCTATTTTAAAAGACTCACCAATTTTTACTATAAAACACTTAGAAAATATAGTAAAACTTATGTCCTGACAATAAAAAATTATGTCTGAGTTTAAAGAAAAGAACTAATTTAAGTATACAAAGTAACCATGGGACCACTACATAATCAAATAAATTCAGTCCTTTGCAAATACGAATTCAACCCCTGGAATTTCATTTGAATTGCTTAGGCTGAATCTTTTCTATGGTTACATGTATATTCATTACATGTCACTGAATTTGAAATAAACTATTCTGATTGTTCCCTATGTAAACCAATACTCTATATTAGCAACTTTAACAAATGAGACTGCCTACCGTAGGTGAAACTCAACAACCAAATATGCATTATCACCCTAAAGTTCTTGAATACAACAATAATGTAAGAAAAGAGCTCTACATACCTGAAAACCTAAATTTAGACATACATTTAAAAAGTATAAATAACAAGTTTTGCTCTAAAAATAAGTAGACAATAATGAACTGCAAGAAATAAAAGTTATCTCTGTTGAGCCTTAGAAATCGGCTGACAAAGGTAAAAGCGCAAGATAAAAACTATATTGGCCTGCACTCTTCAAAAAGTTAGAATCAAAAAACAGTGGAAGAGGGGCTGGCCTGGTGGCTCAGGCGGTTGGAGTGCTTCCTCTCAACTGCAAGGTTGCTGGTTCGACTCCCACAAGGGATGGTGGGCTGTGCCCCCAGCAATTAGCATTGGCAACTGGACCTGGAGCTGAGCTGCACCCTCCACAGCTAAGATTGAAAGGACAACAACTTGACTTGGAAAAAGTCCTGGAAGTACACACTGTTTCCCAATAAAGTCCTGTTCCCATTCCCCAATAAAATCTTTTAAAAAATAGTGGAAGGAAGATTTCAGATTCAGACTAAAGAGAGACAATAGCCAAATGCAATACGTAAGCCTTCGTTTTATGATAAAATCTGCTATAAAAAACATCTTAAGGACAAATGGACAATTTAAACAGATAGCATATTGGATTATATAATGGAATTATTTATTCTCTTAGGTGCCATTATAATAATGGTACTGGTAATAAGAATATCCTTATTCTTAGGAAAGCTGAGCTATTTAAGCATGAACTGTCATGTCTATAACTTACTCCCAAATAGTTTAGGGAGAAAAAAAGTATGTATATAGATATAGAGATAAAAATCCCAAGTAAAAAAATGTTAAAAACTGTGTATGTAATTGAACATTATACATAATAAAAAGTTGGGAAAATATTTTATTATATAATATTTAAGACCAAAAAAGCGTAAGAACAATATATACTCATTAACCCACCACCGTTTTAATAAATAAAAGACTACCAATCAGTTGACATCTCTTCCTCCTACCTCCCTTCCGATGATGAATAACCACTATGTTGTATATAGCGCTAAAGAATATAACCATTTTTCAAATTGGTATTCTCGCAAAGAAATGAATTACAGGATCAATTTAAAAATCCCTCTCAAAAGGTTATTTTAATTATGTGATTATTTAATTATATTTCCTAAACGGAACAGATCAAGATTCAAGTCATTCTATAAAAGCAGGAAAATGTTGGGTAAATGCAATCTATATGGTATCTAGAAGATATGATTATCTCAATCTCAAGGCTGAACACCTATCCCAAACCTCTTGTATTTTTTTACACCCACTCAATGAATCTGCCATTCATGAATTTACCTACCTTAATATTTCTTTATCTTTAAATTATGTCCCCCCTTTTCTCTAACTTAAAATTTTCTCATCCTTTCTGTAATTTATTTAAAAAGAAAAAACCTAATGTTGTTTCCAAGTATAAAACTGATATATTAAAGATACTTTTAAAACTATATTTTCACCACCCCCTTTCCTCCCAAATACTAATACTTTTCTTAAATCAATATTTTCTTATATCGACCTATACTGTATACTGGTAATAGAGCTGATCACCTGTAGAGCTTCTTTTTACCTACCTTAAAACAACCTCTTTGAAGCAGTGTACTATACCTATGATTCCTAAATTGGTGAACAAATCAGTATGTTTACCCCATCCACATATTAATACTTTGATCATGTCTTCTCCAGCTTAATGGATTTTTTTAATCCTTTCTCATACAGAAGTCCAAATTCTTTCCATTTCAAATGTTTAGACTCTCTACTGATCAATTTATATCTATTACATATCAGACTAATTAATAATTTATTAAGTATCAAACAGTGAATGCCAGCAAATGAAGGTATGCCTGCAATTTATGTATATATTTTTTCTTTTTAAATTAGTCAATCCCTTCTTTAGGTAAACTGGGTCAACTATAATGGAGGCATCATTTTCCCCAGTGCAGGTTATAGACCCGTCTAGTCATAACCATTCCAAACTCCCTGCCCCTCAAAGCCTAGCTCAAGGACAAACTCTAATAATACCAGTCTTAAGTGCTAATTTTGGCATTGAAGATTGAAGACCAGGTTTTATTAAAGAGAAGGAAAGCTCAGCAGAGTATAAATGAAGCTTCTAAGAGGAATGAGCAGGGCCCATTAACATCTATTCATACAGAAAAGCAATAATTAAACTGTAAACTCAAAGGCCAGGCACATTGTCTGTAGGCTTTTTTGTTTTCCCAGTATCTCCATGCACAACATGTGCTCAAGAGCCGCTGACCAATAACAATCTTTTCTGCCCTCCTATAGTGACAGGATTAAGACCAACCTCAAATTCAATAATTCCGTCCCCCTACACGAAACAAACACACAGACTCCCTGCCAAGTGATTATCCAGCCTCTCCTTAAACACCTCCAATGACAGGAAACATACTACCCAGTGAGACAGACAATCCATTATATTTTTAGAAAATTCTTCATAATATGCATCCACATCTGTCTCCTGTAGTTTCCTACCCAAAATGGCCTCTGGAGTCAGACCTGAGTTTCAATCTTTGGACACTTACTGGTTCAGTGATCTTAGGCTACTTAATCTTTCTGAGCCTGTTTCACTATTTTAAAGAAAAAAAAATCAAAACCCTTATCACACAAGATTACAATAAATGGAACAACAAATATAAAATGACTAGCAGGGCTAGATGTAGTTATTGAGTAAAGGTTCAGTAAGTGTTAGTTGGCACTCCCTACCCTTATCTGCATCTCCCTCTTCTACACGATAACCTTACAATTATTTGTAATGATTTCTTAAATCACACTTACGTCTACCCCAGATTCTTCTGTCATTCCTCTTATGATGTGATTTTAAGTGCCTTCTCCATTCTGGTAATCTTTCTCTGGACTAGAATTTATCAACACAGTACTAAGAAGGGAGTCCAGTATTTCCAGATATTTAAGATTACCCTCTCTTTCACTTTGGAGACTTCATATAGACCAAGAACAAACTAGTTTTAAGAGGCAGCTGCAAACATTTTTTAATTCAGAATATGCTTCAAGTTAACTACGTTTTTTGAGGGTTTTTTTTTTCTTGCTAAATTAAATAGTTGCCTCTCTTTAATTTGGTCTTTCTTTTTTAAAAGAAACAGTACAGCAGATCCAAAATATGGGAATCTCTTTAATTTTCCTATCCAAAGTTCTTAGGTATATTTGATCACATAACAGAGGAAAGATGAAAAAAGAACCGCCATATGATTCAAATAACATTTATTTATTTATTTACTCATATAGAAGTACTTTGGTTTTGCCTACCCAGAGCCCTTTCCCCCTTCTTCTGGTTAAACACACCAAAGTGAAAAAAAACACCAACTCTTCAACTCCCTATTATCTTGGTATTCTCAGTCACACAGTCCTGTCTCCCCAACTTCAGAGATAGCCCAGTGATTAGTTGGAAGAAGGGGGAGATAAAAATGGTTTATCAGGAGACAAATATGAGCACTGGGGAAGAGACTACTCTCTTTACTTACTAATTATAAGACTATAAGGTTAGCTTTATCACTAGAGAAAATAAGAGTGGAAACATGAAAAGAGACAGAATCAAGTCTCTGTGCTATCTAAAACCCTGGATCCAGCCATGCCTGAAACTAGTGCCACAACTTGGCTTTCCCAGTTATATGGGCCAACAAATTCTCTGCCTCGCCCTCTTATCACTTTTTTAAGCTCATCTGAGTTGTCGCTGTAGCTGCAACCGCAAATTTTGAAAGCTTTGTTCAATTTCATAGAGAAAAGAGAAAAACACTAAATGATGCAGAATCACAGCTTTTTAGACATGGAATTTTTTTCACTACTACATCTCCATCACCGAGAACAACACCTAGCACATGACAGGGGCTTAAGTATTACTTTTTTAATGAGTTAAGACATCAGTGATCATCATATCCAACCATCTCATGTTATAGGTAGCAAATTGAGTTCCAGAGAGGTGGTCACAAGCCATGTTGGTAGCAGAGCCAAGGCACCAGCTTATGGCTCTATTAACAGCTCTTCATTTTATGTACTAACACGAAGAAACAATCACTTGTTAAAACCAAAAGATAGTAAAACCTACTACTTTTCATTTCTTTCCCAAAACTAGGCCTGAAAAATCCTCACTTACTGTAGCAGCTTAGCTAACTACATTAGGAGTTACATTAGTAACTTAGTAACAATGTTACTGCTATAGAAGCCTCAAGGCTCTGTCTGGCACGTACCTCCAGGGCACACATCCTTGAAATGTTTTATTCCCCAGTGTAGTCACTATGTTCACTGTCACAGTCTCTAAACTTTCCTGTAAGAGCTAAGCTGAAAAAGTGACTTCATCCAATAAGCCATCATAATATTCCTACCACCTCTGTAATTTAAATCATTAAAGCATAACAGTATATCTTAAGCTCAATCTAGATTCTCTACATAATGTATATTCCTTTGCTTGAAAATCCTAGAATCTACATTTCTATCTTGGCATTTTGCCATCTGGTTAGTCTACGTATTTATTAAAAGTTGAGAAATAAATATTCACCTCATCAGTAAACAAACCACTTTAACAATTTTCAATTTGCCTGTTTACTCACTAGCAGAATAGAGTAAAAGAAAAAACCTGAAAGTCTCCAAAATAAATTAGTACTCCATAAATTTTTATTGGTATCAGTCTTTATAAAAGCAGATCTTTTCTATGTACCCTCCCAATTCAAGTCCTCAATTAGTTTTGCCAAGGGAAGCCCTAATATTTGGAAGTCAAGCTGCTTTCTTAAAAGTAAGCAGATACAGAAATTGACTATTAATATGATCTACTAAATTTAAGAATACCATTTACTCTGTAAGAATAAAGTGACTATAATACATAGCACAAACCTCCACAATCAAGCTTTGTTCAACAATGCAGCCCAATGAATCTAAATCACTTTTGTTCGTCAAAATAAGTACCAGAAGACACACATTTTAAAGAATGTCTTATTTCTCATGTCCAAACTATTAACTTATTTCTCTTTATGCCTTAAAATAGCACGATCATTCACAATGTCCAATTCATCTTTAAATTAGGAGCATTGGTAGAAACACTGTTTTTCTTGAATGTACTCACTTTCCTCTTTCAATCTATTATCAAAGCACTCACGGAAATAATTATGAAAAGCCAAACAACGTAAATCTTTGAAGTCTTGCTTTGCATTTTACAAACTTCCAACTAAAGTTGAAAAAGATTGCTTATCGTTGTACCTAATTTGCATGTACCGCAAAAGTACTTCTTCTTTGGCTGGGCTGAAGGACCACTGACTGAGGCTGAACCAAAACACTTTTCAGTTTGATAAATTACCATATTTCTGGATGATGACGCACTAGGCAATAAACTGCTATCCAGAAAATTCCTGTCCTAATAGAATTTTATTATGTACAGGTTTCCATAGTTGCAATGATTTCAAGAGTACCAAACATTACATGAAGAAAAATGTTTAAAAACAGGAAAAATAAGCATTCATTAGATTTCACAGTGCAATGTTGGTTCATTCTACTGTTAAATAAAAGCAATTCACCCTCTCTGAAGAAACATAACAGCAGTAAGATAAACAAAAATTAGAATTTATAACTCCTGCCTGGGTAATTTAAAAGCTGCATTACATTAATTACTGAATGACAAAGTCAGGTATGGAAGGCATGTAGTTCAACTTTCACATTTTACAGACTAAGAGAACTCACTCAGCATAGTAAACTGACTTTCTAAAGGTCACATAAATTGTATTCTAGCTAAGACTTCTGACTGTCCCCAAGCCCTGCCCAGTGCTATTTTCACTGCTAGATACAATTCACTCTGGATATATTGATTATATATTATTTTCTTCCCAACACACCCTATACTATTGGCTTAATGTTTAATATGTTCTTTCTAATATTCGAGGAATTTTACTTTTAAAGGTTAAATTTTTTTTAAATTTATAAACTGATTAAAGTATCTTTTCAAGACACTTAATGGTAGACATTTCATGATGCTGCACAAAAACTCCAGCAAGCCTTCTGGCAAAAGAAATACACTGATCCAATGCATCTAAATAATCAGTTGTAACATTCCTGTTTCCAACTTCCACAATGGAATTGGCTTTGAACGGAAACTTTTAAAGAAGAAATGTACTTACTTTATTTACACTTTCAAGTTACATTTTGAATATACCAAATAGCTAGGCACAAAAATAAAAGTATCTAGCTATAGAAAACTATTTTATTTAAAGAGTTCTTTTTTAAATGCGTTGCAACCTTATCCATCACATTAACGTATCTGGAAACTCGAAATGGAAACTCTAACCGAAGTTTGGTGATCGGAATTTTTTACATAAACATTCAAACAATACCTAACAGGCTTCTAATTTGACTCCTACCAAAGGTGAAAACATTTTAATCTATTAATAGAATATATGTATCTTATTTCACAAATTTCCGGGAAAGTTTGCTTTAAAAAAGAAATCACAAAATGTGTTAAATGTTTAAAGAACATCTAAGTCATTAAGACACCTTAATGCATCAAAAAAGGGCAAAAACGTTTGCTTTTGTTTTGTTTCCTTAAAGTCTCCAGCCAACAGAAGCTGAGTTACTATTTGCTGTGGATAAAGCGCGTTTCACATTCCTTCTGCCTCCAGCTAACATTTTTGATGAGAGAAACAACCTAGTGGAGTGTTTAATGCAATCCTGATTTCAGCTCCTCCTTTCGTGGGGCAAATTTGGGATAAATTGTCAACGAGGTACTGAGGTGATTTTAACATGTGCTTTACGAGAAAGTAGCGATGTTCTAACACCTACCAACACATTTTTTTAAACCGAAGAGCTAACTGTACTGAGCAATAATCATGACACTGGGTAGCAAAGCATGCACGCCAGGCCTGCCAAAAGCAAAAAAAAAAAAAAAAAAAAAAATTAAATCTTCAGGGGAACTAGGGCGTGAGCGCCAGAGCGTAATTTGTCATTTAGTTACGGCTCTCCTCCCGACCTACGCGAATACAGTCCTCGGGGACCCACGCAACAATCCTGTGATGTGGAGCAGCGCGCGGATGCTGCGGGCAGAGGTACCGAAGAGAGAGGGTCGTCGGGACGGAGGCCAGCAGCCGGACGACTTAAACTAACAAAGAGCTAATCGCGCCCCAAAGCCCCCACTCCCCACCCCCAAGCGGAAGCAACACCTCCCCGCCGCCCCCGCCGCGCGACCCTCCCGTTCAGGGCAGGGAGCCGACTGGCGCCGGGGCCTGTCGCCAGGCCGGGGCAGGTTCGCGATCGGGATGCGGGGAGCAGGTAGGGCACAGAATAAAAGCCCCAAAGGAAGAACCGGCGCTTCCCGGCCGGCTCAGCGCAGCAGAAAAGAGAAACGAGGCGGGCGGGAGGCCTGGGGCCGAGTCCCCGCCACTGGGCCATGCTTCCCAGGGAGCCGCCCGGCACAGGGGTCGGGGCGCCGCGCATTGTTACCGGCTGGGAGAAGCTCCGGCCGCCGCCGCCGCCATCGCCTCCGCCCCGGGGCGTCGCTTCCCGGCGGTTCTCGCCTTCCTCGGCCGAGTAGTCGATCTCCCCCTCCTCCGTCTTGAGGCGCTTGGCCTGGTTCTCGTACTCGCGGTCCTCCTCGTATGTCTCCCTGGGGGAGGAGGAGGAGGAGGACATGGCGGCGACCGGAGGGACCGGCGGGCAGGCGGGTGGGGGTGGCGGCGTGGCACTGACGCCACGGGTCAGTCCCCGCCGTGGGCAGCGCCTCTTCGGAGGTCTGCGCGGCCCGGCCGTGCGCAGGGGCAGCGCGCCCAGGAGCCAGGTGGGCGCCGAGAGCGAGCGGGATGGGAGGGTGCTGCGCAGCGGCCTGTCCCCTTTATTAGGGAGCCAACATTCAGCCTCTCCCCGCTCCGCCGTCTCCGCTCCCAGCCCCGGGGAGCGAATCTAAGGATGGGACGCGACGGTGGCTTCCGGTCTTCCCTCCTCCCCCGATCCGCTCCCCGCCGTCAAGGCCGAGCCTCCGCCCCCACCTTCGCTGTCGCGGCGCAGGATTGAATCCAGCCGCAGCCCCCGGGAAGCGCCCCCCCAGCCTGGATCTCGCTCCCTATTGGCAGGGGGAAAGTCGACCAGGCTTCCAATTGGCTGTAAGGGTTGTTCGTCAACAGTCCACTGCCCGGCCTCGGCCCCCTCCCTGCACCTTCTTTCTGAACTCGACACTGGCCTGCGAGTCCCGACCGCGCAACGCTCGCCGCGTGCCTCCCGGGAGCGGTTGCTTCCCCCAAGCCGTTAACGCTATTAGGCAAACCTTTGGCGGGGCGCGGAGTGAACCCTGGCGGGCGACGAGGCATGCAGTGGTTTTAGGGCTGCGGGTGTTAACCGCCCTTCCGCTAATTTAAATGCTTTTATTACTTGGTTTCAAAAAGAGGGTGAAGGAAACGTCTAAAATCCCACACCTCACACAGCCCTAAAACTACAGGGGTTGAGAGGAGAAAAGGGTTAGAACCGTGAAAGTAGCCTTCTCCCTATGCTGTGCAAAATCCGGTAGAAGTGGGTGGACTTCTAATAGTCAATATTTACCAAATGCAATAAATGCAAGTCTAAAGAAGACTGTCCACAAGAGCAAATTCAGTTAGCACTCAATTGTCATCTGGACCTTTCTTATTTCCTGACAATTACAGACACTAGTCTGTATGTTCCTGCTCCAATTAAATGTTTTAAACCTTTTACATAAAATTTCATCTTTCATCCCAACCCTTGCCTTTCTGGACTATTTCTTTCACATTTTCATTTATTTTTTGAAAGATACGAAAGCCTATCAAAATTCTCTTTGTCCTTGGGACCACAGCTCACTTCCTTTGTGGGGCCCTGAGGACTCTTCCAAGCTTCTAGTTGCTGCTTTCTGTTTTTTGCAACAGGGCACTTTATACCTATCTCTTACGATGTTCTGTTTTAAAGACTAAAAGCGCTTAAAGACAGGAACTATGCTATTTTCATCTTTGCAAACCCAGTTCCTGTACAGTACCCTCACAAGTTAGTTGCTCAACAGTGCTGAATGAGTGGTCCTTGGGAAATAAAGATGCAGTAGATCTTTCAGGAGAGTCATTGGCAAATCGAATGCAAACTAACTGCCCTCTGTGACTTAACCTTTGTGGAGGACTGCCTATGATCAAGACCCAGCAGTTCCACTTCTGGGTTATCTATCCAAAGAAAACAAAACTAATTTGAAAAGTACATGCACCCCTATGTTCATTGCAGCATTATTTGCAACAGCAAAGATATGGAAGCAACCTCAATGTCCATTGATAGATGAATAGATAAAAAAAGTTGACATATATACAATGGAATATTAGCCATTAAAAAAAAATGAAGTCTTGCCATTTGCGACAACATGGATGGACTCTAGAAGGTATTAGGCTGAGTGAAATAAGTCCAACAGAAAAATACTGTATGATTTTTTTTTAACTTTTATTTATTTAAGTATGTTTTTCCAGGACCCATCAGCTCCAAGTCAAGTGGTTGTTTCAATCTAGGTGTGGAGGGCGCAGCTCACAGTGGCCCGTATGGGGATTGAACCGCAATCTTATTAAGAGCACTGCACTTTAACCAACTGAGCTAACCGGCTGCCCCTCATATGATTTTATATATGGAATCCAAAAAAAAAACAAAACAAAATAGAATCAGATTCGTAGAGAACAAACTGGTGGTTGTCAGAAGGAAAGAGGTGGGGAGAAGGGCAAAAAAGGTGAAGGAATAAGAGGTACAAATTTCCAGTTATAAAATAAATAATGTACAGCATAGGGAATAGAGTCAATAATACTGTAATAACTGTAGTATCAGTTACTAGACTTGTGGTGATCACTTTGTTAGGTATATAAATGTTGAATAACTACATAGTATATCTGAAACTATTAATACTGTATGTTACCTATATTTTAATAAAAATAAAGTCACATGTTTCCATCATCCTTGTCCCTCAAATGCTTTCCTAAATGTTACGCTTCCTTACCTAGGTGTGGATTATTTCCTCTCCCGGCCTCGTTCTCTCTCCTTTCCAAAGTTATTTCCTCCAAAAGTATTTTTATTGATTTCTGACAATGCTTTAACACACAGTGTTTTGTGTATTATAATTTACATTGCCTGTCATTTTGGAATCCAATTGCAAGGTTTTTCACAACATCATGCAGCTATAATCAAATTCATGTGTGGCTGCAAGTGTATACTGACAAAATAGAACTTAAAAAAAAGTTAGAAATTTATTTTGTAAATTAAGATAGAATGGAAGTGGACCAAAAAAAAATACATCAAAGAGGGAGCTGCAGAGCTGGCTGCAGACAAGGAAGTATAATTGGCAGAGCACTGGGAAGAATGAGAAGAGCCCTACAGGCCTGATACTAACTTTCCAAATATTTCGTGTCATGGTAAAAATATTTTAAATCCTCAAAGCCTACATCCAACCTACGGATTCTACCAGGTTAAAATGCAACTCTTAAACCAACTGGTAGGGAAACCCAGCCTTGCCGAACCTACCTGCTATACACAGTGTTTACTTCACTGACAATCAGTACCATTAAACTTAATTCTTTTTTGGAATAGTTCAAATCAAACTGTTAAGTGAAAAAACTGAAGAGGTTAAGAAGGAGGGGGCATAAATGCTATTCTACATGATTTAACTTAGATGAGATTAAGAAATTACACTGCACAGTGGCCGGAAATGCCTAAGAAATTCAGAAAGAGCTCCTACGTGGCGTGACCTTCTGGAATCTTTTGCACTACTATATACAGCCTTGGGCCTTTGGCAGATGGTTTGCATGCTCCATTGGATTGGCTGCTGTTGATTGGGATAGGAGGCAGTCATGAACTCCCTTTGCCACAATTCAGAGGACTCAGGTTATACTAGATAGAGTAGAAGACAGGTCCAGAGCAGACCTAGGGAAACAGAATCAAGGTCCCTTATAATCTAGCCCCAAATTGCCCTTTAGTTTTAAATCTCATTGCTGACTATGTAATTTATACGACATTGTGCTAGGGACTAGAAAATTATATGAACTGGTCCCTGCTATCTCAAAGCTTACAATCAAGGTGAAGAAACAAGGTACATACTCAAAAGATAGGTTATAAGGCACATATAATAACATTCAATAATTATAACAGCCAGGCACTGTGCTAACTACTACAAAAGTCATGTCAATAAATTCTGATAAAAGCTCCCTAACAGAGGCATTAATATTACTATGCCCATTGTACAATTAAAGAACATAGGTGAGATTAAGAGACCTGCTGTAGAGACAGTAAGGTACAGAGCCAGGATTGGAACCCAAGCAATCTGATTCCAGAGCCAATACTCTTCATCAAGAAGAAGGACGATTTAATTATTGTATTTACTGCCATGAACATATAGATCTAATTTATAGTCACTTATGATACTAATTCACTCATTTCTACCAGGGTTTATAAGCTGTAATTCTGGGAAGGGATGAATAGATGATAGTTTTCACCATTTTCATTGGTATATGGAAATTCAATTAGCTTCCATAGGAAATTGCAAAAATAATACACTTTTAATGTTCATTTTAAATTTAATTTCTATAGAAAAGCCTCAGAAATCATGAGAAAAGTGTGATCACTTTCTTATGGATACATCATTTGAACAAGTAGAGAAGTAAACTATGAGCTTTTCATACCCAAACTCAGTTGCCAATATTGCTATTTCATTGGAAATACAAAATTTTTGTTTCCTGCAAAAATCAAAACCTTTATGCACACCCCATCTATGAGCCACATTTCCAAAGGACTGGAACCATAGAGGTGTATTTTAATTAAGACACATTTAACATAAATCCAGCTTAGAACAAAGTCCATTCATAGAAATTCAATTAGTTCCTATGGGACTTTGTCAAATTCAGAGTACCACTTTCTTTCTTTGACAGGTCACCAAGAAAGCACAGTGGCACTGGTACCCAAACTGGCCCCTTTAATTCGATCCACATTTGGTTATTTTGGTGAAAAGAAGCCACCGTTCCAAAAGGATGCGCCCCACAGGAAGTGGCTCGAACACTACTGGTTCACTGTGTAGTCAAGTGTAACCACAGTGGTGTTCTCTTTCAGGTGCTGTTGTCATGCATATCTGCTTTGGGGATAAAGCTGCCACTGTGTTTAGCCTCTTTAAAAAAAATAATTTGTGATAAATCTGCAAAAATAAAATAGAATGACCTCAGAAGGACTAGCTCATATACCAAATAATGACAGGTAAAATTCAGATTCTTTTTTCTTTTTTTCTTTTTTTGTAAAATTCAGATTCTCATTAGCAGTTATCGCCACTTACCTTCAGTCTTAGAAATAATACTATTCCATTTACTTTTCTCTCTGACTCGTGAATTAATAGTACTTTAGAGATCTTTAAAAATAATTTTAACAAAAAGAGTAAAATAGCTTTCTCTCCACAGTTGTGAGTAAATAGAATTTATCAAAGTAAATTAATCTTGCATATGAAAATATAGATAAAACAAAACTAACAAGTAGTTGCTCACACTTAACAAAAAGGTATTAAAATAGAATGTGAAATAATTGGGAGTGATCAGTAGCTCTTAACTTTTTCTTAAAAAGTATGAGCTTTCAATTCTTCTTTTCTGTCTTTTTTAATTTGAGCAAAATAAAAGTATCTTGGAAATAGCCCACCCTCACCCCATCAAGTAATTTGTGATTCAGAATTACATCACCACAGCCACTATCTGAAAGCCACCAGGATCAAGAAGCTGCCACTTGCACCGTCAGCTCCAGAATCACACCATACCAAACCATAATCTGAAGCAGCAAAATGGATGTACCATCCCATGCTTCCTGATGTTCACAGAGCTAATAATTGAACAACGGGACCTCTACAGAAGAAAATGAAAAAAAATAAAATGCCTCCATGCCTATCAGAGAAACAGTCTTCCAGAGCTTAGATTGTATAAACCTAACTTCTTGCATACTAACAGCTGCAAGAGTGTCTGGAAGATGTGATTTTTGGCTTACCAGTCTGCAGTACAGGAAGCATACTTGAAGCTTGAAGGAGGATGAAACAGCTGTTAAGTGCAATTCTTCTTATCCTCTACACTCACCTAAAGAAACTGAATGTTTGGTAGAGCACACATTTGTAGAATACTGAAAGATCATATATATGAGAGAGAGCGCACGCGCTCCATAATGGCAGGAAAGTTTACAGAATCAAACCTCAGATTCCAGGCAGCGCCATCTTAGTACAACTTCTTCCAAGGGAAAAAAAATATTTTAATGATTTGCTACTTTGCTAATGCCCAATAAGTGCAACGTCCCATCTAGTTTATATTACCCACTATTTTCTATTAGGTTGGTGCAAAAGTAATTGCGGTTTTTGCAATTGCTTTTAGCCTTTTACACCGCAATTACTTTTGCACCAACCTAATAGATGGGTGTTCTCAAACTTTAATGTGCACATAGATCACCTGGAAATGTTATGAAAATGCTGATTCTGTTTCAGTAAATTGGGACAGAGCCTGCGATTCTGCATTTCTAACAAGCTCTCAGGTGCTGCTAACGCTGCACGATGTGAAGACCACATTTTGAATAGCAGCATTTTAGATAAACCCTGGCCAGGCAGGCTGCCCCATGAATGGGTGTGGTGAGATAATGATTCTCTTCTCCCTTTGGGGCAGCTAGGTGATGCCAGGTGCAGGCAGAGCCTCCAGGCCAGTTGGTGCCAGCTTATATCAGGGTGCCAGAAAAAAATATTAATATTTTCTATCTATGCTATGATGTGAGAAGCATTATACTATTTGGATAAATATGTCAGTTATTGAGTCTTAGTCAAGTATTGGCCAATACGTGTGCTCTGTTTTGGAATCCTTTATTAGCAGCAAATTTTTTTTTAAATGTTCTTGCAACAAATTAAGAAAACTAAAATAGCAATAATCAATTTACATATCACCAACTCAACTCTTATAATAAGCACTTGCAGTGAGACACCATCACAACCCTCTCTGTCCATGTCAGTACGTATATCTTAAAGAAGGCTAAGGCATATGGTTGGTTACCTTTTGCCCCCAACAGACTTACGTGAGATGTCAAAAAATAGTGAGGAACATAATTGAGGGTAAAGAAATATATTTTCTGCTCTTGAAATCACATTGTCTATCCAAAAAGCTAGAACTAACTCTTAGATATAATCCTTTACCAACACCATTATTTCCCACTTACAAAATTATAGCATTGGAAACTGTGGTTAAAGGCAAACTTTAATTCTCTTTGATAAACTATTAATAATGAATGTATTTTGCCAAAGTTAACATTTATAAGGTCCCTCTAACAAGTTTAAGAGCCATTAAAATGATAATACCCTTTGCCAGAGTAATTTTACTCATGAGAATTTGTGTAAACTAATATAGAAGCCGTATGTATGAAGATGTTCATAACATTATTGAAGACATCTGAGAGTGGGGAAAGTATATAAATTACGATTCTCAACTAGATTAAATAAGGGATAATTATAAGAATCGGGCAAAAATTAAAGGATTTATTTAACAAAGTTTTAAAAAGCATAATACAAATGTGTGTGTATACACAATGGTTTCTCAACCTCGGCAATACTAACATTTTGGTTTAGATAATTCTTTATTTGAGAGGGAACCATACATTGTAGTATGTTTAGCAGTATCCTTGCCCTCTACCCACGAGATGCCAATAGCACTCACCTGCCCCTATTAGGGACAATGCAAATGTCTCCAGAAATTCCCAACTGTTCTGTGGGAGGCAAAATCACCTCCCATTGAGAATCCTTAGTAGATGAACTAAATATATAATGTATATTCTATGATCACAGTTATATAAAACATGCACAGACAGTTGGGAGGAAATTTGGAAAAAATTACAAAAGGCAGTTTCAATAGGATAATGAAGTTATCGAAGTTTTTAAACATTCTCTAATATTTTTGCAATGAAAATATTAAGAGCATTAAAATAAGACTGAGGTATTGTTATGATTCACAAACTCTTCTAAGGAGTTTTAATCTTTAAAGATTAGTATACATTTCATTTATTAGAGATAATTTTAACCTTATCACTATAATCATATCATCAAAAGAAACTTTATTTAGATGATTGTAAAGTCATTTTTAAAAACCCATAAAGCCAAATTGATATGTGATTCAGATGGGGAAGAAGGACAGAATGACTCATTAATACTGGACATGATTATTTTTCTGCAGAATGCTTCTTGGCGCTTGCCCACATTCAGAATTGCCACTGATTTCAAAGGAAACTTTGTACAGTAACACAAAATAAATTTAGAATTATTTCATCAGTGATCCCCATTACTGGACTTGGGTAAGAATTTAATGTATCTTTGGCTTCAATGGGAAAGTAATTGAGAATATTTTTACAATGCCCAATTTTATTTTAAAAAATTTATTAAGTATGACAGCATCTAACATTTGCAGAATACTTTACAGTGGTTCATTCTCTCATTTAATGGATGTAAGCACAAGAAATAGAGCCTCAGTTATGAATATGTGCTGAGTAATACAGCAAGTATAAAATAGAACAAAGAAAATATAGGCTACTCTAACACTGTAGGATTGGGAAAGAGTAAAACCATTGTCAGCATTTATATAGCCAATCTGTTCCTTGCTCCATTAGAACAGATGATTAAAAACTATTTTTGAAAGTCTCAATGACATTATTCTGGAAAGCAATCTATCTGAGGAGCAGGTGATTTGGTGGACCTAAACCTCAGCAGAGAGGGTCATGTGGGTGACTCTCTCCTGTTCTGGGGCAGATATTTAAATCTGTAAACAAGCACAGGGGTATTTGATGCTTGACTTTGTTATGCCTGGAAGCTTGGGGGATTTGGAAACTGAGAAAGAAAGAAAGAAAGAAGATTGTGACCAAGAACCTGGAGAGAGTAGAGCAGAAGCTATGGCCTCTCACCCCTCCACCTCTACTTCACCCCAACCCACATGGTCCTGTGGATTTGTTAGGTCCTTGTGAAAAGAAGTGTTAGAATCAGAAGTTGAAGAAATTTTCTCAGGATACTTTTTCAGACTGTGTATGCACACTACTGTTTTGAGACTCAGGTAATAAAGGACAGAGTGGGCCAGGGGCATTGTCTTCATTTCTGAATGGGTGGCACCAAGCAAGTATACTAAGTGCTGTATGGAATGGCGCAACATCAAAGTAGTATTTACATGGCGGGTCCTAGAATAAGGTGGAGGCCTCCTTCAGACAAATTTTGAACAAAAGACTTCCACCAGGAGACTGGACCACCACAGGAACATGAGCAGATTGATTCCTAAGCACATGCAAGAAACACATAATTCTCAAATTAGCTGGTGGAGATTTGGGGAGGGAAAGTTATTAAAGTCTTTCAGGTAGGCGTGTATTATTAATCTGACCTTTTCTGGTTCCCACAGGCTGACTAGGTGTGAGAGCATTCAGATTACATCTGATTTACAAAAATACTCCACCAATTCCCAGTTTTATATTCCATAGGTACTCCTCACTTTATAAAATAAATATTTCAGAAAAGTTGACTATAAATAAAATGTAAAGCAAATCCTATTTTCTCATAGGTAGCCATTTTTAGGTATAATTTATATACACGGTGACCGTTAAATTCTATTCCAGTGGGGCAAATTTCCAATAAATTGATTAAAAACTTTTGATAATGAAAGGCATTGAGATGACGGCTAGATTGGAACAGGCCGGGCACTGACAAGCCAATGGGGCACATCCCCTACTCTAAAATGATTCCTCCACTGTTGGCCACTGCCATGGTCTTCATCTGCACAGCTACACGATTTTTAAGCTTGTGAGTTTATATGGAGCCAGTTTCAGACATAACTGGATCCAGGGGCTCAAACGATGTCATTAGGGCTATTTCCCTATCTCCCATCTCTGCTGAACTTGCGCAGTTTCATTCTGGGCTTCTTCAGTCCTAAACGTCTATACTCCTAGTATTTATGAAGTCTAAAGAGTGAGGCTGTACTAGCATCATTTCTGCAGGTACTATGACCCTCACAACAAATTAACATTTACTTAAAATTACATAGAACAAATCAGCTCCATGTTCATTCTAAACGTTTGGAATGTTTTAGGGGCCATGCTGGCCAGCACATAAGGATAAGATTCTAATCCATCTGTGGTACACGAACCTATAATGGACATGTCTCATTTTCAACAGTCTGATTCCTCCCCCTTATAAAAGAACCCTTCTTTCCTTCAAACCAAATTCAGGTGTCTTATGTGGGGCTGAATGCTCACTCATGGCTACACAGCCATCGTCACAAGATTGTGCAAGTGACCATATCAGGCCAACCATGGTTTCCCATTTTCTTAGTGTCATTGTTTGTTTCAGAGATGTATATTTGACGTAGCAGAACATATCAGAATCACCTCTGGGAGTTTTTTGTCAGAGCTACTGGGGAAGATTGCTCTCTTTGCTGGATTTGCTAAACTGGGAACACAGGCACCTGGAACTGAAGAAGCCCCAAATGAAACCGCAAAGGTTCGGCAGAGCTGGGAGATAAGGAAACAGTCCTAATGACATCATTTGAGCCCCTAGATCCAGTTATATCTGACACTGGCTCCATATTAACAACCTTTTCTTCTCCTACCATCCACTCCGGAGCAATAGGCTCAGTTGCTCCAATCCCAGAACAATTTACCCAGTTTACCAGGAGTCAAAACTCTCACCGTTTCCAAGTCCTGAGTTCCTGGGGTTTCCTTCCAGACAGTGCTGCCAATGAAACAACTGATGAGACAATAAGAATAAGCAAGCACATGATTCATTATCTTCATTGACTTCGATCAAAGAGGGAGAAAGACAACAGGTTGGAAATAGCTAGAAGCTCTCTCAAGCCCACAGTATCTAGATAATCCTATTGACAAACACATTATTTCCCTCATGATAATTACTTTTATCTGTGGTCAAATCATTTCTAAGACTTCTCTCCAAATCACTTGCAAAACTCCTCTCCAGATAGTCCCCCAAAGTCCAGTTAGCTAGACTACCTATGGCTTTGTCCCCTAATTGTTATTTACTTCATTTGCATGTGGTCTTTGTCATTGTCATAAAGAGGGTGTTGCATTGCCAGAACAACTGTGGGGACAGAGCACGTTACAGCTCGAGTGAAGCTTGAACCACACCAGGTTCAGTCCCCACTGTGTTCTTGGTTCCCCTTGCATAGACATTCTGCAGTTCCTGCCTGTGTCTCCTTATTTTGTTTCTTCTTCCAAAACTACTGACTGACATGTTTACTTTGCCTTGAGTTTACTAACTTAATGTACTTCTACTAACTAATAGCTTTTCTTCCTCCTTCATAATGGATTATCTCTCTGAATTTCTCTTTTAAACCAAAATTGTCCATTCAGCCCTCTGAACCTCCAAACTTTCATGAGCCAATACGTTCTACTTTTGCTTAAGCCCATTTGGCCAGGGCTTCTTTCACGAAAAAGTGATTCATGTTCCTGGTACTATCTGCTGAACTATTAAACCATTTTCAGGGGATTTCATTCCTATTGCCAATTATTGGGATACTCACTACCATAATTCCGCGGATTCAAAATTAGGTTAAGTAGAAAAAGGAAGGAAAACATGGTAGAGTGACCAGATACCACGCCCCCTCCTAAACACCAGTAAAATTATGGTAAAGGAATACAGTGAAAAAGTATATGCGTAAGCTCCCAACAACAAAATGGAGAGGAAACAAATGTTCAGCCAATTTACAGAAGATGGAAAGTGAATGGAGAAGTCCTAACTAACAATAGAACAGAAGCAGTTGAAAGCTAAATACCTCAGAGGGAAATTCCAATGAATAATGAACTAGAAACTGAGAGTCTGTGCTTGGAGGCAGCTAGGTCCACAAAAAGTAGAAGTGGAGGTGTGACTCTGAAATTAGGAGGATTGGTAGACTACATGTATGGAAAATGGTGGGTCCTTCCCAACTCTGAAGTAGCCAAACAAATCTTCCCTTCTCTACTCACCATCTCACGGGAGAATGGAGGTTCATTCTCTGGAAAAATTAACCCAAGAGGCTCTGGACTTGGAGACTAAGCCACTTGCCCATGCAGTGCAAGGGCAAATCACAGAGCTGAAAGCTGGTGTGTTATGTAAGAAGCTATATACTGAACTATGGAAGCCTTAAGCACCTTCCTTTCCTGCTCCCAGAATGCCAGCAACCAAGCATATACCTATTTCCACCGGCCCTGCTCCTGCTTTCACCCAATCAGAGAGTCTCTTCAAGAGAAACTGCAAAGTCCCAGAGTAAGGATCTCCAGATACTGACATGAGAGGGTCCCCCAGTAACAAGGCTGGTTCACTACCCAATCATCCTATAGCAAAGCCCTTTAGGCAACAAACCTTGTCATTCCATCCAGAGCTTCCAAAGAACTTTTTTATAAGTCAGTCTTGAAAATTAATGGCCAACCAAGGAATCCAGATGTTACTCAAAGGGTATAAACTTCTAGTTATAAGATGAATAAGTTCTGGGGCTCTAACGTACATCACAGTGTATGTAATGTTGCACCATATTGTATTACATACTTGAAAGTTGCTAAGAGAGTAGATCTTCAATGTTCTCACCACAGACAAAAGAGTAATTATTTGAGATGATAATGAAGGTGTTGACTAGCCTTATTGTGGTGATCATTTTGCAATATATACAGGTATCACATTACACACCCTAGACTTACACAATGTTATATATCAATTATATCTCAATAAAGCTAGGAAACAAAAGCAAAATGATGTGCATGTAGAACTCTTAAGACCTGTTTTACATCCTTTGATGCTGGTGATAACAGTCTCACATGGGTACACTAACTGCCTGTTAACTAGATAGAAAGTTTTGTTAGGGAAACAGGTGTCAGTGCCAGCATGATATGCTATTTTACCAATGATCGTTACCTGATTACCAGCATTTAACAATTACTAGTCTAAACCAAGAGTCCTCAAATGGGAATTGAGCTCTACAAAAACCAGGAAACACGCCTCGGAGTCTTTGGCAGACCTCAAACCAGTCCTGTTAACTTCCCTCACAACCATCACAGATCCCCAGGTCTAAAAACGGGCCAGAGGCCAGCAGCAGCCCCTTTTCTGCTGGGTTCCGTGTGGTCCCTCTGGAGAAACACCTCTTCCTGTGGGCATCCCCCTCCACTGTACCCAGCCCCGACTCTGGTCTCTTGTGTAACCTGAGACTTTCAGGATGTCTTAGGGGGTATAGCTCTCTGCTTTAGAGGATGGTAAGATCAGGATCTGAATCGAAGTGGCAAGTCACGTTACAGCAGTGTTGTGTAATTCTTGGTGGTGTCACAAGGTATCCTGTACTTAGCATGGTTGCAGTAATAAACTCAGTAATAAAAATAGCATCTAACGTATTGAGAACATACCACATGCCAAGCATTTTGTTAAACATTTTACATATGTAAACTCATAATCCTTACAGCCACCCTGGCAAGGTAAAACTCTTACTATCCCATTTTAGCAATGAGGAAAATAAAGATGGGAGGTTAAATAACTTGCCTAAAATTACCCAGCTAATAAATAATTGTTAGAATCAGGTTTTTTGTGTTTGTTTTTTTTACATTGCAGGCAATAATAAAAACCCACTCGAGCTAAATTAAAATACCCCTCCTACACAAAAAGGAAATTTAAGATCAGTGTTACTAGGAACCCAAGAGTCAGGAAGTAACATCGGGCATCAAGATGGACTGGAGTGAGGAAATGGAAATCTGTCAGGGACAGTGCGCAGGCCCAGAATTCACATGAGGGTAATTTTGTGGTTAGGCTTTCATCTCTTTCTCTCTCTCTCTCCTTTCTATCTTCCTTCCTCAAGGTCTCTTGCCTCATTCTCTGCGTATCTTCTTCCTTCTGTTTTATTGTTCTCCATGCTTCAGGCATATGCTCTGCTTCTCTATCATATGTGAATGGCCAAATATAGTTGCCCCACCCCCACTACAACTTGCACGTTTACTTGTCCTAACTCCAGGTGGTCACAATTCTAAATATTAGGAGAGAGAATTTGATTAATCTTATTTCCTCTTCTGATCCAATCAAATATGTTCAGTCAGGCAGTCACACAATATAAACATGAACTCTTGGGGGACAGTTCTCAGAGTAGGCTTATGGTCTGGGCAGACTTCCCAAAAGGTGTATTCTCCAGAGCTTGAGATCCAATTGGAACCCAGGTTTTTCTGACTCCAGAGCCAGCGTTCTTAACTACTATGTTATTCTGAAAGAAGAAAACTGAGTACCTACTGGATTTTCACATTGTTAAAGTCCATCACAAACAATGTATGTGTAATTTTTTATTTATCAAGCTCGATGGACACTCATTATAATATTTCATCCACTTTTGTGTATCTAAAATACTTTATAATTTGAAAGCGAAAGCATCATAAAATATTGAGATTTTAGGGGGGGAAAATTAAAAGGTGATCAAGGACTTTAATTTTTAGCAATATGGTGGCTTCACCAGAGTAACTCACCCAGTAAAGAACACCTGAAAAAGCAGGGTAAAGTATTTTATTTTAAATGCACATTCAAAAAACAGTTTTCTAAATGCATGTTTGAGCTGCCTGGATTATAAAGGAAATCCGTGGGGGCCAGAAACAACCAGAAAAGTAAATGGTGAGTGTTTGCTCTGGGGCCTCTGCTGATCCCTAGTGACCTAACACTCAGGCTTTAATAAACCTCTTGCATATGGGCAGCAGGAGAAAAACCTGAGTCACTCACAAGATGAAAAATCAAAACAGAGACCCTCACTAGAATGCTCTAAAGATGACCCACTAAATGGGTCATCTAAGGAAAAATCTCACCCAGCAAAGTGAGATGGGAAGAGCCTTGCCTGTCTTGTCATTGAGATAGCCTGACCACAACCCTGTACTCTCACATAAATGCTGGGCATTCACACTGCCTATATGGCCGGAAACGCCCCAGTCTGAAAACTTAGCAGAAGTGACCCTCGATTGTCGATGTTCCTGAGCACATCGCAGGTACAAAAATTGTTCTCTTTACCTTAAACCGAGGCTTCAGAGAACTCCCTCCAAGTTCCAAGGAACATGACCTCACAACCCAAAATCATAAAACACATGAGAAAGCAAACCACCATAAGTGACACTCATCAGAAACAACAAACAGCAAAATCAATCTACCGCAAATATAAATGGAAAGACATGTCTTTTTCATAAATGGCACATCCTAGAAATGTCAGTTCTCTCAAGGTGATTTATAGATTCAATGCAATTCTGAATCATAATCCCATCAGGTTTTTGTGTTTTTTTTCTATTGAACTTTACAAGTTTCTTCTAGTACTTAGATGGAAGAGCAAAGTGCCAAGTATGGCCAAGACACTCCTGAAGAACAGATGTAGAGATTTGTCCCACTGAACAGCAAGCCATTATAGAGATATAATATTAAGACTTTGTGATATTAACCCAGAGACCAACAGACTAACAGAATCGACTAGATGACCCGTAAATAGACTTACGTGATATATAACAGAACCGGCATTGCAACAAGTTAATAGAAGCATGCATACAGTATGATTGAATTTACATAAAAGTTGAAAATAAGAAAATTCAAGCAATATATTATTTAGGGATACATATGCACCTCGTAAAATTATTTTTAAAAGCAAGGAATGAAATTCAGACTTTGGTGACTCCAGAGATGCTGTCAAGAGTATTGGTGATGCTGAACTTCGTAAGCAGAGTGGGGAACACAGAGGTGCTCGACTTATTATTAATCTTTAAACTGTACAAATGTGCTATATATACTCTTGCTTAAATATCTTCATTTTTTTAATTTAAAAGGTAATCTGAGTTCATTTAAAAAATTATTAAATACCAGTTTAAAATGTGTAAATAACAGAGTGCAAGTATCAATATTGTACACTGCTCATATAAATTGATCAGATAAATACTAAGACCATGTTAGAAAATGGAGCAGAAGTTAAGAGGAGGCAAATTCAAACAAGAGGAATTACAAATTACAGTTAAACATATGCAGTAAAAAACAAAACAACATTCCATCAACTTAGTTGTAGAAGAAGTTAAAATTTAATATTAAATACTATACTCTCACATATTTTTTAAAAAGGTTAAAAATATTTTTTGGCACTATACTTACTGCTGATAGGCAGGCAAGTACACACAAATTTGTGAAGAGCAATTTATCAACACCTATCAAGAATCCTAAAGTATTTATACCATTTGGTTAAACAATACCATTTCCAGGAATCTGTTCTATAGAAATTGCTCTTATATATCAAAAATATTTTTTGTTACAAAAATAATATTACTGAATGCTTACCACCATGTGCTAGCTATGGTGCTAACCCATATGAAATAGATGGTGTTGTAATCTCAGTCTTACAAATAAGGAGACTTGGGCTAAGTTATTGCCCAAATTACTCGGCCTGAAGGTCCCATGGCCAGGATCCAAACCCAGGCATTGTGATTCTAGAACCTATATTTTTAAGTGCCACACTATACTGGAGCATTGCAGCATTGTTTCTAATTGTCAAAAAAACAAAACACTATTTAGTGATTCAATAAACAGTGTGAGACAATTATTCATGGGGGAAAAAACTGGCAACAATCTAAATGTCCAATAATAGCCAAATAGCTATTATAGTATATTTATATACAATAGGAGGGAGGAAGTTACTCATCTCAGAAATGTTAATTCATGGAAAAATATACATCTTAGAATTGAAGAAATGTAAGATAATACAATGCAAATGTATTACTGTTAAAATTAAACTAAAAATGAAAGTCTTACTTATGGTAAATCAATAGTATCATCTTAGTAAGCAAAGGACAGCACCTTTTTATTTCTATTTTAATTTAATGTTAATGGATAATGCATTCACATTGTCCAAACATCAAACAAGTATAAAAATAGTCACAGTAGAAGTCTCACTCTCACCCTGTCCCAGACCCACTTGGTTCCCATCTCTAACCCCAACACAGGTCATTGATATTAGTAGGTTCTTGGTTAGCCTTCCAAAGAGTAGTTCCCAGTGAAAGAGGACAATTTTTTGTCCTCTTCTTTTTTTACACAAATAATAAAATACTGTACACATTTTCCTAGCAACTTGATTTTTTTCATTTAGTATGTCCTGAAGATCTGTCTAAATCAATACAAAAAGTACTTACTCCTTCTTTTTAGTAGCTATATAGTATTCTAAACCATAAATTTTTTAACAAGACTTACATTAATTGACATTTGTGTTGCTTCCATTTTTTTTTTTTTTTTTTGCTATTACAAAAGGAATACTGCAATGAATAATATTTCTTAGATACTATCTGTAGAAATCATTATTAAAAGTAGAACTCTGGTTCCAAATGTATATCCATTTATAATTCTTTTATCTTTTTCTGCATTTTACAATTTCTTGCTTTATTTTCTTTTGTTACAATGCACATGATTACGTTTTTTTAGTAAGGGCTTTTAATAAAAGTCATCTGGCCCAGGCTTTTGCCTCAGTCTGCCAAGATGAGACAACTAAAGCAGTGTTTAGATAACAGGCCTGGGGGGTCACATTAAAGTATTCATTTTGGCTAGAGGACAGCTGAAGTCTCCTGCCTCCTAGTGTAAGATTTGTTTTCCCCCACTTCCCACACCTCTCTGCTTTATTTGGCAACAATAGAGTTTTAAGTACTTGCTAACATTTGGGAAAGTGGGCCCCACAAATTTCATTCTGTTATTATGGAGTGTTTTCAAGCTTGATTTAGTGATGAGTTTGGATACAACATTTGACTGTGTTTGAAAAATGAGGTCAGGATAAATGTCTGCAGAGAAGCCCCAGATATTGCCTCCACTTCCCGGAAGACGAAGTCGAATACCATTTAACCTGGCCAACTCCCACTCTCTCATCCTACATCTTCACTGCCCAACGTCTACTTGTATCTTCAAAAGTGATGTCCAACCTGTACTGTAAAAAGTTGGTTTTATGGCTGTTGCTTGGCTAATCTGGCCCAATTATGTGACCAGTAACTCTGAGACAATAAATACATTGGAAAGTCTACACTTCCAGGAAAGACATTGATAGAAAAGGTAAGGCATGTCAGAGAACAGAAAGTAGGTGGGATCAGGAAGACATAGGTTTTATAGAAGCTGAGAAAGGAAGCACAAGTCTTTACAAGCCATACAAAGGAAAAACTTTTTTTAATTTAAAATATCCATACAGTCAGTAATTTTTCAAAGTAATAATGGTTTAGCATCATTCATTAGGAAAAAAAATAACAGGATAAATCCATAAAAGATTGGCCCAGAAAATTAGGTACCTTGAGATGAAACTGTAAATTGTCTAAATAAGGCAAATTCCCCCTTTGTCCTTATTGCGTCTTATATCAAGTGACAAGTTCATGAAAAACCAGTAAAGAAGGAGCACTGGTTTGACCTTTTTCAAAGCGGAATGCGATCTTGCAAAAATAAGAAAAGAGTCTATCAAGGTCATGCTGTACTTGGTATCTTACATAATTTGGCAGTTTTGCCCTGACCCTATAAGCAATGCTGACAACTCCATAGATGAATTTGTTTAAGCTGGTGCTACAACTACTGAGGCCTAATCTCATTTTAGGAAACTTCATGGTGTTGGGAAACCACACTTTAGAGAGGTAAAATTTGATTCTCTATGGGACAATTAAATTAAAAATTTCTGAAGGGAAAAATTCTCATATAGAGACTCACTGAAGGAAAAATTTACTGAAAATTTCCTTTAGGGGAAATTTCTTATGTGGCACAAACGACATCCCCCTCTTTGGTCAATTCTTAGAGCAATTCTTTTTCATAGACCAAAATCTTTTGAACTTCATATTTTGGAAAGAAGGAAAGAAGGAAGAAAGGTCTTAAAATTCTAGGGGAAATAAAAAAGGACTACTTTTAATTATGCTAGGGATTCAGTCTAGATAGAATTACAAGCAAGTTTCCTCTCCTTCTGCTGTCATACTTCCCAGTCCTTTCCAACTTACCTATTTTTGTATCATTTCAAACTCTTGTTCTCAGCCAGATAGCAAACATAAATGTCCTCATAAATAAATTCTCATTAAGATGATTTACCTTTCCAAGGGATAATTACATTTCAAAAAGTTTTCGAAAGACCAAAAACAAATCTAAAGATCAAAAGGAACATAACTCTGACATTGGTTCTTTAAGAATATAAGAGGCCAGTGGGGAAACACGAGAGGCCCCAGGCTTGTATCAGGATTCCTGACTCACAGTACACGGTTGGTTGCATCTGCCACCTACTTAAGCTTAGTCACAAATCTTCTACATGCCTGAGGAAAAGAATCTTGACTATTTCTACCTTCAAATAAAGCAAAAAGGAAAATATTTAAACTGACAGCATATAGGCTTCATTTTTGTTTTTTGAAGCAAAAAGAGACCCTCAAGCCATGGCATCAAACCATATTTCATTAGAGTTTCATTTAATGCATTCAAAAATCTATTTAACTCTTAGATAAAGGAGATTTACACAGTGTTCATAGAACATAATAAATGAAGATATCTACCACACCCAAAATGTACCTCAGGACAAAATATAATTAATCCTCCTAATTATAAATTTTCTTTTCTATTACTTGCCAGCTCACTGAGTTTTTCTGGATCAGGAACAATGAAAACTCCCACTATAGCAGATTGTTTGTTAGATTTTTATTTTCTTACTTTAAAAAAATTGTGGGGCATCTCAGAGAGATTCACAAGCTATAAAGGATAAAAATGTATAAAGGAAGAACATTGAGACAAATGGTAAATGAAGTTTAGAAAATAAAGGCCTAATGTGGTTAATACACAAAAGCCATGTCATGAGGATCTTTCCTGTTAATACAGGTCAGCTGTATATTTGGTTTTGAGCTTCCAGCAACCAAACAAGAGGAAAATTAAATCAGTTAGAAAATCAAAAGCCAAGTTGGGAGTTATAGTCACAGAGTCCTCCCCCCAAGAAAACCAAAACCAAAAACAAAAAACAGGGCCCAGATGTTGTTAGTTGCAGCATCATGCATTTATTTGAGCTCTTCTACGAATCTGTTTTTACCAAGGGCCAAGATGCCGAATTGTATGGAGCAGACAACACATACTGAGGAGAGAGGCAAGACATACTGCTCACCAAATCTTTTGGCTACCTGGATTCACAGACCAGTGGCAGCAAAGGCTGACCTCTGGATGATGCAGCTGCCACTTGGCTCACTTCCATCTATCAGGGAAAACTGACTGTCCTCGAGCCACCACCAAGAACTTCATATAAAAAAAGAAAAGCATTCATGATACAGAATGAAGAAATAGCAGAAAACGAAAAATGAACATGAAGGATTCACAGCAAATTCATGGTTGATAATTGCAGGGGATGAGGCAGAGGTGGGAATGTGATGACACTGGAGATCAAAGGTACTTCAAACGTATTGGGGAATATTTTATTACATAGAAATACACGTAAAGGCTAAAAGCAAATATACTAGCATGCTAACAACTATCAATTCTAGCAGGTAAGAAAACTCTGTACTTTACCCTTACCTGCATTTTTTACTTATTTCGAATTTTAAAAAATGAAAATAGAAGAGATTGCAGGAAGAGGCAGTATATTATTAGTAAAGGATTCCTGAAGAAGATGAGTTTTGAAGCCAATTGTAAGAAATGGACTTTGGATGACCTCAGGGAGAGAATTACCAGGGTCAAAGACTAGGAGCTTTCTGTTTGGAGAGAGCACCTGCTTTTCAGGAGCCAGTTAGGAATATTAAATTACCTATGTAAAATACCCAGACTCCAATTCACAGTAATACAGAATTGAAAGTTATTTCACTTATTACTAATAGAAGAGAAAGCTAAGAGAAATTATTTCAGAATAATTCAAAATTTTTCCTATGACTCGACCTCAAATACACATTCTCCATTTCTTTAATCTTTCCCACTCATTATCATCCATATGTATACCATCACTATGTCACTGATTTCCTTGGAATTGTCTAGAAACAAGAAAGAGAGGAAGGAAGGAAGGAAGGAAGGAAGGAAGGAAGGAAGGAAGGAAGGAAGGAAGGAAGGAAGAAAGAAAGAAAGAGGAAAGAAGGAAGGAGGGAGGGAGGAAGGAATGGGGTGGGTGGAGAGAGACTGAAAAGGAGAAAGAAGAGAGATCAACACATGTCCAAGTAACTCACTAATAAGCAGGATTCTCATGCATTCTAGAAAAGAAAGAAAAACCAAATAACTCCACAATAAATGTTCTACAATATCATCTTAGAAAGTAAGAAGTTTTAGACTCTGAGGAACAAAAGCAAACTGGCCCTAGAAGGATACACGGCAAGGCTCTAACCCTGCGATTAAAGTATACCTAGACATTTTTGGCTCTGTTGGGTTGGCTATTTTCATGAGTACATGGCTACAACAAAAAATCTTCCACCTCATGGTCCTCCACCCTACAATTCAGGTTCTTGATGCCACTGTGGTTTTAGAGTCCTTTTCTTTTTAAGGATACTTCATTATCTTGGTATCTTTGGGTACCACATATCAATTAACAGTATAAGACACAGGACACCTGGCAATAGATGCTATTGCCGCAGCTGCAGAACTCATCTACACTGCAAAACGGCATTTGAATTTTGTCTTTTAGAGTTTGAATGAAGTATGATTCCATCTTGATGCTATTGAGCCTATTTATAATGTGAGCATTCCAAAACTCTCCCTCCATGATAAAATGGCTCAACTGTCCTTTTTTTCCTGAACTGTTGAGGACTGAGATCTGTTGCTTGGTTTAAAAGACGACTTGTAATCTGAGGTCAGAGTCAGATGCTTTAAGTCTAGCAAATCAAAATGCACAGAACGACACTGCCCCATTTTCTTTGGGGGAAAAAAATGCATATATTTTCACTATGATTACGTATGTCAGTCCTTAATGAGATATTTCTTTTCCAGAGAAAATTAAAATAGAAGTTTTGATGCAGATAAAATGTTTAAATTAAGGGGAAAAGTGAGAACATTCCAATCACTCTGAAACTAAATAATGATAAATTGTAACAGCTTCCAACAATTACTTAGTTCTTATGAAAAGTATTTACCATGGCAACCACTCACTGCATTAAATTGCTCTTAAATAAGTCCTGAGCCATACACCAAAAAAGGAAGCAAGAGAGAATTGCTCCTAGACTCGTATCTGTTCAGTTTAGAGGCAAGGATGCAGCCTGGAGCCACATGAGGATACAAACATAGTATGTGTACATCATGCTCTCTTTATACGCCTCATTTATACCCTTTCGTAGACATGTTCGTGATGGTGGGATCAGTGTAATGATCTTGATCTCCTTCCTGACATTTCAGAAAGGACTCTGCGAGACTATTGAACTGTGAAATAAGAGGTCTTTTGCAAATGGTGTGGAGGGGTCCCTCTTTTCATAGGATTACTGAAATAGTGTTAAATTCTTCAAGTCCCTTCCATTCCCCAAAACTTCTTCCATGCTTTGATTTCATATTATAAATGAAAATACGCAAGGGTCTTAAGGAAATAATCTGCTATATGGACAAAGATATGAGAACAAAGGTACACACTGCAGCATTACAATAGCCAAGAAATTAGAGCACGCTCTTCTTCTTTTATTCTTATTAGGGCAACATGAGAACAATAAGAAAAAAGGAGTAAGAGCATGGACTCTGGAGCCAGACTGCCCGGTTTTAAATCCTAGCTACGCCACTTCCTAGATGCGTGACCTCTTCTTCTTCCAGTTTCTTACCTGTAACATTGGGATAATCATAATACCTATGTATAGGGTTACTGTAAGTTTTATTCAAGTCAATACATACATACATAAGGCACATGAATAATACAGCACTTAGTAAGGGCAATGTGTTTGCTATTATTGTCATCATCATTATTAGTAAGTACATCCCATGTGCCCTGCCACAAGATCCTTTAAATACACTGGCTCATTTCCTCATTACAGGAAACGTATACGGTATTATTAGCCTCATTTTACAACTGGAAATTCAGACTTAGAAAAATTACATAACCTACCCACATCACATAACGAGTCAGTGGTAAAACCCACTATGGCCTACCTAATTAAATAAATGCAAGATTCTGGACCAGTTTTTGCTAAATTTAGACGGCATATTTGCAAAGAAAGATCTGACTTAAACTATAGGCTACACGGTTTACAAAAAATTGCAAAATTTGGGGGAGGACAAGAGAGCAGTTACTGTCCAAAGCCTCAGATACTGAAGCCCAACGTGAGGCCGTTGGGAGTGCCCCCTGGGAGGGACATAAAGCTAAGTTAACTGTACAACATTTGTAATGGCAAACTGTCTTGAGTTACTATCCTGTTCTAGTGATAGTAACTCAAGACAAAAGGGAAAAACAAATAGCTAAGAGAAGAAATGTGGTAGTTCGATTGTGACTGAAAGCAAGGGAACAATATTCAAATCTGCTGTCTCCAGGGCTAAGAGCTCCACTTGAAGTGGTATATAGCCCAGTATCAAAGGTGACTCACTGAAATGTTCCCTCACTTCTGTTTGGGCACAGTTTTTCTTTTTCTCACTATTATCTGGCACAAATTTTCTGTTTCACTCCCCAGTTCTTGAAACCTCTGATCAGAAAGCCCTGACCCTGGAACTCCTTGGTGACAGACCCTTGTCTATGCTACATACATGCTTCATTTCCTGTTTTCTCTCTCATCTTGATGCCACAGATACGAGGAGAGCAGGATATGACATTTAGAGGGAATGTTGCAAACAGTACTGAAAGCAGTTACTCAGTCGCAGGCCCATTTGCTCATTTTCATGTGAGTAGGTAAATGATATTATCTCTTGCAAATAACGCTAAGAGTGGGACAGGGGCTGTCCCTGTACAAGCAGAGAAGAAAAGTCACCTGGCGTCAGTACTCACTGTCAACCAGCAGCTTGCTTGGCCTTTTCAGACCTTGGGTAAATTTTTTTTTTTAAATTAAAGTCTTCCCGCTATGAAACTTTGAATTTGGAGTTTTGTATCTTTACATCTACTTTACATCTTTATAAATCTCACTCATCTTAAAGAAAGGCTGAAATATAAGACAGACAAAGTTTAGAAAAACAGCATGATTCTTCAGGACAAAATGAGAAAAGGAAGGAGGTGCTTAGAAATTCCGCTTTCACTGAGTGTCATCCTGAACCAGTTCCTTCACAAAAACACTCTACCACAGCAGATGAATTGCTTTTCATAATATATTTATATCTAATTTTCTACCCTGAAGTTCATTTTTATAGTGCTTCCTACTGACTTTCCAGCAGAAAAATCAAACTTTTAAAAATATTTGTTCTCAAACAGAAAATGAACTAGTGGTTGCCTAGGCCTGAGGGTGGGGTCGGGGTGGGGATGAGAGTGACTGCTATTGGGTAGGGGGTTACTTTTTGGAGTAAATGTTCTGAACCTACATTTGGGTGGTGGGTGTACAACTCTGAGAATGTTACTAAAACCACTGAATTGTACTCTTTAAATGGGTGCATTTTGTGGCTTATAAGTTAACTCAACAATTTTTAATTTTAAAATCTACCTTTGAGGAGGATCTGAAAGAAAGGAGAATACTATAAAGAGAAGTTAGAGGTCCCTTGGCTTTGCATCACCTCTTTATGAAAGCACTAAGGCCAGAGCACACCTGAGTTTTTTGATCTCATATACCCTAACCTTCTGCCATTCTCTCTTCCCACCTCCCATCAAGATCCGTCTTTCTAATCAATCTCATGACTATAGCTCTGGGATAGACAGTAAGGATTGGCAGCCCCAACACCATTCACAATGTCCTCTCCTCTTCCCTTTTCCACTATAGAGGCTGGAAAGCAAAATACTTGATTTTCCTTATTTGCTGCTGGCAGCAGTCATGTGATTGCATTCTGGCCAGTACCATGTAAGCAGAACTCTCTTAGATAAGATTTCCAGGAAGTTTTCCTTTCCAGATAAAAAGGGATAGATGCACCTGGCAGAACCCTTTTGTGCCTTTCATCCCTATTGTCTTCTCCTCCTTCTTGCTGCCTGGAAAGCAGACATGGGCCTGGAGACACAACAGTTCATTGGCGACATGAGATGATAAGCACGAGGATAAAAGCCCATAAGCTAAGAAAAGTGGAGCAGAAAGACTGAACGAGCCTGTTCCTTGTAAGCATTCCTTAGGCGTTGTACCAGTGCTGGACTGCTCAATTCTGAACTTCTCATTACATAAGAAAAAGAAAACTCTTTTTGTTAACCTACTGTTACTTGCTGTTGTAAACAGGGATCCTGTTACTTGTAACCAAAAGCACTCTTAACCAGCCAATTGCGAGACTTTCATGTTTTAAAATTAGTTAGATATGTCAATGTCAAAGTGGGTTTATTTTGATGTCCATGGGCTGCTTCTTGTGCACAGAAAAGACACATTATATTAACTCGTTTTAAAATTATTATACAGTTGATTGAAGACACAAATTTTCCTAAGCCTTTAAGTTTAATTTGAAATATTTTATCTTCCTTATAGAGAAGACAAGTGCCATACTAGAGATCTGCGCAAAGATGAAGAAAAAGAAAAAACTGTTTCACAGAGAAGCATTTTGAGCTAGGCCTTAAAGAAGGAAGAGAAAATTCCAGACAGAAAGAATACATAAACTCAGAGGCCTGAAAGGGCATGATGTGTTAGTTAGGCATGTGAGGATGGAGAAGGGGAGATGAGGCTGGAAAGCAAATTGAGGTCAAATAGTTCAGAGTCTTGTGTATCAGGCTAAGCAGTCTAAACATTATCCTATAGAAAGCAGGAAGCGCTTAGAAGTTTTGAAGGAAGAGCGTGACATGATCATAGGGGCGTTTAAGAAAGAAAAAGAGATTGGAGAAGACCAAAAGTAGAGAGGCTATTTGGATACTACTGCAGTAGGACTGAAATGAGAGGATAAGTGTCTGAACAAAGAGATGACCCCACTGCAGAGGTTGCAGTGGTCCCCCAGGGCAGGAGGCCAATGGAGGACAAAGCAGAGAGGTTCAGGGTCCCTAGTCAGAGGGAGCCGAGGGGAGGCCAAGTCTGCGAGGGAGAGGGAGTCAACGTTTCCTGGAAGAATTGCCAAGGCTGTTAAGGGTCACATGTTGACTGCTGCAGGCTGCAGCTTCAGAAACCCTCAGAACACAAAGCACACAGGTGGACAGGAAATAGAGAAGGCAGAGGACGCCCCATCCCCAGCCTGAGGACCTGGATTCTTCCTGATGTGACAAAGACTCATAAGCCACACCCCTCCGTCTTCCCCATACACCTGTTAGGAAAAGAAGCAAGGGGGGGGGTGGGGTGGATGCGGGTGTTATCTGAGAATTATATTATTTTTATCTGAGAGAAACTGAACATACCTATTCAATGAATTGAACAAAGAGGCCATTAGACTGAAGTGGCTCTAATGCCATGGTGACCTACATAAGCAAACCAAAATCTAAGTGTGTAAATGCCTCAAGGTTATGAAATTGAAACCTAAGACAGCCAATCACAAATGCCAACTAGACTTTAAGCCATAACCACTCAATAATTCCCTTACTCTGCTTCTACGTTTTCTCTATAAAAGCCTCTCCCTAAGCTCCTGTCGGGTGGAGTGCTCCTAACTACTTATGGTTTGGCACTGCCCTGATTCCAATCGATTTTTGCCGAAATAGACTGTTAAAATTTTACATATGCTTCAGTTTATGTTTTAACATACCTAAAGGGATCATTTCAATTATCAGTGTTACCATGCTTTAAACCAGATCAGACATTCAAATAATCACCACCACCAACAACAACAACTAACCAGTAGGTAGGTGCTCAAAAGAAGCCCAAATCAGTTATGGACAAAATAAATAGGAAAATCCATTTCTCTGCACAACAAAGTTGTAGCACAAGTTAAATTATGCAACTCTGATGCAGAAGGACCGAAAAGGGAGAGTTGAAAGTGCAAACATTGGCTGATTATATTCACCACTGTCCATGGGAGGCACTGAATTCAGGGGACATCAGCAATCTGGTCATCAGAGACAATCCCCACTTGTGAAGCAGGTATATTTTGTGGAGCTTGGCTCTAGTTCAAGACTCCTCAGCTCTTTGCTCCAATCCATGCTCATCAAATGGCCCTTGATTATTAATTCATTGCCTCCGGTTCAATACCAGAGACTGGCATTGGAAAAGTATAATCCCCTTTTAAAGAAAGAGAGTGGGCTTTTGTTTTATGCATTACGCCCTTAAGAGTGTAGCCTATATTAGTCTTCCTAATCAGGATGAATCCCCGGATCCTGACAAGACTGAGTTTCTTGCCTGAAAGATTGAGGACCAGACCCTGGACTCATGGATGAATCCACACCCTGGTGATCACTTGGCCAGTTTCCCTGATGATACCATTACCTCCCTGTCCTGCCCCTCTGTCAGCGTCATGTCACAGTGCTGCCTTTACCCAAGATGGACAAGAAGCTACATAGAAGTAGAACACAGGCCAGCTACATACACATACTTCCTGTAAGCTCCTGTACCTGCCCCATGACACACTCCAGGTGTGTTGACAAAGCTGTGTACTCATTGACTCATCCGTGAACCATGTCCCATTACCTAGCCCACTTCCCTCTGACCTACTCCTTCTGCCTGCAGATTTTTATATCCCTTCTCTTATTTATTTCCTCATTGTTCCCAGTGGATTTGACTTTGGCTGGCTCATAAAGCCTTGGTGCACACCATTTCTATTTCTCTCCTTCTACCCCAATATTGGACAAAAGGGCTGCTCTCCCACCAAGCCTATACTGGCCTTAAAGACAGGACTTGGACCCATCGAACTATCTAGGACACACTCAGCATGTCAGAAGAGGCACACCTTGGCATCAAGCATGCTAGATTCAGCACGAGATATGCAGGTTCCAGCACTTTGCGGAACTGTTGGCTGGGTTCTACCTCAGGGATCTGAGTTCAGCAGAAAGACAGGGAAACATTCATTCAGCAGGCGTGATGATTTCCCAGGAAGGCTCAGAGAAAGTAGTTGCCTCAGTTAGTAGTGTCTGTGGGCTGAAGCTTTCCATACTTGGCGGCGAAGAGTTGCCCATCAGCGCTGCCATTTCCAGTGGTGACGATGGAGTGATTGGCAGTCTGTACTGCGGCTACTGTGACTCCAGCTCACAACTAAGTCACACAGCTTGACACGTTCCCTTCTAATTACTTACCATTTTGAGGTAGGTATTGGAATACCAGCCATACCTCCTCTGCCCCCCTCTTCTCTGAGTCTTAGTTTTTTCAGCCATGAAATAATAATAATTATACTTCCCTCACAGGTAAACCACATGAAAACACCTGGCATGTATATTACCTGACACACAGCAGACACTGGCCAATGTTAATACTGATTCCTTTTCCTGAGATGCTGATTCCAGGCTAAGGCAGACTCTCCAGATCTTAAAGATCTGCTTCACCTAGGGGGTCCTCTGTACTCAGTTGTAATGCCTCCTTGTCCTTAAATTAGGGGCAAGACCCAGTCTGACTTGGGGCTCTTCTTTCAGGGCATGATTAGACATGCTTCTGGAAAGCAGTGGTGTTGGGGGGTGGGGGAGACTAAAAGAAATGCTCATTCCATGGTTCTGAAACCTCAGGGAGCACGGGAATCATTTAGGGAGCTTATTAAAAATATATTAGGTTGGTGCAAAAGTAATTGCTTTAAAAGGTTAAAAGGTTAAAAATAATTGCAAACTTCAATTACTTTTGCACCAACCTCATAGATACCCAGGTCTCCTCCTTAGTGACTGAGAGTCACGGAGTCACTGAGAATCAGGCCCATGAACCTACGTTTTTAAGTTTCCCAGAGTACTCTAATGTGCACCTAATTTTGAGAATGACTGCTCTTTCTGGAAGTTCCTCCCTTCTCCTTCTTGACCTGTTTACTCTGGTAGAGTGAATGATGGGACCCATTTGGGGGCTGTGATATACATATATCATATATCATATATTATATATATATATGTGTGTGTATATATATATAATTGGTCTATTTCTCTAGTTCCTGGCACAGAGCTCCCCAAACCCTTAAAATCTCTTGAGTGATAAGGGTGTCGTATGCTAATGAGCTTCCAGGTTGGTGAACCTTTGTGGTGCAGGAAAATGGCATGACAGGAGAGAGGGTGGAAGCTTTGCAGCAATTCCCACCTCACCCCCATGCCCCTATGCATTTCTTCCATTTGGCTCTTCCTGAATTATATCCTTTATAATGAACCAGTAAATGTAAGTAATGTTTTCCTTAGTTCTGTGAGTCATTCTGTGAGCAAATTATCAACCGGAGAAGAGCTCATGGGAACTCTCAAATTTGTATTTGGCTGGGCAAAAGTGTGGGTAGCCTACGTACCCCATTTGAGGCTGGTGTCTGATGTGGAGAGAGTCTTGTGGGACTGAGCCCGTTAACTGGTGAGATCTGACTCTAACTCTAGGTACTGTAGATAGTGTCGGGATTGCATTGAATTGTTGGGCACCCATTTGGTGTCATAGAATTGGTTGGTATGTGCATAAACAATATACATTTAGGGTTAAGAGTAGTATCAGAAAAAATCTCACAGTCACATTTTGCCTCCTTCTGACTTCACCTGGGCCTTGTATAACCACAGTTCTTTATAGAATGTGGTTAAGCCCAGAAAAACTGCCAATTCAACTACAATTCTCTGACCTAAATTCATTGTTAACCTTTTGAAGGGGCATAGAATTGGGGCTTAAACTTCCCCATTCAAGCTGAATTTGCTACAGGCCCCTGACCTGCTGACGGGAATCCACACCACAGCCAGTGGACATTCTCTAACAGGCCAGGGAACAAAGGGTTTGCTCTGTAATAGGGCACAAGCCATTTGCTGGAATCATTTTATTGACTCGCTGAGCACCTTGACTCTGGATGGACCCCACCTGAGCTGCCTCTTGACCTTTTAAGCTTGTTCATAAGTGTCTGCCAGACACCTTCCATCTAGCTAGATTCTTTGCCCTAGTTCCTCTTGGCTATTCATCAGTAGTCAAGACTTTCCTTGTGCTCCAACATTGCTGCAATAAACTCACTCAGCCATTTCCACTAGAATGTGTCCCAGGAGTCCATGCAAAGGCTTTGCTGATAAGCCTTACTACCCTGGCTTCACGCCTCAGGTGCCAGCTGTGCTGCTGTCCCAGCATTTTGTCATTAAAATGCCACCTCCTCCCTTCTTCACCTTCTCTTCCCTCTTATCCTAGAGAAACTACACAGTTTTACCAACCAATGTCACCTCTCTTGGTATACCTGCTGATATTCCTGAAACCATTCAAATGGGCCTCATTCTTAGTCTTTTTAAAAATGTGTGTGTGTGTGTGTGTGTGTGTGTGTGTGTGTGTGTGTGTGTGTGTGGTGATTTTTGACAGGGATTTCCTCTGCTAGGACCCTCTTCAAGACAAAGATAACCTGGCCAATGGTTGTCTTGCCCACCTGCAGGGAGCAAGACACAGTCAATTTGGTAAGAGATGGCCCAAAATCAAGGGGCCTGACTAAGACCCAGTGAGCTAGAGAAATCCAAGTAGAATAAACTGGCCAAATGCTTCTACCTTGAGCAAAGGCTCAAGTCACCCATGTAGCAGACGCTTCCCTGGCAGTAGAGAGCTGTTTTGCAGAGCCACCATTAATTAGAGGGCAGCATCTGCCAGCTGCAAAGTCATCCCCCAGGGACTGTGCTGGGCACTACTCAGATGAGTGCCCCAGGCAGCTCCCAGTCACTTGTCTGCAGGAAATTCCTCATAGTAACTATACTAGGTCAGTACAGACTCCTGGGAACCCCTCCCTCCAACTCTGGCTCAATGTCCACTGCCAAGACACAAACAGCCCATGTCCTGTGCTGACTGACTTGGGGTTCTCCATGTCCTTCTTGAGAGCCAGCTCTGTGACGGTTGGGGAGAAATCCTATGTGGCTTGGGTTCTTCCTCCTTTGACAAAGACATCACCATTAAAATGGTTCGCACCCTGCACTCCCCACCCTCTAGGCATAATAAACCTCTCCTACTAGAGCTCTTTCACATCTTGCCAGTTTGATGCTTGAATTCTAGCTTCTCACTCACGAATGCACCATCATCTGGAGTAGAATCACTGTCATCTTCCAGATCCCTGAAAATCATCTGACTCCTTTGTGTTCTCACCTTGGGCAGTACCTGAAATGTATCTGATACCTGTAGTCCCATCCCAGGTGTGTGCTTATAGGTATCTGGCTTTGACTAGATACTCAAGCCACAGGCTCAGATTCTCATTAGTCGCAAAGGATGGGAGGAATGTGGTGGCTGTTAGCAACCCTCCAAGGTCCCTGGAAAGTATTTATTGAAATACAACTTTAATAAAGAATATGGCAGAGTCCTACTTATGCACCAGTGTCTTCTCCTTTATATTACATTAATAGAACCCCTAGAATAAAGATTATACATTTCTCAACCTATCTTGAAGTTTTATGTGATTCTGTAGATAAGTTCTGGCCAATGGGATGTGAGGGGAAGTAATGTGTGGAACATTTAAGATGTGTCCTTAAAGTGAGGGGGCCTGCCCCTTCTCCGCCATTCTCCTGCTCTAAATATGGACATGGTGGCATACCTCCTTGGCCAAGTGGACTTCAGGACATACCCTAGAGATGGTAAAGCAACAAGTTGGAGGGAGCCTACATCCCAGATGATCACATTGAGCAGAACTGCCATACTAACTTTGGACCACTTGTTGGGAGAAACAATCCACCATCCTTTTTGGGTATGCCAAGAATGCTACTGCTGACCGCTCCTTAGTAGACCATTTCTCAGGGTTGAGTTTGCAATGAGCAGCCTCAAGGCAAAGGTAACATTATCTCCCAAAGAGCAGGCTTGCTTATCACTTGCTATAAAAGTGGTAGATTCCAGTTGTAATGCAAACCCACTGTGTGCTTAGTATCTAACTTGGTCCCACCACGTTACCTCCATGGGTCTTGGGAGGCATGGGGAACCAGCAAAAACATGATGTACATGCTCCTTGCTATACAGTGAGTAATAAAACCCTTTGTCTCAGACCTAGGAATCTGTACCTTCAGACAGTCTGTGAAACAGTAATTTATTAGCTTGCAACTAGGGTAAAATTCCAGAACCTGACATACCTATCTCGGGACTGTTCTTAGGAAAGAAATCAATTTGTATCTCTCTTAAGCCATTGTTATTTTGGATCTCTGTTATAGGCAGTTAAACCTAATCCTAACAAATCAAAGAGTAACTTTTCAAAGTCCTGACTTGGCAGAAAAAAAAAAGTTTATTATATCTTCTTAGAAATTTATCATTCAATCTGAGCCAAATAAGATCCATTCAAAAGCCAGAAATTATAAAAGTGAAAAGTGAATACTACTTGGGACATCTTGAACAAGTGTCATATAGGAATTAAGAAGATCACACTATGACTGGTTCTCAGGGCTAGTAGATATCGAAGACAGTGAATCAAAGGTTACTGAATCAGGCTGGCAAGATCATGAGAATGAATTCTCCACATTTATTTAAGATCATTTCAAAGTATTGCTTAAACATTACTTTCTGCCAAGAATTATATTCACCTATACTTTTTGATACACAATTCCATATTTGAGGAATGGAGTCTAGATAAACTTGGAGAGCAATTCTGTGACCTCCTCAGACAAGGCAGGGATGATTGAGCTTCAGACTAGGCTGGATCTGACCTCACATTCGTTTTTAGAATTTTGGCAGCTCTTGTCCTTTGAAAAACAGCAGGGTAATTGAAAATGTTGAGAAAGGTTCAGGCAAGTTTACATCACTACCACATTAGTCAGGAGACAAGGCAGATAAAGACAAAACAAAAATAGAAGTGAGGATGTGGCAACACTTGCTGCAGAACCACTGACAAATGTTGAAAGCTCTTTGTGAGACACAGGTATTTTGATGTGTCAAAATATTCTAAATGTTTGAACTCTCTGCAAGAATTGTGTGTAGTTATTTCATATTTCCAATTTCTAACACTCATGAAATTGGCCCCATTACTCTTTTTGGAGGGTGCATGTTGTTTTTGCCTTATCAATACCCATTGTCTCTTTGGGACTAGCATCCAGATTTTCCCTTGGGGAATCACCCTTCACAGTCTATATTATTGGGTGAGGGTTGACTCTTCCCTACGAAACAGTAAGTAATTGTTTCAGAAAGGCACATGACTGAGTAAGAGTCAATACTGGGACTTTTGTTGATACTTTTGGGAATGTGAAGCTCACTTTATACTGAGATTGCTATAGTAGAATAATATAGGCTAGAAATCATAGGTAGAAAAAGAGATCTTTAAAATAGGCCCATCACAGTGGAAAACAGAACCAGAAGGAAGAAAAACACCAAGTCCTAATGACATAATTTCAGCCCAGATCCAGCCATGCCTGAAGGCAGCAGATCCATCCCTGGACTTTTCACTGGTATGTTAGCTAATAAATTCTCTGGCTCTCTCTCTCTCTCTCTCTCTCTCTCTCTCTCTCTCTCTTTTTTTTTTTTTTGCCTAAGCCAAGCTTGAGTTGGTCTATTCCTTCCAGAAATAAAAGACTTCTGATTCTTGAAAGTCTTGCTGTCATTAAGGATACCTAGAAGTGGCTATCTAATCTGTATAAAAGCAAAGAAGGTGCTCAGGCCAGTGGTGACTCTAGAATTTCTCTATAAATAGATACCACAGTCAAGTCAAAGGGAACGGATGAGGGTTTATTTTGAAGTTGCTTTATATAAAATTGGTTATACATCTACTATATCAAAAGATGAGGGAGGGAAGGGCTGGCCCGGTGGCCAGTTCGATTCCCACATGGGCCAGTGGGCTCTCAATCACAAGGTTGTCGGTTCAACTCCTCGAGTCCCGCAAGGGATGGCAGGCTGTGCTCCCTGCAACTAGCAACAGCACTGGACCTGGAGCTGAGCTGCACCCTCCACAACCTCCACAACTAAGATTGAAAAGGACAACAACTTGACCTGGAAAAAAAAAAGTCCTGGAAGTACACACTGTTCCCCAATAAAGTCCTGATTCCCTTCCCCAATAAAATCTTAAAAAAAAAAAAAAAAAGACGAGGGAGGAAAATACACCCCCCACCCAGCCACTCCCGTGGCACTACGACTCAAACGCAGGAAAGATCAACAGGGTTTCCCAAGCACCGTGACGATCCAGTGCAATCTAACTAGCAATGCTTACCAGAGGCAGAACGATACAGTAGAAAGTGCTCTGGGTTCAAATTCTAGACCTACAACATAGTAAGCTAAAGGATCCTGCACTAATGGCTTAAATTCAGGGAGATCTAGAACGGCTTAAATTCAGGGCGATCTAGATTGTTTTGCAACTTTTGCATTTGATATAAATGATATATCCTTCTGTCATAGCTTTTTTCTTTTTCCATTCATATCATAATTACAAAAGTCATGCCTGAGGACTTGTGCAACCCTAGTGCATTCATTTTCCTGTTATGCCATATTCCATTACATGGATATACCACAATTTTAAATCCATTTTTCAACTGATGGACCTTAGATTGTTTCCAAATTTTTATTCTTACACATAATACTGCTATAAATATTCCTATGCCCATATGCAAAAGATCATCTAGGGTATATTCCAAGGAATGGAATTGCTGGGTCATGGGCTATTGCTGAGTTATGTACAATTTGACTTTATTAGATACTGACAAGTTGTCCTCCAGAGTGGTTTGAGCAACTGAGACTTTCACCAGCTTTGTGTGAGAGATGTTTCACATCCTTTCTAGTGTTCAAATATTCATTCAATAAATATTTTTTAGTGACCTGCTAATCTGTCCTAGGTATTGAGATACAGCAGTGAAAGTTCCCACTCTCTTGGAGCTTCCACTTTCTTGGCAGGAGACATGATAACAAATGAATGAATGAATGAATATGGTCTGGAAGTGATGAGTGCTTTGTCTCCAGATGCCAAAGTCTACCGCTTCTCCTTGGGCCCTTTTGTACCCTTAATGTATGAGTGAATGCAATGCCCTCTTGAGCACAACGTGACCTAATTCTAGACACTAATTTTTTAAAACTTTGTGATTACCAAAAAAATTACAAGACAAATGTCTTACATTGGTGTAATGTGTTAGAATTTACAGAGTGATTTGGAATCCATGTTCTCAGTTAACCACAATACTAGGCAACATATAAGAAAACAACTATATGCTCCTACCTCTGTCGTCAAGCTGCCCAGGATCAAATCTTGGTTTCTTGATTTACTAATCATGGGATCTTGAACAAATTACTGAACCTCTCTAAGTCCCAATTTCTGTATAATGTAATAGTGCCTGACTCATAGGGATGCTTATCATGGCACAATGTAAATTTTCAGCACTTTATCTTTACTTTCAATCAATTAATAATAATTGGATAGGCTAATCATGTGATATTAGTCCCATTTTATAGATGAGGAAACTGAGATTCAGAGTGGTTGAATAAATTGCCCAGCCAGTAAGTTCTGTTGCCTCTTAAACCCAAGTCTCCTGACACCAGACCCAATTTTCCACCACAATATTTTACTTATGAATATATCATGTATTCATTCAATAATTATTTATTGAACATCTATAATTACCAGTCACTGTGCTTGGTGCTAGGGACTTCTGAAATAATCCTAATATTGCTGATCATCTTTGGGCAACCCTGAAATTACAACTACCTTGAGGTAAGTCCCAGTACTCTGTTTCATTCAGCATGGACTGGTAATGAATTTTGGAGACTTTACTGAAGTTTTGGTGGAGGATAGAGATGAACATTATATCACATGAGATTGTAAACTCTTGAAGGCAAGGATTATGTCTTACTTATCAATATGCAACCAACACAGTACCTGGTACATACTCACTGAATATTTGACAAATAAACTACACATCATACGGCAAAATCTAATCCACCTTCCTTAATAATTTATCACCTACCCCCATAATGCCTTCCCCAGCAGCTGCTCCAAAACTGTTGATGAATTAAAGTTGAATTGCACTGTGAAGAATTCTACCTCTCGTGATCTTGATGGGATTCTTCCAGGTATTCCTGGCTTCCAGATACAATTAGTTTTCATCTGAAACCAAATATAGTGACATTTGGGTTACAAAAAAATTTGTAAGTCAAAATATTGGATCAGAGAGCCAACAGTTGAGTAAATAATAACAACGACAAAATGTACTCATAGAAAAAAAAGATAAGCAATGATCTAAGACAGTGCATGCTGAGAGGCCAACGGAGTGAACTGACAATAAACACTATTGGAGTTCAAAGCAATGATAAAGAAAGCAGGAGGGTGGTAATGTATCAATCTGATTAAGAAGAGTCTATTCTAGGTCTCTTTATAGACGAACTCTGAGGTATTGTGAGTTGTTTTTACTATAGCTCAGGGTTTCCTCTGCGTAGCAGCCTTAAAGCTTTGGAGCCAGCCATCTTCATGGGCCCAGAGTCTAACAGGTCCAAGGAACAGCACACCTGCAGTTTCTGTGTAAAATGAGGAGGTAGAGCTCAGGTCCCTGGGCTCAGATTTCCTCATTTCTGGCTCTCAGGCACTCAACTTTGGGGAGTAACTTCCAGCTCCGAACAGGACAGACCTTATTCTTCACCTGTCCACCCATCTCTGGTTGAAAGAAAAGTAACTAACTTCCTTTTGAAATAAATGTCACAATTCCTACTCCCTTTACCTCATACCCTCACCCTTATCCCCATCCCCAAAATAAAAAGAAACACTTCCTAGAATTTGACTGCTTCATTTTCAAGATTACCACTTTGCTTCTGAACTAATCCAACCTTGGGAATGGAGAATATTTCCTTAGATTTAGGCTCCTTTTATATTTTTTTTTAAAGTACACAAATATTCCATTTGAGTACCACTGTGGGAGTAGGAAAATGGGATATTTGGGTAAGAAAAATCAAGGTTTGTGCCTGTTAGCTGCCTTAGCCAATGTAGTTCTATTTGGCTCAATAAGTCAAACCTTGAAAAGCAAAAGGAAAACAAAATCAACAAATGTACTTCTTGCATCTTAGAGAGACATCTAAGATGTTTCATTTTCTACCAAGCCAAGCTACAAGACTTACCCTAGTGACATTTGGCTTTGGCCATTCAAATACATTTATTTCTTTCCGTAACAACACAAGTTTGGCAGAACATTGAGAACTGGCAGCTGAGAAAAGAAAATGCTGTCTTCCTGCTCACAGAAGAGATTCTAAGACATCCTTGCTAATACAGCATTGCCAAAAGGGCTTGTGTATGAATCAGCCATAAATGTTAAGTGGGCTGATGAGGGTTGCAAAGTTTATGAGAATTTCGGATGAAACAGCACGTAAGAGTGCCTGTCAATTACTGGATGAGTGTGGTGCAATCTGTAATTTGACTTGTTTGGGTCTTTTTGTTATTATATGTTACACTTCAGTGAAGCCTGTTGCAAGCTCTCATTTTTCTTTGCTATCAGAATTCCCCTGCTTCATGAATGAGAATTGAGGATTTGTGGTAAAAATCCTAAATATTCCTGCCAACTACACAGACAGGAAGGGCTGAGAGACAGTTGTGTTCTATTAGCATCTGATTCCAGGAACCTGATTCCAATTCTCCTAAGTTCCTAATCATAAATCCTTTTGGCACTCATCACAGTCTAGTTGGATCCCCTCTGAAGTCCCTAGGAAGCAAACAAAAGCAGCATCAGGCAAAGACTAGATGAGTATACAGACAGTCAAGTAAATGTTTTCAGGCTTCCAGCATCCTTCCTCCCTCGGTCCAGGACTGTTCAGCGTTGCCAGATTAGGCAAAGAAATACACAGGCTCCTGTATTTTATCTGACAATCCTATTAAGGCCTTTAATAGCTCTATTTTAGTCCTCTGTCATCTAAGCCTATTTCAGGGGGGAAAAAACCCTGAGATTAGTCATCAAAACTTAGAGCTATATTTCTCAAAGTTTGGTCCCAGATGATCTACACTGGAATAACCTGGGGAACATGTGAAAAAGGCAGATTCCTGAGTGTCACCATAGACTCACAAAATCAGAAATTCCAGGGACAGTACTGGGAATATGCATTTTTAAAATTTCAAATAATTCTGAGTCACACTAAAGAATGACAATTATATAATGACCTCAGTGTCTTTCCTCTCCCAGCAGTACATACTGAAAGCCTTTCTCTGCTTGTGGAAAGGAGGTAATGAAAGTACAGTACCTGACATTTATGAAGACCTTCATAAATATTTGTTTCCTTCTTAAAGGAACTTTAAACTTCAGGAACAAGAGGAGGTAGGTACCCTTTCCCAGGTCCCTGAAGAAAAGAAAGCAGGAGTCTTCCACTGATCACCTTCTTATACACCTCACCATCTACCCCTGAATCTGTCTATGCTGCTACTCCAGGCCAGCAGTCAGGAGAGAATTTTCCCCCAAGATCTGCCCCACTGGCTCTAATTCTGCTCTCTGTATTTTCCCGCATTTTATCTGAAAGTCAGCCACCAACATTAATGAACAGCTCATTGCATGTTGAGAACCACGGGCCAGGGAAAGAGGTAGAATCCTGCAGATTCAGGATTGGGGTTAGAAAGACTACAGGCCCCAAAATGCAATTTCACTTTCCAAAGACTACCATTCCCAACATGCAATGCAGCCAGAGTTAGCAATGAAAAAGAACTGCAAATCTGGCTGGAAATTTTGCCTTCAAGTTTGCAGGAATGGTCACTCCCTAAATCCAGGCAAGGAAGGGGAGGAGTCTGAGCCGTGTCTCGCCCCTTGTCCCGTAAACTTCAGTCGCTAGGAGTTTGGTGGCCCGAATTCGAAAGGCCAGGAGTAGCAGAACAACCTGGGACTTCTCAATGGTTTCGGTGACGAGAGCCGTGTTTGGAGACCTGCCCTTGGGGGCAGGGACGGTGGAGAAGTTCCAGCTGCAATCAGACCTGCTGAAAGTGGACCTCATCTCCTGGGGCTGCACCATCACGGCCCTGGAGGTCAAAGACAGGCAGGGCAGAGCCTCAGATGTGGTCCTTGGCTTTGCCGAGTTGGAAGGTGCGTTGACCTCTGCCCCCAGGCCCATCCCGCAAACGCCCCTCCCGCCTGACGCGGTGCTGGGACCAAGGGGGAAGGACCCGAACTTGGAATGGTCAGGAATGCTTGGATCCCGCTAACTCAGTGTTGCGATTCAGTGCTTGGAAAAAGACAAAATGAATAGAAACAGCTATAGGACTTGGCCTCTGGTTATCCATTCAGGCTTTGCCTCGATTAATTTCAAAAGTCAACGAGGGTAAACTAAAATTCCAGCAACCCTGTAGCTACCTTTGAACTGCCTGACCTTTATGAGGGCAGGAGAGGAAAAAAACGGGCTGGGGGTTGTGGCTCCCAGTACCTTCCCTTGCCCTTTCTGAAGAAGGAAAATCAAAGACCTGTGTCTTCTACTTCCTTTTTCCTTGATCAGATTCTTTGAGGCATGGTTGTCTCAGAAATGCTCAGGGGGTACCAGCTTATCCACTTTGATTTAGTGGGGTTACTGCCCAGCACCCCCTGCTCAATAACCATGTAGGGAATGGAACAAAGAAGTGTAGAAATGAAGTCTCCTTCTAACTAGAGTGGACTTTTATTCTGTTGGAATCTGTGGGCGATTAAGATCACCTATTTTTTTTTTTTAATTAGTTTCAGGTGCACAAGACACTTAGACGTTTATCATTTATATCCCTCACACTGTGTGAACCCCCCTCCCCCCATCCACTATCCCTCTGTACGTTCCCCAAATTAATTTTCAAACCCCCATGACCATCTTGTGGTTACCGACTATTTTTCAAAACCTCTCACCTTCCCCTTATCCCCACACCCCCGCCCCTCTAGCAACCCTCTGTTTTTCCTCCATGTTTCCAAAACTGTCTCTGATTAGTTCATTCACTTATTCTTTTCTTTAGATTCCGCATATAAGTGAGATCATATGGTATTTGTCTTTCTCTTTCTGACTTATTTCACTTAACATAATGTTCTCTAATAAGATCACCTATTCATGCATTTAAAAACTTAATTATTCAATGAGACCGACAAGGTTGCCACCCTCTTGGAGATTGCAGTTTAGCTGGGGATAGAACGTTTGGCCAAATAATTGCATAAATAAATAATTACAATTGCACTTTGATCACAACAAAAGAAAATGTACACAGTGCTCTGTTGGCACTAGGGTGTAACCAGACAGAAAATGAGGTCTGAAATAAAACTGCCTGCCTGAGAACTAATACTCTCTGTTCAATGGTAGGGGTGTGAACAAAATCTGTTACAGAGGAGGTTTGAGGTTTTCCTTTAGGCGCATCTTTCTGTCTGTTTGGTTCTTTAAATATGTAGCATGGCTCATGGTTGGAGGTCAACAGAAAATTCTTGAGAGTATTGGTTTTCCCGTAGGAGACTGAAATTTGCTCCCCATATCCTTAACAAAATGTCTTAGAATATTCCTAAGGATCCTATTCCTTGCTCTCTGGTTGCTTCCACAGCTTGCCTTGGAGAGGTAATCTTCAGCAGAATCTCTTTAGTAACTTCAGCAAGTCTATTACAGGAGACTCATGGGTAGGAAGTTATAGGGACATGAGGAAAAGCAGCTCCACTTCCCCTTCGTCTCCAAGACCCCTTGAATTTCTGGTTTCTGGGGTTAGGAGTTCACATCTGTCGTCAAAGTCAGGAGGCAAGAGGGTTGACAAGTGACAAAGGAAGATTCTTCAGAATCATTTTGCTGAGTCACCTCTCTCTGTTAGTAGCATAACCATTTTCTAGAATGAAACAGAACCATCAAGAGATGACTTGATTGGTGCAAAATTGCCCATGGAGTCCAAGAATTGGATATGAGGCCTACAATTGCAGAGCCAGAAAAGAATTGGAAATGATAAGCTAAGAGCACCTAGTTGCATTAGGTTGGTGCAAAAGTAATTGCTGTTTTTGTAGTTATTTTTAACCTTTTAAACTGCAGTTATTTTTACACCAACCTAATATCATCTCATTTCCATCTCTGCCTTATCACCGTTTAGGCCCTATCCCCACACACTCAATTCTTCCTGTTTTTAGTTCTGATGTGAGTCACGTGGATTTTAAAGCACAAGGTGTCTTTCTGGAATTCATATGAAATGCGTGTCATGGTGACGTGGCACCTGGGAAGCACAGGGCATAGGAGTGCTGGTTTTGTGAGGGCATTTATACAATTGCCTCTAAGAGTCTATGACTCTTGTGGCAGTCTGGGTGCAAGAAAGTATTATCCCTAAATGTGCTTAAGAGGGAGAAAAAAAAACCTGATCCTCTCAGATTACAATGATCTCTTTTGTATTGTCTTGCCCTCCATGTTACTGACATCTCTTGAAAAAGTTAAAGAGCCTTTTCTTAACCAGGATGCATCACAAGCTTCACAAAAAACATCTAAAATATTCTAGGTGCTGGATCAAGAGAGATCTTTTCATTCTTGTGCTACAATGTAGATAATTTAATTACGTATTTTAAAAAGCAATCGAGCTGTTTTCAAAAGAGAAGTTGGGGGGGAAAATGCCCAGAACAGCCAGTAATACTTCCTGCAGCCATCTTTGAGGTCATTGCAGGCTGCCCCTTGTTCCCTTTTTAAAGCCCTGTCTTTCAGGTTTTTGTAGATCCTTTTAGTATTGCCGAAGATAAAGAAGACTTCATATATGTCACAACAGGAAGCACAATTGTCTCAATCAGATTACAGTCATGTGCCAAATAATGATGTTTGGGTCAATATCCGACTGCACATACTCGGTACGGTGGTATACCATATAGACTAGGTGTGTAGTAGGCTTTACTAACAGGTTTGTGTAAGTGCACTCTATGATGTTTGTATAACAACGAAATCTCCTAACAGTGTGTCCCCATTGTTAAGCAATGCATGACTGTAGTATGGAATGGTGCTCTGCGGCTATTTTGATCAATTCTAGTGTATTACAACCCATGGTTGTTTTTTAAGCAACAGTGGTTGTTTTTTAAGTAAGGACTCTGGGTAGCTGGGGTACAGGAATAGGAAGGAGACTTAATTTTCACTACATAGCCTTTAAGAATGTCTGAGTATATTATGTAAACAAATAGGCAAATAACTTAAAGCAATAAGATATGACAGAGTAGGGGGTTACCTTCATTACCATGTCCCAAAAAGGTTTTGAGCCACGGGGAAGAACTAAGCATGGATAATTCCATTAGACATGGTCCTTTTATAACTGCCAGGTTAGATGTGAACTATCTCCAATTTCCCAGATTGATTATATAAACTGCTTGGATCATGGCCATGACCAGAGGTCAGAATGGTTTGATTTCTTCCTGGGAAAATGAGATCTTCCTTCTGTAGAATACTAAAGAGGTAAATCATACGATCTTTTAGTTACAGGCTGGAAAAATCAGCCATGCCTCCCGTGAGTTTTTCTACCATTTTTTGTATTTAAAATATCTTTAAATGTTTTTCATCTGCATGTCCCACCTGCAGTCATGATTTCTTTCAAAACCTATGATGAGAATATTTGCTTATAAGCCGCACATATAAACAACCTACCCATACAATCCATGAAACTCCTTCCCCTCCATCTTCCCACCAACACCCAGTTACCACCAAATACCCACCTCTTAATGCCATGAGAGCCATTATAGAAAAACTAGGAAAAAATAAATGTAGTGCTTTTAGAAAACCTGAGTTCATAAGAGGGAATGGAGGAAAAGAGACCAGTTTAGAGGCTGCAGTTTAATATTACAGATGCCCAAGAGTGCACTTAGAGAAGCATTGAAAATTCTTGGTTTAAATCTGTTTTGTCCCTCACAGCTATGTGACCTTAAGCAAATTATTTAAATAGGTCGCCGGACCTATTTCCTCACCTGAAACAAATGGATAATGATTAAACGTGCTATGGGCTGTGATGTTGTGTGACTATGGTGAACAATTAATAATTTTTATCTCTTTTCCTTCCTTTGCCCCTAAATATCTTCCCTCACACTTTGAACTTTTTATTTCACTTTGTTAACTGCAAAAAAATGGCATGGAGATTCATCTGGGACAACCAGCAGCCATTTAAAAATAAAATAGTTGGGATGCTTAAAGGGCTTGTCAATTAAAGTAATGTTTGTTTTGCTCAGAAAGTCAAAGAAAAGTTGTTCAGGGTATAGAGGTTTTGAGACTAGTGTGCAATTTTATTTGAGACTTCAGGGCACTCTGGCAAAGGTTTGGGCTGTCTAGGATGAAGGTCATAGCTGGGATCCTTGAGCTGTTAGAGGAATGGAAAGGGCCGCATAACCCACGGTTAAGCCTTTATTAATAATATATTCTGACCAACCCCTTGCCCAGAAAAAGGGACAAAGTTTTCCTGTACCCTTTATCCCATGTCAGCAATTGACTTGATTAAATCTGCATTCAATCTTGATTGAATCTGGCTTGACCTATAAACTTTGCCCTTTTTATGGAAAACAGTGTTTTCTGTATTTCCAAACAAGCTTTTTAGTCACATCCTATTCAAGATTTGGGGAATGTCACTTTTTGTAATTCTGATTTGATGTAAAAGCTTAGTAACATATGAAGATAGTATAAAATCCATTTGTTCTGAAGAGATTTTCCGAGACAGGTGGGAGCAGTGGTTTCTGCTGTCCTTATGATCTAATCTTTAAAACTCTTCATCTAAACTAAGGACCAACCAGTGTTTCTTATCTCCATGGGCTTATTAACTAGAAAGTGGTCCCTTCTGAAGGAATTCTTACAAGCCCATGAGGCAGCAGCTTTGCTATTGCTATTGGATTTGTCATTGTTGCTAAGCATGTGGCTAGAAGAGAGTACGGGCTCAGTGAACACTTGTTGAATGAATCCAGGTGAGAGTCAAAAATAGATAGAGCCAAACAATTTTTGAACAACAATTCTGCTTTTCTTCACATTTTTGAGCTCCTGAAAAGCAAGTTAATGTTCCGCATTCTCTGTCATCAGGAAAATAAAAATTGGAAGAACAGTGAGACCTATTAGAATAAAAGTTCAGAACACTGACACCACCAAATGCTGGCAAGGATGTGGCGCAATAGGAATGCAAATGGTGCAGCCACTTTGGGAGACAGTTTGGTAGTTCTTACAAAACTAAACAGACTCTAAGTATATGACACGGCAATCGCATTCCTTGGTATTTACTCAAAGGCGTTAAAAACTTATGTCCACATGAAAACCTGCATATGAATGTTTATAGTAGCTTTATTCATAATTGTCCAAGCTTGAAAGCAACCAAGGTGTTCCTTGTAGGAGAATGGATAGATAAAGTGGTACATCCAGACAATGGAATATTATTCGGTGCTAAAAAGAAATGAGCTATTAAGCCACAAAAAGCCACGGAGGACCCTTAAATACATATTACTAAATGAAAGAAGTCCATCTTCAAAAGCTATATACTGTATGATTCCAACTATATAACACTATGAAAAAGGCAAATCTATGGAGACAGCAAAACAAAGATCAGTGGTTTACAGGGGCTAAGGGGATGGGAGGGATGAATAGGCAGCACACAGATTTTTATGGCGCTGAAAATACTCTGGATGATATTAAAATGATGGACGCATGTCATTATACATTTGTCCAAACACATAGCATGTACAACACTAAGAGTGAACCCTAATGTGAATTATGGACTCTGGGTAATTATGATGTGTCAATGTAGGTTCATCCATTGTAACAAATGCACCACTCGGGTAGGGGGGTGTTGATAATGGGGGAGGCATGTGGGGGAATGGGGGTATATGGGAAATCTCTGTACCTTCTGCTCAATTTTGCTGTGAATTTAAAGCTGCTCTAAAAAATGAAGTATTAAAAACAAAAATAAAAGCAGATGAAGCAAAACTAAGAAAAGATTGTTTGGCCCCTTGGGACTGCTTTTGGTTACCCAGTGTAAGGGATTTTAAAGCTACAACTTCAGAGAGAAGAGGGTAGGGAGACAGGTGGGAGCTGGTGGAAAGATTAGCCTGGCCTGTGCTAAGAGGTGATGGTCAGTTCAATGAACCAGAAAGCCTTGCACTTTCCAAATGATGTGATACTCAAGAACATGTACTCAGGAGCCTGAATACTTGGGTTCAAATCCTGGTCCTGCTACTAACTAACTAGCTATGTGTTTTGGGCAAGTTACTTAACCTTTCTGTCCTCAGTTTCCATACCTGTAAACTAAGGGTAATAATAGTGTCTACCTCATAGAAGTATTCTGAGGATGAAATGAGTTAAATGTAGAGCACTTAGAGAGTGGCTGAGACTTAGCAAGCGCTCAGTAAGCATTAGCTACTATGATAGTCTATGGGCAGGACTCGGGACCTACAGATGAGCAAAGAGGTGAACCAGGAAAGACCTGGAAGAGAATGATTAATGTTTCACTTATGCCCAACCAGTTGAGTAATGGGAACCTGTGACCTATATCCTGCGAGCCCTCCAGTCATGGTAAAAATAGTTCATATTTTGAATTGCATACTCTTCTGATCCAGTAGATGGTGATAGATACATGGTGCCACAGGCAAGAGGAATGGAATTGCAGGGGCATCTGAGTGAAGAATGAAGTAGAAAGTACTCCTGGTGATAATACAAAAAAAAAAAACTACTTCCTTAATCTCTGCCATTGTAATATGATCTAAAAGATTGTAACATAGAGGAAATTAAAGAGAAGGAAACTACTGTAATATGCCCATACACAAAGTTGTAAGTACAAGGATGCTAGATTGCTTTTTACAGCCCCCTAAAAAGCTGACAACGTTTATGCTCATCAATATGCCAATTAGCTATCGAAATGAATATGATTAACGGATATGTAGTCACATAGCTCTTAAGACATTTGGTAACTGAAAAATTGCAAAATGATGTGTATAGTAGGACTCTCTTTATAGAGAATATGTGTGTTTGTGTATTTCTATTTGCCTGAATGTAGTTAATTTAAAAAAACAAAAAACTTAGTGTATAGCAGTGATTATCTCTGGGAAGGAGCGGAATTGAGAGATGAAGGAGGGCTTTTGTGTTTTACTCTTTATTAAGGTTGCCAGGTTTAGCAAATAAAAATATAGGATGCCCAATTAAATTTGAATTTCAGATGAAAAACAAATATTTTTAAGTATTACTATGTGCTATGTGTAATAATAAAAATATGGACATACTTATACTCAAATATTATTCATTTACCTGAAATTAGATTTAACTGGGCATCCTATATTATACTTACATATTTAACATTCTTTAAAGGGTATTTTTATATACTAATTGTATGATTTTTTTTAATGAAAAAAAGAACAAGATAGTTCTTCTCAAGACTACACAAAAATGTAATTTTTAGTTAAGAAAATTGATTGGCCTAGAAAAACAGATTACAAAGCAGCATGTATACTAAAACCTCAGTTTTATGAAAAGCACTTATATACATATAGTAAATGACAGAAGGATATACATAAGAATATTAACAGTGGTTTTTGCTAATGATGACATTAAGATGATCTAAATGTCTTCTTTGTGCTTTATAAAGTTCTTCAAAATGTTTACTACTTTTAGAAAGGAAAATGCTCATGTGTAGACAACACCATTTTTCTGTGCTTCCATGAGGACTTTGCTATGCCCAGAGGGTTACTACCTGCAGATTCCCTGGGAAGAAAGTGGGGGGCAACAGTGTGAGCCTCACCTTTGATTTGAAGTGTTTAAAAAACTCTGTCATCCTGTGTCCTTGCAGGGTACCTTCAAAAGCAGCCCTACTTTGGAGCAGTGGTTGGCAGGGTAGCCAACCGAATTGCCAAAGGAACATTCACATTGGACGGGAAGGAGTATAAGCTGGCCATTAACAACGGGCCCAACAGTCTGCATGGAGGAGTCAGAGGGTTTGATAAGGTGAGTCAGGGGCTTTGGACATTGTCCTTACCTGGGATAGTTAGTTCACAAAGTACCTTCAAGCATACATTCAGTTTGCCAGGCATAATCCTAGACCCTGGAGCAAATGCATTTGTAAAAGCGATACCCAAAAGAGGCTTCTCCCGTGGTTTTGGGGAGCAGATGCCCTGGCCCTGTTCCAGCACCCATCCTTCTCCAGCTCATCTGACCAGAACAGGCAGGGGAGCCCTGAGTGAAAGGGCAGTGAACCTTGACTTAGGAAAGACAGGGAATGACTTTCTCACAGCGTTGGGACCAGGGAGATGAGTTGACCTCAGGCACAAGAGGGATGAAAAATAATACCTAACCACTTACTGTGCCAGGCACAGAATGTATTATCTCTCACCCTTACTAGAACCCTGTATTATCACCAAAGAAGAAATCTGAGGCTCTGAAAGGCCACATACTCCTAAGTCAGCTGCTGGGCCTGAAGCCCTCATTCCTACACTACGACTGCTGGTGTCCTCCATGGCCAAAACCGTGAGTGCCCCCAATCCAACCCACCCCCCTGTATCTGTCATTAAGCCCCCTCCCCATGCAATGTGTGCTACATCCAGGCCTACCCTTCCACTGAAGTGCCTCATGCCTCAGAATTACCTGTTTCTCCCCCGTTCCCCTTTCCACATTAAAACTCCCATTCCCCACGTAAATCCCAGTAAAAACAAGGTTAGCAAAGCAAATCAATCAGCTTTTCCCTGAGGTAGGAATGCCTGGCCTCCTGCTTCCTGGCTAGGTGGGAATCTGCTAGTTAACCCCCAGTGATTCTCTTACTAGTCTAATTTCAGGCTGTGAGGGAGATTTTTTTGGTAATTAACTTTCCTTTGAATTATACCAGCCAGGTTATTTCCTAGAGAAGAGCCAGAGAAGACAGCAACATGTATGGCAGTGAAGGATCACAATATCTTTTCTGCCTCTGGCCACCACCTGTCCTGTTGAAGGAAGTTGGTCACTCTCTGTTTCCCCTGTCCCACCAGCTTCCTGTCTGTGGCCTAGAAACAGACTGTCCCATCGGTTTCCCTTTCCTCAGTGATGAGACTCCTCACGCCAGGGAGGCATGGAGGCAGAGGGTCTTTGGAATATGCCAGGTCCGTGGGCAAACCCCAACCAGAGGAAGTTAGGCCCAGCTCTGGTCGGACAGGCATCTTCAGAGGAGCCTCGCAATAGCACCTCATTCTAGCTTGTTCCTGCTCTCTCTGTTCTACTGGTATTTTCTGTGGTGTTGCTTAACATGCATGTTCTGTATGAACACAGCAAATAGTGAGTATACGTATTTACGTATCTTTGAGTGCGCTGTGTGTACTGAGCCCCTTCTGTGAACCAGGAAGCGTAACAGGATGGGGATTTCTGAGGCTCACAGTATAGTGAGGGGGTAGGACCCTTACATACATAACTGTTACAGGTGGGCTGCAACACCCATAATATAGACGACAGTGGTGTGATAGAGGAACCGGGTGTGGACAAATTAGTGACAACTGGGGAGGTGGGATTTGAACTGCCCTTGAAGAAAGGATAGCATTTCATTCAATATATGTGTATATTGGAGACAGTGACTTCACAACAGCACAGAGAGTTGGGGAAAGACTTGGAATGTTACGGAGCCATTGAAAGTTTTTGAATGGTAGGTTTTGATAACATGAGCAGTATCAGGTGAACTCTGTTTTACGTTGTGGTTGATCTCACTAGTTACTGAATAATTGTTGGCTTGGAGGTGTTTTTCTATTTATGTCAACACATTTTTTAAAAGATGAAATTTGAATAACCTGACAGGATTATAAATGGTATAAGTAGGCCTAAAGGTGCAAATTGGGAAATTTTCTGGAAATCTGGAAACTACAGGGTCAGGGAAATCCTTCCATGAACAGGAATTATACTTTCCATGGAATTATACTTACCTGATAACATTGGTTTAATATTATTACAAAAATCTTTCCATTGTGTCCTTTTTCTAAAGGAGGAAAACTAGGAAGCAAGTGAAGAACATTTTCTTTCAAATATTTTCTTCCTAAAATTTTCCATTTGGAGGATTCTCTTTCTTTCTTCAATCACACATATAACAGGTTTTATATATGAAGTGTCTAGAAAATTCAACGTTTCTCGGAGTTAATTAGAGTTAAAATTAATTTTTTACTAAGGTCAGTGAATTGGTTTCAAATACCAGCTGCTTTCACAGTAGGTAAAGGCAGAGACCTCAGTTCCCGCTGGGCTCCCCTTCCTGCCAAATGCTATGTCAGTGGGAGAGACGCAGACCATGCCAAGAGTGGGTGGGCAGAGCCTGGGCTCATGGGCCATTCCTCTGGCTCATAGGAGTTATTATTTTTCAAGTCCATTTGGAATGACAGTGTTTTTGGCCTCAACTCTTCTGTTGAAAATGGAGATTTGAACAAAACATTCACTGAAACTAAGATGTGGAATAGACTAGACAGTCAGGCCTTAGTTTGAATCCTAGCTCTGTCACTAATTCCATGTATAACTTTAAACAATATATATATGTTTTCCCCCTTTAAACAGTGGGCATGAATTCTGAAAGGGTTCTACTCTACTTCCTTGGGATGTGGAGGGTGGAAGTGAGCAAGTTAACTCCACTGAACTCAATTTGCTCATCTGTAAAATGGGGGTAATAATGTTAGTTGAAGCCACATGAAATTGCCACTGTTCAACTCTTTTGACCTACACATACGGTAAAAAAATTTTTGGTTCCACCAAATTCTTATCTTGCGAAATGATTTATGTAAAGTACCAGATCAATGGCTTTTGTAGCCCTCATGTCTGCAAAAGGCCTCTTTACTAGTGATCTCAGGGCTCCCCAAAGGGAGTGGGGGGTCTCTGGCCAACTTGTCCTCTGATAGTGTAGAATAAGACCGCTTGATTCAAATTTACTGTCTTACTAGCTGTGTGGCCTGGGACAAACAGCTTATCCTTTCTGAGCCTCAGCTCGCTCATCACTAAATGAGGATAATGGTATCTATAAGAGGGTATCTGTGAAGTTTCTCGCAAAGTGCCTTGTTTTGGTGTTCTGGTTTGTCTTTAAAATCTCAAGAAGGATAGTAAAAGTTCCTGAAGATAAGGGACAAGCAAGTGAAGAACCATCTTTCTTATTTTTAAAGGGAGAACTTTGGAAATTATATAAGAACCAAGTAACTCATGCTATTTGAAAAGATCATAGAAAAAAAAATTAGCATATTATCAGCAAACTCCTAAAAGAGGATGAAAATGCAAGATATTACTAGTTGTCTATGAACATCAGATGGCCACCTGATAAATGTTGGTTCTTCTTTCCCCATAAGTGTAATCTTGGGGCCTCCTAGGGCTAAGTTGAGAAAAATCCAAGATTTCTATTTCAAAAAGCAAAAAACTCTTATAAAACTTTTCTTCATATTTTTCTTGCTACTCTTAGAATCATAATTTCCAGAAACCGTTGAGATCATTTTTTCAACCCCTTTATTTTATGGACAGGATTGACGTCCAAAGCCACACCGTGAGCTTGGAACAAACCTGGCCCTAAACCTGTCCCCAAACCTGACTTGTGGGCTAGAACTCTTTTTATTGGAACAAGTACTTTCTTCTTTGTTTGGAACTCTGCCCAGGAAACAACGAGCACCTTACAGTGTTCTTTGTAAATATTTGTAAATAGTACCCCCAGGAGAGAGGGGCTGATTTATTAATGTTATTTTTAATACTATTATATTAACAGATAGCCGATATTGCTATATGATAGATACTCAGAATGGGTGCTGAGGTTAAAAAAAAGAAGGGAAAGAAAATATTGTAGACATATATGTATAGATTTAGGGAAAAGGAGTATGGGAAATATGAGTGAGGAGGTAGAGAGAAAAACTTCTTTTCTCTCAAAAGCTACTTTTCCATATAAAACAGAATTCTAGAATAACTAAGATCTAGGCTATTATTCTAAAATCTTATTGACTGTATAATCATTTCCCTTCCTGGAATTAGTGTCTTTAATATGTAAATGTGGCATTTAGCTTGGGATTGGAGTGACTAAACAGCTTGGAAACACTTTTTTTCTAGGTCCTCTGGACGCCTCGGGTGCTGTCAAACGGAGTCCAATTCTCTCGGGTCAGTCCAGATGGTGAGGAAGGTTACCCTGGGGAGTTAAAAGTCTGGGTGACATACACGCTGGATGGTGGAGAGCTCATGGTCAACTATCGAGCACAGAGCAATCAGACCACACCGGTCAATCTGACCAACCATTCTTATTTCAACCTGGCAGGCCAGGTAAGTGAGCTTGCCTCTGCTCTCCTGCTGTGCTATAAAGTGTAACGTGTCTCTTCTCTCCTGCAATGATGCGCTTTGTGGAATGACTTGGGGGAGTGGCTGGAGAAACCAACCCAGCATGGAATTACTCTGGTGATGGGGTCGCCCTGGTGATGATGAAAAGTACCCAGCAAAGTATCTGGCTCAGAGTAGGTGCTGAGTAAATGGAAGTTATAGAGAAAGATAGGATGGATACATTGTACTGCCATTAGAATTATCTGCTTCCCATGCACTCAGAAACTAACTAGCTATTTTAAGAACTCCCTCTCATCTAACTATAACATGTACTTCCCTTTGCTTCCCCCATTTCACTCCTACCCCCAAAACTTACTTATAATTAAAGTGCTTTCCACCCTTGGAACTTTGGAAATATACTTGGCCCAACCCCTTTAGATATATACTGCCAACATTTGTGTGTTCCCACAGCACAGCCTACCCTAACAGTGGTGTAGAGGCACTGACAACCCCCCTTAGATAATCTCTAAACTACCTCATTCCCTCCTAATTGAGGAGGCTATTGCCTGAGACAGAAGAACAAGGTTTAGCTAAACTCTAGATTATATCTGTTGCTTCCTCTTCATCTGAAGAACATCGTTCATTGTCTACTATGCTTGAATCACTTTGGCATGATTTCCTACCACAAGATGATGTTCACAGACAACTAGTGATATCTTGCATTTTCACCCTCTTTTAGGAGTTTGCTGATAATATGCTAATTTTTTTTCTATGATCTTTTCAAATAGCATGAGTTACTTGGTTCTTATATAATTTCCAAAGTTCTCCCTTCAAAAATAAGAAAGATGGTTCTTCACTTGCTTGTCCCTTATCTTCAGGAACTTTTACTATCCTTCTTGAGATCTTAAAGACAAACCAGAACACCAAAACAAAACACACATGGCCAGCCATAGAGGCTCTGCAATAATGTAACTAAAGACCCTACTTTTTAAAATAAGTTCAGAAAGACACTTGGCAAAAATGGAACAAAATATTAATGGTTTTATGTAGGTAGTAGATCATGGTGATTTTTCACTATTTTCTACATTTTTGTACACTTAGAACATCCTATTTTAGAATCAGGGGGTAGTCTAAAGGAACAGATTCAGAAACAGAAAGAAAAATTACGTTTGAGGTATTACATCTGCCAATGTGTTCCAGTGAAGTAAACAAAATGGCAATGTAAGGTTCACTAAGGCTCTTTTCGTTTACCTGGTAGAAGGACCCTCCTGACCAGAATTTTACACCCTTCCAATCCTACAGGGACTTGGAGCGACAGGTATTTTTGAATCCCTTTCCCGAGGCTGAATAGTTTCCAGATCACAGACCCCACACAGAAGGGTGGTCAGCGTCAGCTCCCTTCTGTATACCGCCTTAGTAAGTGCAGCTCAAATCCACAGCCGTTAGCTTCAGCGTGAGGGTGGGCAGGAGCCCTCAGCCTTTTGGGTAAGAGCGGATGGTCAGTCGACAGGCCTGGGGTCAAGGGACCTCGGCATTTTCAGAACACCTCTTGCCCTCCCCAGGGAAACATAACCATGTGTCTTAAACCCTCCCCAGGAACAGAGGTAAAAACTTGATATTTAAAGTAGTTAGTTCATCCAATATATTTTCTTCTTTTGTTAGTTTTTAAAATTTAATAGCAATATTTTTATTCTGCTTGGGGCCAAGGTTTGACTCACCACTTCTAAGTTTGAGTGTTGGAGGCCTGGGGGGAAGGGAGAACTGTGTTTTTCAAAGAATGGAAAAAGTATGTAGGTTGCAGGTTGATTGAGGTTGTTGGTTTTTTGTTGTTGTTGTTTTTTGGGAGTTTTGTGAGTGTTCCTTCCTTTGCCTAACACAACGTTGAGAGAACATGTTTCTTATTGAAACTTTACCTAAAGAGCTGTGAAAGCAGGCCTGGGGGATCTTTTGATGTGGTTCAGGTATGACTGGGTAGGTATGTCACCAAGGACCCAGGTTCTTCCATCTTTCCATCCTGTTTCTTCAGTGTTTTGGCTTTTGTCTTCAAGCTTGTCCCCTCATGGTTACCAGATGGTTGCCTCAACTCCAGGAATCACCTCTTCATATAGTCACATCCAGAGACAGAAAAGGACCTATTCATTTTTTTCATATCACTAATGTTCCTTTTTTGGGGGGTGGCGTGGAATATTGGGGAACAGTGTGTTTCTCCAGGGCCCATCAGCTCCAAGTCATCCTTCAATCTATCATTCAATCTAGTTGTGGAGGGCGCAGCTCAGCTCCAAGTCCAGTCGCCGTTTTCAACCTTTAGTTGCAGGGGACACAGCCCACCATCCCATATGGGAATCGAACTGGTAACCTTGTTGAGAGCTTGCGCTCTAACCAACTGAGCCATCCAGCCGCCCCTCTTGAAATGTTCCATTTTCAAGAACAAGCAACACTTTTCCCAGAAGCTCCCCAGCTTCTCTCACATTTTGTTGGCCAGAAGTGTGTCCTATGCCCTGCCTAACCCAATCATCAGCAAGGTAATTTGACCACCATGATTGGCTTAGACCAGGGGTGTCCAAACTTTTTTCAATGGTTTTCACCAAGGGCCCTATGCGGTAAAATACACAAACAGCCGGGCCACTCACTCAAGGTGAAGTACTATTGCCTCACCTGGTTTATTTAAGTAAACTAAATATATTTTTGGAATTTGCTGCGGGCCAATTAACAATGGATCGCGAGCCGCAGTTGGCCCGCAGGTCGCAGTTTGGACACCCCAGGCTTAGACCAATCAAAATTTGTCCTCTGGGGCCAGGGAAGGGGTCCTTTCTCTGAATATATAGTCTAGTATAGGATAAATCAACAGGTCAGAGTTCTTCCTGGGGAAAGGGATAGTGCGGGTAAAGGAGTTGCTATGGCTTTGGGGTAGTAACCAATAGTGTCTGTTGTATCCTGTTAGAAGCGATAAGAGCTGAATTAAGGCAGTGGTAGTAGCAATGCGCAAAAAGTCTTTAAAGCCCCCTGCAGGCCACGATGAGCTCTATAAATGGTTAATGTTACAAACCAGTAGCAGCCAAGCAAAGTTCACCAAAACACTGAACTCAGAGATGGGCCTCAAGTTCTATTTCTGAATTAGCATTCCTTGCCAAGTTTTCATCAGCCTAGAGAGGAAATGATCCAACAGTAATATTCCACCAGAGTAGATCATTGCATTAATCCAGGTCAGAAGAGTCATAAAATGAAGCACGCTTCCCTTTAATGAAGGAATGTTAGTGCTGCTTAGTGACCCAATAACCATCCACAGACTAGGTGCCTAATAAATGTTCCTTTCCTTCCCCTCTCAGGCCACTGCCTAACATCTTGGATGTATTAATGTATTTGGTGTGTGATTTTCATGTTGAATCATTTTCTTTCTGCCCTAATGCTAAAAACACAAACAGAAAAAGGAAATTCCTAAGCAGCTTTATTCATAATAGTAAAAAACTAGAACAACCCTAAAGTCCATCAACAGGAGAATGGATAAACAAGTCGTGATAGATTCATACAATGGAATACATACTACTCAATCTTGAACTGAGCATTGAACCAAGAAACAGACAAAGCCAAGGAAACAGTCTCAAATACTCTTCCCTCATCAGGGAAGAAACTTGCCTCTGTCCCAGAGGCCTCTTCGGTGCTGGTGGTACCCCTGAGGCAGGAAAGGATGGCAGTAGGGAGAGCCACACAGGAGGTGACCCCTCTAGTCTGAGCTGCCCTGGGCCGGGGTGCAGACCTCCAGTTTTGACAATCAAAAATGTCTCCAGACATTGTAAAGTTTTGCCTGACAGGACAAAATCATCCCCAGTTGAGAACCACTGGTTTAGCTTATTTTTGGGTATTCACTAAGCAAAAGTTCTCACCTGGTTCTCCTTCCAGATCTTCTGCTGTGAAGCTTTAAAATATACTATTCATCATTTTTTAAAAATTCCTTAAATTAGAAACGTACATGTGTATTTTCCAATTTGCAACAGCCAAACCTTCTTTACTAAAGTCTTCCTCACAAGAATCCTAGAAAAGGTGGGAGTACCATTAACCCAATTTTACACCGAAGGAAATGAGATCCTAGGAGGTTAAGTGACTTCCCCGTGACCACTCAATGAGAGCTGGAACTAGATCCCAGGCCTTCTGACCACTGACCAGCCTTTGACTCCCCCAGAAGGGCAGACTGCATCATTAAGGGGGAGACAGGCCAACGAACACTCAAAGGCAGGGACCCCAGTCCTGACTGCTGGGCTTCTGTCGTGTAACAGGGAGTATGTCCTCTGGGGGGGAGCTGTGCCAGAAAAAGGGTGACATGCCCCACATCTCATGAGCCTAAAAGTGATGCCTCAGCTACCCTGTAAGTTACAGGTCACCTATCCTTGCTCTTCTGTTTGTCATGTGAGGAGAGTGGAAGAAACCGCTCTGCTAAGCCAAAATCCAAAAAGCATTCAAATCACTGTTGTCTCTCTGACTTTTCACCTTTCTAATTCCATTGAGAAAAGAAAATGCATGCTGGGATCACACTTGAAAGCTTCTCGCAGATGTATCACCTGCTATTTTGGGGCCCTATCTACCCACATGTACATGAACGTGTTACTCATCACCATAAGTCACATGGGATTTCTAAAGTTTTTGTCAATGCCTGAAAGCATTTCTACAAGGGAAGTTATTAAGCCAATATATAAAATAAGACTAAGCTTTAAATCTTTTTTACTCTACCTTTTCCCTCCCAGGGTTCCCCGAATATATATGACCATGAAGTCACTATAGAAGCTGATGCTTTTTTGCCTGTGGATGAAACCCTGATCCCTACAGGTTGGTGAATTTAAACTATTTATGGGAATGCAGAGCTGAGGTGCATTTTGAGGAGCATCAAAACTTCATTTACCTAAATTTATTTTCCCTGTTGGCCTATCAAAATACCTATAATGACCATGATTAGTCATTGATTTTGAATAAGGTTGGATGGCCATAGAATTAAGCACCCAAACCAGGACTCTTTTGAGAGGGAAAGGGGATGCTATTCATAATTAAGCCAGGGCACAGTCCCAAACACACTAGGTCACACGATCATTCTAGCTGAGCTTTAGACTCCCAACGTTCTCCACTAAAATGTACACGTGTTACATCTTAGCATCTTAGCTGAGATAAATTTATTTAACATTACCTCGCAAGCACAGGACACTGATAGAACATGACACAGTTTTTGATAAAAGAGGAAGGAGTAGGATGAGTTGTACCCTGAGGAGGACAAATGCAGATAAGTCACCTCGGAGACACAGTTGGGGGGCGGGGGTGGAATGGGGAGAGGGCGGAGTATCAAGAGGGAAAGTGAGGTGTTGCTAAAATCAAAATTCGTGTGTGTGTGTGTGTGTGTGTGTGTGTGTGTGTGTGTCTGTGTGTGTGTGTGCGCTCCTAAGTTTTGAGATCATCTTGGTTGTTATTTGGGATCAAAAGTACTTTGGTTCAAATAGGCAAATCCTTAGAGATAGAAAGTAGATTAGTGAGTTGCCAGGCGCTTCGTGCAGAGGGTAATGGGGAGTGACCATGGGTACAAGATTTCTTTGCAGGATGATGAAAAGATTCTGGAATAGACAGTGGAGATGGTTGCACAACCCTGTAAATATACGAAACACCATGAAATTGTGCACTTTAAAAGGGTGAATTTGATGGTGCGTGCATTATATCTCAATTTGAAAAAACTGAGTGTTATAGTTTTGCACTAGGTCGCAGGTGTAAGTGGAAGGGATGAGATAAGTGTATATTTATTTGTGTATATTTAAAAAATCGTGTGCTACCCTATGGAGTGTTGATCAGATGGAAATCACACAAATGCATAATTCATGCTGTGTAAATATTATTTGTCGTGACTGTAAGAGGTAATTGTGGCAAAGCACAATGGAGTTTAACATGCAATCTAAGGGACCGCATAAAGTCATGTCCGTCTCAGTTCTGCATTGTAAGTGGTTTTAGCCTCAAAGTCTGTATTAGTTATTGTACACCTGTGAAGCTGAGTAGGGTGTAAGAGCTCTGGACTCCGGGAGACGAGAGCCTGATCCTAGTCTCGGCTTTGCTGTTAACTAGCTCGGGGACCTTCAGTGTATGTATAATGCTTTAACATGTAACCTCTCTACTATCTTATTTCCTTTTCTGCAAGTGGGAGGGACCTTGAACTCAATCCAATTTTATGGACCAGTAAATTTTCTTTAAAAAACAATTTGAGAGACTTACATGGGGTTGCCCAACGTTTCACTTTGCCAAGTTAGAAAGCTATATATAGGACTATTAAAACTAATTGGGGATGTATGTATGTTATAGTTCAATAAATTTTTAAAAACTAATTGGGATAATAATGAGGAACAGAGATAGACTACATTTTTTTTCTTTTTTTTTTTTAAATCCCAAACTGACACTGATAATCACTATCTTTTCATAAAAGGAAGAATATTTTAATACCACAAAAGTAGGGAAAATTTAATCTCGGACTAAAGAACAATCCTTTAAATTGAATTCGTCTTGCTTTTTAAAGAAGTGTGACAGTAGATTATCCAAATAAATCTCAGTTTTCTGTGAACCAATGAAAATTGTATCATGACTTATGATTGAGAACCAATTAATTTGTTTGTAAGGTTGCTTGGAGCTCTTACACTCTGTGATTCTACAAGGCTCTTAGTATAACATTTTACTGCTATTTCCACCACCCTTCAAACCATGAAGGTAAATAGGTGGCAGAGGTTGGCAGTAAACTTCGTTCTCCTTGCATATGAATGTCTTTTACTCCATAAATCAGTTACTTTGCTCACCATCCCCATCCTCTGACTTCCACCCCAAATCCTCATTGTGTTTGTTTTTTAAAATCATAAAAATCCTCTTTATTTTTACTTGGAGCTCCCAGAGAGAAAAGTCTCTCTTACCATCATTGTGCCAAAAAAGAAACCAAGAGAACTGCAACCAGTGTCATAAGAGCAGCTAATGACTGAACATGTCTGAAAAAGTGGCTCACGCAGGAGAACTGGGGTGGGTTTGGAGGAAGCTGAGGACAACATTTTAACCCTGAGGACTTTTGTCAGCTAATTCCTTGAATTCTGTGTGGGCTTCTCCCAAATGCTTAATCTGACAAATTGCAACTTCTGTAGCTTCATTTGGTCAGCCTCCTATGGACTTTCTGCCAGATTCCCTAGGCTGGCTTCCAAAATCATTATCTTTCTGTGATACAAAGATGTTTTAGTAGTCCCTGGTCTCTGCTTTCTGTGGCTATTAATTTACACTTGTATTTGTTTTTCAACTCCTTCTTTTTGTTTGCTCTTGATAAAAGCTGTAACCTGACCTGCTCTTGAGGGCAATGCTGATACAGATCTAAACTTTGGGGGTGTTTTCACCTTGGTTACAGACACTTGGTAAATAATTTTTCAAGTGATGGGAAAACCCATTGTCAGGAGAGAATAGCACCTCTTACTTTACAGTAGCTGTAATACTGTGGTTACAGGTACTCAGTGAAAAGGGACCTTCAACAGCCTGTATTACATGACTTCTTCAAGCCCAGTGGAAATGCCTCATTAAGTGTGGGGGTATCAGAAGCCTTTCTTTCAGAGGGGGCCCATTCCAGTAATTTCACGTCAACCTCATTTTTCCCATCACAACTTTCTGCCAATTTGTCAGCCCCGGAGGCTTCCTAAAACAGGCAAACAATATTGCTTGGGTCTTGCTAGGATGGAAGACACCATAATCTTTGCTTTTCTTCTGGAAGAAAAAGAAAAAGAGAGAGAGAGAGAGAGAGAGAGAGAGAGAAGAATATTTTGAGTAAAAGAACAGAATCCATCAGGTAGCTTCTGAAACTACTGCTCTGCATGAAATTCTGGGCCCCTTGGAGTCAGCAGTGGTATTTTGAGCACATGGTCCTTGCTCACAGGTGCCTCTCCACTGTGCCATGGCTGTACCAACAGAGGCCCCTGCAAGGCTGAGAGCTCGTTTCACCCCCTAGACCAGGACCAACGTTTGCAGCTAAGCTGTCAGGCTGGATTTGCATGTCAGTAATTAGTTTAGAGTTCCTTCTTCCAAGCAATTGTTTTTTCCTACTTTAAAAAAATAAATAAACTGCAGCCTGTAAAGCATTTGCAACTACTTAGGATGGGCACACACACTGTGATTGGGGCACCTCTTGAGTGTGTGCCTGTTTGTTACAGTCAGGCTGCCCCTGTAGTTTCCCAGAAATGGAACTCCTGAAAGCCCCTTACCAGGAAGCACAGGTGTGTAGGGATGGTCACAGAGAGCGAGCACTCCCGTCTGGGATCTCGGTGCTTCCACGTCAGGCATTTAGCTGTAGGACCTGAGTCTAGTGTCCTGCCTGTGGCAACAAGGGGAAGCCGGTCCTTGGTGCCCTGCTCAGGTACTAAGCCAGCTAAATGTGAGCAGGTGAGAAAATGCAATGCTCTGTTTCTCCAAGGACTGACTCACTCTCAGGGATGTAAATCCTACGTTTCACCCTTTCGCCTTACAGAACTCAGACTTGCAGGCGACCTGTAGACAGCACGGGGCAGGACTAAGCAGGGGTCTGAAAGGCATTTACAGCATGTAACCTTTGTTTTTGTGTTGTTGTTTTTCTTTTAGTTTTGCTGCTCTTTATTTGCAGTAGTAGATAAGGAATTAAGAAAACAAAAATGCATGCTTAGTAGGTCTTTTGCCTCTTAAAGACACATTAGGAAAATCTCATCTTATTCTTTTCCTTGAGAAAAAGATACCTTTTATTTTTATAAACATCTATCCAACCCACTCTGTCCCCTGGCCCGTCTGTGTTCACTTGCTGTTTTCTGTTTTTTGAAAGCTCATTCTAAAATTACATGAAAGCAACCCCATTTTGACACAATTAGAATTCTGGTAGGAAAGGCTTACCACAAAGCTGGGGACCCAGCAAGATCTGTGTATTTATTTCAACCTTTCTGGGTTCAACCTACAATGCAGTCAATTTTATAATTACTTTCCTAGGGGCAGGTGTAAGTCTCTGCCCTGGAGAAATAACAAATTCCAAACAAATTCCAAAGTAGTTTCCTGGTTCAAAGATGGTCCAAACGAAGACTGTTTTGATCTACATGTTTTAATCTTTTTGGAGCTTCTTCCAGAAAATATCTTTAAACTTTATATAATTCTAAAATATTGGACATAATATTTATTTCAACACTCCATCAATATGCTGCTTCCTCTTTCCTTTTCAATCCCACCCCTCCCCCACCCAAAATTGTTTGTCATGCTGATTTTTTAGCTCCTAAGTATCTGAACTCTGCCTCCTCAGTATGTATTATTGATTATATGGCTCCATCCCCATCATCACTGTCCTGGTTTAGTCTATCTTTTCTTGTCTAGATCAGTGCCTGGCTTCTATTATGAGCTTCATAAACTGGAATTAGTGAATGAACAAATGAATCTGGACTATAGAACAAATGAATCTAATTGGGAGGAAAAAAATCTCTTTAGAGCTGTCCTCTGTCTGGTTACTAAAGTTATGTACTTGAAATGAAAATCTGACACTGATCCTCCCCAGCTTAAAATACAAACCTCTTTAGATGGCTCCCAGGCCAGACACCAGCTGCCTCCCAGGCCCATCTCCCACGGGGCCTCACTCACACCCCACCCTAGTTCAGTACCTCCCCTCCTACCTATAAGGACCACCCAGTATCCCTTTCTTTGCTGCATAAACCCCTACTCTTTCTTCAAGGCTCGTATTTTCTCCTTAGAAATCTTTCCCCCACTTCCTGGAAACAGTAGATTCTTTGTTGCTCTGGGCTTTTTGTAACGACATAAGCTGTTCAGAGCTCATCTTGTGACCAGGCTCCCCTACGTTCCCCTCTACAACACAAGCCTACCTCAGATGATCGCTCAGGCTTTAGTTATAGATCCAAAGTAGAGAGCCAGAAGGGAACTTAGTCTCCTTGGCTTGAAGGTAGAAAACCAATCGACACTAAACACAAAAATGAAACCAAGTAATAGCTACTCCATACAGAGGTGCCAAAAAAAAATGTGTGCACATTTAAGAAAGGAAAAAACTGTGTTAAAATTACAATACTCAATATATACCGATAACAAAAGATGAATATAAGTCACATTTGACTTCTGCAATTACAAGAGGTGCTCAAAGTGGTTACCATCAGCGTACTTTTAATATAGTTTTTTTTCTTTCTTAATGTGTGTGTACTGGTCGCCCGGGTGGCTCAGTTGGTTAGAGCACGAGCTCTAAACATCAGGGTTGCCGGTTCGATTCCCACATGGGCCAGAGAGCTGTGCCCTCCACAACATGCAGCCGGATGGCTCAGTTGGTTAGAGCGCGAGCTCTTAACGACAAGGTTGCAGGTTCAATTCCCACATAGAATGGTGGGCTGTGCCCCCTGCAACTAAAGACTGAAAATGGTGACTAGACTTGGAGCTGAGCTGCACCTTCCCCCACTGGATTGAAGGACAATGACTTAGAGCTGATGGGCCCTGGAGAAACACACTGTCCCCCAATATTCCCCAATAAAATTAAAAAATACATAGATATACATATATGTGTGTGTGTGTATATATATAATGTGTGTACATTTTTTTGGCACCCTCTGTACATTCTAGGAACAGCTACTCCTTCCTTTCCCCTGACAGCCAGTCTCGCTCCACTCTTCCCCCTTCTTTACATTTATTTTCAGCATGGTACATTAAAACAATACTGTGGGATAACGGGGATTTAGAAAACGTGGAAGCAGATCTCAGTTCTGCTACCCATCAGCTACACCCTCAAGTCAGCCATGAAAACTTTCTGGGCCTCAAACCTCATCTGTAAAATCTCCTTAGATGGCGGTCACATGAGTTAAAGTCTGAGGTTCTGTCTATTTCTAAAACTGATTCAAAGACCACAAGGAACTTCTAACCCAGGCAGTCTTAACCAGTGTGCAAACTTGTATGTCTGAGAAGATGAAAGAACTTTACAAGATTCAGGAGCCCCTGAAATTCTATGTAAAACCCTGCTAAGTTGGTCGCATCGTCTTCTGAGTAGTTCACAGAGGAGTTTTCTGGTCTTTTTTTCCTCCCTCGAGGTAATGATAGTTTATGGTTGTCCTCCTATGTATCATATACATAAATGGAATCATCGTTTTTTGAGAATAGCAATCATTTGTTTTCCTTTTTGTAATCTTCAGGGTGGTTTAAAAAACATTTTTTTGTTTTGTTAATTCATCGCCATTAGAATGTCTGAAGGGAGCTGGCAGGCTAGCTAGAGGAGGAAGATGGCACACTGAGAGGAAAATTAACTTCCCCAAGGTTCTACCGAGGAGCAACAGCAGCCAGGACTCTGGGTTGGAGAGCCAGCTTCTCTGTTTCTGATTGATCAGATGAATGAAATTGCCTTCCACTATCCACCAGACCCTGGTGCACTCAGGACTCCAGGCCTGGCCATCAGTCTGCCTGCAGGAGGAGGCAGGCATGCTGGGACCTCACTACATGGAAAGCCAGAGTGTGGTGTTCTGCTTCTCACCCTCAGCTCTGCAGGTCTAGAGATGAGCCCCTCCAGCTCCGGGTCTGCTCCCCAAGTTTCTCTTTTCCCATTCCCCATAACCCGATGATATCAAATACCTCCTAGGTGCCAGGTACTATGCCAGCTCTGGGGAAGCAAAGTTGAGCAAAGTAGATATGCCCTGCCTGCATGGAGAACATACAGATGTGTATATAGCACAGATCCTGTCCTCAAAGAAATAGGCCACAGTTAAGAAAGGACGTAATAACACTACAGAAGTGAAGCTGTGATACTGGATCTCATAGAATGTTATTTACCTTAGAGCTGTTTCTTCTCTGACAGGTCCCTCCTAGGCAGTGTTCAAGGAAGTTCAGTACAGAAACTCTAAGGATGTCTCCTGGTCGCAATGATACTCTACATGGGTGTGCATTACTGAATCACGCTAGGAAATTGTCGCAAGAAGAATTTAATGAGGCCCCAAAATAACTCCCAAAGCTACTTCTGTTTCTTGCTAGAAAACACATCACTGCTACGAGATTGGCAGTTATGAGCCAGCGCAGTGGAAATTTGGCAGGAAGGAAGCTCAGAAATTAGCACTTGGTCAGGCATTATGTAATTCTTATGAAAATTTCCGACTATCATCAAGTAAATTTGTCAGGAGAGTTATTTGCTAGTGCTCTGACTACCACCCTTGGAGAGCTGATGGTTTTAATATCCACCCCTGCCCCACCTCAGCTCTGGACACAGCCATCCTGAGAGGTCTGAAGGGGCTGAGAGGTAACTGGGGGCTTTGCACCGTGGGCCTGAGGCTACCTCAAGCAAGTTTCCAGAATGGATTTGCATCCAGTTCATGTAACACTTATGGAATGCCTACTGATTTCTACATGCTGCCTCAGGCACAGGCCATAAAAAGATGATCAGACACTATCTCTATGTTTGAGAAGCTCACCAGGAGTGGAGAAGCTACTGTGGGCTGGGCAGCAGTAGAGATAATGCCCGTGGGGCTAAGAGTTGAAGGTGGGAGGAGGCTTTCTCAGGATCTGTAAGAAGCTTCTTAAAAATGTCTGTGATGATCTAGCAACAAGAGTGAGAGTACTGTAGCACTCTTGGTGGGCTGATAACCCAAAAATCAAGAAAGGCAGTTGGGCAGGGTGGGGGCTAGACTGAGGCAAGAGAGGCTGGTACCTAGGGTGCAAAGCGTAAGGCAGCACTCACTCTTGGGGTTGTGCATGTGCAAAGTTAGCACCTGAGAGTGAGTGTCCCTTACATTTTGCACCCGAGGGTCCTCATTGGCCTCACCCTAGTCCCAGCCCTGCAGTTGGGTGCAGTCACGATGGGCCTTCTGTGCCATCCTAGGGAGTCGGGATTTATCTTTAGATCATATGGGGCTTTGACATGTCTTAAGCCAGGGGATTGCCCTAGCAAGATTGGCATTTTAGAAATACCACCCAGCAACTGTTGGGGTAGGGCTTGACTGGAGACAGAGACCAGGGAAGAGGCTGTCTTAGTCGTCCGAGTGAGAGATGAAGGGGACCTACACTACGGGCAGATGGAAGAAATGTAGTTTCATACGAGTGTTTAAGAGGTGAAATCAGGAGGCCTGAATCGAATGTAGTAGATGAAGAAGCAGGAAGGCTGTACGATGACTCCTAGGTTTCTAGGGAGCTCCTGTGCAGTAGAAATGGAGACTCTGAGTCATGAATGGAGAAGGAGGAGGAGGAGCTGGCATGGGGGTGGCATGGGTGACGGGAGGGGCAGGGGAGCTATGGATTCGGTTTCGGACATATTTGAGATTAAGGCCCCTGTGGGGCATCCAGATGGGGACGTCCAGCAAGCAGTTGGGCAGATGGGTAGGATGATAGAAGAGAAACAAGAACGGGAGATGTAAATCAGCACGTGCTTTGTAGATTAAGCCATGTGGATTTTCCAGGGAGGAACCACTGGTTGAGCAGACCAGTGGCTGAGAAAGAACTGCACCCCGAGGAACCCACGGAAACAACCACCAATATTTAAGGTGCAAGAAAGACTCACACTAAAAGTGCCAAAGGGGATGGTCAGAAGTAGACAGAAGAAGAAAAGGTGACTGAAAGCCTTGGAGTGACCAACAGCGTCAGTGCTGCAGAGAGGTCAAACCAGGGAGACCCGGGAGGAGTATGTGGAGTGTATGGGCTGCCGTGGCTGTTACTTCTGACGGCCTTTCATGGAGTGGTGTGGGTAGACGCCACACTGGGGCAGTTGGAGGAGTACCTGACAGTGAGGCGAGAGTCAGCCGGGTTCCCAGCGAAGGCACCGTGCTTGACTACAGAATCCTGGGCCTCACCGCCGAGATTCTGACTCATCTGCTTTAGCATGGGGCCAGGGTATCTGTACATCTAGAACAGGGGTGTCAAAACTTTTTTCAACGTTTTTTACCAAGGGCCATATGCGGTAAAATACACAAACAGCCGGGCCACTCACTCGAGGTGAAGTACGTATTGCCTCACCTGGTTTATTTAAGTAAACTAAATATATTTTTGGAATTTGCTGTGGGCCAATTAACAATGGATTGCGGACCGCAGTTGGGCCGTGGGCCGCAGTTTTGACACCCCTGATCTAGAAGCTACCTACACGAGCTAAAGGAGGCCATTGGTGTTGAACATGCTTTCAAAAATCTGTGACAGGAAGAAGAGCGGATGCCTCAGTGAGGTGGAGCTGCAGGGTCAAGGAAGAGGTTTTTAGGGGGACAGGAGTTCATTGAGGGCAAGTGAAATGTTTGTCAAAGGCTGCCGAGAATCCAGGTGAGGCCTGAGACCGTGAATTTGTGGTGGCCTCAGTTGGTGGTTCCATGGACTTTCTCCAGTTTCCCTCAGCGTCATGGATCCCGAAGCAGAGAGGGTGGATTGTGGCATGATCCAAAGTTGGGGTTTTGTCAGGTAGGAGGGGCAGGCAGCTAGACAGGGTGTAAGGCAGGTCATTAAAAGTGTTACTAACCCAGTGGCTCAGCTCATAGACAGTGGGTCCAGGCAGGTAGCAAGGACAGGATGTAGGGACCTGAATGAAGCCACAGCAGGGGACCCTGAAGACCTGGGGCTTGGGGAATGTGGCGTCACTCAGGAAGAGAGCAGGTCTAGTGAGAATGCACGTGTGGGGAGGCTGCAGACACACAGTGGAAACCTGAACTTTCCACTGGCAGTAAATCCCTGAATACCAACTTGGTGGGAGTCTAGGATGGAAAACTCTGCATGAAAATGCCTCGCATGGGCTCATCTGTGAAATAAATTGCCTTCGCACCTGAAAACATGTAACTGGATTTGGCATTTTATGCTTCAAGATGACATGTAATATCCAAGAGCAGTGCCTTCCCCCACCACAAGTCAGAGTAAAATCAGAAAATACTCAGTGGAAAGAAAAAAAAAACACCCACAGCAGTAGAATAAAGCTGCAAACTCAAAGCATAGACAGAGGAAAGGGAAAAAAACTGCAGCAGAGATAAGCTTTGACGTTGTGTGATCTGTGAAAATTTATAGAAACGTTACTTTATCAAAAAAATCCAAAGGTGCTTTACGTGTCAACCACTGGAAAGAAGTCAAAATTCCCACCCAGCGTGTTACTTTTAATTATCATTCTCTTTATGTTGTTTCCTAAAATAATAACAGGCATTCTAGAGATGATTTACCAAGATGGCTTAATTAGGCATCAGATGAGTACCTGTGCCCACGGACCCCATTACCTCTGACTTCCTCATGCAAATTTGACTGACTGTTCTAAACCCAACTAGATAAAGAAACAGACATAATTGGAGCAGCTGGGCTGGAGGCACAGCTGGGCCGTCCCCATGGAGACCAGGCTCCAGCGTCACTGCTTGCTTCCTGTTACCCCAGTGTTCCTTTCCTCCTTTTTTTTTTTTTTTTTTTTTACTGAGATGAATGCACAGCACATCTGAGCCTGGTTCTCCCTTAGATGATCTCCACATCCGTGCCCTTCACCTGTAATGTGCACACAAATCATCTAAGGAAGTTGTTAATATGCAGATTCTGACTCTGTTGGTCTGGGGTGGAGCCTCTGGGTCGCATTTCTAACAGTCCTTAAGGGATGCAGTGCTGGGTCCCCGCTTTGAGTAGCTATTTAAAAGGCTCTGCAAAGCTATATGTCTAGCCTGAAGTGACCTGTTGCTTTTTCCCTTTTTGGCACCTATTTTCCCCCATTTGCTCCCTTCCCCAACAACGCTGTGTGTACCCCCTGAGCTACTTTTATTTCTCTCCCCCCCTGCACCTTTCACACTCCCAACTCTGGCCCTCTTAGCAAAAGCCATTGTCTATAGGTCATTCTGCAAAAAGCTACTCTCAATCAACGGCCTTTGTAGGTAAGACAAACTGAAAATTTGACTTCAAAAATGAGGGAGGAGAGAAATAACCAAATATCACCACGTGTGCTTGAAGGAAACAAACTGCTTTGTTTTGTTTGTCACGTGAGCCCATGGTCCTACAGCCCTGGAGTGTCACAGTTGGAAAGGACCTTCTCTTCTCCAGCCATCACCCACCCGTCCAGTATTTGAATCTCAGAACCATGGGCTCTGCCAGCACTCAGGTGCCCCCGGGACAGGATGCTCACTGTCCACCCTGAGAGAGCACGTCAGAAATGCCTTCCTGATATGGAGCTGAAATCTGTCTACCTAGAGCTGACCCCCACTTGGGCTAGTTGTTGGGTCCCTGTAGAGTAGGCGCGAGGCCTTCAAAGGTCACTGTCCTGTCACCCCAGGTCATTTTTTCTTCAGGCAGCACCTCCTTGGCTTGTTTTCTTATACCGCAAGTTGGCCATTCTGGTCATTCTCTGATCCTGCTTCCGTGTGACTCTCTGCCTGTGATGCCTGCACTGCAAAAGGTAACTGAAGACTGTTGCCACCGCGTCACACTCTATGTAACTCGTATTGAACTCACTGTCAACCACATCCTTGAAATCATTTTCACACATGCTGTGCCTCAGCCACATCTCGCTAGTCGTAATAATTATAGTAATTAGTCTTCACATTTGTGAGACTTAGTATAACATGAAGGTTAAGAAGCCGGGCTCTGGAACCAGATTGCCTGGGTGGGAAGCACTCTACAAAGAACCATCGAATTGTTAGTTGTCACCATCCTGATCATCGTCATGACCACTGTGCTGAGCACTTTGCCTCTAGTAACTGTTTAAATCCTCGCGACATCTTCCTGAGGGATGGGCTGTCTTATCCCAATTTGGTAAGTGAGGAAATAGAATCTCAAAATCTTATGTCTTGTGCCCAAGTTCAGAGTTACAGTCTAAACCTAGTCAGTATCCCTTGGTTTTTGTTTTGTTTTTTGGGGACACAAGTACAGGAACTTATCTGTTGCTGCTATTCATAAATTGCATCTTCTTGTAATCAGTGCTTTACCCCAACTTTGCACTGTCTTTGGGATTTCTGGTTCTGTCATCCTAAGTGAACTGCCTCCGAACTTCATGCTTTCTGTTCTAGTTTGAGAAGAATACCTTCTCTGTCTCCATCTAGACCATGCACAGATCAGAGGTCACTGGACACCTCCCTGCAGATCCTCTTACGGAGTTCAGGTGCTCCATCTCCCAAAGCTCCCTGTGCCACCAGCCTCATCACCCTGTCAGAGAAGCAAAGGAGGTGGCTGGGAATCACTAGTATGTACATATATCAGCATCTGGCTCCTGGGGAGCATGCTTCCTCTTCCCTTCTAGGTCTCCATTCCAGAATTCTTCCCAGGACAGAGAGCAGCTCCTAAAGTTGTAGTCTGTGGAACTGACCTGCTGGGCAGGGCCAGATACAAAGCGTAAGTAGAATGTAGAGTCTGCAGAACCACGTACCAGAGAAAATAACCACTGCGTGATGCCGACAGTGAAATCTAGGAGGCCAGCCTCTGACTCCACTTATACAAACACGGGCCTTCCATGTTCCGACTAAACCACAGGAAGCTGAGCAGCCCTGGTGGGGCCGACATTTCTGTGTAGGAGGAGCTTAGGGCAGCAGTTTCTTTAGAAGGGAAACTAGGGCATGTCTTGAAACTTCGATTGTATGTTTATCTGGGGCAGTTTGCGAGCAGGGGGAGCACTGATGGAGATCAGAGGGGCTGAATCGCCCGCTGCCTGAGCTGCTGTGAAGCAGCAAAACAAGCATGCAGGAACATTCTTCTGCCCCAGTGTGTTCCCCTTTTGAAATCATCAAGCAAACCCCATCTCTCTGTGCGGTCATGCAGGAGGGCTGTCCCTCACACGCGAGAGCGGTTAGCAGCCATCGGCAGACTGAGCCCCATGGAGCCAGGAGGATTTGGGGAAGGCAGTCGTGGTCTCGCAGATCCACATCCAGCCCGAGCAGTGTGCCTGTCCCCAACATGCCATGAAAACTGAGGGGACAAGTGAGGGCGCTCCAGCCAGAAATGGAAAATGCCTCTGACCTTAACGAAGTGAGCCCTTGGTATGGCCTCGAATGGCTGTGGAAAAGGCCTGATTCTGACATCTTCTCGTCAGGAAAACACAGTAAGGGCATGGACTCAAACCCTGACTGCGTAGGTTTAAATCCTTACCAGCTCTGTGATCTTGGATAATTTATTGAACCCCTGCAGGCCCCATGTGTCACGTGGAAGTAATAATTCGAATTGTCTCATTAGTTGTAGATATTAAATGAGGTAATACATGTAAAGTGCTCAGAACAGTTCCTGGCATTTAGCGAGAACTTTGTAAGTATTAATTATCATTATCACCACCATCATCATCATTGACACCAGTTATTGAGTGTTTGATACGTACCAGACACTGCGCTAAGCACATGCATGCATTAGCTCATTGAACTACCTTATGAAGTAGGTGCTATGTTTCACTTATGGCTCAGCTGAAGAAACAGACATTTGGCGAGGTCAGGTGACCTGCACAAAGTTAAACAGGTAAGCGATTGGTGAAGTCAAGATTTGGAGCCAAGTTTCCCTAACTCCAAAGTCTATGCTATTATCACCCTGGGCTACAGTTCATACTAACAGCTACATTACTACTTTCTACAGACTGGGCACAGTGCTGAGCACTTTACATGCCTTATCTTCTTGAATTTTCATAATCCCATGAGGTAGATACTCTTGTTATCCCCATTTGACAGATGAGGAAAGTAAGGTTCAGAAAAGCTAAGTTACCTCCAGATTTTTACAGCAAAGAAGGCCAGGATTTAAATCCAGGCCTGCCTAACTCTAAAATCCACTAAGTTTGACTGTCAAACAGGTGAGCAGGATGCTCCTGGGAGGCTGATGACAGTAATTGGTGATCATGACACCTGATATCCACTGCAACCCAGGGGGACACAGTTTGCCTAATCAGCCCCATTTTCTGAGCTGTCATTAGGGGCAATTTCCACTTTCTCTGATGCTTCATTTTCCTGCAGTTTCTAAAAGCTGTTGATTTGCTCCAATTAAGACAGGTGTCTGTGCCTTTCACATGCTAATTTGTTGTACGTGCTGCAAGAATATGGAGGAATCATAGATAACCCAGAAGGAGGCGCTGATGTATTATGCAAAGCCTTTGCCGAATTGCAATCAGAGGAATCTGCTGCATTTCTTGACCAAACACCTGAGATTATGTGACTGCGTCATTCCACGTGTGCATTTCAGTGTCAGGTTACAAGAAGGCAACTTGTTTGGTGATGAGTAGCAGTATAGGCAGAATATACTCATCAACCTGTAGATCAGTGATTCTTAACCAGACACACGCATGGCTGGGCTTCAGAGGGCCTGGGAACATTCTCTATGTGTGTATGCATTTTCCTGGAGAGAGAGCCCATAACTTTCATAATATTCTCTAAAGGAGTCCATGACTCAAAAACCAGTTTGAAGTCTATGGTTCTAGATCTAAAAATCACTGAGAGAGGAAACTTCAAAAAACAAAACACCTGAATTCTTTTTTAATGAAAATGGCAATGCTTCCCGGAGGCAGGAATGCACCTTCTTTATGCTATGATGAACAATTGTTCTCTGTATTTCTGGGGAGTGTGTGTGTGTGTGTGTGTGTGTGTGTGAGAGAGAGAGAGAGAGAGAGAGAGAGAGAGAGAGAGAACTATGTTCCAGGTACTGGCCTAGAGATAGGACCTCCTTCATAGCCTTATCACAACTAAACCTCACACTGTCTGTATTAGGTAGATACCAATATTCACTCTATCTTACAAATGGGGAAACTGAATACTACAGAGGTGCAGAAACTTACCCAAGGTCAGTTAGTAAGTCTGCCTAAATCCTAAGATGTCTTACATAAGTTTGTAATCAAAATATAAGATAAATCATAGACAATGATTTTTAAATAACATACTTAATATTTTTTCGGTTTCTTTCTTAAGGGAGAAAAAAATTATCGGAGAAAACATTTTCCCACCCACCCCCCGCAATTTTTTTTAGAAAGTCTATGCCAGATTTTCTTTCCCTTTTCTCTTTTCTCAAAACAATTTTTGTTATTATAAACAGAACTTACCTATGCTGAGGACTGTCTGGCGGGACTATGATTTTATTCCTGCCCTTGTTACTGGGTTGCGTGAAGATGAGATAGAAAGGGGACCTGCCAGGAAGGAAAGGCCTAAAAATGAATGAACGTGGTGATTCAGTGACTCTTGGCAGTGACCATCTGTTTATCTTCTCAGAGTCAGGCACTGGGGCCACCAGGCAGAGAAAAGAGCTATTTCAGATGACAGGAAATTAAAGGTTTGAATTAAAATTCACCCCAGGTGAATTTTTCTCAGTCAGCCACTGAGAGAGTGTTTGTGCCCAGATGTTACAGAAAAATCTATGTCACTGTTGCCAGTGTTTGATCAGGAGTTCACAAAGGCTAATTCACCTACTACTCCATATCCTAAGTCTTTTGCCCCCCAAATGGTCAGTTAGGAGCCCATAGGATATGTGTAGTATATAGAGGGTACCAAAAAAAATGTATACACATTTTAAGAAAGGAAAAAACTGTAATAAAATTGTAATACTCAACATATACCAATAACAAAAGATGAATACAAGTCATGTGTATACATTTTTTTGGCACCCCTGGTATATTCATCCTGCCTGTGCCCCAAACACAACTTCACAGGTGACAGGAGTCCATTCCTGTGTTCGTTCTGCCCTGTGCCTTGTCCAGTGAGCCGATCCTGACTTATCCTTCAAGGTTAGGCTCAGGTCACCTTTCCTGACCCCCATGCTTCCGTTAGGCGCTGTTCCACCAGAGCTGCTGACTGCCACTCTCATTGCCTCTGTCACACTCTCCTATAAGCTTTTATTTCTTGTGTGTCTCTTTCACCAGGTTCTAGACTCTCTAAGGTTAGATTAATGCCTGGTACATAAGAGATGCTCAAAAATAAGTAAATTAACCGATTTGTATTTGTTTCTTTCCCCCATCCAAAAGTAATTGCAAGGATAGGTGTCCTTAAGGTAGAATCATTTAAAGGCTCTTTGATGTTAAAAAAGGAGAAGAGGCGCATCAGCCTCCCGTCAGGACTTGGCAGTTAGTGCCAAGAGGTGAAAGCAGCCTTCGGCAGCATGCTAGTAGTTATCTGTTGCTATACGATCCATTACTCCAACACTTCATTTATTGTCTCTCATTGTTTCTGCTGGTCAGAGATTTAGATAGCACATGTCTTGTGTCTGCACATGACGTGTACAGCCTCTGCTGGAAGATTAGAGCAGGGGCTGGCACCACCAGAAGGCTCATTCACTCATGTGTCTGGCTATTGGTTGAGGACCTTGTAGGGACTGTCAGCCAGCCCACTCCACACAGGCCCTTACAATACAATTGAGCTCCTTAGCAGCTGGTTCCAAGAGCAGATGTCCTGACAGAGAGAGAGCCAGGCCAAAGCCACTCTGTATTCATAACCTGACCTCAGAGATCACATAGCATCACTGCGCCGCATTCTATTGGTTGAGGCAGTTACAAAGGTCTAGCCAGGTTTAAGGGAGGGAACCAAGGCTCTACCTCTCAGTGAAGGAGTGTTGAGTTGTAGGCCCATCTTTAAAAAATGCTATCAGCCATAGGCAGTGATGCGGAAAAGGTCAAGTTCTTCATAATAGAATATGTGTAAGAAGCCTTTGCCCATTTCAGGGAAAGTCTGACTGCAGGCACCACTAAGGACCCACTTGAGGTTACTGTCATGAACTTTGAGGGAAACCAGTAGCTGCATGGTGGCAGCTGTGGGGGTGGGAGGGAAGGATATGAGATACGAGGTCTGACTATTAGGTTCGCGAACTCATCCTAGAAAAAGTGCTACGTACTTCATTGCTGAATATCACTGTGGTCACCTTCAAAGTCCTCCCCTTGGGAAGCTATGCACCCATGCCAGTGCCTAGTCCACCCTTCAAAGCAATTTTGGACTCTTTTTCTGGAATGGCCATCAGAGCTGTCATCGTATTACCCTTGATGTCCTGAATGTCATCAAAATGTCTTCCTTTCAATATTTCCTTTCTTTTTGGGTAAAGAAAGAAGTCATTGGGGGCCAGATCAGGTGAGTAGGGAGGGTGTTCCAATACAGTTATTTGTTTACTGGCTAAAAACTCCCTCACAGACAGTGCCTGTGAGCTGGTGCATTTTTGTGATGCAAGAGCCAGGAATTCTTGGCGAAAAGTTCAGATCGTCTAACTTTTTCACGCAGCCTTTTCAGCACTTCCAGATAGTAAACTTGGTTAACTGTTTGTCCAGTTGGTACAGATTCATAATGAATATCAAAAATGGTTAGCAACATCATTGCCACAAGTTCACGAACCTAATTGTCAGACCTCATATGAATCAAGGTAGATGGATTTCATGAAGGCAGTGAGTTTTTCCTTTACTTCCAGGGGACAGGTAATTATAACTGCCAGAAATGCAAATAGAAAGAAGATTGAATGCCTCGTGACAGATATCTGGAATATTAGAGTCCTGTTTCTAAGTATGAGGTCTATATCATCTTATTGCAAGAAAGAGGCAGCTTTACTGGCCAGTGACCCTCATATGACCTCTCTTTGTTGAGGTCATCGATAGACCCCCTTTCAAGTCACTTCTCATTCCTTGTTCACTGTCGCTCCAACACCACTCTTGTCATAATTCTTGATTATTCCATGATCCATATTGATGATACTCTGACCTCTCAGCTCCGTGACATCCTTTCTTCCAACTATCTTACTCTCCATTCTTTTCAGCTACTCACTCCTGTGGTCACTGGGTCATACCCTTGACTTTGTCATTACCTCTTATTGCAGCCTTCCATGATCACTACTTAAGATATTTATCAACTCCAATAATTCTCTAATGCCACAAGAATCCACAGTCTCTTGAACCTATCACCTTTTCACTGTCCCTCACTTTCTCATGACCCCCCCACACCACCACCACCAAATTAGATCAAAGTCCATCATTAAAATCACCCCTTTGCATATGCTCTCAACTCGCTTGTCCATTCCCTCTTTTTTGTATTTTCCTAACAAAACCCAATCTTGATTAATCCCACTCTCTCCACCATGCAGCTACTGGTCTCCCTCTAAGTTCAACCTCAAGTGGGTCCTTAGTGGTGCCTGCAGTCAGACTTTCCCTGAAACGGGGAAGTAGAACTGCCGCCTCAGGCCGCTCCTCTACCCCTGAGCTGTAATCCCATATCTTTGGGGCAGAGCCTAACACCTGCCAGGCACTGCTGCTCAGACCTTAATGCACACCCAGCCAACCTTCAGAAGAAGAAATTCTTATCAGAATATAGCTTCTCCTTGCCAACCCCCCAGCTTCTGGTGGCTTCAAAACCGAAGTCTGGTGATGTGACATCCTCTCTGAGGGCAACCTTTCCATTTCTGCTTCATTTTCTGTACACTCAGCATCGCTGAAAGAGCTATTCTGACATCTCCTTCTATTCTTATTACCAAAGCACAAACTCACATATGCCGATAAACCAAAGTTATAACTGCATGTTTCTTTTTCAAATTCTTAGTGAGAAAAATCAAGAACACTTGGGGGTGGGGGTAGAAAGGGCTGTAACCAAGTCACTCTAGAGGGAGGTTGAAAGCGCCTGGAGAATTTAACACTATGAAGATGTGTCACCTTGGGCAAGTCCCTTTAGCTATCTGGGTCCCAACCTCACCATCTGCAAAGTGAGAGAACTAGATAATTCCTAAGTTCCTTTCTAGATCCTTCATTCTGACTTGGTCACAGGATGCTACAACATTCACAGTTGCCCCTGGTTTTCCTGCCTCTACTTCATTCATTCATCTATTTTTCAGTCAAGTAAACACTCTGCTTCATACCCAGAAGGTGCAAAGATAAATAGGATACAATCTTTGCCATCTAGGGACTCACATTCTTTATAGACAAATAGTTTGACATAATCCCATTATTGTGCCATAATGTGATGCATGTTTTGGGGAAAGAAGGTACAAAGTGTGATGGGAACAAAGAAGAAAAGGGGATGAGTTCTCACTGTGGAGGTTACTGTCCTTCGCAGAGGAAATGGCATTAGAGAATATTCTTAAATGATTCACTGGGCTTTGCCAGAGTGTGGTGGCAGTAGGGGGCACAGAAAGGACAGTCCAGTTATGAGAAAGGGCCCAAAGACTTGGCGAACCTGGGGGACAAATTCCAAGTTTTCCACATACCTGACCATTAGGCACATGAACGGAATGTATCAGGGCGTGAGGCTGAGAAAGAGGAACTTTTTCTCTTGTTTTCTTCTCATTTAGCAAAAATCTCATTTAAGAATTATCCCAAGTTTCTCATTTTTAAAGTCAGGGCTTCTCTGCCATTCTTGACATGTTAGCCTCTGCTCTGTGTTTTATATATATTTGTTATACTAAATTTGGCCCGTTTATTTATGCCATCCTCCTGAAGATGTCAAGCATATCATTTATTAAATATGTGCATGTCATGTATAAGGCAGCAAAGGATAGCAGTTTCAGTTTACAGAGAGAAAAGCTAACATCAAGAGAAATAAGGAATCTTGACTGGCCTGGACAATCACATTGGAATTGTCATAAAGGTTACATTTTGAATCAAGTACAGCTTTAAGAAGAGCTAAATATTATGAACACCATGTAAGGTTAGGGAAGAAAGCATAACGTAAGTTAGCATTCAGCATATGGGTTGATAAGATTAAAATCTTGAGCTCATGAGAATAGCTGCTTCTTTTTCCTGAGGAAACAGCGTTGCCTCTTTAAAAGTCACTGGAGGAGGTGGCTGATCACCCAGACGTCACAGACACTAGTGCCCAGGTGCGTCACTGCCATCCAGGGTTTGGCTTTTGGCCTTAGAGATCCGACAACTTCAACTATTAATTCTCCCCAAATGGATCAGGGTTTAGAGGACTGACTCGGATCAGACGAGGTGGATGTTTAGAAAGCAAGATTTTTATATTGTGTCTCTAGCACCATCTACTGGTAAACAAAAGTGCCCTTGTTAGAATATTTCAAGTCGAAAGTGTCAATAACCCAACTCAGGTAGCAAAGAGGAAGGAGAAAAGGGGAGAAAGGAGAAGCTCAGATTCTAAGAAACAGAAAATCAAGTATATTATATTAAAGGGTAACCACGAGAACAAAAATACGAACTTTTTAAAATTATCATAAACACACACACACACACACACCACAAACAGACCCTATAGCAAAAGATTTTTAAAAAGCAACACCTAGGATTCACAAAAACAGAGAGCATACCATAAAACATAATGACAGAACTAAGAACACTTAGATCACATGTATGTCATATTAATGCCATATAACTCCCCTATTAAACAAAGTCTCCCAGATGGAATCACAAAGCAAAACCCAATGGAATGCTGTGTGCAAACCAAGTGACTCAGAAAGGTTGAAAATATGAGAATTCAAAAGCGAACCAAACAAGTAAAAGCCAAAGTAGCAAGGAGTGTCAATCCTAACATCAGTACAGGCCTTTTTTCAGGATCAAAACATGAAATTACATAAGACACTTTGTAATGATAAAGCATGCAGTTCACAGTGAAGGTTCACCAAACTATGACCATATCCAAACCCATGAAGAAAACCTCAGCAGTTTCCCAAAATATAAGTAATACAGCCAATACTGACCAAGAAATGTTTTGACTCTCTCTTAATGATTCTTGGATCAAAAAGGAAATCAAACTCTGAAACTAGGAATATCTAGAAAAATCACTAAATAATATAATTACAGTATATAATGGAAACATACACATAATATATATTGGGATATATAATAAATGGAAATATTATAATATACATAGTACTATAATTCTATGTAATGGAAACTCCTACATGTGATATAAAGTATTGCTCAGAAAAATTTAATAACACTGAAAACTTATATTAATTTTTAAAATGTGAAAATAAATGAATTAGGCAAGCTATTTGAAAAAGAACAAAATAAACCCAAGACAGCAAAAGAAAAATTAATAAAAGCAGAAGTTATGATTTTGAAAAGAGGAGACAAAGTTAGTACTCATAAATGAAACCAAAAGCTACTTCACTGGAGGAATAAAAGAAAGCCAATAAAGTCGATAAAGCATTAGCTAACCTATTCAATACACAAAATTAGAAATGAGCTGTGGAATCTAAAGAACAGAATAAATGAACAAACAAAACAGAAATAGATTCATAGATACAGAGAACAAACTGGGTGAGAGAGGTGAAGGGATTAGGAAGCCCAAATTGGTAGCCACAAAAAAGTTACAGGGAAGTGAAGGACAGGATGGGCGATATAGTCAGTAATGTTGTAAAGACTATGTAGGGTGTCAGATGGGTGCTAAACTTACCGGGGGATCACTTCATAAATTATATAAAGGTCTAAACACTGTGCTGTACAACTGAAACTAATATAAAATAATACTGAATGTCAACTATAATTTCAAAAACATGCATATATATGGTCACAGGATGTAACGTACAGCATAGACAATATTGTCGATAGCTGTGTACAGGGCCACACGGGTAGTCTCCTTGCTGTGGTTATCATTTTGTGAGGGGTGTAAATGTCTAGTCATTATGTTGTTTTATATACCTGAAACTAATAAAATAAATAAATGAAAGAGAATCAGGGAAGAATAAAGACCTACAGAGCAAAAAGAAAAAAAAAATCAATGAGATAGGAGTTTGCTTTGGCAGACGACACTAAATTAAGTATGTTTAAAAAAAAATAGAGATGAGCATAGGTACATAACATAGACAGATGAAAGTGAAAGGATCATAAATTATTTCCTCTCTCAAGCCTTTACAAATAAATATGAAAGTAATATAGATGAAATGGACAACTTTCTAGGAAAATATTAATTTGTAATCGTGACCCCCCACCGAAAAGAAGTTTTAAATAGACAGATTATTTTAGAGAAAAATATGAGTGCCTACACAGCTGTCTAATGAAATACCTAGGAAAAATTATAGCACAACCTCCCAGATAAATTGAGTGAAAATATTAAGATGGAAACAGGCTACATACTTGAGTGTGCGCTGGGTGTGTACTCAGACTCTTGGAATCCTTGATTCTCTGGAAGCAGACATGAGTAAGAGGTAACAGTGGTTGCTTCTGTTAAAGGAAACCGCATCTGTGGGGAACACACAAGAGAGAAATTCTTCTCGTTATATATAGTATTTTGTACCTTTTACATTTGTTGCCTTTTAAATTGATTACTTGTACGAATATTACCTATTCAAAAATTCTTTTTTTTGTAAAAGTAGAACAAAGGCAAGGGAAGTGGAAGCTTTTTAAAGGATGGTTTCAAAAAGAATGTTACTTAATTTTTCCTAAAGCTGACTCTGGTAGAAGAGGATTCTTTTGTGTGCTTTCCAAATTCCTGTTTGTACGTGGACACTGGACTCTAGGATGGTGTCAGCCAGGCCTGTGTCTCCCTTGGGTGCTTGAGAACCCAGGCATCCGTGTGTGAACTACAAAGACACCAGTTCTCAGCAGCTAGGAAGACTATATTTCTGAACAGCAGCTCAGAGTTTAAGGAAAGGATGCCTTCTTAGGCCCAAAGACAGGAGGCGGATGTTTCCTCTGTGTTTAGAAACCTACAAAAGCAGAACCCAATGCCTTCATTGGCTAAAAGGTCTCATTTTATTTACTTATTTTTTGTTAGGGGTAAGATACACGTTTCTGTTTTTTTCTTAGCCTCCTGAGATTTCAGCCCCACTTTGCGTGCTGTATCACTCCCCTAAAAATAAAGTTCCTAAAATACCTCCTCCATCTGACTTCAGGAAAGGAAAAAGTAATTCTCACCCTAAAAGAGTGTGTTAACTACCTAAGGTTCGTATTTACCTTTAAAATATATGACACAGTTCTGGGACAGTAAGAAAACTTTCAAAGGGACTAAAGTGTATCATCGTGCAAGGCCCTGAAATACAGCCCCTCTCCTCTTTCCCCCTCAAGAAAGAATGGCCAGAGTGCTTCGGCTGCTGCAGAGGATCCTGGCTTCTCTGTGCTTGCAGCAAGATCCTAGGACCAGAGGCAGGGGGACTCCTCACTCCAAAGTGGGGGAGTAGGGGTGGCAGCGTGTACCTCTGCTATCATCTGTTCCTGAGGTTTTCCAGCTGAGCTGCTCAGAGCCCAAACTCTCTTCGCTCAGGCTTTTATATGTGTATTTTATAGTGTGTGTGTGTGTGTCTGTGTGTGTGTGTGTGTTGAACTTCCTCTAATGATTCCCTCCGAAATAAAGAATTCTGCAGGAAGTGGGTGGGGGTTGAAAGTTAGTGATTTACTCCAACTTTTCTTCATTGTACTGATGAAAAAACCCAGGCTCAGAGAAGGGATTTCATTATCTAAGTTAATCTTTCTCTCTTCATCTGAGGCATTTCTCTCTCTCTCTCTCTCTCTCTCTCACTCCCATGCTCCCTATCATCTGTATTCAAGCTATTTCCTCCACATCTTCAACCTTCCTCAACCATTCAACGTAAAATGATCTCACCTCAAGCCTCAGCTCCACCACTGCCATTTTTTCACCCATGAACTCTCCCATCTGCCCCCCTAGGCCGACCCAGTCACACTGCCTGTCTTCTTTCTTACAGTATGCCACTACTGGAACATTCTTCACACTGTGATTATGAGTGGCTCATCTGCCCATTCCCTCCTCCAGACTGCAAGCATGGTCCATGTCTCATTCATCAGTGTAGTGTCCCTGCCCAGAGTGCCTGGCATACAGGAGGTGTTTAATAAACGTTTATCGAGCAAAAGTGTGACCAGCTGAATGGTTCCTACTTTGTTACTCTGGCTCTAACACATTCCAAGGATGTGCTGGCAGAGAAGAAGGAATGGTGCCGTGAAGTAACTGGTTTGCTCTCTGGGCTTCCTCACTTCCTTAACTGAACCAAATTCAAAATCTTTGTGTACCCTGTTTGAAATGTCTCAGCCTAGCATCTAGGGAAGAACAGCGCTGAGAGTAAGGAAGAGAATGAAAGGCGATAAAGCAACGGCGCACAATTTTCGGAACAATGTAAAACCCATATTACAGCCTCGTGGCAAACATGCCTAGAGAACTGTCTGTTAAGAAACGCTCCCTCTGCCTTCACTCTCTTGTTGAAATGACTCACAAAATACCCCGATTTCTCTTTTTCGCCCACAAAGCCCTGTTTACTTTTTCAGTAGTTTTAGTACAGTGGAGTATGTGGCAAACTATTTGTACATGTTTTATCAACTCTAAGATGCTATCAGTTATAAAGTTCACCATTATTTCCATACCATGAAGAAAGAAAAACCTGCCAGTTAAATCATGACATGTGATTTCAGAGATTTTAAAATCTGAAAAGGAGTGTCTTAAATTGATGGAATCCAGTATGTCTATATCACTGGTTGTCATTTGATATCAAATGATGTGGGTCTCAGTTTCCTCGTTTGTCACATGAGCAGTCTGGACCGATGAGCCCTGAGAACCCCTTCTGGTCCCAAGACTCTTGAGTTCTGTAACACCATGAAGGGTTGCGTGCTGACCACCGAGACGGGGCGCCTGTTCGTGTTCCTTCTGTGCTCTGCCTTTTAAGAGTTGAGGGTCCTCACATTGCAGTGTCCACCTTCAGGACCCCTCACCCATCCATGTCATGGTGAGAGGCTTCAGGATGTCCCGCCTTGATAAGAACCAAGATACTGCTCTTAGAGCTTGAGGAATCTGGCTTACACACACACGCACACACACACACACAATGCTTGCTGACTGGAACTTCTCCAGGAATCACTCCTGGAGACACAAAGCTTTCATTCAAAATATTGAATCTAAAACTGGTAAATAGTAGAGTAATCATACATCCCAGTTTGCTCTGCACTGTCCCAGTTAACTCATTTGTCCCGGTGTGTTATGATGAACAGCCCCCACTCCAGTGCAGCGTGTGTCTACAGGCTCATCGGGGAAGTGATTGGAAAAGAATGGTTGCCCGTGTTCCTTAGGCTAATAATGGCCGACAATGGTTTGAGAATCGCTAATCTCAGGGACATTTTTAGTGTCTGGGTAGCCACTGCCAGGTGCTAACGCTTGGTTATGAACCCTGGGATATTTCAGCACTAAAGTAAGAAATGTCAACACGGTGATTGACTCAGTGGTTAGGACAACTGTCACCCTTTATCCAACTTAGCCCTTCATGGAAATTATGTTTCCTTGACTTTTTTGTACTTTTTTCACACTTGAATGATTCTGAATGTTATTGCTACTGCCTCTTGCCATCAGTAGTATCTTACAGGTAAGTAAATCCAATAATTCATTCTCCTTAGGAACTGGGCTCTCATCTCCTTTACAAATTGAAATGAAGGCTGAGAGGGTAGAACCAGTGGGTCTTTAGAGCACCGTATTTGATTTGGCATTTATCATCCTGTTTTTCTGCCTTTTCCTACCAGGAGAAGTTGTACCCGTACAAGGAACTGCATTTGACATGAGGAAGCCAGTGGAGCTTGGAAAACACCTGCAGGAGTTTCACATCAATGGCTTTGACCACAATTTCTGTCTGAAGGGATCTAACGAAAAGCATTTTTGTGCACGGTAGGTACTTTTCACTTCATGCCTCTGTCGGGAAGAAGAGATAGCAACCCCTACTTGGGGAGCTTTTCCTCTGGCCATATCAATACCAGTTACTATGCTACAGAGTCCATATACAATATCCCATGTATTTTCAAAACATAGTCCACAGGTGAGCTTTGTAGAATTCCTTCCCTTCCCCCCCATACCATTTTCCCCAGCCCCCGCCTGGCATCCTGTCTCTCTTTGCTCCCACTCTCCTCCACTGTGTGTTTTTTAGAGCCCATTTTTTGTTAGAAGCCTTACTTCTGGAGCCCTCTGTGCTTTCTTGACTTGTGACGTTTTCCCTACACACGTCCATGGAAGGTTGGAAGCTGTGCTTGTCTGACACTGCTCCCACCTCCACCGTGGGCTGCTGGGCATTTGTGTGCACGCTCTCTCCTCCTCACTCTGTGAATCCCTCATCTCATCCACCTCATCTCTGTGAATCCTTGCCTCTACCCCCCCCCACCTCATGCCATGCTTGGCACTAGCAAATAATCAATACATGTTTGTAGAATGAATGGTTTTTCAATCATGCAGAGAAAATGATTCAAGCTCTAGTAGAAAGAGAACTTCAAAAGCCTTCTTTCCCTCAGAGCCTGAGCACCAATCCCAGTGGTGTTCTCCCAGCTCAAGCCTGCTTTCCTCCTCTGCGCTTACTCACTGTTCACATTTCTCTTCCCACTGCACCCACCTGAGGAGACCTCCTGCCTTCTCTCCATTATTCACCTCTAGGCCCTCCTCTTCCCAAACAGCTTTCCCTGAACCTCTTGGTTAACTATGCATTGTGGGGATGTTTTACTTCTCGGTGAGACTGAGAGACGCAGGCCTTTTTTATCTATATCCTTTTGACACCAAGTACAAGACTAAGTAGGTGCTCACCTCTGTAGAGAACTGGTTAGAAGAAAAAAAAAAGGAAATAGTGAACCTAGCAGAAACCCCCAGCAGATCCATTCTAGGCGGACAGCTGACTAGAGCACAGCTTGCTTTAGCTGCTTTGACTTAGAAAAGCATCTCTTCTCTTTCAAAAGACAGAACTGCTTGTTTCACCAGGCCAAGCAGAGAGCTCCAACTCTTTGAGAAAGAATCCCAGCCCCCTCCAGGACCCTAAAACTGCCTCTCTCCAACCTGGCTACCACCAACATACATACATACACCCCTGAGTCTGTTTTGTCCTTACCCAATGAAGCCAAGATCAGAGTGATAAGTTGACACACACAAACACAAAGTCTGTTTTGTCCTTACCCACAGAAGCTAAGATCAGAGTGACAAGTTGCTACTGAAGACCGTTAAAACCACCTGCTCATGCCTCACCTATGAGGCTATAAGAATTTCCCGTGATGCTCTTTCTAACTTCGTCTCCTCCATGTATCTTGTCCCAGCTCTGTGGCTGGGTCTGATTCCTATAGCAAAGCTGCTTCCAGTGTTTATCTGTCCCTGCCTGCTTTTCTGCCCTGGACCTATGTATATGTGGCTTGGTTTATCTCCAGGGTCCATCATGCTGGAAGCGGGCGGGTACTGGAAGTGTACACCACCCAGCCCGGGGTCCAGTTTTACACAGGCAACTTCCTGGATGGCACACTGACGGGCAAGAGTGGAGCAGTCTATCGCAAGCACTCGGGTTTCTGCCTCGAGACCCAGAACTGGCCTGATGCAGTCAATCAGGTAAAGCCGCCCATCAGACGGGGTTGTGTTCAAGGTTACACTACACGATAGAGGTCACGACACTCAAGTCAGGTCTGTATGATTCAAAACTCCATGTGCGTTCTCTTCTCCATGTCATGCTACACAGAGAAAACACTCGGCCGAGTTACTAGCATGGCATTGATGTGGTTTTTTAAAATCTCTTATTTGGTACCTTCAAATCTTCATTCAGTTTAATATTTCTCCTTATCAATACCTACTCATTTTCTGCGACTCCACTTTTAAGATGACCCTGCATATCTTCTTTTCCTTCTGCTTCCTCATAACTTTTTCTAGCTGTTGCCTAGAGTAATGCTCTACAAAGCGCCAGCCTACAGGACATTTACAGGCTGCACCAGAATGTAAATCAACACACTGCTTCTTTAACCCAGAAAGTCTTGCTACGATAAAGTGTGCTTAGTGATGTAGTTGACTTTCCTTCTGGCTCAAGTTTTTTATCTCACTGCAAACCAACAACAAACAGTTCTTACACTAACATCTGGTTCACAGAGCTGGTCTAAAGACCAATCCAGAAGCCATCCTGGCTAAGGGTGCAGCCTGGGCCGGCAAAGTGTAACCTGTGCTGTTTTCGCCTTCACAGCCCCACTTCCCTCCTGTGCTGCTGAGGCCTGGTGAGGAGTATGAGCACACCACCTGGTTCAAGTTTTCTGTGGCTTAAGGAAGTGTAAAGACATGACCTGCTCCCGAGCCAGTCTGGGAGCCCCTGCAGCAGCCTGTCTACTGTTTAGAAAGGAGATGAAAATTTAGACGCTTTAAAAGTGATCCTGTGAATTAAAATCATACCAGTGGTAGATGTCATGATGATCAGTCTGAATATTGATTTCCTTCTCCAATGACTGGCTCCAGGCCAAGTCTAATGACCAACTCTATTCTCTGTGTAATCAAGCCCTAAGCCCTCACCCTAACCCAAAAATGGTACATAGGCCCCTTGTACTGTGTTGGCTCTCTCTCTCCACGTTGCCTCTTTCTTTTCTACTTTTCACCCCTCCTTCCTTTGAGCCTACTCTCTCATTTCTTTTCTTTTTCCTACTCCTTTACCTCAAATCATCTTGCCCTTGTGCAGCACTTTGGAGTTTTAGTTTATACTATTATATACTAGCAATCAGTTGAAATAAAAACAAACAAAAAACACCTGCACCTTTAGAAGACTCTCAGTTCCTTCACTCATCTTTAAATCTGTTAGGCATGGACCTTTGGGAAATGGACTAAGTATATGGTATGTTCTGGATTCTTCTATGCTCTCCAGTACGACCCCAGCATCTTCCTAGAGGAAAGCTACCGAACTGGCAACCTACTGAGCTTCCCATATTTCCTCTTTCTTGGCAACAACAACAAACCATTTTATAAAATTCATTTCAGCATGAATTTCCCGAGTACTTATTTTGTACATAGTTCTCTGCTGAGTCTTTTAAAGGATTCAGGAGGTACTAAGATCAACTCTGTTCCCTCAGGGATATCACAGTCTCTCTGGGAGAGACAAAACTGATAGTAGCAATTAGATGATGCAGAATTACACCATGACAGAGCTTGGGAGCCCTGAACATGAACTTGGCTTCTGGCATTTACTACATGGGCAAACAGTCTAGTTTCATTTGGCCTCAGTTTTCTCACTTGCAAAGTACTTTGTTTTCCTCTATTCTAAAAAAAGAACTGTTTTTATAAGCCACGTCTAAAGTATCTTATCAAGTAAGGATATTCACCTTTAGGGCAGGTGAAAGAAGTTACTGGTATTTTAATTAGTTGTGTTAATGAAAGACAATAAAGAGGCTAAGTTTGATTGTCAAACTATAAATCTGATGAATAAAATTTTAGAGAAATTGATCTTTTGTGGCAGCAATGAGTGTATCCTTTTTCATGAAACACACACATAATAGAGAACTTTGATATGCTGGAAAAAAGACCCTCTACATAGTTATGAGATATGCAGAGTATGACAGCATGTGAGCATAATTGTGGTATTTTATGATGGAATCACTGAAGATGTCAGCAAGAAACAAATTTTACTGTCTAACACCTGGATACTTTGTTCATATTGAGGTTGTGAAAACAAACATGGTATTCAATATGAAAAACATCATATAACTACAGAGTTATTAAAGCCTTGTTGAAAGTGCAAATATCCACTAAAATGCAACACCACCCCCTCCAAGAATAAGTCTGCAGGCCCCCAGGAGTCCATGCTTTCTTTACCACACAACCCCCTACCCATACTAGACTAGTGCTGTATTAGAAATTCTGAGTTCTAATCCTTGTCATTGATTCAGTTCAATGATCTGTGAATTTCCTGTTTGTTTCAAATTCATAGGACATTTAGTTTTTATCATTAGCTGTGGGATTTTCATTTTTCCAGTTTCCACTCACTTTGCCTAACAAGGTAAGATGTAATATTAAATAACTGCACACATGTTGCTGTAAAGACTAAACTAAGATGGCATGTTGTGGACGTTGAATTGTGGTTGTTAGGTGACCAGTGACAGTCCAACCTTAGAAGACTAAGGGAAGTTAGTGCCAGTGAATCAATGGATAGTTTGCAAAAAGTAGAACAAGAAAGAATGCAGAATTACCAGAAGACAGAAAGGAAGCACAGAATATACCCTGTTCCCTAGCCACTTCCCATTATCAGTTGTAACCATTTTAAACAATTGAATCACCAGTTTGTAGTGGGCTATTTGGACAGTTTGACAGGAGTGCAATCCTTTTCCAGTCGAGGCGTTTATCTTCTCCAAGTTCCAACTTCAACTCAATTACTCAAACCATAATTAAAGTCTCAGATGCTTTGGGTAGCACTTCAGTTGTAGCTAAATAAGATAGTCAGCAAATCCTCTCCTCAAAAAAGCAACTATAATGCTGAAAAAAATGACAAAACAATTTTGGTGATCTGGAAACTGACCAAAAGCAAAATAATTTGAGATGTCTTTATGTTTGAAAAACTGCTGAACTTTGGGTCAGAACAGTGGGAAACTGACATTCTTGCCTGGGGCTGCTCCCTTTCCCCTGTTCCCGCCAGCTCAGTCACTGTGGAGGTTCTGCCAGGGCAAAACAGAACATGAGGACCTGCAGGTTGCTATGGTTGAAGGGAGTTCACTCAATTTGGAGTGGTGGGTGATAACCATGCCCCAAAATCTTTATCAAGAGAAGTAACAATCTTGGTGCTATGTGAGCACAACGCTAACAGCTCTATTAGCCTGAGGTTGCAATCATGGTTGAGGCAAGTAGATTTCTGGCTAATCAGGGGCTGCACACATGCATAGAAGAAACCAGAGAGGGTCCAAGCTATTCACACACTCCTGGCCAACTCTGAGGCTGCATGCTTGTGCAAAGAAAATTAAGAGGGATTCAGCAAAAAGTAAAAGCCAAGACAGACTTGAAAACAACCTAAACACTGAATTCACTCCCTACCTACAAACAGATCCATCAGCAAAGGGAAAAAATCTGACTGGTTGAGGTGTTTCGAACAACTTCTGTCCGGTTATGGGCTGACCACTAAGCTATGCAGACACAGAGCAACCCTCTAGAGAGCTGAGCTTAAAAATAAATATAAGAATGTTTTTTAAAATAACCAAAAAACTGAATAGAGATTATAAAAAACAATGCAAAATTTTGAGGTTGAAATATACAACAAATGAGAAGTTCACTAGATACGCTCAGAAGTAGATTCAAGATGGCAGAAGAAAGAATAAATGAACTTGTAGATTGATAGAAATTATTCAATCTAAAAAAAGAGATTGAAGAAAATGGGAGAGAACCTCAGAGACCTGCGGGACAACACAAAGCGCATCAACATATGTGTAACCGCAGTCCAAAAAGAAAAGGAAAGGGACAAAAAAAAAAAAATGTCAAAAAATAATTTGGGCACCAGATGGCTCAGCTGGTTAGAGCACGAGCTCTTAACAGGGTTGCCAGTTCAATTCCCACATGGGCCAATGAGCTGAGCCATCCACAACTAGATTGAAGACAACAAGCTGCCGCCTGGCTGCCAGTGGGGCAGCAGTTGACTCAGATGGTTAGAGCACGAGTTCTTAACAACAAGGTTGTCAGTTTGATTCCCACATGGGATGGTGGGCTGAGCCCCCTGCAACTAAGATTGAAAATGGCGACTGGACTTGGGAGCTGAGCTGCACCCTCCACAACTAGCTTGAAGGGCAATGACTTGACTTGGAGCTGATGGATCCTGGAAAAACACACTGTTCCCCAATATTCCCCCAAAAAAATTTTTTTAAAGAAAATAAATAAATAAATACAACTGGCCTATTCAATCATCCTAAAACTTAAAAAAATAATAATTTGGGCAAAGAAACTCCCCAAATTTGATGAAAACTGTTAGTCTGTACATCCAAGAAGCTCAACAAATTCCAAGAATGATAAATACAAAGAGTTCCCCACCTAAATATATCATATTTAAACTGCTGAATGCAAGAAAAAAAATGAAAGCAAGAGAAAAATTACTCATCACTACAGGAGACCAGCAATACAATTAATATCTGACTTCTCATCTCAAACAGTGGAGACCAGGAGGCAGTAGAATGACACAGTCAATGTGCTTAAAAACCAAGGATTCTGTGTCACCCAGAACTACTTGTCTAAAATAAAGGTGAAATACAAGGAGAGATCCAAGATGGCGAAGTAGATATACACTGTACCTGCTTCCTTCTGTGAACATATTAAAATTGCAGCTAAATTATAGAACAATCAACCAGGAGAACCATCTGAAGTCTGGCTGAACAGTACTTTTATAACTAAGGATATAAAGAAGACACGTCGAGACTGGTAGGAGGGGTGGAGATGCCAAACAGGCTGGCCCCAAACCTGTGTGTGATGGTTGAGAACTGGGATATCTCGGCCATAGAGGTTCCCTCCAGAGGAGCAAGACCCCAGCCCCACACCGACCTGCCCAGCCTGAAGTCCTTGTGCAGGGAAGAGGAGCCCCCCCCACACACACACACACACACGTGGCTGTGAAAAACAGTGGGAATTCCAACCATCTGGGTCAAACAGGAGGCTGCAGGAAACCCAGCCATCCTTGTAAAGGGACCGCACACAGATTCACTTGCTTGCAGGCACTCACCTTGGGCTCCAGCAGAGGGACAGTGACTTGGAGGGAGTCAGAGGCATAGAGGGAGCAGACTGAGGTGTGTGGTTTTGAGGATATGGCTAGAGGACGGTTGCCATTTTCCCTGTGTGGAATCCTCCTTCCGTGAGCCGTGCAGGCGGCTGCCATCTTTAATGTATTGAGCCCACCCCCTACGTTTACGGCCAAATCTGAATCTGGTTGGTCTGGTGAGCCCCAGGGCTCCACCCTGCTGACTCACTGGGACCTTACCCCACCCAAAGTCCCCAATGCTGGAGGTACTTTCTCAGCAAGCAGCCAGCCCCGCGTGCATTGCACTCTTTCTTGGGAAACTATCAGAGTCCACAGACTCCAGACGGGGGATGACTGGCCTCAGTGTGTTCTGAGACTTTTCCTAAGTAGCTCCAGGCTCAGTAATGGCACCAAACCAGAATCTATATTAACGTGAACACAACTCTTCTCACTCTAGTGACTCCCTGGGACCCTGCCTCACCCATTTGCATACCACACGAGGCTTTATCAGTGGCTGAACCTTAAGGGAGCTGGCAGGTGGCAGCAGGCATCGGGGTATCTGGGCATTTTGCAGAGCTACCCCAGGCCCAGTACTTGTGGCAGCAGTCCTCAGTTCACAGCATGGTCTCTTCCACATGCCTCCAAGGTTAGAACAGGTAGCATACAACAGTGGATAGCTTTGTAGCTCTTACCAGGTATCCCCTGGACAGTCACAGGCAGTGGGTGACCTAGGCCTGCACAAGAGCCCCTCCCAAAAGGCCTCAGAACCAACGTACTTGGAGGTTGGCTTCAGACCACAGCAGAGAACCACCCAATTAGCCCCACAAGTGGGACACCCAAAGGAGTCTCAACAGGCACCAGAGCTCGCTGAGGTGAATCCCACTCACTGGGGTAAGCACCCCGCACAAAAGCTTATAAGCTGTGGACACGGGCAAACCCCACAGCCAATCAGCCTGAGGGGCAATCCTAACCACTGACACACCAATAGCAACCAAGGCTCAACTATAACAGGAAGGCACACACAACCCACACAAGGGACACTCCTAGAGCATCTGGTGCAGGTGACCAGGGAGACTGTGCCACTGGGCCTCACAGGGCACATGCCACATAAGGCCACCCGGCCAAGACTGAGGAATGTAGCAGATCTACTAACACATAGAAACAAATAGAGAGGCAGCCAAAATGAGGAAACAAAGAAATAAGTCCCAAATGAAAAAACAGGAGAAAACTCCAGAAAAAGAGCTAAACAAAATGGAAGCAAGCAACCTACCAGATACAGAATTCAAAACAATGGTTAAAAGGATGTTCAAGGAATTCAGTGAGAACTTCAAAGAGATAGCAAGCATAAAAAGGATGTAGAAACCATAAAAAAGAACCAGTCAAGAAGTGAAGAATACAATAACTGAAATGAAGAATGCACTAGAAGGAATCGCCAGCAGAATAGATGAAGCAGAGGATAGAATCAGCGAAGACAAGGTAGCAGAAAACACCCAGTCAGAACAGCAAAAAGAATCCAAGAGTGAGGATCATTTAAGAGACCTCTGGGACAACATTAACACGTTGCGTATGGCGGGGTTTAAATCCCTCGTGAAGATTCTCGTGATCCATACGCAACGTGTTAAGTGTAATATTCGTATCATACGGGTACCAGAAGAGAGAAAGCAAGGGACTGAGAATGTATCTGAAGAAATAATGACTGAAAATTTTCCTAACCTGGCAAAGGAAATAGACATACAAGTCCAGGAAGCAGAGAGAGTCCCAAACAAGATGAACTCAAACAGGCCCACACCAAGACAGATAATAATTAGAATGGCAAAGGTTAAAGACAAAGAAAAAATCCTAAAAGCAGGAAGAGAAAGGCAACTAGTAAATTATAAGGCAGCTCCCATAAGATTGTCAGCTGATTTCTCAACAGAAACTTTGCAGTCCAGAAGGGACTGGCACAAAACATTTAACATATGAAAAGCAAGGACCTACCACCAAGACTACTCTACCCAGGGGTGGCCAGTTAGCTAGAGCGTGATGCTAATAACACCAAGGTTGCTGGTTTGATCCCCACATGGGCCACTGTAAGCTGTGCCCTCCTCAAGAAAATTTTTAAAAATGCTAATACTATTAAAAAAAAAAAAAAGACTATTCTACCCAGCAAGGCTATCATTTAGAATCTAAGGACAGATAAAGAGATTGCCAGACAAAAAAAACTAAAGGAATTCCTTATCACCAAACCAGTAATACAAGTAATGTTAGAGGGACTTAACATGGAAAAAAAAAATCAAAATTATGAATAATGGCAATAGCTATGTATCTATCAACAATTACTTTCAATGTAAATGGATTAAATGCTCCACTCAAAAGACATAGAGGGCTGAATGGATAAGAAAAAAAAACCACCCTTATATATGCTGCCTACAAGTGACTCACTTCAGATTGAAAGATACAGACATAGAAAGTAAAGGGATGGAAAAGTATTTCATGAAAATGGAAATTAAAAAATAACACAAAAAAAAGCTGGCGTAGCAATATTTATTATATACCAGACAAAATAGACTTTAAAACAAAGGCTACAAGAGACGATGGACCCAGTCATCCCACCTCAGGGCATTTATCTGAAGAAACCCAAACGCTACTGTATCGAGGTGACATGTGCATCCACATGTTCACTGCAGCATTGTTTACAATGGCCAAGATGTGAGGCAGCCTGGGTGTCTGTTGATGGAAGAACGGATAAAGAGGAGGTGGTGATACATATATACAATGCAATACTGCTTGGCCATGGAAGGCAATGGGCTCTTGCCATCTGTGGCGGCATGAATAGACTGGGGGTATTGTGCTGAGTGGAATGTCAGACGAGAAAGACAGATGCAACGCGATTCTGCTTATATGTGGAATTTAAAGAACAAAATAAACAAAACAGAAACAAAGTCATAGATAGAGAACAAGTTGATGGTTGCCAGATGGGAAGGGAGGGTTGGGGGTGAATGAAAAACGGCAAGGGATTAAGTTCAAATTGGTAGTTACAAAATAGTCATGGGGATATAAAGCATAGGGAATATAGTCAATATGTTAATAACTATGTATAGTGCCAGGTGAGTACTAGTCAGGGAGATCATTTCTTAAATTATACAAATGTCTAACCACGATGCTCATCACCTGAAATTAACATAAAATAATACTGAATGTCAACTGTAATTTTAAAACTTAAAAAGGGGGGGAATGGTGAAGGGGAGTAAGAGGTCCAGATTTCCAAGTATAAAGTCAGTCATGGGGATGTAATGTACAGCATAGGGAATATAGTCAATAATATTGTGATAATGTGGTATGAATCAGATGGTTGCTGGACTTATCATGGTGATCACTTGTTTAGGTATATAAATGTTGAGTAACTGTGGTGTACCCCTGAAAATAATATTGTATGTTAGCTATATTTTAATAAAAATGTTTAAATAAATTTAAAACATGAAAGAATTCATTGCTAGCAGCCCTGCCTTACAATCAATTCTAGAGGAAGTCCTTCATGCTTTAAAGAAATTAAGATGCTACCTCAAATCCATGGAAAGGAATTAAGAATATCAGAAATGGTAAATATGTGGGTTAATAAAAATAGTATATTTTCTCATTTATTTTTTAAAACATTGTAGAAAGCAATAATTATGGTATCATTGAGTTCATAATACATACACAAAATATGACAAGTTCGCAAACTTGTTGCAACGATGTGTTTTTTATATCAGAGGGATTATTCATTATGAATTTGTACCAAGTGGACAGTTAACCAAGTTTACTTTTTGGAAGTGCTGAAATGGCTGCGTGAAAAAAAGTCAGACAGCCTGAACTTTTCGCCAACAATTCATGGCTCTTGCATCACGACAATGCACCAGCTCACACGGTACTGTCTGTGAGGGAGTTTTTAGCCAGTAAACAAGTAACTGTATTGGAACACCCTCCCTACTCACCTGATCTGGCCCCCAATGACTTCTTTCTTTACCCGAAGAAAAAGGAAATATTGAAAGGGAGACATTTTGATGACATTTAGGATATCAAAGGTAATATGACAGCTTTGATGGCCATTCCAGAAAGAGTTCCAAAATTGCTTTGAAGGGTGGACTGGGCGCTGGCATCAGTGCATAGCTTCCCAGGGGGAGTACTTCGAAGGTGACTGTAGTGATATTCAGCAGTGATGTAGCACTTTTTCTAGGATGAGTTCATGAACTCAATTGTCTGACTTCGTATAGCACAAGGGCGAAAATATATTGGAATAAAATTTCTGTATTTTACCAGAATATTAATCTGAAATAGATTGTGATAAATTAAGATGCAACTAAGGAAATAACTGAGAAATATAGTAAAAAAAAAAAAAATCAAGAGAAATTAAAGTGCTACGCTAAAAAATATTTAATGTAAATGAAGGCAGTAAAAAGAAGAGAAAACAAAGAGACATAATAGAAAACAACAAAATGACAATTTTAAATCTAACCATATCAATAATTCCATTAAATGTAGATGGTTTAAATAGCCCAAAAGGCAGTTTGTCAGACTGAATTAAAAAGCACAATCTAGTAACTAACTATATACACCAATAGGCTGAATGTAAATGGATGGAAAAGATATACTATACAAACAGTAATCTGAAGTGGCTATTTTAATATCAGATAAAATAGACTTTAAAACAAGAAATATTACTAGACAGGTATTTTTATAATGACAAAGCATCAACACATCAGAAAGAATAACAATTATGTTATATATGCACCTGACAGAGCCTTAGATACTTTGAAGCAATAATCGTGACCAGTGGCCATGCATGGAGTAGCTTTGGAGTTAGGCATAACCCAACAGTTCTGGTAAATACTGATTCAAATTTCCTGAACAGAATGTTGTTTTTTCCCCCAGGTATTTCTCCAAGCACAGCAATCTCTACAGGTATTAACATAAAGTGCAGTTTCTGCCTTTTTCCTAAAAATGTTCTATTCCAGCCTAGTCATTTGGTTAGAGAAAGGATCAGAGAAACCTGGAAGACACAGAGAACCTTGCTTTGAATCACAAGAGTGTGACTAACTTTCTTACTATAATAGCAATAAGCCAGGCTAATCTGTCCAATACGTAACTAGTGAAGTAGGAGCTGGCTGACATCAGCCCCTACAGCAGTTTTCAATTCTGGTATTAAGATCACCCCGGGAGTTTTTTGGATTTTAATGGCCAGGCTTCACCCTCAGCAATTTTGATTTCATGAGGCTTTAAAGCTCCTTGGGCGATCTTAATATATAACTAGGAATGAGAACCATTGCTCTAGCGTAAAAGCTTTCCCTATTATTATCTCCTAACATTCACTAATATTATAGGTGCATAAATGTGTTCAGCTAGAATTTGCCCTCTAGCTTTATGAAGCACTTTCAAGAATGAGTCAAAGAGAAACAATCTTTCCAGACCAAAAATTTGTCTTGGTAAGGCCCTGGCAACCCTACCAATAATCCTGGCATCCAAGATCTTCATAGATCATTATTTTGAGATTGTAAATATTTGAAGATAAATGTAAACCAGGGGTTGGCAAACATTCTCCGTAAAGGGCCAGAGAGTAAATATTTTAATCCTTATGGGACTTACAGTCTATTTTAATTACTCAACTCTTGTCATTGTAACATAGGAAGTCAATACGTAAATGAATGAGCATGACTGTTTTCCAATAAAACTTTATGGATGCTGCAATATGAATTTCACATAATTCTCATGTCAAGTATTACCTTTTCAACCACATAAAAATGTAAAAACCACCTTAGCTCATTAGCAGTGGGCCAGCTCTGGCCTGTGGGCCCTTATTTCCTGAATCCTGGTCTAATAGCCAGCACTCTGAAACAGAAACATTAAAACATAGTGTACCCGAGCCCAGGAACTCTGTTGATTGTCCTGACAATGAATGAGATAAAATGGCCCATCTACCTTTACCTCTGCCATATATATTTTCTTTACAGCCACATTTTTTATTCTTGGCAGTGAAAGGATTCATTTTCTAGAATCCCTATTTCCTGAAGATATGTTACAACCCAAAATAAAAACAGGGTCTTTGTACAGGATCCCATCCAGCACCTTCAAGCTTTAGTCACTAAGGTTCCCTTTAGTCAGGGAATTTAGGTGGAGAGGATATATATAACCTTAGGCAGCTGACAGTCGTATGAAATGAACGCTAACACAACGACTTGACCTTCCTTACATGGATTAGGCTGACTCACCTGGGCTCACCAGCTTGGGGCAGCAAATCTGCAGAGAACTTCCTGCACAGAAAATGTCCACACCCTTTCTGAGCAGAACTCTGAGTTAACGGGTAAGAGAAAAACTTTGCACTGGAGTTGCAGACTAGAGCTGGGCATTATAAACAGCAGCCTAAGGATCTCAATTCTCTGCAGGCAGATTGAGACAGGAGTCAGTCTGACAGGCTAAAGGAAAATGTGGGCTGATTACAAAAAGTGATTATAAAGGTGTCACAGAAGAGAGGAGGTTCAAGTTTTGTGCTTGGTTTAATAGGTTAAAATTCATTCATTCATCCATTAACTCACTTTTTATTCACCAAATATTTAAGTATTAGTAAGTGCTAGACAATGGGGAACAAGGCTTAGTACCTCCTGTCACAGTCTGTCTTGTATCTGCAGAGACATTAACAGCTGGTTCCACTGTAAACAGGTGTCCCACTATGGAAGAAGTTTAGTGTGTTGAGAGCAATGGAACCCAAACCAGATTTCTAAACATGAAAATTTTCCAGAGTGGGGGGAAAACATTTTACCACAATTTTTAAAAAACTATGCTGAAACATTTTTCAAGATTGGTAAAAACCAGCTTGGTAGCCCACCATGTGGTCACACTGTGTGGGCCATGGTATGGGGAAACAATACACATTGCCACCAGGGCAAACTAACAATACCCAGCATACACCCTTTGGCCCAGCAATTCTACTTCTAGGGATTACCCATCATATGCAGGGTCACATGTGCAATGTGTTGTACAAGGTTATTCACTGCAGCATTGAACTAGGAATTAGAAACAACCCTCGTACCTATCAATAGGAATTGATTCCTGTTACTCTGCTCAAAAAATCAAGGAAAAAGTGAGTCCTTTCTAGGGCATATGAAATCCAATACAATTTATTGCCTCCATCCCCTGCTTTCTCATCCATCTCTTCCTACTCTGTTCACTTTCTATTGGCCTCCTTACCCTCCAGCAACTCAAACCACTTTAGGACCTTTGCACTCAGTGCTCTCCGCCTGGAACACTTTCCCCAAGTCCACGTGGCTTACTCCTTCACTAGCTCAAGTCACTATCAGAAGCCTCCTCAGACCACCCTTTATACACAACAGCAACCAACTCGCAATACCTCTTCAACTCCTTCGTAATTCTCCGTATCAGTTACTACCCATCTGGTATTTGTTCATTTGTCTCTCCAGAATTGAAGCTCCAAAGAATAAAGACTGTTCACTTTACTTCTATGCTAGCAGTACCTGGCAATATTGAAGGGGCACAAGTTGTACTGCATAAATTATGCAACACCCAGACAAATAGTATGCATGTTTAAAAAACTTCCTTATATGAAAGATCTCCAAGACATTAAATGAGAAAAGCAAGGTGTATATATTTTGTGCTGAAAGGAAAAAGGAGAAAATATGTATATTTGCTCAGGCTTACAGTGGTTACCTTTTGGGAGCAAACTAGGCAGCTGAGCATCAGGGTTAGGGAGCCTACTCCCTGTATACACCTTGAGTATGCTGCCAATTCAAAAAATGAAAAATTGAAAGTAGGCTGGGCCAGGGCTCTATGGGAAAAAGCATTAAGTTTGAGAAGTGGCCTTAACTGACTACTGCATTCCATGTGCTCCAGGATTATCCTTCTATCCAGCATCTTTTCCCAATTAAATCTGGAAAAACTGCCAAGATAACGATGGTATAATCTACAAAGGGTAGGAACATGGGTTGTATCTAGTTTCTATATTCCGACTTTTCCATAAAGTGATTTTGCTTTAAAGGAGCAGTAACTCTTTATTGATTAAAAAGAGCAAGGGCTTTAACATCCTAGGCAGGATTCAAACTTTTCCTACCTCCGAGCAGGTTAACAGTACAGTTACCAATCTCTCTGAGCCTACTTCCTCTTCTGGGAGCTGAGGTTAACAATACTATTTTGTTGTGGGGATTAGGTGACAATGTCCTTGGATATTTTTACCAGAACTACAATGGTAAATCTGTAAGATGTGAAAAAAGTATCAGGTTTGAAACTGCTTACTGATGCTTTATCCCTTCAAGATAACTGTGGATAACAGCTTTTAATACTATACCATAAACCTAGGCACCTCTGCCCCGTTTCTTTGCCGTCACCAGTTCTCACCACCCTCCCAAACACCCTACCCAACCTCTGTATCTGTTACCTTGACCTTTGCTTCAGGTCTTTCCAACTATACAATTATATATACATCTTGTAGGTTATATAGCCCTCCCTCCCAAAGGTCTTTAAGCAACCGCTGCTCACTAAGCCAGTTCTAATGAATTTCTATTATCCTTCACTCTGGTAACTCTGCCAACTTGCCAGTTTTAGAGCTTCCTATTCCCGTTAGCACAATATACATCAGAAACCGCGTTCTTTCAGACTTCAAGATAGGCTAAACAAAGATGACAGCCACAATCCTAATGCCACCATTCATTTAAGGAAGTTTTAAATTGATGGCATTTCAAGACCCTCTCAGGTTTTGTCCTCAGAAGGGGCACTGCAAGATGGTATGACACTTTCCCTTGATACTTAGCCTAATTCAAAGCCCAAGGGACAGCTACTGAAGTCAAGGGTATGCATTACTTATCTCTATATCTGGGTGAGAGGACCAAGATAAGGTTCTATGCCCAAAGCACTCAGTGCCTGATGTGTTATCAATTAGATAATCAGAGCCAGGTTTAACATTTAGAATGGTTGAGTCTGGAGCAGCACTTTTCAGATCAGTCACATAATCAATTTAGCATTCCCAACCTCTAAAAATAGAAAAGTGCACTGCACCAGTGTATCATTTAAGATGTATACTAACACAGGCGTGCTGAGTTGCAGGCAATGGTCTGAAAGGTGTTTGCCTAGATACCCAGGTTTCCTTTTCCGATTAGGGTAGAACTTTGTGCTTGTTTTTTAAAACAGTTCTTGCCCCTATAACTCCTGCATATCCTTTCATACTAATCTCTAGCACACCACTAATCCATCCCAAAGTTACACGATTAATGATTCCTACACTTGGCTCAGAACTCCCACTTCCAAAAATTGAGTATCAGGATTGTTTGTTCTCTGCATTTATTGTTGAGTAAACTTATCTTTATATAATACAGAACAATTAAAGCTGACCAAGTGCAACAAATGAACCTGCCAATTATACAAAGCTTTGTGTCAACCATAATTCAGCCAGTTTTCAAAATTCCAAAAACAAAGTATCCAAACTTCCAACAAATGGGGCAGACCAGTAGGCAATGCTATCCAATCTTTGCTAAAGAAGCGTAAGGAAATGGACATGGGCAGATACTTGTGCCACCAGCATTGGTCATTTTTTGCATGATCATTGTTTTTGAACCAAGGCTCGAGAATACAAGGTAAAGCTTGACCAGAAAACTCAAAATTAACTGTTACTGCCCTACTAAAGATTTTAGTCTGAATAAAGAATCTACTGGCTATAATATTAAGGTCTAGCAGATGCTAACAAAAAACTACTACATAAAGTATTGCTAAATATAAGTGAAATTTACAAACCTGCTTTAGTCTCATTAACATTTCTGTTTGACATCTTTAATTACTTTGCACCAGCCTGGCAAAATAAAAGTATGTTGGTGGTCGGGAACTGAAACATCTACCTTGGGAATTAACACATCTCTGCTCAGAATAAGGCAATCCATTTGAAGGGATAAAGGAGAGTTATCAGGGCTGGACAATTTTGCAAAGCTGGTTTACATGAAGATGTTTTGTCCCAATTCAGACCGTTTCTCAAACATGCAAAAATGTTGGTATAAAATTAGCTAATGCTGAAAACAAAGTAACATTGAGAACTTCCTAAAAGTTTTGATTTGACACCATCCCATCTAATAGCTTGAAAACCTGTCACTATTCTTAAACAGCTTTCAGAAAATAATTCAGTTCCTCCAGCATCAAGTCCAATTACTTCTTATACCAGTTACCTTAAAGCAAACTCTTGGCTTAGTTCTTGTCATGCTCATTTACAGGCTAATCAGTGGTTCCTCTAGCCTGAGATCATTAGCCTGATAATATGTAACACCAACTTCAATTAATTCAGGGACTTGTCATGATGTAGTCATGCTATTAAGGGGGACTTGAGTTATCTTACCCAAAGCTCTAAGGGTAAAAGGGAATTTTCCAAGTGTATGTATACTACAGTTAATGATGTTCACAACTTAACACCATTAAACTTTGAAATGTAGGTCTGTATGAACATGACTGATACCAAGGCTGACTCCTGAAGTTTACCAAATTGAGTATTAATATTGAAAACAGATCAAAAATCTAGTTAGAAACATTTTATTTAAATGTGCCAAATAAAAACCCATTTTCAGACCAGAGGATGTTAATACATTCAACAAAATTTATATTATCTTACTGCTGTGAATTTACAGAGTAATAATCCAGATCCTTTTGATTAGATGGTTGAAATACCCTTCCTAGGTTACATTTTATAGACATCACAAATCCCTTATAATAATGTAAACAAAATAACTTTTCCCTAAAAGGTGAACTTGAGACCTTCAGTCCACTCTCTCAGGACTTGCACTTCTTCGCGGACTTCCTGATGGGGACCGACTAAAAAGAAAAACATTAGGTTTGGAACCCATTAGTGTCTACTGAAACTTATTCTTCTCATGTACAACACCCAGCTTCAATAAATTAAAAGGTGGTTAAAGGTACTATGTGTTTCGATAGCAGAGATCTAAAGACCACCACGAAGGTTTATATACAAATCATTTGTCATTGCTTAAGATTAGGCTTAACAATAATAGCCTCCTTGCTAAAATTACAAGGTTAAGTTAAAAAGGACAACTTTGAATTTTGGGAGCTCATTAAGTAGCGACTAGACAGACAACGGTTTAGCTACAAGATTTCAACCTATTTTTACCTATTGTTGCTATGTGGGGGGAAAAAAGCATGTTTCTTAACATGAAATTATACAATTAAAGGTTCACAGGACTACCCACATCTTAATAATCATCCTATCTTAACGGCAGTTTCCAACTAAAGTATAAGCTGACACTGAAGCACGAAAAGCAATCATCTAAGAAAGTTAGTACCTAGCATTTTAATGCATATATATAGCACCAATTCTCCAAAGAGCTCAAAGCCTGCAAAGTAGGCAGTAAGCAAACAAATTCTACAGAGGCCACACTTGACAGTTAAAACATGGCAACAAATTATTTAGCTTACCTTCTTTTTGGAGATGGAGATCTGGACTTTGATCGGCTGTCAAAACATGAGAAATTCTATTAAGAAAAGTACTAACCAACCCCTCTTATAATCACAGCATCATGAAAACCCCCAAATTGTCCTGAGCTTAAAAAATGTCAGGCTGCAGTTAAAACGAGAAAGAGCTTATCAGTTTTTGCTAACAAGAGCCAGTCTTCCAACAACTGTTCTTCATAAAATGAACTGCTTTATCATGATTAATCTTTTACACTTTGCTTTATATGCACAGCTATTCTCAGAATGCTTCTCCATGCACCTATCAGTTCTAACAAAGGCCTCTTAATTTAACACCAAAATTACAAATTTCTTTCTCACTATAGCTTTATATTCCTTGTCCAAAAGTCAGCCAGAATAGGCCATGTACAAATTAAGTTCTAATGTTTGGTTTATTAATAAAATACTGTGTTCCCACTTAACACCTAGACTTAAGAGTTAACACTTGAAACGTCAACAATTCAAAACACTTTGAACTCTTTGGATATTGGTGCCATATAACTACAAGAGCATTAATCAGATTTTTACCCTTACCTGCTTCTTGGTCGTGAAATAGACCTGGATCTTGATCTTGACCTAGACCGGGATCTTAAGAGAAAAAAAATTATACCAATTAGTCCATACAAGTAATTTCTTTAAACACCTCCTGAGCACGTTATTTGGTAGGCTAGGAATAGAAGGGCTAAAACTGAGCAAGATGCAACTCTTGCCTTATATCAGTCTAAGACTGGACAAATTATCATTCTCTCAACAAGCTCTGATGTCAAATAAATAAGGAACCACCATTTCAATTATGTGGTTCTAGCATACAGAGGGTACACTATTCTTCAAGTGTATAGCATCCCAGAGGAAAAAATAGATTTTTTTTACTTAAGATTGACATGATTTGATTTTAGCTTAAAAGAATCAAATCAATCTTACAAAGGACCCCTGAACTGAGATTTATTCAGGTGATAAGCAGTCACAACTGGGTAAAGCTTTATAGCTTAGATCAATAAGCTATCATAGTTCAAAGACCATCAATTTGTCACAAGCCAAATTAGGTGGCATGCACATCTTGGGGTCCTGCAATCAAATTAACTATTTCAACTTGCTTCTAATTCTAAATCTCTTCCTGTTTCTAAGGGGACTTCTTATGAGGGATCAGGCAACTATCATCTTTTAGAGTTAATATCACTTACCTATACAATAGGTAAAATCTGACTTAGAACTTTTCAGCAACATGTCTACTCAGAGGCCCGGAATGATCTGAGGATTTGTGCTTTGGACCCTCCTCTATCACAACCTAACAACGCTTCAAATCCTTAGTTGGACTTTTCTATCTGTACAGCTAGGGTTAATACCCATTTAATGTTTGTATCTCAAAATATTTTCTGAAATATTTCAATTGTGTCCTTAGGACACTCTACTGCTGTCATTAAGACGTGACAACCCAAATGCAAACAAGGGGGGAAATAAAGTGTTACATACTGGAAATACCTCGATCCTTTTATAGATCCAGACCTAGATCGTCTGAGTGAAGCTGAACGTGATCTACGAAGAGACACAGATCTTGATCTTCGAGGAGATGCTGATCTTGACCTAAAAATGATTATCAAAGTTTAAGTTCATCTCCAATTAAAAGTTTTTTTACTGTTTGTTAAAACTTGAATTAAAACTCTCACCTCCTTCCCCGGCTTCTGCTTCGTGAGCGAGAGTATCGCCTACCTCTGGATCTCGAATGTGATCTAGACCGTGACCTATTTTTCAAGTTAGAAAAAAACAAAATGTTAGATGGTAACTCGGTTTTATAGTTTGTGTGCCTCTGCTGAAATCAAATCTCAAAACTATTTAAATTTAGTGTCTCATTTGGTAATAAACTCTGGGCCTATTAGTTGTCTTTTTTTTTTTTTTTTTTTTTTACTACCTAAAAAAAGATTTGTTAAAAGCTAAATTACATTTTAGAATTACATAATATAAAACACTGTAATGTGTATTTAAAATAAACCTTGCAAGTTTGCAGGTCGACCCTCTTTGGCCCATGGTCTAGAAGATCTAGACGATCTAGAAGTATCTATAGCCGATCGCTGCATCTAGATGTTTTCTTCAATCTAACGACGATCAAACTGACAGCCAAATGAGCCAGGTGAGGCTTGATTGACGCAAGAAGATTTTTCTAGTTGGGAATGTGGTCAATCTGGTGTTCCTCTTTCTAAACCGGAGGGGGCCCCAATTGTAAGCCAAATTTACTGTTACGGCGATCACCGACTCAAATTTTCTGCCCTTTAAAGAATAAGGTGAAGCTAGGTGTAGATGACTCGAGGGGATCTGGCCTCTTATGCTGATCACCTCAAGGTCTAGGAGGATCTTAATTGTCGGATTTGCAAGGCGCCTCAGCATGATATCATAAGGCTCGTGACATTCTGAATCAAGGCGACTGACTCAAACGAAGAAACCTGAAAGGTTTTGACCAGGTTGATTATTAATATATTAACATTTGTTTAATTAAACAAAAATTGTAAAATACACCTGTACAATTAACATTCAAGTTTATATAAAAATATTAGTTTCTGCCTTGCCAATAAAAGAATTACTTGATTAACAAGTATACCAACCATTCCTTTATTAAAATAAATACCTGCTTCTTCTTCGCCGGCTATAGCGATGACAATCATAAGCATAATGCCCCTTTTCACCACATTCATAGCATCTATCATTGGGATCAAAGGGACGTCGGGCAGGTGGTCTATCAAAACGAGATCTCCGAGGCATGCCTGTTGATAGTTCAACCCTCACTCGGGAACCACAAATCACCCTATAAAAGAAAAACGATACAATTCTAATGCTAAGAAAATACTTGTGACATGTCGATTTAGGACTTTCCAACCACTCTCTGCCTTTACAAGCTCCAGCTATCTTTCTAAGTCCTTCCAATTCCACCTTTGCTCTCCTTCTTAAGTTAATAAATTATGATCAGCTATTTACAATCTCCAGAAAGACTAGAGAATCCAAGTTTAGCACCCAAGCTCACTACCCAGCCCACAGGAATATTCTAATGAACATACGATACGTTTCACAACCAACATCTTACTTACTTGCCATCCAGGCCTCGCACTGCATCTTCTGCATCTCTAGGGTCTTCAAATTCCACAAAGGCAAATCCTGGAGGATTCCTTGCGATCCACACAGTTCTTAAGGGACCGTAATAACTGAAAGCCCTTTCTAACTCTCCTTTGCCAGCACCAGTTCCCAGGTTACCAACATACACCTTGGTTTCTGTTTAAAAATGCAAATAGAAGAATGCACGTTATGCAAAATTTGATCTAAGTATGAATGAATTCTTTGCGTTAAAACAGGCCATCCTTAAGATTGTGCAAGGCATGTTTAGTGCTCTATCAAAGATGGAATTTAGTCTTAAAACCAACGAGTTTCTTAAAATCTAGATATATGACAAAATTCTTAACATTCTAATAACGGGGGAAACCTCCAAACCACAGGTACAGATGCGTGGTAGGATATTCCGAGGCGTGAAGCGGGCTCCGCCCCGGCCCCGCCCCCGAGTCCCGGCAGCCCCGGGCGCGCTGCGAGCGCGCGGGCCGGCGGCGGCAGCGGCGTCGGCGGCGGGCGGGCCCCGCTAGGGGCCTGACGGGGAGAGCAGGGCTGCGCCGGCTCTCGTCCTCCACGGCAACCGCCCCAGGCGCAGGCTCGCCCAAAGGTCCAGCTCCCCGCCCCAGAGCCATTAACCGCGCTCGAAAGAGCTAAAAGAGAAAAGAAACCAGCCGCCAGACGAAAAGATTATGTCTCCATACCCACTCCGCAATTCGACCGACTATATGACGAGAATGCGCAGCTCGAAGCTGTCACAATTTGTTCACTCTCAAATTCACCCTTGATTTTATGGCTGCGACCAGATCTGTCCGCTAAAGTGGCGGGAAAGCGCCAAGGAAATGCGCCACCATGCTCGTCAATGTGCGCAAAATGGCAGCCGAGGGCGGGGGGGTGTGGGGGGCAGGCGGGCGGCTCGAAGAAGGGCAACAGGAAAATAGTGATTGTGGGCCTGCCTTGAGCTGGGGCGGGAAACGAAAATGCCCAAGAATTAACATGGAACTTGGCACAGACCTACAACCGCCATCCCGTCTTCCTTCAATACCCCGCCCCCGCTGCCTCCGGCTTCGTATGGTGTGCGCGGAAGCCGCCATTACGCACGCGGAATAACCGTCTCCCAACCGCCGCGCCAACCCCGTGGCCTCGCAATACTCGCTACACCCACAGCAACATCCCTCCCTGGTCCCTAGCCTCTTACCTCCTCCGTACCGCCCGTAACGCGACATGATGACTGGACTGTCCCGCGAGCTCTGCTTTTAGCTCGCACCGCCCAGAACGAGTAACACAAAAGCCTCCACACAATGTCACTCGCCAACGGTCCGGCGGCACTACAAGGAAGAGCTTGGGTTCGTGCTTATATACGCGGTGGCTGGGGTTCTCTGCGCATGCGCCACCTCGACGTTCTGCGCGGCACAAAGGAGCTGGGCGGACACAACCGAGCAGCAACGCGGAGGGAACTGAAGAACCTAAAACACCGCGCACAGGCGGAGGGATACGTTTCCATGGCAACTCCAGAATTCCCTCCAGTAAACCCCTTGCCTTACCCGCGGTGTCCCGCCCCCTCCCTTCTCTTTTTCCTGTACCCTCCTCATTTTTCTTCCCTTCTCCCTTTTCCCTTTAATTCCCCCAATCTAGGGACCCTCAGCTCTACTAGTAATCTTACTACAGGTGCATTAGACCAGCCTTATGAAAGTGTGACATCTAAACGCTGATGTTGCAGCCGTCGCCGCCGTTCTGCTGGGGGACCTGGCCTGGACTCCTACTTAGTGATCTTTGGGGCTCATTAGAGGTAATGGGAAGTTTGGCTAGGGTGAGAACTCCTTGAACACGGCCATTCTGAGCAGTGGTCTCTGCACTATACACCTCTAAAGAGGTGAACCCCGAGGGACCGCCCGCCCTGCACCGACCCTCCAACCCCTTCAGAACCAGCCACTAATTTTCACCGATACCTTCCGAGTTCTGGGAGTCAGGGGGACAAAGGAGTAGAGTTGTTTGTTGTTGTTTTTTTGCCCCCGTCATATTGAAATTGTGACAAAACCCTAAGTCCTTAAAGCGTTTTGGGTAGTGGCAATTCTGAAATTATTTGCATTTGAAGCATAAGTAGTTTATTTATGCTTCCCTTCTAGTGCTTTTTGCTTTGGACTGTAGTAACATCTCAGCCAGTAAGTACTCAGATCCTGACGACTGGGACTGAAGTCATCTTTGAGTAGCAGCCGCTTGCAGCTTAGCCACTCCATAAATCAAACACATGAAAACCTTTTCTTTACGTTAGAATCACTTAAAATCCAGTTTTGATTTTGCACATTGCATCTGCCATACACCATCTCTACAAATACACGTATAAATTTTGTTTTACCGTCCACCAAAAAGACGTTATGCCATCAATACTTGGAACACACGAATTGGAAATGTTTCACATAAAAGAGAAAATCCTTAGGTATTTGTGTGTGTTTTTTCATCTGCTGTAGCTTCATTTGGTGTGTGTAGGTGTGGGATACAGAGTATAGGAGAAAGAGGGCATAGTTGAGTAAGCCTTTATTCAGGTGACTACAGTATGGAACTCTCTCCAGGTAATGCTATGAATTTATACACGTTTTTAAAGATTTGTCAAATTATGGAATTAGTCTGTCTCAAGGATCTCTAGTAAGAAAATACAAGTTCTATAGAGTATATTATATTTGTTGTCCATTAGTCTTTTGTTCTTTTTTGTTCCTTATTTTGTTCTTTTGTTTTTTGTTTTCCATTTTGTTCTCCCTTAGTCATATTGATTTCTGTTATTATCTACTTAACAGGGTTCTTCTCAAAAGGATTAAACGGATAAAGATCTTTTTACATACTCCCTGAAAGAATACCGTATCAATTCTATAAAGCCTCACTAATTTGACTTTCTTCTGTTAAGAATTTATAAAAGTTGCTGTTGGACAAGGCATAGATAACTTATTGAAAGATAGTACTTATTATACTGCATAGCTCCTAATAGGCCACAGTAAATTTTTTTTGGCTCTGAATACAAAGTCTATTGTACAAAAGGTAATTTCTAAGCAAAGCAAATGATAGTGCAAACAATACATAAAGAAGCAATTTTCCAACTTACAACAAACACTTTCAAGCACATTAAAGGAAAAGGGATAAAAACCCTGACTGGTTTGCATGCCTCTCTAGAAGACAGGTGCTTTAATAAGCTAATTACATATTATTTATTAAAAGAGGGTCAATTCTAGGCTGGGCTTTGTTAACATAGTTGCCATGAAAAAGTAATAGTACTCTGTACTATTTCTGTACACTATTTTACTGAGCACTCTCTAAGAACAACCAAGTCTTTTCACTAAATGTCAATCCAAATCAGGGAGATTTTAATTGTACAGAGTACTTTTATTCCTACTGATTCTTTTGAAACCAGTTTTACCTACAAAAATTTTTGCCTCTAGGACTCTGTTTCAAATTAATATCACATTCCCAGATTCAATTTGAATGTGAAAGCTATTTAATTCAACAAATATTCTAATATTTCCTAATATGAAATGTTGAGTAATTCTTAATATGTTACTGTTGTTAATTAAACATTGATAATACTATTAGTTTAGGAAGGGGTGGGGATAATTCTTAATCCTTTTACAGCAGCTTTCAAAATTTATCTGCATTTCCTAGATCAGTATTTTCAAAGAAGCATAAAAGAAAAAGTTAATTTTTTATCTTAGTTTCTTCTCCATTTTAGTTTCACTTATAAGTCATTGTCACCATTTTAGCTTGGATGTGAAAACCTTAAAACAAGAAAAACAAGTTTAGACTTTTTGCACATATATTGATTTTTAATGTAAATAGTCTGTAGTTACAAACACTAGTCTTTTAATATGTATTTATGTATGTATGTGCTGTAGGTCAATCCAAACAGCTGTGTTCAACTACAACTTTCTTTTCTTTTTTCAAAATGTTATAATCTTCTGTTTCTTCTAGAGTGCTCTTGAGAATTCTGGGAAGGAAAAATTCTTAGAGGCATGTTTATAATTCTTTCAGATTGTATAAAGAAATTAACTTCTCATTAGCCAAGTACTGGACTCCCATCAGTACTGAAATATGGAGGGCAACAGTTAACACCAGTGCTTTGGCCAACTTCAAAGAGTGAAACTAGGAAGAAAAATGGGATGGAAGAGTGCCCCACTAACACAAATATTACCAAAATGGCTGATTTAGGAGTGTAAAACTAGGAAGAGTGAGGTTTTCTGAGGAATGCCTGATAATATTAAAAAGTGTGAAACTGTAAAACCATCGAGCCTTAAACCCATCAATTGTGTTGTTCCTTCTCTAAAGAAAGAATATTGAATTGTAAACCTGAAATCTATGTAACTTTACTAATAATTGTCACCCCAATAAACTTTAAAAAAAATGGAATATTAATGTAAGAGACGTGGTCAGCTTGGTGTCTTAATTAGAGAGCTACACTAGCTTAGACTTTTAGAGTTTAGCAGTTTCTTCAGCACTGTCTTGGAAGGAGAGAAACTGATCCTGTACTTAGAGAAATACTTACTGCTCAAGACCATTGACTCCCTTTAGTGTTTTGTTACTGATCTTCCATGAATATAAATATGTTCTGTAATAAAAATGGTTTTCGTTTATAAAACCTTTTTCTAGGAGAGGTTGTGTGGTATAATAATTAAGAGCATAAACTCATGTAGTGTGACATGGATGGGTCTGAAGCTCGGCTCCACCATTTAATCCTGCGTACCCCTAACTAAGTTTTTCATCTCCTGGTACTTCAACTTCCTCATCTGCAAAATGGGGTTTAATAATAGTACCAATCTCAAAGAGGTGTTTTTAGGATTAGATGAGGAAAGCCGAGTAAATAACATTGCAAAGAGTCTAGCACATACTGAGTTTTCAATAAATGTTAGCTGGCAGGAGGAGGAAGAGCAGTAGTGGTAGCAGCAGTAGTCTGACAAACCTTTTGTCAGTTGCTAAAAAATTGATATAATCTGGGTGCACTGACAAAATTGAAGTTCTGTTTCTGCAAAGCTAGGGACCACTAGACTCTGGACATAGTGAACAGTCTTAAGTGGCCACTCCTAAGACATCTTTGTCCCTTCACTCATTGACTTCAGTAAGGGAAATTGTCACTTTTCTTCGTTGACCCAATCCACAAAGAGAAAAACATTCTAACTTTTATAAGAAGCGACAACTCAGAAAAAGAAATTCTCTTCATGAGAAATCAATCCCCAGAAATCACAGAATCAAATGCCAAAACCCTCTTAAGGGTTATATGCAAAGGTATTTACCTATGGAATGGGGAGATGTGTGTTCATGAGCAATGGGGAAATTGTCACTTTTTCTACAAAGTTTAGTCTTTGAAGCTAATTTGTATAGTATTAGGTATACCTTTATTTAAAAACTTAAAAAGTCTATTTCAAAGCTAATGACAAATAGCTACATACACTACAACTCTCAAACAGATAATTAAGTTGAGACTACCTATAAAAGAAATGGCTTGAAATTTAGATATAGAAGGAATTTTATTAGTCTAACCACCTTGTTTTTCAAAGGAGACTAAGACCTAAAAATTGCAGAATGGTGAGAGCTATGGTTCCCACATCCTGATATAAGGACTGTCAGTCTGAACTTTGATGAAAATTTCTCCAATCCCAGAAAAAATAGGAACTATTGCCAACAAGTCTTTCTTGGAAAGAACCATCTTTTAGTCTGTGGATTTATCTTTCTTACTTTTTTACATTAAAATGCTTCTCCCCACATTTTTTTAATGAAAGGATGCTAAGAGTAATTTTTTTTAATGTCATCTGTTTTCTTGATAGAAAAAAATCTTTTTTTTTTCAGATTTATCTAGTTGCCAGAATCCAAGAGTCTAGAATCTTTAGTAAAGAACAAAGCATGAATTTACCCAATAAAAAATAGAGAAAAAAAAAGGGTTTGAAAACGCAAAAAAACGAAACAAAAAAAAAATGACTATCCTTACTAAAAATACAAATTAAAACAACATACTTTTTTTGTCAGGAGTGCAGTGAAATTGGCACTTATGCCCACTAATGGGAATATGAAATAATACAATTTATTTGAGGGTCAATTTGGCAATATGTTTAAAATTATTAAATTGCCTGTACAGTAGTCCCCCATTATCTGCGGTTTCGCTTTCCGTGGTGTCAGTTACCCACACAGTCAACCGTGGTCCAAAAATATTAAATGGAAAATTTCCCTCTTAATGGGATACATGGATGGCTTTTTCACTCAGAACTGAACCTTTAGATAAATGTGTAACTAACTTAGCTTTTCAATGGATAGTTATTACAGTTGCTAATACTGTGAGACATAACTAAACCTTAAGGTATAAAAACAAGCAATTTAACTAAAATAATACCACTGAGGCTATCCTTCTCTTCATCATTTTTTTCTCACGTATAACATATTTTCCCTCTGTTTGTTCTCTTCCCTCTGTGTAAAATCTAAATCCCTTTCCTTTGTTTAGTCTCCTCTGCTTTACCTTCCCCTTCTTCTTTTAACTTGTCAAAATACAGAATTAAAGTACATTTTAAAGTATACTTGTAATTGTAAAGCATTGTAATTATGATTAGTGTTGTGTAGTAATTGTGTAATGTTGTGTAGTGTTGTGTAATAATTATGATTAGTAGTGTTGTAATAGATTAATTGAATTAGAGTGATGTTACTAAGAATAACATGGAATGGATTTTTCATTCCTATAATCTTTATTTTTTGGTCTGGACAATTCACTCCTTCCTCAGTCTTAACTAGAGGCCTATGCAAATACATTCCCCTTTCCAGCCAGATTCTTGCCCTCAGGGCCTTTCTAGAGACATTTTACAGCTATCACAGTACAATTCTAACACACAAATACACAAAAGCATGATCTTATGAAAATGATAGATTGGAGGGACGCTTACAGAAGAACTCTTATTTACAAAGGATTTACTTCACAATGTTTTTTAAAAGAGCATGTTTTCTTTAGTACATTCCGAATGATTTGAACTTTTCAGAAATACGTCTTCTAGGTAAATGAAATTATCTTTTCCCCCCTTTTGTCTGACCTAGATGAGATTATCCTAATGCGCACCTCACAGCTGTTAGTTTGTCTGCCTCCGTAATAACAGCAATACCTCAGGCTGTAGAAGAAGTGACCCCAGTCTGGAGAACAGAAGCCACCCTCACTGCAGTCACATCACTCCACTGCAAGTATCTCCCATCTCTCAAGTGGGGAAGCAAATATGTCACGTACTGTATGTAAAAGAGAAAATGATAATGAAGGTGACTTGACATCATTTACGCTATGCAAGGAAGAAAATGACAAGGAGGAGAAGTTTGAAGACGCCTATGAAATTATCCCTGTGGCAACAACAATGAATCTAGTATCTTCCCTGGAAGAATGCACAACTGGATTGTATTTATTTCTAAATAACAGATTCTCAGATGCCATAAACTTCATTCATCCATGGTCGAAAAACAGCATGTACCATGCTCTGATTTATGGTATCCTTATGATTGTCAAGGCCATCTTGACTTTTGATCCACAGGATGTACAGATTGGAATGACTGCTGTAAAGGAAGCTTTGAAAACCTGTAACAGTTTCCGAAAAAAAGCTAGGGTGACAAGCTTTTCTCATCTAGTGAGTAAACCGGGAATAAGAGCTGTCAAAGAAGTGGAACTGCATGCAGAAGTCTGCTATGCTGAGTGTTTGATCTTGAAATCCACTATATCTTTTATACAGGATGACAGTATGCTTGGTTTTCTTAAAAGTGGGATCAACATTGGGTTAAGTTACCAAATATACAAAGACTGCGAACAAGTATTAACACAGATACCTAACAGCCAAATCAAAACCTACAGACACCTTGTTGGAGGAGTAAAATTTGGACTTGGAGCATTCAATTTGATGTTATCACTTGTGCCACCAAAGACACTTAAGTTACTCAATATTGTTGGATATTATGGTGATAGAGAGGTAGGCTTGACTTTGCTTTATGAGAGTGCATCTGAATCCCATATAAATAATATCTTAAGTATTTTGACTCTACTCTTTTATTACAACTATATCTATGTAGCTTTTGGTGTTGAAGTGGGTTCCAGTTCTACCACAGAGAATCTCTTCCTAATGTACCTCCAGAAATTTCCAAGGTGTGTCATACTTAAATTTTTTCATGCACGTCTTAGTATGCTGAAAGGACATTTTAAAAATGCACAGTTAACATTAGAAGAGTGCATTTTTATTCAGAATGAATGGAAGCAGATTCATCACCTCTGTTACTGGGAACTCATGTGGTGCCACCTTTTTCTGCAGGAGTGGAAGCCGGCTTACGAGTATGCCAACCTGCTCTCGCACAGCAGCAGGTGGTCCCAGGCAATCTTTTCATACAGTAAAGCTATGCTCCTGGCCCTGCTGCCTTCTGGTTTTGCAAAATCAGTAAGTGAGGATATAAGCTCTCTCTTCTTAAAAGTGGATAGTCTGAAAATCAAATTTTCAGGAACTTCTGTGCCAATAGAAAAGTTTATTGCTGAGAAGGGTCAGCGCTATGGTACTACTTCAGACTGGTTTATAGCACAGCCCATTCTGGAATTCATTTATGCCTGGAGTGGTTTCCGAGTCATGAGCAAAAAACTACACCTTATTTCATGCTGGCTATCAATAATTGACAAAGGAGAAGACTTTTTACGAAAAAATCCAAATAAAGAGTATGGCACAGATGACATGAGTTTGCTAAATTTAATAAAAGGTCTATGCCTGAAACACTTAGGCAAATATTCAGCAGCTGAACAGTACTTTAATTCAGTCATTCAAAAGGAGAAATTGTTAAAATATGACCACTATCTAGTGCCGTACACTTACTATGAACTGGGCATTCTACACTATCTGAAAGGAGATTATGCCATGGCAACAAAAAACCTAGACAACATAAAAAACTACAAAGACTATTCCATGGAAGCTCGATTGCAGTTTAGGGCTCACATAGCCCTTGAACAAATAGCTAAAGAAAAGTGATTTAGACACAAAGTGTGGTTTTGTTTATTATGAGTGAAGTGTCTACAGCCGGCACGGTTAATTAACAGGTAGAAATTTGTGGAAGAAATCCAAGAAGAGGCAACTGCTATGAATCTGACCAGTAACATCTAAGAAAGGAATTACTTTTTCCTCTTCTCTATAGTATCAAATGGAATGTCTTAGCCTGGCAAATGGAGTGATGTACATTCTTGAAAAAGAAAAGGCAAATGACATACAGGATAAAATATATTCTCATATAGTTATGAATTTATCAATCATGTTAGAGAACATTTTCAAAATCTGAAAAAATGTTTTTTAACATCTCACTAAATAACGTATACAACTCGCAAATACCATAGGAAAGTAGCTCCACTAGGAATCCCAGTGCCCTGTAAATGTTATTTAATCAGTAAAGACTTTTTAAAAAGTCTTTGGAAAACAAGACTTTAGGGTCTTACTGACATTTCAAAACAATGATGTACTGAACACTATAGACTCTGAATGTTTTTCTCTCATACATATTAATTTTTATTGGCTTTTTATACCAGACAAGATACTTTCCCCTGTGTGCTCAGTATATTTTATTTTACCTGTTATCATTAGGAAGCTCAAATACGCGTCTAATGATTTGCCACAGGATAGAGAAGAAACAGCGCCCCCCTTCACACACACACCCACCCTTTGAAGAGAATTGGAGGAGGACAAGAGGATAAATGCATTTGGTAGGGAAAAAAAAGACAAGACTAGGCTGTTGGAGGGAGAGTTTAGTTGCCTATATATAGCCTTCCCTTTAGCTGCCCTCCCTAAGGCATAATTCCTATTCAGACCAGCTCTTCAATATAATTAAACCACTTGCACCTATCCTGTTGCCATTGCTAGTGGACTAATCTGAAAGTAAATAGCAGCCAATGGGGCGTGGTATTGTTTTACCTGCCTGAGGCATAAAATCAGTCACTAGTTTCTAGACCGTTAAGTCTGACTGTGTATCCTCCTTGCAATCACCCTTAGAAACAAGTCACTGGGTAAGTTTGCTTTGCTACAACACGTGAGTGAAACCCATTATCGTAATGCTTTGGGTGTCGAAACAACCGACTGGAGCACAATGAAATTCAGAAATGCTTAGGCTGAAAAACATGTTCCTCATTAATTAAAAATAGACTTTCAGATGCACAACTATGCTTGAGTTATTTGCCATTATTTAATAATGACGGTACTGTATAGAGGTTCAGAGGGAGGCTGCCTGGATTTATACCCTGCCTTGCTCTCACTCACAAGTTGTGTGGCCTCAGGCCCCTGTGCCTCAGTTTCCTTAGCTGTAAAATTGGGATGATAATAGTTCCCATCTCATGGTTTACCTGTGTTAATTAAGATTGAGTCGATGCACATTTATTATCACTACTACTACCAGTAAGGATAATAATACATTGTTCTTCAGTGAAAAGGATTTAAATTACTCTTGGAAAAAGCAAAGGTTCCTTTGTTACCTGCTTTGCCAATCTAAAATTTGACCTGTTAATTTGCTTTTTCTGTTCTTAGTTTATCTTGGTCACTTATGAAATAAGTAACCCTCTGCCTAAATTACGATTTTGTGTTTTGTCCCAGTTTCTTCCAATGAATAGCAAATTTATTAATTGGTTAAGCAAATATATGCTGAGTGCCTACTATATGCAGGCACTGAACAGGGTACTGAGGATATGAAGATAAAGCCTGGTCTCTCTCCCGAGGACTTTGTTAAGGAGACAAGTTAGAAAACATTTTGTTGGGGATGGAAACATTTAAAACAGTTGCTTAAACAGACAGGAGTTTATTTGTTCCAAACAAAAGAAATCTGAAGGTTGGTAGTTCAGTATTGTTCTTTTTATCTTTTCCTTTTGTGCGTGGCATGTAAACCTTCTCATGTATGCTTGTTCATGGTGGAAAGAGGCTGCCTCACCTCCAGGCTTTCTGTCCAATCAGGCAGGCTGGAGGAGGAACAGTTAAGGGGCAAAAAGACTTTCTTAGGAGGCCTTGTCCTTTTATATTGGAAGGGACAGCCTTCCTAGGAACTTCCATGTATATATATCTCATTGGCCGGAAATATTCATATGGCCACTTCTACCTACAAGGGAAGCTGAGATTGTTTTAGCTTTCAAGCCTCATTAATTAGGAGGCTGTGGGAAAGAATTGTTAAATGAACTAACCTGCAGTTACACATATGTACATGACAATAAGCTACAAAATGGTAGCAGAGGGGCACAGTTGGAAAGGGGGCAAGGGAACGAGATCAAGGTGGAGAAAACTATGGGGATCTAACAGCAAATCTTGTGATTGACATTTCCTTGGTGACGTTGCTACCCACAGCACAGGTTCTGGCCTTCAACTGGCCCAAGAGTTGACTAGACACTTTGAGGCTCATTCTCACCAGTGAAACTCACAAGACATTAAGGTACAATTTACTCTGCTAACTTATTTATTTATATTAGGGACTGTTTCAGAGTTGCAAACTCAATTTCCTGTAAGGATCAGGCAAGAAATACAAACATGAAATAGCCAAGTGTAAAATAATAAAAGTGGTGGGAACTTGTGAAGAAGAGAGAGCCAACTTATCGAAAGGCTTTCAAATTATAAAGAAATTGAATACTGTGCAGATATTATACTTATCTGCCAGTCCAATATGACCTGTTGGCCCCTTAGATTATGACTTCTGGTCTTTTGCTTTCTATTGACTAGAAAGCACTCATGTTTCCATCTTAAGAACCATTTCTCCTGATTATCAGTGTACCTACAAAACCAGGGAGGGGTCACGAGGCAGTATGGTGAGCGTGCCATCAGAATATAGAGAGGGATAGTTTGACGAATATCTACTCCAGGTCTGGGTGAGATCTAATGAAGCAATATGGATACATCTCTGGAAAGTCCTTGCCTCCCAGATTCAGTCTCTGAGAAATACCTCCCCGCCTTTTGCTTGCTGACCTTCTTCTTCTTTGCCTTCTGCTGCCAACTCTGGGTTACTGAATGTCTAAGTAGGGTACAATATGATTAAGTATTCATCTACTAAAATACAATCCCATTCCAGTCCTGCTTCCAGAAAATACAACCAGGTCCCTTAGTTTAGAATTTCGCTCATTAGAAAATTCGCTCATCCCTACATTCCTTGGTTACACATATTATAGATGGTCTCTTTGCACAAATGAATCACGGATATAATCACATCCATTTTATTTACCATATTTGATAGGCAATGACACAGAAGCAGTTTTCTAAACTTTCACGCATTACATTTATTTAGTGTGTAAGAGTTCACAAAGTCTGTTCAAGGCATTTTTATCCTAGGAAAACAATTCTATCTTCACTGTGCTGCTAGGGAAACTAATCTTCCCTCTCTGAGGTTGTAAAATCTCCCCTCTGGGCAGGGCTCCCTAAAACTGGATTTCCATTTGGAAAGTGGTTCTGGAATTCCCCCCACCCCCAATACCACTGCTGTGTTGAGTAGAGAGGCTACATTTTACTTAAAGTTTCATGCTGTATATGCTGTTTACTTCCCTATTTTCCCCACATCCAATTTCTCTGGAGCCTTTCTAACAAACAAATTTAATCATCATTCCATCACTCAATTTTTTCACATTCTCTTTGGAGTATTTATTCACTCATAAAATGAGCTGTTTGAAAGTTCTTAGAATAATGCCTGGCCCATATTGGGTACTATGTAGCCAATTAAGAAGTAAAAATTCAAATTATGCACCTACTACCATGTTTCCCAGAAAATCAGACCTAGCTGGACAATCAGCTCTAATGTGTCTTTTGGTGCAAAAATGAATAAATACAAGAACGGGTCTTATATAAGACCCAGTCTTATTTTACTATAAGTAAAGACCGGGTCTTATATTCATGTTTGCTCCAAAAGATGCATTAGAGCTGATTGTCCGATTAGGTCTTATTTTCAGGAAACACGGTATATACGAGGCAATGCTCTAGAGATAGAGTGTATAGTAGTAAATAATACAGACATGGCCCCTGCCCTTAGAGGCTCTACTGGGCTTACTAAGTGACTGTATCTTAGTCATGAAGATTTAGAGCTGACAAGATCTTGTGTCATCTAATCCCACATTTTCACTTATAGATAAGAAAACTGAAATCTAAGAAGGCAAATGACTTACAAAGTCATAAAGCTGGTAGGAGCACATTCAGTGGTGTATAGGAACCAGCTTAAAATGGCTCAAAAGAGCCCATTGTTAAGTGTTCTTTTTTTTTTTAACTTTTATTTTAAGTGTGTTTTTCCAGGACCCATCAGCTCCAAGTCAAGTGGTTGTCTTCAATCTAGTTGTGGAGTGGGCAGCTCACTGGTCCATGTGGGGATCTGACCAGCAACCTTGTTAAGAGCACAGCGCTCTAACCAACTGAGCTAACCGGCCGCCCCCAAATGTTCATAATTTTTTTGAGCCAGTTGTTAAATCATTGGTACCTTTAAATCAGCCATGGTGAGAATATGTACATTATAGAAATTAGCAAATGGTACAAATCAAGGATTTTCTTTTCAGGAAAACCAGTTTAACAGGACACTACGGATTTGACCAAAATTGAAACCAAGGTTGCTAAAACTCCCAGCCCACTGATTTCACTCCAACCTATACCTCCTTTGATCAGATTCTGTATCCCATAGACACAGAATTTTTTGTGGGTGGTTATCATTGCCTATACATCAAATTCAAGGGCTACTTCTTTAAAAGCTTTCTAAGAACCCTTTCCCCAACCCTTCCCATTTCCTACCACCTCCAGGTAGAACGATAGCTTACATGTTTACAAGGAGACATCATGTATCATCTCGCCAACAGCAAGACATTTTTAAAATTAGTTTTTTTGAATTCCTAGTTCTTAACAGAAAGCATAGCATGTACAGGTATATAATATATGCTTGAAGAATAAACCTGGACATAATAAATGGATGCTTCTAATGGATTCTACTTGCTGAATAAATGAAAAAGTCAGAACATTAAAAAAATCTTGGGCCAAAATGATCAGGATTATTTTTTTTTCTGACCTACCTTGCATGAAATATATAGTAAATTACCACTCCTACCCCCACTGCATTTTTTACCTACTTTTAAGACCCAACACTGATAATTTAGTCAGGGCAGTCCAGGTTTATCTTTGCACCAGGATAAAGAACAGTGAACAGTGTAAGACTATTGACAGTTTTTAAACTTCTGATTTTCTTTAGGGCATTTAAGAAAACTTTCTTTAAAAAATATTTCTTGGGAGGGGGCTGGTAGATGAGGGTAAGGGGATCAAATATATGGTGATGGAAAGATAACTGACTCTGGGTAGTGAACACACTGTGATATATATAGATGATGTATTACAGAATTGTACACCTGAAATCTATGTAACTTCACTAACAATTGTCACCCCAATAAACTTTAATAAAAAAACAGACCTTACTAAAATTAAACTATACGTACTCAAAAATCTAAAATAAGCAATTTTGGTATTGGCAGAGGAAGGAGTTAAATGTGTGTGTGTGTGTGTGTGTGTGAAGGTTTCAGGGGGAGGCAGGTCTTAGGAAGGAGATGGACTGGGGAAAGAGGGAGAAAAGTAGGCAATGTGAGAGAAGGCACCAGCTGGTAGGAGGGACGCACCAGGGGGAGCAAGGGTAGGTGTTGGCCAGGGAATGGAAGTGGCGCTATCTCAATTCAGTGAGGACCAGCTACAGGAGAGTGCCTTTTTGAGAACTGGTGTTAGGGTATGGGTTGGGCTCAGTCCGTTAGAAGTCAGTGATTTGCATCAGTAGATGCTGGGAATGACACTTTAGGAGACTAAAAGGAGAGGAGAGAGAAGGGAAGGAAATTGCCAGTCTCATCACTTAGTTAAGCTTGAGGCTAACTTCTACTTGTAGAAATACATACATACATTCATATACATATACATATACATACATACATACATATATATATAACAAAGGTCAAAGTCTTTCATTGTTAACTGTAGCTATAAGGTTTACAATGCAAATGACGGGGTGACTGTTTCTCTTGGTGGTTAGAGCGCGGTGCTCATACCACCAAGGTCACCGGTTCGATTCCCATATGGTCCAGTGAGCTGTGCCCCCAACTAGATTGAAAAAACGACTTGACTTGGAGATCAGGTGCGCCCCCACAACTAGATTGAAAAAACGACTTGACATCCTGGAAAAACACACTGTTCCCCAATATTCCTCAATTTTAAAAAAATGCAGGGGAGGACAGATGGCTCAGTTGGTTAGAGCCCCAGCTCTGAGCAACAGGGTTGCCGGTTGGATTTCCACATGGGCCAGGGAGCTGCACCCTCCGCAACTAGAGTGAAGACAATGAGCTGCCGCTGAGCTCCCAGGCACCTGGATGGCTCACTTGGTTAGAGAGTGTGCTCTCAACAAGGTTGCCAGTTCAACTCCCACATGGGATGGTGGGGTGCGCCCTCCCTCCATGACTAAGATGGAAAAGACAACAACTTGACTTGGAGCTGATGGGTCCTGGGAAAAACATACTGTTCCCCAATAAAGTCCTGCTCCCCTTCCCCAATAAAATCTTTTAAAAAATGCAAATGACCAGTTATCAAAAATGATTGTAGCTCTTTTGGACTGGATTTTTATGAGGTCAAATGTTTTCCTTAATATAACTGGTATTTATATTAGCTCTTTGTAGATTTAAAGAGGACTTTTAACTGGCAAAATCTAATTTAATCCACTAAAGCCATTTTAATGTCATCAGCCAATCATTCAATAAGTGAAGGCTGTAGAAGGATTATTTGAAATGATGACAACATACAGAATCAATATAGTATTTCAAAGATTATGTGGAACTCAAATCGCAAGTAGTAAGGGAAAAGCTGATTAATTTTCGATGTTTTCTACATCATAGTTTGATAGTCCTCCAATTCAGTTTTCTGTAAATCTCTCTTCGTGTTCACGTTTGCGGGAACTCAACATTTACTACCTTGTACCATTTTTCAGGATCACAGCCCAGAAACAATTCTGGACCATGCCAGGAGCCAAGTACGCGACCAGAAATCTGTGGAAGCGAGTCTTGGCTCCTTTCCATTTGGGGTGGGGCGTTTATAGTGAGTCAACAGATGGGTGGGACTCAACGCAACCCCGTGCTTTTCCTTCCAGCTTCCGCACCTTCTGCAGGACGGTACCAAGGGCACATCTCCAAGGAGCGGGCATCTTAATTACCTTCCAGAGACCAAACAAACAAGAAATACCTTGGCTCTGTCGCTCTTCTCCAAGGCACTTTCACTTCACACTTCCAGAGCTTTAGAATTTACCTAGCAGGTTCCTGCGCTTTCAATCCACGGCAAAAGTGGAATTCCATTTCTAAACGAAGAGCTGGCAGGAGCATTTTCCTCTTAAAATTCTTTTTTGAAATGTCCGTCGTGGCAGTGGAGACGGGTGGCCCTAGTGAACAAGGACTTATTATTACAGCCCCTGCCCGCATGCAGTAACGTCCTCTGACATCCAAGTCCCGCGACTCGCGCCCCTCCAGGTTTGACGAAGGCCAAGGACTACAAAACAGAGGATTCTGGGGAAGGACGTGAGGACGCAGCGCAAAGCATGCCGGGCCCAGGTGGGCTCCGCTCTACAGACGCCTTCCTCACAGGGTGGCTGCTGAGAACTGGGCGCTGCTAGGAGATTTAACTGGTATTTTTCTCGTTTGTCAGGATTAACCATTAAGTACCACCTGGTTTGAGTACGGCTCTAAGTGCCATGCGGCTGCAGGCCAGGCCCGGATATCCGAGCTCTGTAGGCTGAGCTGCTACCCCCTCGTTAAGAATCCTCCAAACAAATAGTGAAAGGAAATCGTCAAATCCGGGGCCTCTCCCCAGCCGGGTCCAACGGACACGTAGAGCCAAAGAGGGAGTGGGTGAATAGCAGTTTTCTGCTTCAGTTTTGGCTAAAAGTGGTGTGGAATGACCTTTGCTCCAAGGAGAGCAGAGTGAAAGGGTTTGAGCATCTGCAGGCGGGAGTTCAAAGCCCACGTGAGGGCGATCTGGAATGGGATTGAGGGTGGAATAGAAGTGCCAGACGAGTTACCCCATCCTGCGCTCCGCGGCGACGCGGGGTCCCCGCAGCTTTCAGACTGAAGAGTAAATACTGCAATAACTATTTTCCTGATATATGGAACTTGAGGCAAATCCCAGATGTTATTTACCTCTAGGGTGGAGATTAGGGGTAAGACACGTGCTTGAGTGGAACATATATATTAACCCGAATGGTGGCTGTTTTAGATCTGGCCGGCTGGCGCTATGAATGAATGGATGAAGAAAGGCCCCTTAGAATGGCAAAATTACACTCACAAAGAAGTCAGAGTGACAGCGAGTGAGAAGGAGTATACAGGATGGGTTTTAACCACAGACCCGGTCTCTGCCAAGTGAGTATGGGTCCTGCTTCCTTGAAATCATGACATCCCTTTGTGCTGCTTTTGTGTTACATCCTAACTCAGAAAGCAGATAATGAAAGGTTAATTGTTCCCATATAAAAATTTTATTGTCTTTGAATCTAAATGCGGCTCTAACTATGGATTACCTTGTCAGACCAGCCAAATTCATATACATTTATATTCTTATTACATTTTTACTGGAAAATTTCAAACACACAAATATAGAGAATGGTATAAGAAACACTAAACTTGCTCCTCGTTAACATTTTAAAGCCAATTGCAGACATATGATTTTGTTCATAAATACTTCAGTATATCTCTTAGTAGAAATGGACTCTTTAATAACTGTAAGCACAATGTCATTATAACACCTAACAAAAGTAATAATATTAGCTAAATCCTAGTCTGAGTTCAGATTTGCCTGATTGTCTCAAAAGTGTCTTTTTATATTGGTTTATCAATTTGGTTGAGATGTCTCTTACTATCTTAATCTGTAACTCTGCACTTTCTCTTTTTAGTTGTCCATGTCACTTATTTGTTGAAGAAATGGAGTGTCTTCCTTCAATTGTCTTACAGAATTGAACACTTTCTGGATTTAGCTTATTGCATTATCATGGTGTAGTTTAACATGTTCTTTTATCTTCTGTATTTCCTATAAACTGGTACTCATATCTAGAGGTCTGATTAGGAGCAGATTTATTTTGTGCAAGACTACTTGAAAGGTGGTGATACACACTCATTTTATTTTTACATGGTTTTAGATTTACAGAAAACGTGCAAAGAAAGTACAGAATACCAATATACCCACTTCCCCTATCCATGATGCATTTGTCAAAACTAAATATTTACATTAACTAAACTGTAATCATTTGGATTTTGCCAGTTTTTCCACTAATGGCCTGTTTCTGTTCCAGGATTCAATCAGTCTAGGGTCCCACATTACATTTAGTCATCATGTCTCCTTAGTCTTCTCCAATCTGTGACCGTTTTTCAGTCTTTCCTTTTTTCTTCATGACCTTGCCACTTTTGGAGAGTGCTGGTGAGGTATTTGTAGAATGTCTTTCAGTTTGGGTTTGTGTGATGTTTTCTCAAAGACTGGGTTTTTGGGAAGAGTACCACAGAAGAGAAAATTACCTTCACATCACACATATATATCACATTTTATTTAGGATTTTGCATTTGTATTTGTAAGATTAGCTTGTAGTTTTATTTTTTAGCCCTGTCCTCTGTCTTTGATATCAAGGTTATATTAACTTCATTAAATGAGTGGAGGCATAGTTCCCTTTTATAATCTCTAGAAGAATTTGGTTAATTAGAAATGTCTGATCCTTGAAAATTTTATAGAACTTGCTGTTAAATTATCTGGGCCTTTTTTCCCCCCTCCTTGGGAAGTTTTTAAACTAGTTATTCAGTTTTTATTTAAAGATTATCAGACTATTTACATTCTCTTTCTTTTTTTTAAATAGAAATTTATATTTTCTAGGAAGTTTTCTGGTTTAAGCTCAAAGTTATTGGCATAAATTTGTTCTTAATATTTTATTCTGTTAATCTCTGCTGCCTTATTCCTAATATTGTTCATATGTGCCTTCTTTCTCTTGTTATTAATCTTGCTGAGTTTTGTGAATTTTATGTATTTTTTTCAAAGAACCAACTTTTGGCTTGGATGATCCTCTTATTGACTCTTTTGTTTTCTATTTTATTAATTTTGTGTTTTGTAATTTTCTTTGTTCCTCTTTGAAGAGGAGTTATCCAGTTATTCTTTACTCTAAAAGTTAAATGTGTTCCCTGTCTTCTTTTCCATACACATTCAAGGCATTCATAGCTCTCTAAGTAACTAACACTTTAACTGCATTCCACAATGATTAGCTTTAGGCTGGACAAAAACTTCCGATGTCTAGGCCCCTCAATGAATGCTTACTGAACAAGCGAAAACATTTGGTGGTGAGAGGATTAATTTTAAACAGAGAAGAGCATTTCCTATTATTCTAGTGACCTGCTGGGGTTGATGATGCCTCTCATTCCATTGCTTCTTCCAGTTTTATGGGCCTTTAGGTTTTTCTTTTGCAATCTGCTCTGAACTTACTTTTCTTCCAAAGTATTGTCCTCGTGAACTTCCTTGAAGACGGAAGCATGTCTGTGACCGGAATTATGGGACATGCTGTGCAGACTGTTGAAATTGTGAATGAAGGGAACCATAGCGTACGAGAGAAGCTGATGCATTTGTTCACGTCTGGAGACTGCAAGGCACACAGCTCTGAGGATCTGGAAAAGAAAAAGAACAGCCTAAAGAGATGGCTCGAGAAGAACCATATCCCCATCACTGAACAGGGGGATGCGCGAAGGACTCTGTGTGTGGCTGGGGTCCTCACTATAGACCCACCGTATGGTCCAGAAAATTGCAGCAGTTCTAATGAGATTATTCTGTCCCGTGTTCAGGATCTTATTCAAGGACATCTTGCAGCTTCCCAATGAGAGGCCAAGAACTACGGATGCATTCAAGTAAAACTTCATTGTTTTTTCCTTCATCAAATGTTTTGAATATTAAGTCCATCATATTACAGGTCTTTAAAGGTACACAGTATGTGTGTGTGTTTTAATTCTTTGTTGTTTTGGTAAAATAAAAGATGTGAAGTATGAGTACTAATAAATAAGTGAATTGTGGCAAGGGTAGCATCGCACGCAACAAAATTAGCACAGGGACGTCAGAATTGTCTTTTCTTGGACGGGGCTATACCTCCCTTTTTGTTAGGCAAGAAATGTATTTGGAAAGAATGTAACCTACTAAGATTCAATATAAATGTAGTAAGTCCTATAGGTCTATTTAAAAATATTTACCTTTTTTTGGTGTAATGATGAAATCGTTTTTGAATGAACATAGGGTTTTTTGGTTAAAACTTGAGTTTTGACTTTTGGTAAAATCTTAACCCTGTGACTCTCAAAGCCTTTCAAATGAGCACCGACTGCTATGTCTGAGGGAGAACGTAAATGTGACAGGTATTCTGCTGCTGAATTCAACCCAGTTCCTTTGCCCGGTGGAGTCTGCCCAGGCTTCTGGCTCGGGATGCTTTCTGCTTCTAGTCCCCACTTCCCAGGTTCGGCTTCCCCAAGGGGAAAGAATGCGGGAAGCGTGCTGCACTACACCTGACCCTTGGAAGCCAGTCAGAGGCCAGGACTCTACATGGAGGTTTCTGGCCTAGAAAGGCACCTCCTATTACTAGTTTGGGGGTCTTTTCAGGGACATGTCTAGAATGATCCCAAGTTTTCCATGTTATAACTCTGAGCCTCTGATTCCCTAGGACAGGCGTCAGCAAAATTTGGGCCCTTGGGACAAATCCACCCAGCAGCCTCCATTTGTTAAGTTTAATGGGAACACAACCATACCCACTAGTTTACGTTTTGTCTGTGGCTGCCATAACTCCAGAGTTGAGTATTGTGACAGAAGCTATTTGGCTTATATTTAAGAAAAATAAGGCCTTTTCCAGAAAGTCCTTCCCTCACAACTTGAAAGTTCTGTGGTCCTATGAGTGAAACTTAGTGCATAGCCTTTCTCCTTGTGACTAAGATTCTCCTGTTCAAATCCCGGAATGTCTTTGGAAAGCAAATAGGGAAAGGGGAATAAGAACAAGTTAAATTTAGCATGGAAAAGGTTTCTGAGAAAGTGAGGCAGACTTTGGAGGAGATAAGCCATGTATGCTATGATCCACAGCATCATTCGGACTTGGTCCTTGGCCCAGAGACAGGTGCATTGGTGTGGGCAGATTTATTTACCAATCAGCTGGGGACAGACTTTCTTGGCAACTGAGTCCTCTGTTTAAACAATTTGCCTGAGTGTTAAAGAGGGTAAATGATCTAAACCTGCCTGCTTAGGGAGTTGCCCCGGCCAGTTCCTCAGCTAAGATTCTCCCCCAGGAATTTAACTTACCTGTTTCAGATCCCTCCTCTGGTTCCAGATGCCCAGAGGGAGAGTCCTCCCTAAAGCTGGCTCTGCTCACTGCCGGCTGCAGGCGGTAACCAGGGCAGTCTCTGAACACCTTGGGTATCAAGGATACTTTTCAAAACAAATGTTATGACTTCACTGAGTATTTTTTGATCCCCTTGGAGCAAAGTTTCCAATCTTCGCACTGATGTCTTGCCATGCCCCATTGTTCATTTGATTTCCTAAATTTGTCCACTTTCTCCTAAAGATGTTATGGCTGAAATAGGTTTTTCCATGAATTAAGTTTTTTAAAAAAGTATTTATGAAAAATTTAAAAACATTCACAATCATTGTATTTGATGAGAACTGATAGAAATTTCACGATGCCTCTTGAAGTAGATTCTAGAATGCTAGTGTCGGGTAAGGATTACTATAATTCATGCTTAAATTTTGGGAGAAATCAGAGCAGTGAAGGATGTAATTACATATACTTACTTGCTTCTACTGCCAAATACAATTATTTTTTTAAAAGGCATTTTATTGAGGTATGATTAACATAAGAAGCTGTATATATTTAATGTCTACAACTTGACGAGTTTGGAGATATGTATGCATCCGTGACACCATCACCACAATGTATGCTATAAACATCTATTACCTCCAAAAGTTTTCTCCTGCTTTATTATTATTATAGAATTAGTTTTTATTGTTCAAACAATAGTACATTAAAGGATTTCTTTTACTAAAAAATTATTCCAGTATCCAGACATGCTTTTTTACTTTTGTATATTAATTTATAATACTTTAAAATTGTTTATGGACTTGTAATGAATGAAGTTTATTTTTGTTTCTGTAGTTTTCATAATTTTAATATTTAAGACAATATCCTATTGTGTTGAACTACAACTCACTGAAACATTCCCCTACATTTTGACATTTGTGTTCTCCCTTTTTGCTGTCATAGATTATGTTGAAAAGAGCATCTCCAGAATACAACTTTACTGCTAGAATCAAAGATTATTTAAGTGCCTAGAAATGAAAGTACTGTGTCAAAGAGTATAAACACATGTAACTTTTTCTTCATATTTCTTTTTAAATAGTTTATGCTGCTTTACATTGATAAGAGCAAAAAATAAGTATATACACAAATTTCAGCAAACCCTTAGAGTATTAAACAATGTGTATAATTTTGCTACTGAACATAAAATGGTGTTTTAAAGTTGCTTTAATTTGTATTTCTTTATTAATTAGCATTTCCCCACGTGTTTCTTTATTTCCAGTATGGGAACTGTTTGAATGATTCATAACTTTTTAAAACACCCTTAAGGTTCAAGAAATTATTTCCCCTATATTCTCATGGTCTTGCCATATCTGTTTCTTTGTGTCTCTAATTTTTACTCAAATGGATACATATGTTAATAAACACTGTAATTATATGATACATGTAATGCTTTTTAACTTCTTTTGACATGTTAGATTTACAGAAAATTTGCAAGAACAGGACAAAAAATTTCCATACATCCTTCCCCCAGCAAATTTCCCCTTTTGCCACATTTGTATTTTCTGTGTATGTGTATCTGTGTGTGTTTATTCTCCCCCCTGAACTGTTTGAGAGTAAATCGTGAACACAATGGAAAAAAGTACATTCTCTTAAATGACCACAGTACAGTCATCAAAATCAGGAAATTAACATTGATGTAGTAGTACTATGATTTAATACAGACCTTACCCAGATTTCACCTGTTATCTCAATGTCCTTTTTAGCAAAAAAAAATGTTTTTTTCTTGACTCATGTATTGCATTCAATTGTCATGTCCCTTTAGTTTCCTTTAATCTGGAATAGTTCCTCAGTCTTTCTTTGATTCATGACATTGACATTTTTGAATACAGGCCAGTTATTTTGTGGAATAGCTCTCAATTTGGGTTTGTCTGATTTTTATTTTTCAATTCAGGACTCATTTTTTGGGTAGGAACATCCTGGGAATGATAATGTATTTTCCTCAGTATATTGTTATCAGGAGGCACATGATGTTAATTTGTCCCATTTCTGGTGATGTTAACTGATTATTTGGTTAAGGTGGTGTCTGTCAGGTTTCTCCACTGTAGTTACTATTTTTCTTTTTGTAACTGAAGGTATCTTCATACGTATTTTTAAAAAGAGCTTTATTGAGGTATTATTAACATCATAAAATCCATCCACTTTTAAATATATAATTCAGTGATTTTTTAGTAAAGTTAGAGTTGTGCAGCCATTATCACAATCCATTTTTAAAAACATTTCCATCTTCCCACAAGATCCTTTATCTCATTTGCAGTCAATTCCCATTCCCTCCCTCTACCCCTGGCAACCACTAATCTACTTTCTGTGCCTACAGATATTTCAGTACATTTCACATAAATGGAATCATACAATATGTGGTCTTTGTGTCTGGCTTCTTTTACTTAGCATAATGTTTTTGAAGTTCATCCACGAGGTATCATGTACCAGTGGTTCCTTTTTATTACTGAATAATATTCCATTTTGAATATATTTTATTCATTCACCAGTTGATGGATATTTGGATTGTTTCCAGTTTGGGGCTATAATGAATAACGCGGCTGTGAACATTTGTGATAAGTCTTTGTGTGGACATATACTTTTATTTCTCTTGGGTGAAAAACCTAGGAGTGGAAGTGCTGAATTATATGACAAATTTATGTTTAACTTTTAAAGAAACTATCAAACTATTTTCCAATGTGGCTGCATCATTTTACACTTCATCAGCAATAGATGAGGTTTTCAATTTCTCTGCATCCTTAGCAGCACTTGTTATTGTGTGGGGTTCCAGTGGTTATGAAGTAGTATCTCCTTGTGGTTTTCATTTGCATTTCCATATTGGCTAATGATGTTGAGCATCTTTTCATGTGCTTATTGATCCATTTGCATATCCTCTCTGGTGAAATGTTGACTCAAAGATTTTGCTCATTTTTATAATTGAGTGATCTACTTGAGTTGTAAGAGTTCTTTACGTGTATTCTAGATATAAGTGTTTTATCAGATATATGATTTGCAAATATCTTCTCCCAGTCTGTTGTCTTGTATTTTCTTTATGATGTTTTTGGACTGCATAAGTTTAAAAAATTGATTAATTACAATTTATCAAAAGTATTACTTTTTTTATAGATCATGCTTTCAGTGTCATAGCTAAGAACTCATTGCCTAACCCAAGGTCACAAATATTTTCTATTTTAAAAGTTTTAATTAGCTCTTAAACTTAGGTATATGTTCCATTTTGAATTAATTTTTATGTGTGGTGTGAGGTAAGAGTCTGAATTCATCTTTTTGCATGAGGATATCCAATTATTCCAGTATCATTTGTTGAAAAGACTTTTCTTTCTTCACTGAATTGCCTTGGCACTTTTGTTGAAAATCAGTTATAATTTAAGAGTTTATTCCTGGGCTTACAGTTGTGTTCCATTGATCTATATGTCTATCCTTATGTTAGTAACACACTGTATTAATTACTATAGCTTTACAGTAAAATTTGGTACCTATACATGTAAGTCTTCCATCTTTGTTCTTTTAAAAGATTGTTTGACTAGTCTGGCTCCTTTTCATTTCCATATAAATTTTGGATGAGGCTGTCAATTTCTGAAAAAAGTGCCTGGGGGACTTTGACAGGGATTGTGTAAACTCTATGGATAACTTGAGGAGAGTTGTCATCTTAATAATTGAGTCTCCCATTCCATGAACTAGAATGGCTCTTCAATTACTTAGATCTTTAATTTTCTTACAACAGTGTTTTATAGTTTTTAATGTACAAGTCTTACATTTCTTTTGTTAAATTTATTCCTAGGCATTTTTAATGCTTTGTGAACGGAATTGTTTTCTTAATTTCATTTTTGAATTATCGATTGCTAATATGTAGAAATAGTTGATTTTTGTATATTGATTTTGTATCCCCCAGTCTTGCTGAACTCATTTTTCATACACTTTTGAGCTCCTTTTTCTATACTTAACATTACTCAAATACATTTTGAAGAGGTGAGTAGGCCATAAATTTATTCCCTACAGCTTCTTTGGTAATATGCAGAATTTGCTCACAAGGTTCATAAAAGCACACCTAATTGCTGAACAAGATGAGAGTCTTAAAAAGCAGAATTAAGAGGCTTGATCAAAGCCATTAGCACCCTTCCTTTTAATTTCAACATCCAGTTATCCAGTCCTTTTTAAAACCTTCAAAGGCTCTTGCACGGGCTAAATTAAGTTCCTGGTTGAATTTATTCAAGTAAACTTAATTTCTCTATTATCCTGTGTCCGTTTATCTTTGTATTTTGAGTTCCTAGGGTGACTGGCACATAGCACCTGTTTAAAGTAAGTTGGCTGTTTTTGTTTTAAGGAGGGCGCAGCTCACGGTGGCCCATGTGGGGATCGAACTGGCAACCTTGGTGCTACCAGCACCACGCTCTAACCAACTGAGTTAACTGGCCACCCCTAAAGTAAGTTGGTTATACTGAAATTATGAGCATAAATGTGGGAGGAATTCCTGCACTCCCAATATGGGTCTCAAACTAGACATGTAGCACATTAGTTATAAAATGGACCGTCGGCCTCCTTGTTAACTAATCAGACTGCATGCTTCAATTAATCTAGTCTTAGCCAAGCTTAATGTAGAAAAGGATGGTATAAAGATTTATGGGCTATAAATAATGGGGACAGCTGGAATTTATATGGGACAGTGCACAGGCGAATTTCAGAGACAGAAGGGCGGCATTAACAGAAACGTCTATAATTATGAATTGTTTTGTGCTAGGTCTATAATCAGTGGATTAGTTTCCTCCTCATATGAGATAGTCCCCACTGTATAGCATGGCCCCTGATCTGTAACGACATCTGTCTTCTAAAGAACATAACATACCTTTGACATTCAATCTGGTAATCTTATTAATAAGTCCTAAAACAGATTTTTTTCCAGTTCAAACGAGAGGAGAAGAGCTATTAAGCCTAGAAATTAGAGTTCCTAATGAGGCTTCTTTTCAAATTTAAACATTTTGCAGTCATATACCTATAGAACTATATATTCTCATCCCCCCTTTTTATTCCTATTTGTGTTTTAGCATATTGGCCAAAGTCTACTAGGTTGGACTCTGTTAAGATAACACAAAGATAAGTGTGTGTGTGTGTGTGTGTGGGTCTGTGTGTGTGTACTTTAGTCATCTTAATGTAGGCCTAAGTGTGAGAACTTGAATTCTGAAGTGGAAAACGTTAGCAGTATTTGTGTCAATACAAGTCACATCTTCAAAAGGCATGTTTTAACTTATTTTCACATTTTCAAAATAAGTGATTAAAAAACAAAAAACAAAATAGGATAGTAGGACATGTTTTTAAAGTAAAGATATTCCTACCCATCTGTGCATGGCTTTTCCCATTTGTACACATAATTTTCTCCAACTCTTAAGTACTCTAATTTTTGTAACATACAATGTACTCATAAGCTCTTATTCACACAGTATATGTTTGTTAGAGCTGATTTGGCAGAGATTTTGCTTTCATTGATTGAAGTATATTTACATTTTCAGAGACAATGGGCACAATATATATTAGGTTGGTGCAAAAGGAATTGCAGTTTTTGCAATTTTTAACCTTTCAAACTGCAATTCCTTTTGCACCAACCTAATATTTGACTAACAGCTAATAACTAATATTTGGCTAATAACTAGTGGCTAGACTTATCTCATTTTGTTTAAACAGGTTTTCTCTGCTTTTGCACTACTGATTTTGGACTAGATGATTTTTTGTTGGGGGTTATCTTGTGCATTATATGGTATTTAGCAGCATCCGTGGCTTCTAACCACTAGATGCCAGGGGTACCCGCTCTCCCCCTCAATGTGACAACATCTTTAGATATTGCCCAACGTCCACTAGTGGGCAAAATAGCTCCCAGCTGAGAACTACCGCATTAAAACAAACAAAAGCTACATTTTCTCCTATGAGGACACTGCTTTATAGCCTTTATCCATGATGAAATCCTGGATTTGTTATAATCATCGTCTACGGACAGTCTTATTTGAAAGGTTAGCAGGCACTTTTGTTCTAATATATTTGAAACCCAAGGATGGAATGAGGTAAAACTTATTAAAAAGGGACTCTTGGGAAGTAAATGAGCCTTTTTGGCTAAGTTATCCTATCTAACTTTTATAGAAAAAATTAGCCATGGATAATCTCTTTTTTATAAATTCATTCAACAGGAAGGAAAATTGACTCCCTCAGGCCACTTTCAGTACTAGGTTGGAGGAGGTAGCAGTAACTGCATTTTCTGCATGAACAACAATAATTTTTAAAGACCCTGTTTGAAATGCTTCTGTTGAAAACGTTCATTATATGTTCCTATACCACACATAGCAATACCGTGTTCGTAATATGTCAGGGTCATCATCCTAAACACTGATCCTCATTGTTGATAGTTACGGGAGTGGGCTCAGTTTCTGAGGGGAACTTGCGTTTTCAAACAAATGCCTCATACTGGCTTTTGTTGCCATTTGTTTCTTTCCTAAAAAGTTGAAATAGAGGTAAAAAAAACTCCAGTCAAATGATTCTAAGCCATCCTCCTTGTTATCTCGCTGGGGGAGTGTGTTCTGGCTTACTCACCAGTTAGCTGGGTTAGAACTGACTCAGGAGTAGACCCGGGGAGGGCCCCAATCAGGCAAAGGCGGCACAAAGAGGCCAAACTGTCTGGGAAACAAGTTCATGTTTGGGTTGCTATCTTGCATCTTTACGAAACAGATTCCACTCCTTCCTGATGGTTCCTGTATGGGGCATGAGTGCTTCTCCAAAACAACTCTTTTTCTGCTCTGTGATAAAATAAATTATTAAAATATCTAAGATTTTAAAGAATTAGTGATTGGCTACAAATCTTAAAATTTAAGACCAATGTCTTTGATATATAGTTTTGGGGGTGATAATTTAGAAATAGCAAGAAAAAAGTCTCTCCAGTGGAAATGTAATGGCTGTGTGCGATGTCAGAGGGGTAGTGGATGGGGGGAGGGGGGTTGTCACTGTGTGAGGGATATAAATGATAAATGTCTAACTAGTACATTGCTTTGTGCACCTGAAACTAATGAAAAAAAAGTATTTCCATGTTAATGGTTCATTGTGGTTAACTGTTTATAGTCACTGCATAGTTTTCCATTTGTGAGACTAAAAGATATAGAAGCCTGTCACTCTGGAACAGTCTGAAATTACTGCTGTCATAATAATTCTATTAGCTGTTTCTATGTTGTTTCAACCTGAGGCACTGGAATATTGACACAGACTCACGATCAAGATCAAACTTCTGAAAACAGCTCACCTTATATTTACTAACTGGCTAAATATTTTAAGCAAACTTTCCCCACTTCATTTGGGCAAAAATAAAGCCCTATGAATTATGTTTAATTCTAGTGTGATTTAGGAGGAAAGAGCCAGCTTATCTGCTTAGGCTTACTCAAACATAATAATGGCATGCAAATATATTGTCTCAAGAATCCACTATTTACGTGGCAACTGGGAGACACCTACAAGTCGCCCTCAGAGTGTGAAGCCTGAACTCACCAGCTCTCGACCTAGTCACCGAGAGAACACAACAGAGTGTAGTCCCCACAAAGCCCGCCTGGGCAAATCTGCAAACCACACCCTCGGTCCTAATTTGCTTACATTTATTGTATTTTAATTTTACAAAGTACTTTCACAAGATCTTATTTTATAACCTCATAGGGACATATTTAAACCACTGCAAAAAAGAACATTACCATATGCTTACAGATCGATAGGCTATGTGCTTTGATATAGTATTTAAACTGTTCAGATAATAGAATGGGAGGATTAAGACCAAAGTTCAGTACGGGCGTTTGAGGGGTAATATTCAGATATGAAGTCAAGGGGGAAGAAGACAAAGCTAATGCTTTGTGCACCTACGACCACCTCTATAAGAATGTTTAGCTATTCTAATTTCCCGAAAACTTCCCAGTTAGACATAGTACAAAACACTGGTGGAGACTAATTTTGTAGCAAGTACTTTATTGATATTGTTCCCTAACTAGCTTCCAGTAAAATATTTAAGAAAATATTTACAGAGTTCTCCACAAAATTAACATTAAAAGTGTCCATCTTATTGGGGCTTAGAAATCCAGTTTCACCTTGAAATACTCTACTGCATTTTGATCTTTCATCACAAAGGAGTAACCTTACTTCATTTCTTATTTCACCATTTTAATGAGCTTAAGGAGTTTTAGTTTTTGAATGAGGATTTTCTTATTCCGTGTCTTCAGTCAAGGTGTCCCAACCTTTCTCACATTCTGGCACATCTAGGAAATGATAGGATTTGTGCATTTGTATGTGGCTGCAAGTAACCAGCCCAAGAATGCCTTCCCTGAGGGGAGCAATTTCTCAGTATTCTGAATGGAAAGCTCTGTTGTTAACTAGCTCCGAGCCGTATGCTCTGCAAACTTGGGTTAAAAGATGCAGGTCCACTTGGGCATCTGGCTCTAGCAGGGCAGCATGAACTCCACTATAGCACCGAGAGTCAACACTGGTTTAAAAAACTTTGTAGAGGGTTAGTGCAGCTTTCTCCTTCACCTCTCCTAACGTCCCAGCCTAATCACTTCTGTAAAGTGATCTTTGTTTCAACAGCAAGTCAGGATGTGGATACTGTACGGGCTATGCATTTGTATGTTTATTCGAAGGGATGACAGGCATTAATAGCTTTTAAAAATTATGCTTCGAGTCTAAGCTCTTCAAGTGCACTGAAGCTTAATACACCTGAAGATGACCATTTTGGGTAGTCTAGGTTTCCTGGAAACTAAACTAAAATATTACCTTAAAAAGTGAACACCTTCACTGAGGTGGTTTTTCTTGATTAGTCTGAATTCTATCTTTAAGTATGAAACTTGTAGTGACTCTACCTGATGCCTAGACAAACACAAGAATATTTTTTACACTCAGCTCTCTGGGATTCTTCCTGGCCACACTCATAAATGTCCAGAAAAAAGGTAAATGTATTTACTTTTTTTTCAAAATGCTAGTGCCCCATTACCTAAGTGGTGACTGAAAAGAAGCAGTCTCATGGAAGGTATTTTTACGATTATGAATCTTATACTAGCATGGCAACCTTTTCTATCCCAACCATGCCAACTCTGCTCTGAGAAAACCATTAAAATTCCCTTTTGGGTAATGTGAAACGTGGCCATTAGATCTGGGTAAGAGAAAGATTTCTACATGGAAAACCTAAGGGAGAATAAAAACACCTGGATTGTTCTGCTTTCAAGAATAAGAGTGTTATGGATAAGACCAGTTTGCATTTTAATAACAAATAAGAGCTCATTAAGTTTTTTTTAGGCTTACCTTGAATGAATAAAAATAAAAATCCCTCACAAATCAAGCTTACTCTGTAGCCAAAAGCCTGAAATAAAATTTTAATTTTTCTTGCTCACATGATTTTTTTTTTTCTTTTTCTGTTCTGACTTCTCTCAGTTGAGCCTGTATGACAGAAAAAACAATCAGTATTTCTCCTCATGCCCCTATCTCACCCCAGTAAAAAGCAGGAGAAAAATAATATAGATTAAAACAGAATTGTATTAAACATTCCCTTTTGTGTTATCAGGTGAATTTCATTCATTCCAGGACGGTCACAGGGAACAGACAGGCAAGCTGATTTTTAGACTGTCTCACATCGACACTCCAAATTGTGCCGGGAGTGCCTACTGCTTTGTTGGCAATACTTAGTCTGGAAACTTTCCCGAAGGGTATGTGGTGCCCAGCCGACTCAGCAGTGCGTGCCCTGGGCCCCTTCACTGGGGCCAGCCCCAGCACGGAGCTCTGGTTCGAGGTAGAGGTGCTGCTGTTATTTCCCAGGTGAACAAGAAGCAGGTGAGGAGCAAGCACTCTCTTAAGACTGGTTTTTATTGCGTGGTGACAAGCTTCACAATCGTGCTGATGATCCGGGACCCTCGAGGACAGGTACACAGATCTATGCTCGGGTTTTTTATCTTGTCCTGGAGGAGCTGGTCAAGTTCGCAGCGAAGTTCCTTTACTAATTCTGCCACCTAAAATGAAAGTTGCAATGTAAGCAGTGGTTGGACCAACAGGGGAAGAAGGATTATTAAAGGAAATGCCCCAACTATGATTATCATTATTCTAGATTGCTGGTATTAATTTTAACTCCAGTGGGGGGTGGGCAACTAAACACATTTTCATTCTAAAAGTGCTTCTAAAATTTCTTAATGCAACTATATGAACATTCATCAGTGTCAGCTCTGTAACATACTAAATGGGATCCATTATATAAAGGCTCCTCTATCACATCTCATTTAAAGAAATGATTAAATCGGGGAGAATGGCTTTTATGTAGTGTTCTCCATATTAAAGCCTGGTCAACTTTCACAATTTGCTCTAAGAGCAGAAGCAGGAAAATGGAAAGTTAAAAATGGTGGATATTAATCAAACTGAAAAATCTCTTTAGCTTGGGATACATTTTATGTTTTCGTGGGAAAAAACAGCTCCACATTTTTACGGCATTTGGCGTATGCTGATGTTGTAGTGTCACTGTCGATGTCTTCCCCCATCTGTTTGCCCCGCCACCACTGTTCGGCAACAGTGCAGTTTGGACCCTGACTGAAATCAAACAGGCTCAGGATCTGAGCCTTGCCATGATGAATGACTCAGGTAATCTAGGCCTGACATTCCTTTGCCCACAGACTTGGTTTAGGAGAGGCGGTTTGATGGAGCTTTTGGAAAAGAATGTTTCTGTCTCCCCTTCTGGACAGATGGGAGGCCTGGAGCTACTGCAGCTACTGCAAGGTCAGTCAGGCTCTTGTCATGTTGAGCTGCTGACTTAAATCCACCTTGCCTGGCCTTCTTGATCTATACTGTCCAGTATGGCGGTCACTAGTCACCTGTAGCTAACCTGACGACCTCATGAAATGGTCCAAATTGGGATGTGCTGTGAGTGTCAAATACACCAAATTTTGAAGACTTAGTATGAAAAAAGAATGTAAAATATCTCAACAAATTTTTATATTGATTATGTGTTGAAATGAAAACCTATTAGATATATTAGAGTAAATAAAATATATTCAGATTAATTTTGCCTGCTTGTTTTTACTTTTTTTTAATGTGGCTACTAGAAAAATCACAATTACATGGATGGCTCACATATTTCTATTAGACTATACTGCTTTAGACTTGACTACAGTTAAATACACCAATAAATTACCTTTAATGTTTGAGTTGGTGCTTCTGCTTCTTGCACCATAAGATTTCTAACAGATGTAAGTATTAAAATGAACTTTTATTTCTTAAACATCTACTCCCCCTTAAATGTTTTCTACACACTCCATATAGTGAATAATTGAGACCTGAGAATAAAAAGATTCAGACCCATTATCATTTTTTTAATGAAATGGCAGAATCAGGGTGATTTTATTTTTGCTCATCTCTATTGTTTGATTTTTCTGTGGTAAACACGTGTTACTTATATAACAATTAGGAAGATCCAACACCTCACTCACTGCTTCTATCCTGAATCTTTCACACCAGCCCCTTCCCAGTACGCTGCCTGGGAGTCTTTGGCTCCATGCCGGCCTCACGTCAGCCTGTCTTTCTCAGTGTCCCACTGTGGATCATTCGCTCTTTAAAAACAATTTATTTTTAATTTCTCAATTGTAGCTGATATTCAGTATTATTTTGTATTAGGTTCAGGTGTACAGCGTAATGGTTAGACATTTATATAATTTATGAAGTGATCCCCTGATAAGTCTAATGCCCACCGGGCACTATACATAGTTATTACCGTATTACTGACTATTCCCTATACTGTACTTTACATCCCCATGACTATTTTGTAACTACCAATTTGTACATCTTAATGCCTTCACTTCCATCATTCACTCATGATCAGCTCTCTGTGGTCCTTGTTCATTGAAGGAATGCCCTATACTTCATATTATCAAAGCCCCTCAGGGCCTGAGCCTCATAGGACAGACCTGTTAATCCTTACCTGATGGGAAGCGGCTGCAAAACGGATCCAACCATCATCCAAGGAGACAACAAATTCTCCCCTTTGAAGCTGCACATTCACTTGGCCTCCTCCAAACAAGACCAGTGGGTACACAGATACCACGCTGCAGTCTCGGATGAACACCCGACTAGTTTTGATCTTCTCGTGGTACACCAGGTAGGGGCTGTCAAAGTGTCTCACCTGGAACATAAAACCTCAGATGATGACAGTGATTTCACTGACAACAGAAGGGGACCTCCTCCAGTCCCATGGATTTCAATACCACCTGTCCAATGACTTATAAAATCATCTCCAGCCTGTACCTTTCCCGAGCACCAGACTTGTACATGCTACTGCCTACTTGATGTCTCCACCTGGGCATCTAATGAGCACCTCCAACTTCTCCTGTTCAAGAGGAATTCTGGATTCCCCTCCTTGCAGTGCTCACCATCTCAGTAAAGGACACTCATTCACTCAAGCCCCAAATTAGGAGTCATCCTTGACTGCTCCTTTTCCCTCACTCCATCTATGTCATCCTAAGTCCTGTTAGCTCTGTTTTCAAAATACTAATGAACTGACACATTCTCACCACTTCTACAGCTACCATCTTGTACAAACCATCATCATCTCATACAGGCCACTGCAGTAGCTTCCCAAGGACTTGCCCTGCTTCTCTTTTTGCATCTTTACAGTCTCTTTTCCACACAGCAGCCACAGAGATCTTTTAAAATCTCAACTCCTTACCATGGCTTACAAGGTCCTACACGACCTGACCCCTGCCTGCTTGTCCCAACTCATCTGCCACTCTCACCCCTTATCACCCCCCTCTATTTGCACTGGCCGCCTTCTTGCATCTTTTGGAACAAACCAAATGTGCTCCTGTCATTGCACTTATTTCCTCTGCTAGAATGTTCTCTCTTTAGATATCTGCATGGTTTGCCCACCACTGCATTTAAGATTTGCTCAGTTGTTTTCTCCTCAGAGTTCTTTCCTGACCATTCTATGTAAAACAGCCCGTCTCCTGTCACTCTCCATCCCCCTTCTCTGTTTTATTTTTCTTCACAGCAATTGTCACCAACCTGAGACTGTTTGTTTAATTATTTCTTGCCTGTCTGCCTCACTAGATTGTATGCTCCGAGGGCAGAGACCTTGTCTATCTAGCTCATCCGCTGTCCTCCACAGCCTACAACAGAGGAGGTGCTCGGAGACACTGAATGGATGCATGAATGACCAGGGTTCATTGCATGAGCGTCCCAGTAAACTCAGGAGGAGGACTGGAGCAAACGCAGGCCTCTGGTTCCTAAGTACACATACAGCTGAGAGGGCAGATGACCCCTGGTCCTCAAGCTCTTCTGAGCTTAAGCGGATCCCTTTCATTCTTTGCTGACATTTCACTCAGTAGTTCCAGGGGCTGATGAGATCGAACACTTTAAACTCTCTTCCTCCATTCTTTCCTCTTTTTCTCCTTCATTTCTCCTGAAAGCGTCACTGAGCATCTGCTTTCAGCCAGATAGTATGCTAGACATCAAGAATGTAAAATGAATAAGATTCAGTTCCCGTTCAGGAATTTCACAATTCCATGAAGGAGACATATTATAAACCATAAAATAATGTGATAAGTGCAATAGTAGACAAATGCACACTATATGATGGTGGAACAGAAGTAAAGAGCAACTTAGGGGGAGATGGACAATGGGGAAGTGATATTTAATGGAAGTCTGAAGGGCAGGTAGCAGCCTGCTGGGGAATGAGAATGTCATTCCATGTACAGAGAATAGTGTCCTATGTCATGGCATTTGGGGACACTGTTGGTAGTCTGGTATTGCTAGAGCACACAGAATGACAGAGGAGGGGAGCTGGTGGGGAGGGGGACATGGAGTAAGAAGGGGCCTGATGCTAAGGGTCATATGAGAGTTTGCAGCAGACTCCATATACGAAGAGTTTTAAGCACGGAAATGACATGACCAAATGCATGTTTTGCAAAGAATTCTGGTAGTAGCGTAAAAGGTGGGAGAGAGAAAGCACCAGAACAGTACTTCAGGTAAGAGATAGATGTTTGGGGTTTGAACTGAGGAAATGGCAGTGGGGACAGGAGTAGGCAAATCTGCCAAAAAGGTAGAATTGTTGGGACCTGGTGACCAACTGGAGGAAGGAGAAAAGAAGCAGGGTCTCTGTGACTCCAGGGTTGTGATTTGAATGGTGCCACTCCCAAGACAGGGAACGCAGAAAGACAAGAGTGAATTGGGAGATAATGAGTTTGACTTTTCAGCTTTTGAGTGAGGTGACAGCAAGGCATCCATCTCAGAGAAAACCCCAGGACTGGAGAGAGATTTGGGAGTCTGTGTCAGCATGTAGGTGGCAGTTAGAACCACAACGTACTCCAGTGGTTCAGGAAGAGTACGTACACTACGGTGAGAAAGTAAGGACTAGGGACAGAACTACTATTTCAGCACAAAGAGAGAAGCTAATGAAGAAGACAGAGGGGGATGATCAGAGACATAGAAGAAATTGATATTTTAGAAGCAAAAACATCAAAGATAGTTTTAAGAGGAAGGCAAGTCCGCAATGTCAAATACCACATGAGTCAAGTGTGGTGAGGACCATGGGTGCCCACTGGCTTTCACAACTAGGAGGCTACTTGGGACTTGGGGTGAGGTGAGTGGAGTGGAGGAGGCAGCAGCCTCAAGCTGGAGCCTGAAGGAGGAAAGAGAGCTGAGGAAGTGGGATGAGCAAGCGTGGGTCGTTGCCTTCTAAGGCACAGATTCAGTGATGCAAAGAAACAGTTTTACATCTGAAAGCAGGCTTGAACATTGTTTTGTACCCAATAGAATTTTATTGAAATGGAAAGTCTTTTCTAGAAATAGTCCAATTTCCCGTCTGTTTATGCTTACTCAACCTTTCCTAGGTCAGTGGTGGGCTGCGGACAGCAAGTGGTAGATCAAGGTTTGGCTGAATTTAAGGGACGGTGCTTCTCACCCCAGGACCTGTGACATGCAAATATAAGTACACCCCATCATTCTGACCTGATAGTTCACTGATGAAGGGTGAATGTGCACATATCTATCGTTCTTGGTGACAAACTTCAGCTCATCTGATTTTGGTTGCATTCTGACAGCTCCGGTACTAGTCTTCTGAAACTTCCCTTCTGGGCTTTTCACCTGAACAATAGGTATTTGTAAAAATCGATATATAATATGTACATTTCCATTGCAGGGTGTATCCCTTGGCACAAAACCAGTCTTGTTGGAATGCCTTTAGTGTTTCTTCCCTCTCTCCCTTAGTTTCAGCAGCTCTGGTGACTACACCACACACCAGCCACCTGGGGAGAAACTGTGTTGCTGTTTCAGGTCTGCACTGATTATCAGCGCTGAGATCCAGTCGGCAACACTGGACCAGGAATCTGCTGTCGTCAAGCCTACATTTCCAAATGAATTTCTTTTAAAACAGCAAGAAAAAATTCTATGAATAAATATTATTTCATTTGAAAAAAAATGAAAAGCCCATGTGTGCGTGCGTACACACACGAATTTTATATATTTTGCAAAAACAATACATATTTACTGTAGAAATAACATTAGGAAAAAAAGAAGAAAATAAAGATCTATAATCACATGATTAAGAAATAACTAGCATTAGTATTTGATAAATATCATTTTTGTTCTCTCTGCTAGATTTATGTTTTTATAAAGAGAGAAAACCATTGTAAATACATAATATAAAGAAAAATACACATAAGTATTGAATCTAATATAGGATCACTTTCTGTAATATACATTTTTATCTTAATATACTGAGAACTTTTCTGTGTTGTTAAATATTTTCCTAAAACATAGTTCTTAATGGTGATATACTACCTCATTGTAATGATCCATAATAATTTAACCAGTAAATTCCATGTTATTAGAATTTTAGATGGTTCACTCTAGCACTTTATAATTATAAATATTCTCCTAGCTGCATCTTTATGCATACATGTAATTATTTCCTAATAATAAATCCTAGAAATGACACTGCTATCTAGAAGGCGTGTATCAATTTATACTCCTACCAAGAGTGAGAGTGTTCATTTTGGGAGGCTTATGACAGTATTATAACTTTTAAAAGATTCTGTCACATCGTAATCACCAAAAATTCATAGTTTACCTTAGGTTTGTTCTTGGTGTTGTCCATTCTATGGGTTCGGACGAATGTGTAATGACATGTATTCATCACTACGTTATCATACAGAGTATTTTCACTGCCCTAAAAATCTACTCTGTTCTGCCTATTCATTCCCTTCAAATGCTGATTTTTTAATTGTCTCCATAGTTTTGCTCCAAATGATTTTTTAAAGTAAATTTCAAATGGTTTGAAAAGCATGCAAGTACTAAGCAGAAAATGAGCCATAAATTAATCAACAGACGGTAACTGAACATTTAACAAAAAGTTAAATGAGAAATGATTCAGTACTCTGACAAATTCAAATTCTTCCTAAGTGTGACATGGACTGGATAATCATAACTCAGGTAAAAACCCAATAAGGGGCTTCCCAGAAGGGGTGGCGACAGGGAGACCCATGGCAAAGCACTGACTTATTTGTTCTGATCTAATTTTAGTCCAGAGTAGAGGGCATAAGGGAAAATGTAGTAGAATCAAGTTTCTATCTAACATAGATTAGTTATGCACAGGTTGGCTGACAGAGTGACATATATGTCCATTTTAATTTCTGGAATGTCATAATATGTCAGAAGGATTAAAGAGGCAACTCATTTTATACAATAAATCTTAAATGATGTATCTAAACAGATTTGGGGAAACTGAAGGACTGGAAATGTATCTAAGTTTAAAAGGTTGTGTGTGTGTGTGTGTGTGTGTGTGTGTGTGTGTATCTGTGTATCTGTGTGTATGTGTATGTGTATATCTGTGTGTGTGTATGTGTGTGTGTTTAAGATGATTAATGTGTATAACTTATATCCCTTGCTACAAATCAAACAAGAAGTGGGAGGTCCCAGGAAAAATGTTCTGTTACCTGCACTACATTTGGGTACAGAGCAGCACACAGCATGGCTGATATCAGCTTGGGGTTCTCAGCATTTGTGTTTGCCTATGAGAGAAATACAGCATTAATTTTATAAATATATGGCCATTTTTGTCTGTGCCTGGAATTTACCATTATATTTCATTTGATTTCTATCTTAAAATAAAACAAAACAAAAGAATCTAACTTTTATCCTTTTGCTAGAAAAATTATTTCTTTCTAAGTAAAAAATAAATCTACTGGACCACATTCACATAGGAACCACTCCAGGAAGTCCACAATAACTCTTTCTAGATCGCTGCAAAGCAGTTACAAAGCCAGGGTTCCAAAGGGTCAGCGGAGAGAAAGATTCTGGTTCCTGAGATGTTCACAACCTCTGTAAAGTACAAATTGCACTTAGAACAGTGGTGTCAGGTTCCTCTTAAAAAAGTGTTCTTCCTATAGTTACGCAAAAAATGATCCTTGGTTGGGAAAAGGCTGGTCTGATTTAAGAAGACATTACTGGAAAGTCTATTCTAGCCTCTTACGGACGTATCAAGAACCAGGGCGAGGTTTAAAAAACAAAAACAGTAGCAACAATTAATAGAAAAAGCCTTCCGTTTGCGTGAGTGTTAGTTGATACTTATTTGTGGAAAGAAGAAAATCAAGAACACCACAGACCCATAGCTCACAGGGCTTAAGTGAAGAACGTCTACAAGTGTTCCTGAGCTCATATAGTATTCATGCGCTAATTAAAGAGGAATAAGAACTAACCACACATTCGTTACCTCTTCTCCGGTGGCGTCCAAGATACCATCTCCTCCTAGGGCCCTTTTCTCAATTTCCCTGGCTCGGAGTCCCTCCTTTACAAAGCCTATATCTGATAACAGTTCAGTGAATTGGCGTTTGAGGCTGGCCATTTCCTGAAAGAAGTGGAAGAAAATCTTTAAGCACAAGAACATCAACATATGAAAGGTAAGTGTAGGGTCTTAGAAGGACAATGACTAAAAAGAAACACATCACTTCAGTGGACAGTAATGAGGCTCATACGAGTCATCAAACAGGTGTGAAGATTAGCTTGTCTGCTCATTTCAGAAGGCAGCTTTCACTTATGCAAACCGGCAGACAGAGTGAAAAAGTCACACAGGAATTCACAAATTTTGGAAAACTCAGAGATCATCAAAATGTTAATTCTAGATTACATGTTTAAAAACATGTTCACTGGATTTTGGGTGGGTCTGATTTTCCTGGAAATTCTTTGGACAAAAAAAAATGTAGTTAACTTTGTTTGGAACCCCAACTCAAGGTACTGTGACACTCTAGTTTTTCCTACTTGTGTTTCTGTTCAGGTCCTCTCAGTTCCTTACCAGAGTCTAGAGTGGTTAGTGTTCTTTCTCAGTGAATGCACAACACCCACCTCAAAACATTCCCTCTTTTTCTTACCATGGGGTCTCTCTGGCTCACATATTTTCCTAGGAATAGGGACATTATTAAGTGGTTCAGATTTAGACACCTCTTTTTGTAGCTGAGCACAAGTGTGAGAAAGAAAAGCCCAAACCTCTTTCTCTTCTGGCTTTTGTTCAAATATAAGCTGTATATCAGACAACAGAGAAGGAGCTAATGACAACCGAAGAAACTGCAAGTTAAGCAACACTACTCTGTCTCTTGATGACAATTTAAGTATTTTCTCGGAATGTCTCACGTACATACGGGTAACATGGTGAAATGTAACTGGGAGTTAAACATACCTCAAATAAATATAAGGTTTTAATCGATAACTTCATAAAAACAATACTACAGTCTAAGCTGGAGTTTAGTGAAAAGAAGGAACTCTGATAGACCTCACAGAGCACTGCAAAAATCTACATACATCCTGAAGAAAAAGAATAAATAAATTCAGTAAGAAAAGTAACTTGAAAGGAATACCATTTTATACTTTAAAAATCTTAATGACTTGAGGAAGTATTTATTATTACATCTTACAGGTAAAATACCGTTTAAACCAGTGGTTCTCATCCCTGGCTGCATATTAGAATCACCTGGTAAACCCAACAATGACAATAAACAGATGCTGAGGCCCCACCCCTAAGATCCAGATGTAGATGGCATGGGGTGGAACCTGGGCATTTTCACTTTTTCTTTTTTAAGCTTCCTCAGGTGCAGCCAAGGTTGAAAATTATTGCTTTTGATGTACTTAGAATCAAGTTAGAGTCTTTGTCTTCTCAAAATGTCTCACTGAAGTTCCCCTAAAGGTAGATGAAAATGAAGGCAAATACTGGGATGGTTCTGAGGTCTCTTACTTCATTTACATACCAAATTCATGTATTTATTCAGTGAATCTTTACGGAGCATCAGCTGTCTAAGCACTGTTCTAGGCACTGGGGATACAGCGTTGAATAAAACAGATAAGGACTCTGCTCTGATGGAGCTTCTGGGATCGAGAGGTAATTAAATAAATGTCAGGTCCTGGTAAGTACTAAGAACGTTCATTTTGTGTTCTACTGCAGGACGCTTTTAATATGAAAGGGAAGTCTTTTCCCCTCCCCAGCCTCAAAATCTTGCAGTAAAAAGATGCTTTGCAAAGATGTGCACCATCAGTATTCTGGCTTCTCAGACCATTTTGGAAGAGGGCCTAAAACACTGTCACAGCAGAGGACAGAGCCCTTCTATTACTACACAGAAGGCAACGAACCTTTCTCTTTCTTCTGTACTCATTACTGACATAGTAACCTCTGATGGACGTAAGAAAAACAACCGAAAAAGTTTGGTTCAGTATTCGTTCTCTGGTTTTGGGGAGAGAGTAAGGGATTTAGAGATGGTCACAGCCGCTTTGAGAATCTGCTGCAGGTTATGGTTCTTTTCTGCAGAATAAGGCACGTATGTGTAAGCACATGGTTTTGCGTATGTTTTCAGGGGTTTATGGATCCAGGTTACGAATGCCTGGTATGATTACTGAACAAACTGACGTCCCGTCAGCAGTAATCTTCAGAGCGCCTCAATCCTCAATCCTTACATAAGTAAACACAAGTTCACTGAAAAGAGAAAAAACACACCAGCTGAAGGGTTTAACACAGAGGCCTGATGTTCAGAAGTCTGTTTCATATAGCTAATAAAACTGAGCATATTCCAGAAATAACATTTTCAACGTCAAGGCAGGGCAAGCAAGATAAAGTTGCACCCCTGGTGTGTTACTACTATAGAAAATGAATGAAAACAAATTGTCACAGAAATGACTCACCTGAAGAACTCTTCCTGACAAGAAGTTTTGTCTGCAGTAATTATAACTTGCACGCATACCTTCTTTTGTACTTAGCTGCCATCCCTAAATTTTGGAGAAAATCACAATGGACTTACTCTATCTGTAGTGCCAACTCTGGAAATAAACCTCTGCTATTAGGTTATATACTTACCTTGTATGCTCGTAGAAGGGCCAGATAATCACTGTTTGCAAATGCAAATTCTAGTTTTTTCTGGTTAGCTTCCTCTTTTTTATCCCAGGGAGACACCTAAACGAGGAACAACAGATTTGAAGGACATGTGTTACCTGAAATTTCAAACAGCACTTTCCTGTTGCTGAAGCCAGGTGCTTTGGAAGTCCTGTGTGGCACAGAGCACTCAGCGGGGGGCTGATGAAAGGCAACTAGGTGATCACTGGCAAGCTAACACTCTTATGTCCTTGTGAGACTGTCTGCCCACCCAAAATAAGCTCTTCTGGGTCTTTTAGTCCCCGGTGGCAAGATGTCATCAAAGGGCCACTCATTCTAAAAGCTAGATCTAAAATCTAAAATTCTAACTCTGTTGTGCCTTTATTTTAGACTCTTACCTTTTATATCTGAGTCTCCCCTACTTCTACACCCATAACAAATGCTTTCTTATTGTTTTAATAATGCTTACAGGTCCTCCTTTTCCCTACAAATTTGTAAAATTAGCTGAGAACTCAATTTTCAGTGCTTCCTCCCGCCCCAACACACCCATGTACTAATGACACCAGCACGAGCTGCAGCAGCTCCTCAGAGCAAGCTAAATAAAACAAGGCTCCAGCCATAACACCACTGAGAATCACTGTAAGCCAACTGTGGTGCTTCTAACTTTTGTATATTTAAACACATTTCTAGCTAACACCTTCCTTTTTAAGAAGGCCAGTGGGAAAAGGATTACATTTAGGAGATTAATATTATGTTTACAAAACCCAGTAAAGGCCAAGTGTGTTCAGTTTAAGCTCAGGATGACATCAATATTTCTAATGAACATCCAATACTTCTAATATTTCTGTGTTCCAATAAAATAAAAGAGTCAGTAAGAGGTTTATTTAGATGATTGAGACAGAGGTCCTACTCACAAAATACTCACCATTATGTGAAAATAAAGGCAGAGTGACACTCTACCCAACAACAGCAGAGTATCTATTTTCCCCAAGTCCACATAAAATACTCTCCAGGATAGACTACATGCTTGGGCATGAAACAAACCTTAATAAATTTTAAAGAACTGAAATAATATGAAGTATGTTCTCTGACCACAACAGAATGAAATTAGAAATCAATAATGGAAAAAAAAATTGGGAAACCACAAGCATGTGGAAATTAAACAATATATGCCTAAATAACCAATGGATCACAGAATAACCAAAAATGGAAATCAGAAAATACTTGAGATGAATGAAAATGAATACACAACATACTAAAACTCATGGAATGCAGCTAAAGCAGTCTTCACAGAAAGATTTATAGCTGTAAGCATCTATTAATATATTAAAAAAGAAGATCTCAAATCAATATCCTTACCTTCCAACTTAAGACAATGGAAGAGAAAAGCAAACTAAACCTAAAGCAAACAGAGGAAGGAAATAAAAAGGCGCAGAAATGAATAAGGGAATAGAAAAACAAGAGGGGAAATCAATTAAACCAAAAGCTGGTTCTCTGGAAAGGTCAGCAAAATTGACAAACCTTCAGCTAAACCAACCAAGAAAAAAAGAGAGAAGGCTCAGATGACTAGAATCAGAAATGAAAAGGGGGACATTACTACTACCAACCGCTCAGAAATAAAAAGGACTATAAAGGAACACTATAAACAATTGTGCATTAATAAATTATATAACTTGGATGAAATGGACAAATTCCTAGAAAAATACAAACTATCAAAACTGACTCAAAAAGAAATAGACAATCTGAACAGACCTGTAATAAGTGAAGACACTGAATTAGTAATCAAAAACTTAACCAGAAAAGCCTAGGTTGCTTCACCACTGAATTCTACCAAACATTTAAAGAATACTAATTCCTTACAAATTCTTCAAAAAAAAAACAGAAGAGGGAACACTTCTAAATCATTTTATGTGACCAGTATTACTCTGATACCAAAGTCAAAAACATCACAAGAAAAAAACGGAAAACTACAGAGCAGTATCTTATGAATATGATGTAAAAATCTTCAACGAAATAAAAAAAGGACACAGTTGGAGGACTCATACTTCCTGATTTCAAACAGTACAAAACTAGAGTAATCAAAACAGTATGGTACTCAATGGAATAGAATCAAGTCCAATTGATTTTTGACAAGCACACCAAGACCATTCAATGGGGAAAGAACAGTCTAGTCTTTTCAACAAATGGTGCTGGGACACTCGATAGTCACATGCCAAAGAATGAAGTTGGACTCTCACCTTATACCATATACAAAAATTAACTCAAAATGGACCAAAGACCATACTATAAGAGATCAAACTCTCAGAAAAAAACATAGGGATAAATCTTCATGATTTTGGATTTGGGAATGGATTCTTAACTATGGCAACAAAAAATGAGACAAACTGAAATTATCAAAATTAAAAACTTTTGTGTTTCAAAGGCCATATTAAGAAAGTGAAAAAGGCAACCTGTAGAAATGGGAGAAAGAATTTGCAAACCATTTACGTAATAAGGAACTTGTATCCAGAATATATAATGAACTGTTACAACTCAATAACAAAAAGACAAATAACTCAATTAAAAAATGGGCAAAGGATCTGAGTAGACACTTCTTGAAAGAAGGTATATATATGGCTAATAAGCAAATTAAAAGATGTTTAATATTATTAGTAATGAGGGAAATACAAGTCAAAACCACAAATTCACCCCCTAGGATGGTTATAATAAAAAAGTCAGATAGTAAGTGTCGGTGAGGATGTAGAGAAATTGCAACCCTGATAAAAGGCTGGTGGAATATAATATACAGCTACTCTGGAAGAGTCTGGAAGTTCCTCAAAGAATTAAATACAGAGTTACCATTTCAACCAGTAATTTCAGTCCTAGGTATATACTCATGACAATTGAAAACATATATCTACATAAAAAGTTATACATGCATGTTTATAGCTGAAGGTGAAAACAATCCCAAATGTCCATCAAGTGCTGAATACATAAACAAAATGTAGTATTTCCATACAAAGGAATGTTATTGGGCCATAAAGGAATGAAGTACTGATACATGCTATAACATAGATGAACCTTAAAAGCATTATGCTAAGTGAAGAAGCCAGTCACAAAAGACCATATATTATATTATTTCATTAATATGAAATGTTCAGAAGATGTAAATCTGTGAAGACAGAAAGTAGACTGGTGGTTGCCTGGAGCTGGAGTGGATGGGGGACTGGAGGGGAATAAGAGAGTAGTATCTCAGGGGTTTCTTTATGAGGTGATAAAAAATGTTCTAAAACTGACTATGGTAATGATTGCACAGTACCAAAACTGCTGAATTGAGTCAATTATATTTCAATAAAGGTGTTTAAAAAAGTGGTCCGATGTATTTACTGACTTTTAAAATCATGCAGGGGCACCTTTTGCTTGGTTGCATTTTCTGATTTTTCTATAATGAGCAAGTACAGCAGATATAATACAAAGCACATTTAGATTATTTTAATAAATTCGATCTTTAGTTCTTAATCTTTTCATTTGGGGCATGAATTTCTTTGAGGTTCATATAAAAGTTATAGGTATTGTGCCCTCAAAATCACATACAAGAACATTTTTAGGGGGTTCACATACCTCTGAAGCCCCCATGAACCCCTTAGAGACCTATGGGCTCCAGTTTAGATGAAAGCTGTTTACTTACAAAAGGAGACTTAAATGCCAAACTGGCAGCAATGGTGAGAGCAGGATCCAAACAGCGGAAGATAGACCCAAACAGCATCAGTTTGCCGATTCTCACATCTACGGGCAGAGAGGCCAAGTGATACCCTAAGGGAGTCAGTTTTTCATCTGGAGTTAAAGCTCCCAAGTCTCGTAATCGTATTTTTGAAGCTCGGAGAGAATCAGGGTGTGGCGGTTCAATGAGCCGAGAGAACACAGACTGAAGATCATGAGTGCTAAACATCTCTAAAATTTTAATTCTGAAAAAACAAAACAAAATAATAATTTGTTAATTTTATTTGGGGTGGGATGACACCATTGAAGTAAGCTTCTTTCTTGAATGAAAACAATTCTTAATTTTCCAGATATACGCTTTCATAAACCAGTCAATGCTAGTTTAAATAAATTTTTTAAATATCTCTTATGTCTTCTAGTCCTTCCGCAATAAATTGCAGAAACACTTTCAGATCTGAAACTTACTGAGATTCAGAATAAAATTCTCTCTATAAACTTTCTAAATACTTCTTTCCATAATAAGGGGTTCAAATCATGCAATAAAACTCAAATGACCCATGTACTCTCTTTCCCACATCTTGCCAAATTGCCAAAATACAGGTAACATGTGCACTATCGTAACCAGTGGAGAGAATGTAGATTGACATGGCCTCCCTCTGATCAATTGTTATTTGAGAACCTTGGCCCACAAACACTGCAGTTTCATCCATAGCAATCATGTTGGAGAGCTGGTATTTAGAAAAGTCGATGCCTCACTGATATGTGGTATATAAGCCAAAAACAACAAAATAGCAAGACAAACAAATGAGAAACAGAAACTCATAGACACAGATAATAGTTTAGTGGTTGCCAAAGGGTAAGGGGGGTGGGGGCTGGGGGGTGGGAGATGAGGGTAAGGGGGATCGAATATATGGTGATGGAAGGAGAACTGACTCTGGGTGATGAACACACAATGGGATTTATAGATGATGTAATACAGAATTGTACACCTGAAATCTATGTAATTTTACTAACAATTGTCACCCCAATAAATTTAATAAAATAAATTTAAAAAAAAGTCGATGCCATCAGCAAAGGACTTGAATGCAAGTGCACATTTAACAACTTCAGTATCTTCCAGCTTGAACAGTGCTGTCGATCTTAGAGACAGTTCATATCTCTGAAGGAAGCCATCTCACCAGTGTCGTGATGCTTTGAATTCTTCTGGGGATATTTCTAACTGTGGTACCATTGCAAGGGCAAATGCTTGAATATCAGCCCTGCGCACAACCAAAGCCTTTGCTCTCCTGTCAGCAATCCATTCACAGATGATGTCTTCCAGCTCAGGAAATAATGGTTGCCGACCTGATCCACATTTACGCTTCTTAGCATTTCCCGCCTCCACCTGTTGACTGAGGTTATCATACTCTGCTCGCCATTTTTGGATCATTCAGAGATCCAACTTCTTCTCTTTGCAGAAAGCCGTAAGATTCTTGCCCCAGGAGTCCTCCACAATTCCTTTCTTGTACTCGACGGACTAGCTCTTTCTTTTTGCACTCATCTTGTCTGGGGGTCAAAATATTATTCCCTTTAAATCTACCATTAAATCAAGTGTTAATTGAAGCCTTTCTAGACAGGAGTGGCAACAAAAATGATGAGTTAATAATGGTCCACACAAAAGCAACAAAAAACTTCAGGCATCAAAATTCAGAAAACGTTTCTTTATTTCGCACGAGTGCATTAAGTACATCCGTTACAACACATGACATATTGAATAATGAAGATTCATATGAGACAGAACCACGTCCATTCGTTATCAAGTGCGCATGTTATTCGTGTGTTGTGTCTGTACTCCGATTGGTCATTTGGCAGTAAGTCTCGAGTTTATCTGTTTTACATAGGCGTTTACCTCTCATCCAAAGGCGCCCGCTTGGGTATTTACAAATGCTTAATTATAATTTATATTATCATTTATTTTAGTATTAATGTCAATAATATTATTTATTTATATTTATTTACATATTAATATTATTTTGTAATTCAATATGTCCATTGTGTGTTGCAATGGACGTACTAAATGTGTCCGTCTGGCTGACGATCTTAACTGAGGCTTATTTTTGGGTTAAGGCGTATACTAACGAGCATCCTGAAAAATCATGCTAGGGCTTATTTTCTGGTTAGGTCTTATTTTTGGGCAAATAAGGTATTGCATTTTCCCCTTCTCTCATCCTCCCAAATGGGTCAATCAACGTACAGAGCTCTCTCAAATCCCTTCGCTTCTCTTCATTGGCACTGTTCCTACCTTAGTTCAAAGCATCTGCTTGTCCAATTTCCTTTTTTTTCTTTTTTAAAGATGGTTCTTCTTTTTTTTTTTTTTTAATTTGGGAATATTGGGGAACAGTGTGCTTCTCCAGGGCCAATCAGCTCCAAGTCGTTGTCCTTCAATCTAGTTGTGGAGGGCACAGATCAGCTCCAAGTCCAGTCGCCATTTTCAATCTTTAGTTGCAGGGGGCATAGCCCACCATCTGAACCAGGAACCTTGTTGTTGAGAGCTCATGCCCTAACCAGCTGAGCCATCCGGTGGCCCCTCCGGAAGCTCAGCAGCAGCTGGTTGTCTTCAATCTAGTTGTGGAGGGCACAGTTCACTGGCCCATGTGGGAATCGAACCGGCAACCCTGTTGTTCAGAGCTGGTGCTCTAACTAACTGAGCCATCCAGCCGCCCTTGCTTGCTCAAGTTCTTAAGACTTGACCATGGACATTTGAAAGCAGGGACTGTGTCTTCAATCCTGCAATATCTCTAGTGCTTAGCCCAACCCCTGGCAAATGGCAGGCTCTCAAAATAAAGTTGCTAGATAAAAAAAGAGCTATAAATCTTTGTACAAGTAACTTTTTTTCCTTTGGGTTATTTTATAGGCATACTCCCTCAAAGTGATGTGGGTCAAAGGGCATGGATAATTTTAGAGTTCCTGCATAAAATCAAGCAAATTTTCACCAAGGTTGAACCATAGGTTCCCCAGCTTCGATAACACTGAGTTTGATCATTCATTCATTAAATTCTATTTAATGCCATTTATTTTTGTTTGTTCATCAGGTAGACAATGGTGTTTTCAAGTTGTTTTTTGTTCACTTTGCTCCAACTGTTAATGTGGCTGTAGATTCTTCCGTGATGATTTTATATTGGTGGTACCCTAGCAGAAATTTCTTTAGATAAGTTAGATTACTTTTCTGACTTACAAATATATTCTTAAGCTCTATTTTGGGGCCACCCTCTGAAATGTAAGAGATCTGTATGTGCAGAAAGTTAAAAGGAATTGTAAAGGCAACACTGAAGCAATCTTTCTTTGCAAATGAATGAGTTTACCCATGTCCACTCTTAGCAAAACAAGTCTGCTAAGAAAAAGAAAAATTAGGGACTTAGGATGAGAAATATCTAGGCCTTTTGGAAGCAGAACACAAAGATCAAGATGTACCTCAGACATAGCTGTTCCAATGGCACTCTTTGTATTTCTGGTAGCTGCTGCTTTAAAAGCTGATGACTGAAGTGATGGCTAGTGAACAAGTGGAAGCAGACCCCAGATGCAACACGGCCCGCTCGACCTTTCCTCTGCAGAGCATTAGCTTGAGAGACAAAAGTATCCTCTAGACTTTCCATGCCTTTGCTGGCATCATATCTATAAAGAAAATGTTAAAAAAAAAAAAAAAAAAAAAAAAGTTATTTCACAAAACATGGCCGAGACTCTACTTAGCATGGACAGAATAGATGAACCACCTGACTTCTGCAGAAGGTCACAGTGTCCTGTGTGTTCTGGGATGGCTGAGTCCCTAGTGGGAGCACATAGTGCTGATTTAAATGGTATCGAATGCCACTACATACAGTTTCTTAATTCACTCTTTTCTTGTTTTAATTCATTTTAGTTTTTAGTTATATTTGGCAAACAAAATGGTACATATTTAAGGTGCACAATGTGATGTTTTGATAGATGTGCACACTGTGAAATGATTACCACAATCAAACTAATTAACCCATCCACCACCTTCCATATCAAGTCTTTTTCATTTAAATACATGTAAAGCATATGAAAAATAGAGAAGAAAAACAATTAATTACTTCCAAGATAAAACCTTAAACTTTCCCCTATCCATCTGACTTTAATATTATGGTCCAGCTATAAGGCTCTCTAATATGTCCACGAACAGTTTTCATACAGTATTTTTTCGAACAGTAATCTATGTAGTTTAACAGCATTAGCCATTAGCAGCTGTGTCACTCTAAATGAGGCCATCTTTAGTCCCTCTCTTATATTGCCAAAAGAGAATACCTCTTTTCTTTCATTTTCCCAGAATCGATGACATAGACAACATCATCGATGGTGATGGATGTCTCAGCAATGTTGGTAGAAATTATAATCTTAGTTACACCTACAGGAGGTTTTACAAACACAGCCTGCTGCTCTTCACTGGATAAAGATGAATGAAGTGGGTGAACAACACATCTGAAAGGAAACAAAAGCACATTTAGTGTTCTAGCATAAACCACTGAAATCAGACTATAGTGGGTGAATTTCTATTAACAATAGATAACAATATCAATATCACACCAAATAGCAACAGCTTCTCCACAACCTGTCCTCAGGGCCCAACTCTTCTAAATGGAAAGGTTCCTTCTGATCCTTACAAAATATTTACTCACTTCTATCAACTAAAAACCTTGCATCAACTAGGGAAAAACTGGAGTGTAATTCAGTAGTAAATAATCAAGAGCACTAAATAGTTGATATTCTACAAGTAACTGGCCTAGAGCACACTAACCTGCAAAGAATCATTTTTTCCTACCTTTAAATCCAGAGAAAGAGGCAGAGCCAGTGATGTATACTAAAAAAATTTCATTGTTGTATTTCTAGGGAGTGTTCACCTGTCAAGTAGCTGTCCCCTTAGATATGAAGACACATCCAATGTGTCTTTCTACCAGAATAAAAACTGTTGAAAATTAATTTTTCCATAATGGTAGCATTTCCTTGTTGTTACTAACACTGGCTTCTCCCATCCCTTGTATCTGGCAACTGAAATTACATGCAATTTAGCTGAGTCACTATGCTAAGTGAAGATAAGTATTTTTATTTAATGGAATGGGAATGATTGATTTCCTGGAACAAATAGGTTCGTCTATTTCCAGCTGGCATAAACAAACATATTCTTGAGGCGTGACAACAGGGTCTAAAGAGGGCGATGTCTGTTAAAGAGACCTTTCTGGTTACTCATCTTCAGAATATAACTGCAACAGATGATAGAAGATACAGAAAGCAATGAATTTACCGATTACTACGTCTGTTGTTGAAAAGAGAATTTGATTGTAGCTGTTCATAAAGCATCTTGATTTCTGCTAGTCCCGGTAAAAATACAAGTATAGCACCTGGGTATATAAAAAGGATCAATTTGTTAGATACAAAAAAAAAGGAAAAAGTAACATAGATTATACAGCTATTTTAAATGAAAAAAAAAGTAAGAATCTGCAATTTTTCACTGCCAGTTTTCTTTGTAAAGTCCCCAAGGCTTTAATGGATAACAAACTTTAAAAATACATTTTCTGACTTAATAACTACAAAATTAATGGGGTATTATTATTTTTCTGTAACAGGAAAAACCGAAGTGTAGAAAAATATAATGACTTAAGTTATACAAGAATCATTAGCAAAGCTCTTTAAACATATTTCTTCAGTGCACTGGCCACTGACATTCTGTTTCTATATGTAGAATTATCCTTCTAATCTTACAAGATAGGAAGACTTTTCTCTCTATTACCAGAAAAAAATCCATAAACATTTTAGTGGAAACGAGACAAAGGAACTATAATTTGCTAGCCAACGTGGTAATCTAAGTTCAGCTATATTTTGAAGAGGTAGCACATTAACCAACCAGCCCACATTTATGGTTTATGGGCTTTTAAATTTTACTTTAAAGAAAATAAGCAGTGGTAACTGATTATAGTGTATTTCTGTGCCAAGAGCGATCACTCAGCAATAGCCACCTTCTTCTGACTTCTATTCAGATAGGAAATTAGCACCATCTTCACTAGCCTTTAACTTCACAAATATTTATTGGGTGTCTATGTCACCTCTGTGTTAGGTACACTGGAATATATAACACAGATCTGTCCATAAGGAATTCATGACCTTTTATCTATCACAGTTATTCTCCCTGCTAAATAAACAAGGAAACAAAATCATTACAAAAATGGAACTCTGAAGGAAGAAGGGCAAAAGCTATCTTCCAGAGTTGGTATTAACACTTAACAGTATACAAAGCATGTTCACATACATTATCTCATTGGATCCTCACAGCCACCCATGGAGAAGGTTATTATAATAGTGCCCTTAAAGTGACTCAGTAACTTGGCCAGCTCAGAGAGTCAGTAAGAGTGCGGCCAGGACACAAAGCTAGGGTTTCTGGCATCAGATCCATGCTCTTTCCGTTATATACTGCCTGCTCCTCCCTACTAAAATACATTTTAGAGTGGTAAAATAATCTATGTGGATGCAAGAAAATATTTTGTCTATATTTTTGTGTGCCTTCTTATCTGTTCTACTTTCATGGCTTGGCCATCTGTATGAGGGATATCTTTAACATTCACAAATATATCACCGACTCCCTAATCACTGCATCTGCAGGCTTTGAATTCGGGTAATTTTCTAACATTTCTGTCTGCTACGCTTGATTTTTGTCAATAATAGTTTTTCCTTTGGGATGAAACAAGATATTCAGTCCAGTAATAATGCATTAGTCAAAGTGGCTACTTGCCAAGAGATGAGAAACAAGACAGTTTAATATTTTTGTGTGGGTCACACGTCTCTTTAGAAAATACCATGATTAACGTCTAAGCAGACAAGGGCAGCCCTTCCCATTTCTCTTAAACACTGTGTAATGAACATGTAATGTAATTGTGTAATTATTTGATCTATTATTCAACTTAACGATCACCCAACATTGGCTGTATCTATTCATGCAACAAATATTTACTCCATAGCTAAATATTCCAGGCACTGTTCTAGAGTCTGAGGAACACAGTGGTGCACAAGAAATCTTATTCTTTTTAAAAAGAATTTTTTTTTTTAAAATTGGGGAATATTGGGGAATAGTGTGTTTCTCCAGGGCACATCAGCTTCAAGTCATTGTCCTTCAATGTAGTTATGGAGGGCGCAGCTCAGCTCCAAGTCCAGTCACCATTTTCAATCTTTAGTTGCAGGGGGCGCAGCCCACCATCCCATGTGGGAATTGAACCTGCAACCTTATTGTTAAGAGCTCATGCTCTACCCAACGGAGCCATCTGGCCACCCCTCCAGAAACTCAGCGGCAGCTCGTTGTCTTCAATCTAGTTGTGGAGGGTGCAACTCACTGGCCCATGTGGGAATCAAACTGGCAACCCTGATGTTCAGATCTCGCGCTCTAACCAACTGAGCCATCCAGCTGCCCCCAAGAAATCCTATTCTTAAGGAGCTTACTTTCTGTTAAGAAGACTGTCAATAAGCAGAACTATAATTTTGGATAGTGTTAAGTGCTATAATGAAAATCACAATCATTTTTAGTTTTATGATAGAGTAAGGGGCGGGACAAGAAAACATAGCATGGTCAGAGAGGCTTCTTTGAAGAAAAAATATTTGACAGAAACCTGAATGGTATGAAGGATTCAGTTGTGAGGAGATCTGGGTCTTTCATTCTGGGGATAAGGAACTGCACGTGAGGTTAAGAAGACCACTGGGATGGGAAGACAGTGAGTAAGGGGAAAGCAGTTACTGCTCTGTGTTACAGCAGCAGCAGAAACAGTGATAAAAACAGTAATGATGAGATAAACCCTTATTGTCCTATGACTTCCATGTGTAGAGTCTTCATGTGATTCAAACATTCATTACTTTACTAGGCTCCCATTTAGCCAGGGACTGGGTGTTTAACATGTGGGTCATCCAGGCTTTCCTTTCAGCTTTCTTCCTTTTGGACTTTGTATTGTTAACATCTTTGGGTTTGGTAGGGGCAAAAGAGTGCCAAACAAAAGGTAGAATTTACCCCAAAAAAGCCGAATAAGCAACTTTACACACAACTGGGAGGGGGTGAAAGTTGGGGGTGAGGATGAGGTCTCCAGGAAAGAGGCTGTACCCATGATCTCAGTGAGCTTCCTTCCCTTTTGCCATCTCACACATAAATGAAGACAAGAAGCAATTACCTGGAGGGTAGGAGTGCTTTCCGTCTACAATCCATTCTAACAAGGCCTCTATTAATTCAAGGTTAACCTTTTCAAAATCCATGATGGACATTGTTTTGATGACTGATTTGCTAACCCCTGAAAGAAAGGTAAAAATCAGAAAAATAATTATACCTTATTGAAGACAATATGCCTGTGAACTAGGCGAGTGTCTTGATGTGATTTAATAACACAGACGTTCACATTAAATGTACTGAAATGATTTTTTTTCTTTCAGTTTCTCAGAAAATACGCGCTCACTAGAAGTACTATTTGCTTGAACAATAACCCAAAGACTAGGCTCTTAACCCTGCTGTGAAGGCCCAGATAGGCCACTTTTTTCCTCCTTCTTTCCCCTTTTATCTATACAGTTATTGACAATTCTAGCCCTAGAAAAAAAATTCAAAGTCAAATACATTTTAGAAACAAATCCCTTCCAGATTCAATCAAGTCAGGAGTCAGATCAGATGACGTCCAGGTAACAGTAAGCCATGGAAATCAATGGATAGACGGCAACTTTCACCAGTATCTTTACAACAGTGACTCTTAACCTTTAGGTTCTTTTGAGAAAATGTTTAAAGTTATGGATCTTCCCTGAAAAAACAAATACACGCGATTTTCACCAACACCTCTGAAGCCTATCCATAGACTTTTAGGTTAAGGGTCTACCATTTCCTCCTAATTTATCTGAGGCCTTGTGAACTGTGCTTTGGGTTGTACTACAAGCCCCAGCTCTTTGAAAAACTAACTGCATATTCTTGGTGAGACCAACTCTCCAAAGACTGCTGCCCTTTCTTCTTGGGTCCTCCTAATGGTCCATCACCCTAAATATAGCCTAAATGGAACAAAATAACTGTAGTTGGTATCAAGGAAACAAAGTTCTCTACATTAATGCTAGAAAGTTTGAAGAGAGGCAAAAGCAGTTTCTAAATAATGTTCTGGCAGAGTGAACCCTATGTTGTTCAAAAATGAAAGAAAGGAAGAAATAGGCTACACAAATAAGAGTGTGGCGGGGTATGGAAAGCAAAGAAGGAAACACTTTTATTTGTCAAGATTCCAAATAGGCACTTTTCAAAAAGGATAAAGATCAACTACCTGCAAAAGAGGAAGAGAAGTGAAAATCGTTTTCTAAACAATTTTTTTATACTTTGGCAGTTTTTACTAATCAATTATATAGTTAAAAGAACTGATTATTATTATTTTTTAACTAGAAAAAGTTTTAAAAATTGAGCTCATGAACATTATCTAATTTTTGAGAAGTAAAAGAGCACTGAGATCAACTAGATCCAGTCTCTTTTTACAGGGAAAAGTAGGCTCAGAGAAGCTCAGTGAACAGCTCAGCACTATACAGAAACTACTGGCAGAGCTGGGTTTCCTGACCTCAAATCTGCCCACCTCCTTCCTTAGAAAGAAGTTCTCAGAAGTGCTTTCTGAACTTTGGTAACCTCTGTGCTTGAAATTAGAAAGGCATGGCTTAGATCTAGTCACCGCACAGAGGGGAAACCTATCTGACATCATCTTAACAAAGTGATCAAAGTTAACACAGGACAAACCAACACCATGTGCCTCCTGAATGATGTACCAAGAAGGACTCAACATTATTTCTAACCAAAAATGTATCACCTATATATAATCATGGGGAAATATAACTGGCTGAATTCTTAAAAAACATCAAGGTCATAAAAGAAAAATAAAGGCTGGGAAATTTTTCCAGATCAAAAGAAACTAAAGACACATGACGACTAAATGCAGTATGCAATCCTGGGTTAGACCCTGGACCAACAAAAAAATAACAATAAAAGATATTCTTGACATAAGTGGCAATATGGCAAAATTAGAATATGGACCATGGAATAAATGATAGCATTCTATCAGTTAAGTGTTTTTTCTTTTATCATCTTCTGTGCTTATGTAAGAGAATGCCCCTGTTCTTCGGAAATATTACTGAAATAAATGGGTTAAGCAGCATCATATCTGCAACTTATTCTCAAAAAGTTCAGGAAAAAAATATATACATGCTCACCCCAATAAATTAAAAAAAATATATATATATATACATGCACACAGAGCAAATGAAGCAAAATATTAACAATTGGTAAATCAGGATAAAGGATATATGAGTTCATTGTGTAGTCTTGCAAATTTTTCTTCAGTTTTGAATTTGAAATCATAGAAAAATAAAAAGTTACAAAATATTCAAGAATATAATTTATACTTTACTACCTCCCAATTTTTCTCCAATGAATACATTTCTTATGATTTCACTGATACGTGGTATATAAAACCGAAAACAACAAAGGAACAAGACAAACAAATGAAGAAACAAAAACTCATAGACACAAACAATAGTTTAGTGGCTACCAGAAGGTAGCGGGGGAGAGGGGTGGTAGATGAGGGTAAAGGGATCAAATATATGGTGATGGAAGGAGAACTGACTCTGGGTGGTGAATACACAACGTGATATATAGATGATGTATTACAGAATTGTACACCTGAAACCTATGTAACTTGACTAACAATTGTCACCCCAACAACCTTTAATTAAAAAATATCAGAAAAAAACAACACTAATAAATATAATAATTATAATCTAATATGTGTTGGCACTGCTATTTTTCTAAGTTTAAGATTGTTCTGATGAATTAAAGACAATGTAACTATGAAACAAGAGCCACATCTTTCTTCTTCATGATGGGGGGGCGGGTGGAAATACTACAGTTGACCCTTGAACAACATGGGGGCTAGGGGGACCAATGCCCTGTGCAGTCGAAAATATACTTACAACGATTTGTGTTTTTTTTTGGCTTATAAACAACAAATCTATATTTCTCACAGATCTGGAGGCTGGGAAATCCAAGATAAAAGTGCAAGCAGATTCAGTGTCTGGTGAAAGCCCACTTCCTGGTTAACAGATGGCTGTCTTCTTGCTGTGTCTCACGTGACGAAAGGATCCACTTACAACTTTTGACTCCCCAAAAACTTACCTAACAGTAGCCTACTGTGGACTGGAAGCCTTATCCATAACATAAACAGTCGATAACACATATTTTGTATGTCATATGTATTACATACTGTATTCTTATAATAAAGTAAGCTAGAGAAAAGAAAAGGCTATTCAGGAAATCATAAGGGAGAGAAAATACATTTATAGTATTTATTTTTAAAAATCTGTGTGGAAGCAGACTCGCACGGTTCAAACTTGTGCTGTTCAAGGGTCAATGGCAGTTATCTTTGGCATAACTGTAATACGCCCCCCAGGAAGCACAGTACCTCTATAGCGGGCCAGGAGCTGCTTAAAATCTAACTGTTGATCAGGCACTGCATCTCGGACAGAATCCTGATCCTGCAGGTGAAGGGAAAGCCTCAGGTCTTCCTCCACTTCTTCAAACGCAGTTCTGTTGCGCCTTGCTTTCAGCTTCTCCTTTGACATCTGTTTCATGGAGCGCATGTATGGGCTCCCGTCCTGTAACACATATCTGAGCAAGGAAGACAAAGGAATGTGTCTGTGTGCCTCTGGGTCTGGTGGTGAACGAACACATTCACCTGTTCCCTGCGCTCATTCAGCAGAATGCTGCTCTGTTTCTGCTCAATTCCTGCGCTATTCTTCCACCATACAGGACTCTGCTGGCTATGGCCTATTTCTGCTGAGGAACACACTGGGAAGCTTTTGGCTCTGTTTTAAGATCCTTCTGGAGGCAGTGAGTTTGAAAAAGTGAGAGAATAAAGACACATAAACTAGTTGAAAGATGATTTCTCCAGAGGTTCACATTCAATGGAAGTGGAAGAGGGCACAGAAAATAACAATTTTAATAAGCTCCGTAAGTAGGCTTATTGCACACTAAAGTTAGCCACTGTTGTTGTATTTTTAGTTTGAGACTATTGTACTGTTAAACAAATACAGAATTAGGAGAGGGGCTTATTAAGAATAAAAAGAGAAGGGAGAAGGAGAAAAATTTTGAGTTAATTTTAAGGTGCCGCACATCAAGGTGTTTTCATTCGGGAGCTCAGAGGTCAGGAATGAAGACACCGGTCTGGGAGTTGTGGGCACAGAGGTGAGAGCTGAAATCACATGAGCCTAAGAGAGCTAAGGAAGAGTTTAATAGTGAGATGAAACAGTGCACGAATAAAACCCTGGGGGATCTTCAAGGTTAAAGAGTAGGAAGAGGATGCAGGGCTTTCAAAGGAAAAAAATCTGTTTGTACCCCATAGACATCACCACTTTCTACTCAGTACTGAAATCATACAGACATCTTACCACTCAAGCTATACTGCAACTCCTTGAGGGTAGAATGATGATAATGACACGAATAGCTAACGCTTATAAAGCCCTTGCTGTGTGCCAGGCCCAGTTCTAAGCACTTTGAAAGTATTAATTCAAACTATTAATTAATTAATTAATTAATCCTCATAACAGTGCTGTGAAGCAGCTTCTATTAATATACCCATTTTACATATGATGAAACTGAGTCATGGAGAGATTTAAGTTACTTGCCAATGTAAGCAGAGGGATTTATATACTGGATTTAAAGTCTGTCTGCAGAAGCCATTCTTCATGTTAAATTCTTCCTATATTTATTTGGTCCTTCATCCTTTATTTTTTAAAGACTTAATTTTTTAGACCAGTTTTAGGTTCATAGCAATATTGAACAGGAGGTAGAGAGTTTTCCCATACAGCCCCTGGCCCCCAGCTACATACATAGCCTCCCCTACTAGCAACATTCCCCACCAGAGTGGTACATTAGTTACAACTGATGAACCCACATCAGCACATCATAATCACCCAAAGTCTATAGTTTACATAGGGTTCCAGAGTCAGTACGATTAATATACAATACTGCCTGTGAATTGCAAATAATTTGTATAATAAATATTTGCTGAAAGAAAGGGGAAAACAAAATACTCAAATAGAAAAATTAGAAGGAAAAAAACTATTAGTATCCCGGCATTCTGAGGTAAAATAATAATTCTGTTTTCAAAGACTTTCACCAAAACTTAATTAATGTCTTCCTTACCTTGTCACAGCAATTGCATCTTCCAGAAAAAACTGATCAACAGGAAATGTACGACCTGGAAAAACAAATAAAACAGAAAACAAAATAAATTGATAACAAAATAGAAAAGCCTCAGAATACCTCTTTAATTACCTTGAAATAGTTTGTATATACAAAATTCCCGTAAAGCTTGGCACAATAAGGCACAATTTGTTCTGTGGTCTTAAAAGTATCAAAAAAAACAACAACCAAAAAAACGCTTTTGATAACAGAAATTAAAAGGGGTAGATTCCAGTTAGTAAAGAAAACAGAAGTGTATAGGTAGAAGAGACAATCATTTGCTAATAAACTTTCTTTACCTTTTTTAATTGGTTACTCCTATCTCACCCTCTGTTCCTCCCCACAGGGGACATTTAAATATTTAACAACTGTATTCTAGATCAAGCATATAATTTCTTCTTTAAATCTATGGTCAATATCCTCTATAACCAGAACCAGGAATTATTTCTTTTTATTTTTATCTATAACCAGAACAAACAATAATATCATGTTTTCCCAAATATAAGACCTAGCTGGACAATCAGCTGTAATGCGTCTTTTGGAGCAAAAATTAATATAAGACCCAGTCTTATATTAATTTTTATATAAGACCGGGTCTTATATAAGATTGGGTATAATATAATATAATATAATATAATATAATATAATATAATACCGGGTCTTATATTAATTTTTGCTCCAAAAGACGCATTAGAGCTGATTGTCTGGTTAGGTCTCATATTCGGGGAAACATGGTATTATACATCAGACAGTGCTTCGAAATTGTCCCTTGGCAATCAACTGCAGAAGGATACACCAAAGCCTGTGATAAATTAATCCTACAGTGAGACCGAAAAAAAGACACAGGCTATCCAACTTCACTTTCTCCAAGAGTGGACCAAGATCCAGAAATTTAGCAGAATCCAGCAATGAATGAATATACTATACACAGATACAACTTCCTTCTTTATGACAAATTACTGTTATAAACTCACATTTTGATGTTAAACACAATGGAATGCTAGAAACCCTAATAACCTAGACTTTTCAAAACAGCACATATAAAATTAATATCTCCCAGCAAATGGATATAACGTTGCCTCTTTATTAGTTTTATTATATGGCTATAATTTTGTAACAAACTAATCACTTTTTCTCTAGAAAGAAGAATATGTATGAATTCGTATCTCAATTTAACTTTAAAATAATTTCATTTGCTTATTAGAACAATACATATTTAATGATGCATTTTAATCACCTGGTATAGTAATAACTGGGCAGGAACTGAAATATTCTGAAAAGAGCTCAGCGTTTAAAGTTGCACTCATCAGAATAACTTGAAGAGCTGGTCTCTGCAACACAATGTCCTTCAAAACCAGCAGCAAGAAGTCACTAGAGTAAATAAAAGAAACAACTGAGGATCAAACAAATTCAATGAATGAAAATAAATGACTCTTGATATATTCTGAGGAAGGAATGTGTAAGACCTATGTGAAAACAATTGTAACACTCATAGAAAGATTTGTCATGCTTCTACATGGGTAGACAATAATAAGCAGATATCTGGGTGGCTGGATGGTTCACTTGGTTAGAGTGCAAGCTCTGAACAATAAGGTTGCTGGTTCAATTTCCACATGGGATGGTGGGCTGTGTCCCCTGCAACTAAAGATTGAAAACGGCGACTGGACTTAGAGCTGAGCTGCGCCCACCACAACTAGATTGAAGGAAAACGAATTGGGGCTGATGGGTCCTGGGGAAACACACTGTTCCGAATATTCACCAATAAAATAAACAAACAAAAATATCAATTTTCCCCAAATAAACTAAATTCAGTGTAGTACCTATCAAAACACAAATAGGATTTATCATTGCATTTGACAAGTCTACTTCTTGATATCTATATGGACATAAAAAGGCTATACAAAGATTTCATTATGGCACTGTTTGTAGTAGTAGTAAACAATGGAAACTATCTAAGTTGTCTATCAACCAAGAAATGGTTAATTATAACAATATCATCCACTCTGTGGAATAACTTGAGGCTGTTAAAAGGAATGAGGTAGAGCTCTAGTTACAACAAGAAAACATCTCTATGACAATGTTAATGAAAAAAAACAAAACACCCAAGTTGCAGAATGGTATGTAGACTAGCACTATTCTAACTGGTCTCCCTGCGACAGCCCTTGCCCCTTGAAATCTACTCTCAGTACAGTGGATGAGTAACTCTGTGCAAATGTAAATCTTATTGTGCCAGCCTTCTGTTCACAAACCTTCAATGACTTCTCATTGATGTCCTCACTAACAAGGCTCTATGTGACACGACCTGTACCCCGACCACTCATTTCCTACTGCTCTCCCTCTTATTCACTTGGCTCTAGTCATACTGTCCTTCTTGCCGACCTTGATGCATGGACCTCAGGTCCTTTGTGTTATTAATCTGTCTGGAATGGGCTTCTCCCAGACATTCACAGAGGTAGCTCCCTCATTTCTCCCGAGTTTTTACTCAAAAGACCTTTTGAGCCAGGCCTTTCCTAGCCGCCCTATTTAAATGTTCAAATGTTCCCCTCCCTTGCTTTTTCATGTTACCCTTTCTCTTCCTAGCATTGAACATACTCCATATTTTACTTAGTTATCTTACTTATTGTTGGGTTTCCCCACTAGAATATAAGTTCTATGAAGACAGGGATTTTGGTTATTTTGTTCACTCCTCCAGTATCTAGAACAATGCCTGGGACGTAGTAGGTGCTCAATAATTATTTGTTGCCTTACTAAATGAATATATTAATATCATTTGTGAAAGGAAAAAAAGCTTAGGAAACAAAAGTACCTACTTCTAACAAAGTAAACTTATATGTCAATGTATAGAAGGACGTACTCACCAATGTAATTACCATAGTTATCGCTGGGGATGGAACAAAGAATGATTTGGGAGTGTTCAGGGGGACTTTCAATATCTGTGTTGTTTCAGTTTTTAATGAGAACATATTCTTGTACTATTTAGTTCTCCTTAATATTATGAGCTAACTTAACTACATTTATGATGATTTTCTTTCCTTTTAAGTAAAAGAAAAATAATGTAACAATTGGCAAACAGTTAAGTAGCCTATCGTACATTCATACTTCAGAATTTTCTTATGCAATTATTAATACTAATTTCAAATATAATACATGCTCTCATTTTAACTATTAGATCAAAAGCAGCATACAAAACTATATAATCCCAGTAGTGTTTGTGGAGATACACCTCTTTCTCTACCACATCTCTCCCTTAACACCCAAAACACTCCCAAAAGAACAGACAAAAATTGTAACATGCAATTAGCAATTTCATAAGGGACAGAAATTCTTTTTCTTGACATTTCTTTGGTATTTTTTAAATGTTTTACAATAATCATATTGTTATCTCTATGATCAGGAAATTTACTGAAAAATTTAAACTAACACAACTGTAACTTTTCTATATTCAACCTTCAATTTGGCTATAATTTTACTGATTTTGGTTCCTAGATTTTACTCCTAGTTTTTGCCTTTTTCAGTTTAAGCTAGCAAATATTTCCCTACTTTTTCTTGTAATTTGTAGAATCCTTTCTCAAAGAGTGGTATCTGTAAATGTTTGAATCTCCCTTCTCCAGGGAGTCATTTCTCTTTATTCAGATGTGAAAGTATACTGAAATCTTAACTGATGATATTCCATTGGTTATTAGGCTTTATAAAAATCTTTCTTTTTCTGAGAACACTACTGCAGCTAGGAACCAGATCCAATGCTATGCTCCAGTTTCTCTGAGTTTGTGGAAGTATAAATATTATGAAACTAAAAACTATTCATTATATTCAAAATTACACTGAATATAATTTCCCCTTAGATTTATTTTTATAATATAATTATTTAAATATTATTAGTCTGGTTGAATATTTTATGTTTTTCTCTTCCAAGTTGATCAGTGGCTCTGTTAAAAAATTTTCTTCTTTTAAATGTTCACTTGAACATTTGCTGCAAAACAACATTACTTACCTTTTTTTTGGCCCCCATTTTCTGGAGTCTCTATAAAAAGATTATTTGCCCTTCAAAGAGTCTTTGTGTTTTGTGTATAATCACTTAAAATTATTGTCTTGTTCTAGGAATTATTTCTTTTTATTTTGATTTATTCTTTTTATATGAGTCTGCTTTTCTTTAGTTTTTAATTACTTCATATTTCCTATTTACTAGTATATTAGTGTATTTATTTTCTGTAACAAATAGTTTACTGGTCATATTCTTCCCTGTTCAGTTCTTAAAAACTTTTTATCAGCATTAACTGGGGCCTCTTTTCAGGTTTGTTTTTTCTTTTTCTTAGTTTTGCTATTAACTATTTTCTGCTTCTATGTCAGTCCACCAATTTTACTTAGACTTTCTTTTTCTGAAGATATTTATAAGTGCAGAGTCCTTTTTGGGGAAGCCTCATAATTTTCATAGGATCATCTTTCTTTTTCACACTAGTTTTTTTTTGCTGCTCTAGAGCATGAACCACATGACAAACTATGATTAATGCCATCTATGTATCTGGCCCTTCCTTTTAAAATATTAAGAATTTTGATTTTATACTTCCACCCTTTAATGCCTTCTAATTCCATTTAAATAAAATCCAAATGCTTTATTATCCATGGTGTATAAGGCCCTGGAATATCTGGCTCCTGTTTTTCCCACCTGACATTTCCCACCTGTCATTTACTACACACCAGCTATACTGGACTCCCTCCAGTTTCTGGACTCATGAAGCCCCTTCCCACTGCAGTCTTTGCCAATGCTGGCCTTGCCCCCATTTGTCACATAGGCAACTTTACTTTAGGTTTTAACATAAATGTCATTTTTAATGTAAGTGTCATCTCTTCAGAGATATGATCTCTGACTATATTATGGGTCTGTTGTCTGAAACACAGCATGTTTACTCCTCCATACGAATCATTCCCATTTGTAATTACTTACTTGTTTGTTTACCTGTTCATCTTTTTTTTTTTCCAACCAGACCGTAAGAGATAAAGGAGAACCATATCTACTTGTTCACTATAGTATCCCCGGCAATTAATACATCACTTGGCACTTAATACAGGCTCAATAAATATATGAATGAATGTCAGGACTGAATGACTGACCCAAGGATCAAAGAAAGATGCCCATACTGACCAATCCATCAGCTACAACATGCATTACTCTGTTATTCCTGCTAAGTACAGTGCCCAGTTCAGCATCCTGCCCAGGAGGGTGTGAAGTATCTCTTATGAGATGACGTCCATTTAACAGGATGACTCTTCTAGTGATGCACCTGTGCTCTTCCTAGCATTTTTAGTATTCCAGTCCCTGGAGACCAGGAAAGCAGTTCCTCTTCTCGAACTTAGGCCTTTCCTTGGCAAGTGAGTCTTACTAGTTCTAAGAAATTGGATTGGAAGCAGAATGAAATTCTTTCAGCCATGTCTTTATTTCATATGTCTGGGTAGTCATTTGGAAAATCTTTGTTTTACCTTTCTTCTGTCCGCTCATGAACTTCATCCACAATGATATGGGTGACCCCTTGGAGAGCTGTATCTCCTTCTAGCCTTCTCAGCAGTACTCCTGTGGTGCAGTACAACAGTCTGGTGGCTGAGGACTAACATGTAAAAGGGCATGAAAGCATTCATGACATTTTTGAAAAAAGGAAACACTTTCCTGGCAAAACCATTTTGAGTGGATAGGAATAAAGAATATTGAAAACATCAGCAGTTCCATTTAATATGAAACCACACTAAATACAGTTTCTTGTTGGCAATAACAATAAAAGCTTTTCTACTTCACATTAAAATTTTATGACTCATAAAAAGCATTCAAAAATTATTATGTGTGACAACATGGATAAACCTAGAGGGTATTATGCTAAGTGAAATCAGTCAGATTGAGAAAGACAAATAACATATGATCTCACTTATATGTGGAATCTAAAGAACAAAATAAACAAACAAACAAAACAGAAACAGACTCATAGATACAGAGAACAAACTGATGGTTGCCAGAGGGAAGGGGGGTTGGAGAGATGGGTGAAAAAGGTGAAGAGATTAAGAAATACAAATTGGTAGTTACAAAATAGTCATGGGATATAAAGTACAACACAGAGAATACAGTCAATAATGTTGCAACAACTATGCATAGTGCAGGTGGGTACTAATCAGGGGGATCACTGCATAAATTATATAAATGTCTATCCACCGTGCTGTACTCCTGAAACTAATATAAAATAATATTGACTGTCAAATGCAATGAAAAAATAATTAAAAAATTATTATAAAACATAAAAACAACAGTGAGTGATAAAATCAATTTTGAATTTGTTCATTCCTTATTCAGTTAAATGGATTAAGTCCCAGGTTTAAGAGCAAAACAGCATTTACTAGGTCACTTTTGCCAATAAAGAATAAAAGGTCCTTATAGAGGAAATTAAGTGCACCCAAATAAGACTTCTTGTACCAAAATATTTCTCAAGAACTTCAGCTGTCCCGGAGTATATCCCAAATTGTCCATGAATCTCCAGATACCAAGGACTCTTCTTACTTGAAAATTATAAACTTCTGCTACCAGGAAATAAGCAGAGCATACAAACCTTGACACTCTCTAACCGGATTTGGTATCCCACAGTCAGACCCACTCTTTCTGCTCTCTCTTTAGCGACACGTTCAGCGACAGAGATTGCCGAGATTCGTCGGGGTTGGGTACAAATGATGTTAGCCACCTTCTCTGGTGGTCCATTCAGAGACTCATCCAGAATAAACTGTGGAATCTGCGTGGTTTTCCCACAGCTGTGTGTCAAAACAAACAAGTTTTAAAATGAGAGTTTTCAAGTGTTAGTTTACTAAAAAAGCAATCACACGCAAGCAATGAGGAAAGTGAAAAAGCTAATTAGAATAACGGTTGTTTCGCTTCATCTGTATCCTAAAATTATTGACTTATTACCTACAGCTGATAACTCCTAGGAATTTGTACTCAGATTAACAGGGTAACGGAATAACAGTGTAGTATCATTTATTTGTAAAATTGGGACTATTGAATAGACAGTAGATTAAGGTCTGTAAATGCCTCTAGGAATGTGAATTCTACATATGAATCCTAAAGACATAGGAATATTCTCTTACGAATATTAAATTACTTTAATTTTTCCCTTTGATGTATATTGATTTGGCTATCAGTGGACTGAAATTAAAAAGATAAGAAACTAAAAGATACAAAGTTACTACTATTTCAGTGAGTTTGGGCATAAATTGAAAACCTTGAATATATAACTAAATTATGCCTGCAACTTGTCCCTGCTAAATAGATTTGGATAACATATAGAGAGTGTGAAACAGGAAAAATTATGTGCCCTAAGTTGTTCGTAAAAGCACACATAAAAGTGGTAAAGAAATCAGAATAAATTTATAAGATAAAAAGTTTTCAAGCTGAATGTTCTGGAACTATCCTTTACATTTTAAAATGAGCCTTGTTAAAAGCCTTCAGCTAAACCTTTTGCCTTAAAATTATATCAAGGCAGTACAATGTCTGTAAATTCCTAATGTATTTCCGAGTTTTATTTTCGCTTTTCGTAATTTGGCTCTATTGGCTATGGATGCTGCAGTGTTAGCTCCTGTGAGATATTATTTAATATTTGACAGAAAAAGCACCAATAACACCAGCTACTGGCTTTTTAAAAGTAGAACTGGCCATGATAACCAGGGCACACGCCACATTTATAGATGAAAGCTGCATTATGAATAAATTGCATTCTTACCCAGTCATACCACTTATAACAAGTACTTGGTGCTTGCTCAACAATTTAAGAATGGTTTCCCTTTCTCCCCAAGCAGGGAGTGATTGTCTTTCTTGCAGAATTGACTGGAACTGTCTGGAAGCCTAATAAATAAAAGATAAGGCATCAGTTGGGTTACTTTGAATCACCTCACAGAGCTCTGAATGTGGAATCCCATAGCTAGACCCATCCTTTCTGCTCCTTCTTTAACAATTTGTTCAGACAGAAATTACAGATTTGTTGGGGTTAGATGCTAATGACTTTAGTTACAAGGCTGTTTGGAGAATCAGCCAGAATAAGCTGTGGAATCTGTGTGGTTTTCCTATAATAACCTGAAAGATCTTATAAGAGAAATAAATCCCTCCTGCTTGGCACCTATCCAGCTCTTCCCAGCAAGAGTCTTTACACCAGCATTGCCCAATAGAACTTTTTACGTGGATGGACCTGTTCTCTATTTGCGTTGTCCAATACAGCAATTTCTGGCTACATGAAGCTGGCTACTGAACACTTTGCTGTGGCCAGTGCTCCTGAGGAACTGATTTTAAAATTTTATTTAATTTTCATTAATTTAAATAGCCACACATGACTAGGGGCTACAATATTGGATAGCATAGCTGTACACAATATCAGATTTTCCCCAAAATCAGTATTAGTAAGAGCACGCACTACAGGGTTTTTTTGGCCGATTGTCACATCTTTGTAACTCAGCCTGATATCTAAGGGCCAACACTATAAACACTGTACTGTATATTAAAAACATGGGTGTATTTTTGACTAGTGTAAGAAATTTATATTAACACATCGTTTTCTGCATGTAGTTTTATCATATCAATTTATTACCTCTAAGCACACTGACCAAACTGAATGTGTAATTTTTTTTGTTTCTACCATCTCATTATTTATGGTATGATTTGTCTATTCATTTTGACATTCTGTAGGTACTGCACTATATATGTGATAGTTTTATCCTGTGTCAAATATTAGGACCATAGGACTTTAGAACTGGAAGGGCCTCGAGACAGCATCTCTATTCCAATCCCCAAACTGGTTAAGCAACTTGCCTTTGTCCACAGCTGGCTCTGCCCTAACAGCTCACTTATGGATTCTTTTAAAATAATGTTCATATAAATTGGGTAAAAACAATAGAGCTTTAGAAACTGAGAATTAGCTTGAACTTCTATGTTGCTACTCACTAGTTATGTGACCTTGGGCAAGTTATCTACTCTGTGACCTTTGAAATAGTTAAGAGTCCCTCCTTCTCCTTTTCTACACTAATTTCTCTAAAGCAAATCACAGCATTAATTTTCCTTTCACTTATCAGATTGTCTATCATAGTACCAAAGCCACATGATTCTAAGAATATTTGCGCTATATATATATATATGTGTGTGTTTCATTTTTACCAGCCATTGGATATTCCAAATCTATCTAGCGTGCCCAAGTTTGATGTGACATGCAGACCACTACGTAAAAGAGAACCAAACGTATACTAGGTAGGTCAGCCAGTTTCCCAATTCCTAATCCCTTCATCCAGACATCAGGGAGGCAATGCTAGCCATTCTCTCAGAATACCCTACCTGTTTTATTCGGAACTGCTTGCAGATTTTAGCATTTTCAGCATGCACTGATTTTGCCTGCCAGTCATATCTTTTGGAAATCTTTTTCTTAAGGTTCACATAGCTTTCATTCTCCACTACAACTGGTGCAGGACATTCATCCTCATCTGTCTCCTCAGGTTCTGATTCTTTTTCAACTTGAAGGGGATAAAAGGAAACATTTTCGATATGGAACCCTTTCTTTAGCAAAGGGGAAGAATTACTATCTAACAAAGTAACAACAAAATCATAAAATGGAGAAAAAGTTAAAGCTTGAATAAAGCAGGTTCATTCATTTCAATACTACTACTTCTATTGCCAAAGAACTTAAAGTGCATCTTCAAACAAACTTAATCAAGTATAAGTGCCTATTAATTTGACTGTTAAATCAAATTAAAAACAAAGAGAAAATCATGGCACACCTTGTTAATCCAGTAGACTCTTAACTTTCAAGGAATTAACTGAAAGTTTCAACTATTTGCAAGTGTACCTAAAATTCCACGACACAAAACAACTGGTGTCTATCATATGATGAAGCAATAAACAAAATATGGTGTGTCCATAAAGTGGAATATTATTCAGTAATAAAAAGGAATGAAGTACTGTTACATGCTACAACATGAATGAAGCTCGTAAACATTATGCTAAGTGAAGAAGCCAATCAAAAAAAACCACATATTGCATGAATCCATTTCTATGAAATGTCCAGAATAGGCAAATTCATAGAGACAGAATACAGATTCGTGGTCATTGGGGGTTAGGAGAAGGGAGAAATAAGGAGTGACTGCTAATCGGTGTGGGGTTTCTTTTTGGGGTGATGAAAACGTTCTGGAATTAGACAATGGTCATGGATGCATAACTCTGAATACACTAAAAACCACCGAATTGTATCTTTTAAAAGGGTGAATTTTATGGTTATGAAAATTATATCTTAACAAGAGCTTTTTTTTAAAAAAAAGTCCACAACCCACAATTTGTCATTTCTTGAGGAATACGTTTGATTCCCAGTACTAGAAGCTGACATTTGGGAGCAAGTCGTCAAGTGGTAAATGAGTGAACCCAGACATTTGTCCATCATCCACATTTCAGTGTAGTTTCATTGTTCTCTACTTATTGACATTTGCCTAGGAACTCTTGTGAAACAATAAAAACTTATTTCTCTGAAAGAAAGATAGCACCAAATAAGAGAGAATTCTTTGATGGACTTTGAAAAGGGGATTTACTTGTGGTGTAATAATCAATTGTACAGCAAACCTGGATCTGGATAGAGCCAGAACTCTGCACAAACATTTCTTTATTTGAAGATTTAGGGATTCATAAAGATAGCCCTACTCTAATGAATTTTGGGGGTCTAGTGTACTAAAAGCAGGCTGGTCTGGATAGTGGCATAGAAAGAGAAGTATCTCTAAACTCTCATTTGAAAGTAATCCCATCTCAAGTATCAGAAATAAACATGTAAAACCAAATGAATTCAATGAAACTGATTTTCTGGGAAGATGCTCTTAAGTTTCTTCCAACCTCCCCCCCCAACAATGCCTTTCATGTGATCATGTTTTACATACCATCTTGAAGTTGACTTGAAACAAAAGAATTATTTGGAATCACTGGTTTACGACAGACAGGATTATTTATTCTGGTCCCAGAGGATACTGGCAGAAAGTTCACTGGAGGAACACTGTATTTGTGATGGGTATTTGTTAATAACTTGACTATTTCAGATTCTTCTGCTAAAAGGGTTATCAAAGAATATACAACAGGTTCTGAAGTTTCTGCAAATGTCAAGGCCTTGCCATAAAGGAACTCAGAAATATGTAAACGACAAGCCAGAGGTAGATTCTCATTGGTGGAATAAAATGCCACAAGGGGAGCTTGGTAGGGGTACTTGTGGTCTTTAGGAAATCGAATTTCAAGTTCATATAAAAAAGATGCATCTTCATTAGCATTAAGATGAGAATCATCTACACTTCTTTCTATTTTTCCAACAATTTGATTTGGGGGTACTTCATGTTTGAATTTGCATTTTGATCCAAATTTACAATTTCCTTTGAGGTAAAATTTGCATATTTCATGTGAAATCTCCTGTATATTTTTGGTATTTTCCTTTCGCTTGGATTTGCAGAATTTATTTGTCAAATACTCCAGTTCTAATCCAATGGTCCAGACTCTGTTCTGAATTCTTTCTATGAATTTTTCTCCACAGATTGACTTGAGGGCAAATGCCTCTTCCTGTCGCTGTTCCACACACTCATCCACACTTATATGGGCAATTGCCTCAGAGATCTTCATCCTCTCTCCAAATGTCTCTGAAAAACACTGGGTAAGCAGATGTTCTAGAGATGCCCCCACATCTCCACCACAAATCCTCAGGGATGCTTGACAGTGTTCAGTGTTGAAACCATACCTGCCAGGTGCGAAACATGACAAAAGAAATTGAGTAATATCAAATCAAAGAAGTGAAATTCATTTAAATGTATTTATGTGAATTTATAACTATATATAAGCAGGGTTTGTATTTTGAAAAAGCATCCCTGATAATACTAATTCCTCTTTAATCCCTCATCCTGAAAGAGAATATTAGACATATCAGGCACCGCTGGAACCCATACAATAGGAAAGTACTCTAGGTGGCGTAATTGGATTTACTATATGCCTTTACTTTCCTTGAATTTTCCCCTACTCCCAAAGATATTGCAAGCAATCACCTAGAAAGTTTTTGCACTGCTAATGTTGAGACTGTCAATTCTGGATTATAAGGTTCCTCCAGGCCTGAGCCAGCATATTCCAAAGGATCCAAGTCAGGAACAAGGGCAGCTTCTCGTCCAGCTGACCAGTACTGAGCATCGTCACAATCAGGCTCGTCATCTTCCTCCTCCCCAGAAATGCTTCTTCTGGAAAAGATAACATTTTCATATATTAGACATTAATTTCTACTTACTTCAAAGAAAAACTTAGCAAGAGTCTAAGAATTTAATTTGAAGAGTCAAAGGACACAGGATCCTGACCACTATTTAGTCACTGATTTAATCTTTTATTGACCTTACGAGTATTAATTTGTACTTTGGCAATGAACATTTATCAGGTATTTATTGCATCCTAGGTACTGTGTTAAAGTGTTTTATATGTACTGTTTCTTTTAAAAATCTTCCCAATAACCCAATCAGATACTACTAGAATCTCTGTTTTTCAGATTATCAACTAAGACTTAGAGAGGATTAGTAACTGCCAAAAGTTATGCAGTAAAGAGCAACTGGAGATTTTAACCAAGGCAGTCTGACGCCACAGTCTGTCTTCTTAACCACAGAAGTCTTGGCTATCCTCGTTCTCTCTTCTCATTCATAAAAAACATTCCTAATTTTTTGCTTTGCTGCATAACCACCTTTCTTAAATCTAAGACAGATAAGAGACTTGTAGGTAGGATGGAAATTGAGCTGCTCATGACTGACCACTCATCAATTCTGGCAAATGGAAAGAATTAACCTCTCCAACTGAAGTCACAAAGCAAAACAGCCAAAAGAGTAAAAGTTGTTTCTCTTAGGCAGATAATCATTAGTAGTGTAATCTTAAGACTTCATCTGATCAACTCAATATCTGCTCCCAGACAATACTTCTAACTCGTTCACTAAAGGTTCAACTTGAAGGTTGTCAATAAAGCAACGACTAAATCCATATTAGCACCATCCTAGAAAAAAGATAAAGCTGGAAAGGCAATCTATACTATTGCTCATGGGTATAGCAAAACAAACTCATTCTAAAAGTGCTGCTAAATAATTATTCTTATATTTCTCTTGTCTCACTTTCAACTAATTATATAGCTACAACAGGATCAGTATTGATACAGAATTCCAGACACACAGGACCATCACTGTATGTGACAATGCCAATACATCTTCCTTTATATAATAATTTACTCAAGTAAAGTAATTTACTCAGATCCAACATCTGCATCTTGTTCTTGCAGGTCTCGGAGAAGAGCTTTCACTTTCTCTTGATTCTCAGAAGTCATATGTAGAGTCTGGAGAGGCACTTTAGCTTCGGGCTTCCACTTGGGGCGTGCATCTCCTTTTCTTGTGCTACTGCTACTAGGTCTGCAAAGGACACAAGAATTACACATTTAACTATAATCAGAATTTTTACCTTCTCCTCAGAGTCTCAGAATATATACAACACGAACTGGATTGTCAAGTATCTTACAAAAACTGACAAATGAATGTGAAGAGGCTCTCTGCTTTCTATACTAGTACTTACCAGAATTTATTATACTGGAACTGCTGGAAAAAAACTGATCAGTTTCTTAATTATTAAAACTGGCTTCACTAACTTAAGAACTCGCTGGAAAAAGCAATTCTATCATGACTCCCTCTGCACTAGAGGACTTTCAAAAGAAATATGATACACACACAGAGAGTTTATTTTATTCTATTTTAGGTACACAATCTGAAAACAATCAAGAGTTCCATCTTACTTGTTAAAACTTAAAAGTTAATACTGGGCTCTATTTTTGAAGTATTTATCTAACTTATCATTATTTCCTGGCTTACAAAAAATATATATACATGATCATTGTAGAAAAGTAAAGAACAAAAAAAAGAGGTCACCCTAATTCACATCACCTTTTTCATACACATTAAAAAACAAAAGAACTGTATGTGTAAGTGTGCATGTGTATAGCTTTAAAGAAATCTCTCCATCTCTGAAAATTCCATTAGATAGCTTGCAGTACAGCTTGAGACAAGTAGAATGTTATATTTATATGCATAACACGCAGTAGTAAATCTTTGCTTTCATTAAATATTCATTAGAATTATCAGAATTTATTCATTATTTAAAAGCTGAGGCAGCCGGGTGGCTCAGTTAGTTAGAGCACGAGCTCTGAAGAGCAGGGTTGCCGGTTTGATTCCCACATGGTCCAGTGAGCTGCGCCCTCCACTAGATTGAAGAAAGCTGCCGCTGAGCTTCCGAAGGGGCAGCTGGATGGCTCAGTTGGTTAGAGCGCGAGCTCTCAACAACAAGGTTGCCGGTTCAATTCCCACATGGGATGGTGGGCAGTGACCCCTGCAACTAAGATTGAAAATGGCGACTGGACTTGGAGCTGAGCTGCGCCCTCCACAACTGGACTGAAGGACAATGACTTGGCGCTGTTGGGCCCTGGAGAGGCACACTGTTCCCCAATATTCCCCAATAAAATTTATTTAAAAAAACCGAACAAACAGCTGAATATGGGAGAAACCTAGATATCATGTCTGTCACTGGTCACCACATGAAGCACCAGTGAAGATTAGGTCGAGCTGGTTGGAAAACAGATCATTTAATTCATCAACTAGAAAGACAGAGTAGAGTTAGGTTACATTTTGGGACCTTCAAAATACAACACCTAATAAATACTTCACATTTTCATCACTTTCACAATTTCTAATATTTACTTTTCTGCTGACTTTGGTTATAATAACAGGATTACACTCAATTCATAGTGTCATGTGGAAGTTAAAGTTAACTTCAGATTTTGAACTTCCAAAAAGAAAAAGCTGTTATTTGCCATCATGCCTCTAGAAAATATTACAAAGAGGGGGACAACAAGGTTTTAAAATAAGAGGAATAATTAACTTGGCATTTCCCCCCTTTCTCTTAGCCATTTGTTGTCCCATAGATGAGGAATTAATACTGTGTCCATATTTGAACAATCAAAGAGCATAATACCTGGCTGGGTGCCTTGATTCACTGAAGATACAAAAGTCATCTCCATCGTCCCAAATTCTACTTGAGGACTTTCTATTGCCACCACTGCCACCACCACCACTGCCACCCCCGTGAGATTTGCTAGTGTGACTCCTGCCTCCTCTTCCTCCTCTAGAAGAAGACCCTTTTCCACCTCCTTTGCTGGGCCTGCCTTTTCTTCTTACTGAAGAACTCATTTTCACCTGCAAGACAAAAGAGTAATACAGACATCATAAAACCAGACAAATACAATAATCCTTTGTTTGTCAAAGTTATGGACATAGCCTATTTCAAAGAAATAAAGGAAAACACACATTTTAAAAGGGCAATTTAGGGAAAGCGAGGACACGATGCTTCGCAAAAGATTACCAAGCACATCCTCCTCAGGATGAATATTTAGTGAGTTTCTCTGACACCGATTTCCTAGCAAGGGATGTGCATCAGGAAGACATGAGGACGTTTCGAGACACACATGCCTCGGCCTACATTCTCATTTGGTTAAATCTAGAATAGGGTTTTAAAAAGCCAGTTTAGTAGAGATGTTTTCATGTATTTAATGTATGATTTGATAAACAGAATTTAAATTTACACACGCACTTTCAGGAGCACAGCGCTGGCTCAGAGATTATGCCTGGGGAGAGTAAAAGTGCAGAGCTTTTGCATGTGATCCACGTTAAGTTGTTCTCAGCTTAAAATAAAATATTGTAAGTATGGTGTTTTATGTAAGCCTCATGGAAACCACAAAGCAAAAATTTATAGTAGATACACAAAAGACAAAGAGGAAGAAATCAAAACAGATCACCACAGAAAATCATCAAATCACAAAGGAAGGCAGCAAGACAGAAAGGAACAAAGAACCTATAAAACACCCAAAACAATTTAAAAACTGGCAACAGTAAGACCTACCTATCAACAAATTACTTTTAATGTAATTAGAATAAATTCTCCAGTCAAAAGACACAAAGTGGCTGAATGGATGAAAAAACAAGATCCAACTATATGCTGCCTACAACAGAATTGCCTCAGCTTTAAGGACACACAAAGACTAAAAAAGTGAAGGGACAGAAAAACATATGCCATGTAAATGGAAACCAAAATAGAGCAGGGTTACCTACCCTTATATCAGACAAAATAGACTTTAAGTCAAAAAAGGTAACAAGAGACAAAGCATTTTACAATGATAAAGGGGTTAATATGAGGATATAACAATTGTAAATATTTATGCACCCAACATCGTAACACCTAAATATATAAACCAAAACAGAATTTATAGACCAAATATAAAATACATTAAAATTATAGAATATAGCCAAAACTAGATTCAAGATATTTTCTTAGATTTACATTTTTCTATAATAAGACAAAATAGTTTTAACTCTAGTAATAAGTTGCACCAAAAAGTATAAAATACCTAGGAATAAATTTAACCAAAGAGGTGAAAGACCTGTGTACTAAAAACCGTAAGACATTGATGAAAGAAACTGAAGGAGACACATATAAATGGAAAGACAGTCCATGCTCATGGACTGGAAGAATTAATACTGTTAACATGTCCTTACTGCCCAAAGCAATCTACAGATTTAATGTAATCCCAATGGCATTTTTCACAAAAATAGAACAACCAATTTTCATGTTTGTATGAACATTTCCTAAAATTTGTATGAAACCACAAAAGACCTCAAATAGCCAAAGCAATCTTGAGAAAGAAGAACAGAGCTGGAGGAATCATGCTCCCTGATTCACACTATATTATGAACAACCAAGATGGTGCAGTAGGTAAATGCTATGCTTACCTTCCCTCACAACCACATCAACATTACAACTAATCTACAAAACAACCTTACTGAGAATTGCCTAAAATCAAGCTGAACTGAAGCCTTTCAACTAAGGACTTGCAGAAGCAGCCACCTCCACACTGGTAGGAAGGGCAGGGATGCGGCACGGGCTGGTCCCACATCCGCATGTGACCATTAAAGATCAGGTGGGATATTTCATCTGAAGGGGTCCCCCCACCCCCAGAGGAGCAAGAGGTCCCAGCCCCACCCCAGCCCAGGGTTCCAGTGCTGGGGAGAGAAGTCCTCATAATTTCTGTTTGTGAAAACAAGCAGAGACTGTGACTGAGTGAGACGAAAGCCACTTGCACTCCCAGGCGCTCCTCTTAAAAGGACAGCACGCGGCCTTACCCACCAACAGGGTCACTTGCTCTGAGCTCCAGCGCTGGGGTAGAGGCTGGAGAGGAGGCAGAGACATATGGTAGAGAACTGAGTTGTCTGGCTTGGGACAGAGGTTGGAGAGGTGGCTTTCTCCTGGATGGGGAAGCTCGTGGAGGTGGAGGCCACTGTTTCTTTGCTGAGCCTTCCTCCTTCCCGGCATGCGAACACAGGCGGCCACCATTTCTGAGGCTCCGCAGTTCGTTCACCATGGCCTGGTGATTCAAGACCCGGACCTGCCCAACTTACGGGCACACCAGCTGCTTCCAATGGCTTTTTTGTGCAGACCACCTGCCTTGGCTCAAGCTGCAGAATTTGCTAGGGTCTCTCAAAGGTTCTCGGAACTCAGACAAGCAGCATCTGGCTTGAGCATGTCCTGTACCTCTGGCTGAGCAGCCCTAAGCTCGGCACTAGCAGCAGCCAGCCTTGGTTCACAGCTTGGCCTCTCAGGGTGCTTCTAAGCACAGCACGGGCAGCAAACATCTGCAGATTTCTTTGTGGCTCCTGCCAGGTGGCCCCGGGTAGGGCCCAGGTTGTGCCTGAACTTGACCTAAAGCGGATTCCCTCCAAGGTGGTCCTGGGGCTGGCACCCTCAGTGGCCAGCTTCAAAACAAGAGGGAGGCACCCAGCTGCCTCCAAGTATGACACATCCAAGGGGCAGGCACCAGAATCCTGCTGAGGCAGATCCTACTCTGTAGGACCAGCCCCTGCACAACAACCCTTCCACTGTAGTCCAGGCCAGTCCTCACAACCAGTGAGCCCAAGGGCCAGACCCTCCCACTGATGTGCAATTATCAACCAAGGCTCAACTACAAGAGGAAGACACACATAACCCACACAAGGGACACACCTGGAGCGCGTAACTCAAGTGACCACAAAGACTGCACCACTGAACCCCCACAGCATACCTACTACATAAGGCCACTCTACTAAGACCAGAAGATATAGCAGGCCTACCTAATATATAGAAACAAACACAGGGAGGCAGGCAAAAGGGGGAGACAAAGAAAAGGGGTCCCAAATAAAAGAACAGAACAAAGCTCCAGAAAAAGAACTAACAAAATGGAGATAAACAATCTATCAGATGCAGTTCCAAACATTGGTTATAAGGATGCTCAATGATCTCAGGGAGAACTTCAACAGAGAGGTAGGAAGCATAAAAATGGAGATAAGAACCATAAAAAAGAACCAGTCAGAAACAAAGGATACAATAACAGAATTGAAGAATACACTATAGAGAACCAACAGTAGATTAGATGAAGCAGAGGATCCAACCAGCAATGTAGAAGGTAAGATAGCAGAAAACACCCAACCAGAACAGCAAAAAGAAAAAAGAATACAAAAAATTGAGGAGAGTTTAAGGAGCCTCTAGGACAAAATCAAGCGTACCAACATTCACATTATAGAGGTACCAGAAAGAGAAGAGAGAGAGCAAGGAATTGAAAACCTATTTGAAAAAATAATCACAGAAAACCTCCTGAACCTGGTGAAAGAAATAGACATACAAGCCCAGGAAGCATAGACAGTCCCAAACGAGATAAACCCAAGGAGGCCAACCTCAAGACACATTATAGTTAAAATGCCAAAGGTTAAATACAAAGAGAGAATCTTAAAAGCAGCAACAGAAAAGCAGTTAGTTACCTACAAGGGAGCCCCCATAAGACTATCAGCTGATTTCTCAACAGAAACTTGGCAGGCAAGAAGGGATTGGCAGGAAATATTCCAAGTGATGAAAAGCAATGACAGACAACCAAGATTACACTACCCAGCAAGGCTGTCATTTAGAATTGAAGGACAGATAAGGAGCTTCCCAGACAAGAAAAAGCTGAAGGCGTTCATCACCACCAAACCAGTTATTACAAGGAATCTTAGTGGGACTTCTTTAAGATGGGAGTGGGGTTAAGGATGGGAGAAAGAGGAAGTGATTAAGAAGTACAAATTGGTTGTTACACAGTACTCATGGGATGTAGGGTACAGCATAAGGAATATAGTCAATAATATTGTAATAACTAGGTATGGTGCCTAGATCTAGTACCTAGATAGATAGGTACTAGATCTATCAGGGTGATAGATGGGAATGGGGTTGGGAGCAGGGTAAAATGGTGAAGGTATTAAATACAAACTGGCAGTTAATACAGTATGGGGAATATAGCCAACAATGATCATGTAAGGTACCAGATGGGCACTGGACTTAGCAGGGACACTTCATAGACTGTGTCCAATGCACTATACACCTGAAGCTGAAGTAGAATAATATTGAGTGTCAACTGTAACAAAATATATAGGTATATAGTCAAGGGATGTGGAGTACAAGATAGTCAATGGTATTGTAACAGCTATATAAGATGCCAGAGGGGTAGTAGCTTGGGGGGTGATTTATCACTTTATGAGGGGTTTAAACGTCTATTACATTGTTTTATACACCTGAAACTAATTTAAAAAACTATAGTACAAAGCTATAGTAATCAAAACACTATGGTATTGGTATAAAAACAGATACACAGATCAATGGAACAGAATAGAGAGCCCAGATATATATCCACGCATATATGATCAATTAAATTATGACAAAGGAGCCAATAATACACAACAGGAAAAGAACAACACATGGTGTTGGGAAAACTGGCCAGCCACATGCAAAAGAATGAAGCTAGACTACTGTCTTACATCATACACAAAAATTAACTCAAAACATATTAAAGACTTAAATGTATGACCTGAAACCACAGAACACCTAGAAGAAAACACAGGTGGTAAGGTCCTTGATATAGTTCTTAGTGATGATTTTTTAGATCTGACTCCACAAGCAAATGAAACAAAAGCAAAAATAAACAAGTGGTACTACATTAAACTAAAAAGCTTTTGCGCAGCAAAGGAAATAATCAAAAAAATTAAAAGGCAACCTATTAAATGGAAGAAAATATTTGTAAATCATATATCTGATAAGGAGTTAATGTCCAAAATATATAAAGAACTCATACAACTCAAGAGCAAAACAAACAAACAAACAACAAACTTAATCTGATTAAAAAATGGGCAGAAAGAAGACATACAGATGGTCAACAGATACATGAAAAGATGCCCAACATGACTAATCATCAGGGAAATATAAATCAAAACCATAATGAGGTATCACCTCACAACTGTTAGAATGGTTATTATCAAAAAGACAAGAAATAACAAGTGTTGGTGAGGAGGTGGGGAAAAGAGAATCCCTGTGCACTGTTGGTGGGAATGTAAATTGGTGCAGCCACTATGGAAAACGGTACGAAGATTCCTCAAAAAATTAAAAATTGAACTACCATATGATCCAGCAATTCCACTTCTGGATATTTGAAGAAAATGAAAACACTAATTTGAAAAGTGATATACACTCCCATGTTCACCGCAGCATTATCTACAATAGCCAAGATATGGAAACAACCTAAATGTCCATCAATAAATGAATGGATAAAGAAAATGCTGTATATATACACAACAGAATACTCAGCCATAAAACAGAATTAAATCTTGTTATTTGTGACAACATGGATGGACCTTGAGGGCATTGTGCTAAATAAGTTAGCTAAAGACAAATACCATATGATTTCACTTATAAGTGGAATTAAAAAAAAGAAAAACCAAGCTCTTAGATACAAAAAACAGATTGGTGGTTGTCAGAGGAGGTTGGGGGGTGGATGAAATGGATGAAGGGGCCAAAAGGTACAAACTTCCAGTTACAAAATGAGTTAAGTCATGGGGATGTAATATACATCATGGTGACTATAGTTAATAATACTGTATTGCATATATAGAAGGTGCTAACAAAGTAAATCTTAAACGTTCTCATCACAAGAAAAAAAATTTTGTAACTATGTATGGTGACAGATGTGAACTAAACTTACTGTGGTGATCATTTCACAATATATATAAATATCGAATCATTATGCTGTACAACTGAAACTAATACAATATGTCAATTATACCTCAATTTAAAAAACATGATCCAACTATATGCTGTCTATTTATCACTTTAAATTCAAAGATACAAATAAATGAAAAGTAAAAGGATAGAAAAAGATAAATTCTGCAAACAGCAACCATGAGAAAGCTAGAGGGGTTATGCTAATGTCAGACAAAACAGACTTTAAAGCAAATCATGTCACTAGAGATAAAGAAGGAAGATATAACAATTATAAGCATATACGCACCTAATAACAGAGCACCAAAATACATGAAGCAATAACTGACAGAAATAAAGGGAGAAATAAACAATTCAATAATAACAGTATGAGACTTCAATACTCAACTTTCAAGAATAATAAAGCAAAAACTAGATAGAAGATCTAGAACAAATAGAAGACTTGAAACACAGTATAAATCAACTAGACCTAAGAGATAGCTTTAGAACGTTCTACCTAATAACAAACATTTTTCTCATGTGCAGAAGGAAAAATTTCCAGTATAGACCATGTTAGGCTATAAAATAAACCTCAAAAACTTAAAAGAGAAACAATACAAAGTATGTTTAGCAACCACAGTGGAATAAAATTAGAAATCAAAAGCAGGAAAAAAATTGGGAAACTCACAAATATGTGGTAATTAAAATACGTCACTTGGTATTCCTTTTTCAAAATCCTTCATAATTATACATATTTACTGATTGTCTATTTTATGTTTATCTCCCTTCTTTACCTCCTCTCAGAGAACTCTTTGAAGACAAGGATTATGTCTATTTTGATGAACACTGTACCACTAACACAGTGCCTGGCATGCAATAGGAATTCAATATGTTCTTGTGGACTGAATGCGTGAAGGTTGCATAAATGACTGATATGAGAATAGAGATTTGTTTATATATTTATTTGTTCCACAAATATTTGTTGAGCACTTATTATGTGCCCAGTCCTAGGGATATAACAGCAAAGACAAAATTCCTGCCTCATGAAGCTTACCTTCTAGAGGGTAAGACATACAATAAACAAATAAATAGATATATAACATCAGTTAAGTGCTATGAAGAAAAAGAAAAACCCCAAGGCTGTTATTTAAGGTGGAATGGTCAGGTAAGACTTCTCTGAGATCATTTTGAGCAGACACCTGAACACACTGAGAGAATGAGCCATGAAATATTTGTGAAAAGAGCATGCTATGCAGAAGCAGAAACAGGTACAAAGGTGCTAAGTCCAGACATCTTTGATACAATGAGCTTTGTTTGATGCATGTACGACGTCTGGAGGGTCTGTAGTGAAGTAAGGAAAGGGGATGACCTCAGACAGCAGAGAGTGCCACATAATCCCCGGGAAGGACTTTGACTTTTAGTCTAAATACAGTAAGTCCTCACTTAGGTTCTGCGACTATAAGCGAAACGACGCATAATGAAACCAATTTTAGTGAAGGCTAACGGATATAAACAAGGTTTAAGTTCCCACAACATCTCATCAACATTATAACGAAATGAAGTTGAACTAAACGACATCATTTGAGGACCTTCTGTATAATAGGAAGTCACCATAAGAGCTGAAGCAAAAGTTTGATATGACTGAGTTATGTTTTAAAACAATTACTCTAGCTGCTATGTGAAGAATAAAAAGATTGTGTGTGTGTGTGTGGTCAGCAATGAGGAGAAACCACGAGGCCAATTAGGAAACCACTACAGTTATTCAGCCTAGAAAAAGTTACAGTGGGTTGGACTGGGGTGGGAGCAGTGGATTTGAAAAGTGGTCATAGATTCTGAATATATTTTAAAGGTAGATGTGATAGAGTAGGTAGGAAGTTAGAAATGAGCAGCAGGAGGGAACCAGCCCCAGTGAGGAGGCCCCTTGCAGCTGCTCCTACTTAGGTCACAGATATCCTGCTCTGCAGGATTTCATAAACAAAGGCGAACACAAAACAACTAGCTCAGCAGGACAGCAGGCTCACACCTGCCCCTAAAGCAAGAAGAAGGAAAAATGCTGGAGAGAGATGGGAAAACATCCCGCTTATCAGAATGTATATCCTAAAAACAAAAAACAAAAACAAGAATGTACATCCTGCTTCTCAGGGCCACTGTGAAGCCCTGAGACAAACTTGGGAGCAAGAAGGGAGTACGACGCATACCAGCTGAGAGAATGAGAGATACTAGAGAGGGACGGGGGAGACAATTCTACCCATAGAAATAAAAACTCTCAAGCAATGTAAGGAGAGGCTACTTTTCCCTCTCTGGGGACAGCCTGCTCCATAATCTTTGGTGTATCTGCTTTGCTAATAAACTTCTTACGACCCTATGCTTGCACAAACTCTCCTGACTGAGTTCTTTCCCTCAAGAGGACAAGAACTGAGAGGTACAATCGTCACATTGGGAATAGATGGAGACAGGGTTTGAAACAATCTGTTTGACTCCAAAGCTGAAATTCTTTCCACCGTATCGTCTCCTTACCACACACATGTACCTTGTATCTTCAATTCAAAGGATAATCATAAGCTGACCCCACACCCCTTAGATTTGTGCCTGGGTCTTAATTTATAAGTGTAACTGAGTGACAACAGGGAGAGTTCAATGCTATTGAAAGAAAAGTTTAGGCATGGCCAGATGGCTCAGCTGGTTAGAGTGCGAGCTCTGAAAAACAAGGTTGCCGGTTCGATTCCCACATGGGCCAGTGAGCTGCGCCCTCCACAACTAGATTGAAGACGAGCTGCCGCTGAGCTTCCAGAGGGGCGGCCGGATGGTTCAGTTGGTTAGAGCACCAACTCTCAACAAGGTTGCTGGTTCAATTCCCACATGGGATGGTGGGCTGTGCCCCCTGCAACTAAAGATTGAAAACGGTGACTGGACCTGGAGCCTCCACAACTAGATTGAAGGACAACAACTTGAAGCTGATGGGCCCTGGAGAAACACACTGTTCCCCAATAAAATTTGGAAAGAAAGAAAAGAAGAAAGAGAGAGAGAGAGGAGAGAGAGACAGAGAGAGAGAGAGACAGAGAAAAGTTTAGTGTTACAGTTCCCTTAAGGAGAGGATGCCATGCCAGGAGGGTGAGGAGGGGCCACAGAGGGGAAACATCATAAGGAGGCAGGAAGGAGCCAGGGGGAGACATATGACAGCCTTTCTGGGCTTTACACAGGAAATAGTGGGCAGGGTAAACGATTTGGATTGGCTAGTTTGAATAAGTCCAGCAGGCTTTGGAGGCAAGGTGATTATCTCAACTTGCCTGGTACCTGGTGCCTGGCCCTGGGTTGATTTCAGGGCAGGGGAAATTTGGAGGTGGTTGGGGGTATGTACTCCAGATTGGCTGGTGTGCCTATGAAAGGTGTGTTCACAGGTCGGCTTTTTGTTAGCTATCCCTAGGAGGGCAGTTTCTTCCTGACCAGCTAGGCCCCCAATGTGTCAGAACAATAAAATACGGAAAATAAAAAACATAATTAATACATTTTTTCCAATCCAAATTTTACAAGTTTCCTGACTCCAGATCCTCTTAGGGAAGAATATCATAAGAAGTCTAACTACCTCAAATTATCTGAAAAAGAGCGGTATATATACATATACTCACAAAAACGTAGTGTCATTAAAAGCATAACAGGAGACCAAAACAGTGGAATGAACTCAATTCCGTAAAGTTGTGCATTGATAATTACCTATTATTTCTAAAACTTAGAAAAAGGGAAAGGATGTACAATTCGGAAAGATTAGAACTTCATCTCAAAAACCACCCATCCCAGGTAAGTTTGTGTAGTAAGAAACAGTAGGAAAAAAGCAAGAAGGTATTGTGCTCTGACTTAAAGAGGAGCTAGCCGAGCAGACCAAGCCACAGCAAGCTTGTCTAACCAGCGATCCACAACTTGTCTCACACCACCCCAGAAAACGTTACCTTTACAACCTGATCTGAGATCTGCTCTCAAATTCTGGATGAAAACTTGCTGGCTGTATCCAATATGACTCTCCTCAGATATTGCCCAAGGAATAGGAATTAGGTTACATAACCCACATGGATAGATTCCACTATTCTATTCCATTTAGCCTGGGAAGATTCCAACTAGCTTTTTCACCGTGGACGCAGGGACCTAAGTTTGATTTGAAGAACATCCGTTGTTTCACATTCAAGTTTGGCTGCCAGAAACAGAATCACCAAGCTGGGCACTGCACACTGGTACACACCACTCCCCTTCCAGGCAAACCTCTGACTGACCCCATGTATCCAGCTCCCTGCAGATACCCAGACCTGGTACTTTCCTTTCAGCATACATCGCCCCCAATCCTCTCCCAATACCCACTCCTGGAGACAGACAGGAAACGGAATCTCAGCCCCTCCAATCCAACCCTTTACCCCACTGCGAGCCTGAATTCAGCTCCGCTGCCTCCAGCCTGATCGCGGACAAACTGAGTTGCCGACGCCCGCCCGGCCCGGTCCCAGCGTCTGGGATCCGGCTGGTCCAGGCTCACCGGCCCCAGGAGCCAAACAGGCTGGATCCCAGCAGGCCCCGGAAGCTTCCCCGACCCTGACCACTCGGAGAGAGGGAGGCGGTAGAAGGGTCCGCACACTGACAACCAGGGTGACGTACAGACCACGCACACGGACACACAGCCCTTGTCCGCGGAAAGGGAGGCCGTACCGGATCGCAGCGCTGCTCCCCCGGGCGACTGTCAGGAGGGAGCGTCCAGGGGTGAGAGATCCCACCAGACTCAGCCTCTCTCACCGATCTCACCTGGAGCAGCTCCGCCGCGGCCCAGCTGCAGCTGCACAACCCTGACGCCTTCTGATTGGCTCAGCCGTGGCCCTTCCAAATCCGCTTCCGGGTGAAAGGTGCCTGGTCGCCCGAGCAACCGAGTCGCGCTGGGCGCCGTGATAGCGCTTGGTTCCCTTAGGGCAGAAGAGCTGGCGACTCGGGAGGAATCGCAGAGTCAAGAAAATGTCTCTGGCAACTCTCTGTCAAGTGAGTGGCCTCCTCCCAACGTCCCGAGCGGGAAAGAGCGCATTTAAGTAGAGCTCGCGCCGGAGCTCGGCCCCTGGTAACTCCGGTACCGGAGTGACATATTTCCTGAGCGTCTACACGAGAGATGGGGAGGAGGCGCGGAGAGCCCCTGGCCTGGGAATCCGGAGACCCGGATTCTAGCTTTGATTTTGACCTTGGTGTGCTGTTGTGATACCTTAGGCAAGTGCCAGCCTCTCTGTGTTTCAGTTTCCTCTGTAGTGCCAGAGGATCTCCGTCTCGTAGGCTCCTTCTAGCTCTAACGTTCCAAAAGTTTCCAATGTGGAACCATTTAAGAGCAATTGAAAACAGGGCGGTTTCTTGTATGATCAAGTTAAGTGCTCTGCTTAATATGTATTTAACAATTGCTTCCCAAGTGCCATTCATTCACTAGACATTCAATTTCTACTAGTTAAGTAGTAATCACTGCGCTGGACACTAGGGTGAAAAGAGAGATTTGACTAATCCGTGATCCCTGCCCTAGACAAGATGGGTATCATGATAGGGGAGTCTGGCACAAAAAGGGGTCTTTTAATAGGGCCCCAAGTACTATATAGTAGGGATAGGCCCAGAGTGTTGTGGGGGCTCCTAAAGGAGTCTGGGGTGAGGGGAAATAAGAACGGCTTTGCTCAGGTGATACCTCTGTTTTTCTCTGTGCCTCTTTCTGTGAAAATTTTTCAATCTTGTGTTCCAGTTCACTACTTTGCTTTTCAACTGTACCCATTCTTCTATTCAGCCCTTCTAAGGAGTTTTATTTCACCAATTATATATTGTTAATTTCTTAGACTGCTAATGGTTTTTCATAACTACCTATTCCTGTCTCAAGGATGCTATACCCTCCTTTTCTGAGGATGTTACAGTATTTTAAAGCCCTCTACCTATTGTGTTATTGACTCTGTTCCCTCAGAGGGGATGAGCCTCTAGCTTTTCTCGACTGGCTCTTCAATTAGTTTTTAAATTAAAATCAGTTATCTTGCCTCATTCATAGAGATTCTGATGCAGTAGTATAGGCTGGAGCCTGGGAACTTGCATGCATGCCAGGTGGTTCTGATGCAGAGGCCACACTTTGAGTAACATTCTAGTCCTAGAAGTTATTATCTTCTCAACATCTGTGTTTTATTCAGTATTGGAAAATTTTAGTTTCTAATGTTTTGGTCCACTAACTGTCCCAGGGCTCTAAGGCATTGGAAAACCAGTTGTTGGTTTTCTTTCTTTTTACCTGGTTTTCGTTCCAATGTCATATATAACCCCTTCCTCACTTACTAGCTTTATTATCTTTTCCTCCTTCTGCCAAATCAGATTCCTCACTCCACCTTACCTCTGAGACAATCGATTGATCATATGGGCTACCCAAGAGAAATAAAAACATATGTCCATATAAAAATTTGTACCTGAATGTCCACAGCGTCATTATTCATAACGGTCAAAACTGAAAACAACCCAGCTGTCCCTCAACTGATGAATGGATAAACAAAATGTGTTATTTCTGTACAATGGACTATTTATTATTCAGCAATAAAAAGAGATGAAGTACTGATACATGCTACAACATGGATGAACCTTGAAAACATTATCCTAAGTAAAAGAAGCCATTCACAAAAGACCACATATATTGTAAGATTTCTTATATGTGAAATGTCCAGAATACGCAAATCCATAGAGACAGAAAGTAGATTAGTGGTTGCTCGGGGCTGGGTCTAGGGTGGGGTGGGGAGGAAATTAAGGTAATGGAGAGCAACTGCTAATGGGGTACATGATTTCTTTTTGAGATGATTAAAATATTCTAAAATTAGATTGTGGTGATAGTTACACAACTCTGAATATTCTAAAAACATTGAATTGTATACTTTTAAAGGGTAAATTTTGTGGTATGTGAATTATATATTAATAAAGCTGTTATAATAAATAAACAAATACATAAAAATAGGTCATCTAGACAAAATTATTTATTTCCCCAGGACCTTACACTCACTAAACAATGGAATGCCGAGTAATCATGATATGCTTGTGATCATATGAAGTGAGTCTATTTGATTAGTTCTTAAAACACGTTTTTTTATAGGTCTTATGGCATAAAAATATTTGTTTATGTGACTTTTCCTAAATCTTTTTAAAACAGCTGCAGAGGTGTATAAAATAAACTTTATATTTCCAAATGGAGACAAGTATGGTAAGCATACATTTCAATTACTTTTTCTATACAGACCACAATTAAATAGCTTAAGAGTAAAAACATGAGACTGTCACATTTTATAAAACTACTATTGGGATAGTAACTCCATTAAAATAACATGGGCATACTAATAGATGAATAGATTTTAAATCTAAATTCTAATGTTAAGTTTAGGCACTATGGTTTGGTAACCTATGGGATCTGTCAATCTTCCTGGTCCTTGGGTCTCAATGATTACAAGACCTTCTAAGTTCCTCATCTCTGGTCTCATTGGTTTCAGTGCTAGGGAGCCAAAGAGACCCATAGGTGCAGTTGTGATTAGATCTGAATATACTTAATTATTTAGTCAAACAGCAGTCCCATATATAATCTTCATTATTTTTCTCTTGTTTAGATGGTGATTGTACAAGAACATCTTCTGGGATTTTTGAGAGAAATGGAATAGGTATCCATACCACTCCTAATGGGATTGTCTACACAGGAAGCTGGAAAGATGACAAGGTATTATTGTTGACCTGAATACCTACAGTGACTAAGTAAACCTAGGTTAGATGATTCCAGGCATTTCCCCATCAATCAAAAACATATATGAGTAGACTATCCAACAAAAAAACCCCAAATGATTATAGTTAACATACATGAACGTGAGTAACATTAAACTCATGCAGAGAGCTAATCGTCATCACTATCTTTCTAATCTCTCCTATTCATTGAGTAAAGCCAAACTCATTACATAATTTTTTCATTTAATCCTCAAAAAAACCTTGTGAGTAGGTACCATAATACCCTTATTTTACAAATGGGGTAAATCAATCTCAGGTTTCTTGCCCACCTAATAAGTAATTAAACAAGAATGTGTACTCAGGTCTGCTCAAATACAATTTTTGTTTTCAACAACTTTTGTATTGTTTCCTGGGCTAACTACACTGGTTGCCCTTTATGATTTTTGATATGTTCAGGGTATCTCAAGGACGCTAGTATCATCATCATAGTGTTCAAACCATGAAGTTCAGATGCCCCAGCAACATCTGACTTAGGGGAGCTACACAGACAGATACATATGAAGGACAATGATTCAAATGTTGTCTTATTTTTTATGGAAATAAAGGGTAATACAGTGATAGATTAAATAATAATTAAATGGATGATAGACGTGTACATTTTTGAAGTGTTTTAGGGAAACTGAAGGTTAGTTACTAAGGTCATTTCCTTTGTTATACACAGATGAATGGTTTTGGAAGACTTGAGCATTTTTCAGGAGCAGTATATGAAGGGCACTTTAAGGACAATATGTTTCATGGACTGGGGACTTATACATTCCCAACTGGGGCAAAGTACACTGGAAATTTCAATGAAAATAGGTAAGCTTAAAATAAAAAGTCACTGCAGTTCTAAAAGATTCTTTTCAGGCATGTTTGCTTAAGTATTATATTTAGTAAATGCTAAATATTCTTTTGTAATATATTTTGTTAAAATATATTTATAATATATTTAGTAAGAAATGTTGGGTTATTTTGGGGGAGAAAAAAATGTTATGAGATACTAAGATCATCACGAGCCTCCAAAAGAAAATCTCATTCATGGTGGTAATCTATTAGACTTTTCCTCTTGACTCCTCTATTCCTATAGAACCTTTTGCAGTCAGCTTGGAAATGGAAAACTTGTTGCAATTATTGAGAAAATTTAAGCCAAAAATTACTTTCACTTGAAATATCTTGATAATTTTTTTAAAAGCAGCCTTGGGGATAATTTCATAATTGTTTATTTCATTTTGACCTGATGTGTGTGTATATTTTTACTAGGCTAATTTTAAAAATGTAAGTAAAATTAGTTAATTTTCAAATTGTAGAAAGCTTAATCTTTACAAGCTTAATCTTCTCACTGAGTACCATGTCACGTCATCCAGAGGTCATGTTCATTTATAAATACCCCTTTATTATTTCCAGAATTGAAAATGCAGCCTAATTGTTATGAAGTGGTTGATGTGAATACATTTTGAGGAAAGAAAAGTGTTCACTTATATTGACTCCAAATCTGTGGTAACACATAAGTTTTTTTCCAGTAATGTTAATAAAGGGAGAAAAATGTAACCTATGGAATAAAGGTCTGTTTATTTATATGAAGTGTATTTTTTCCACTCCAAAGAGTCCAAGGAAACACCAGCACAGAGCACAGTACACCTCTAATGTAGTTGATGGTCAGTAAATAAATGTACTAATACAAACTTTTCATTTTTAAATTGATTGTTTTGATTTTGTGTAATCTTAGCATATGTGATCCTAAAATCCTGGACACCAAAATTTGTATAATGACAATTTTGTTTAGAATAGTAATAGTTTTTTGTAGGATATGAAAGTAGAATTCCAGGTTTTAAATTAAAGTGTGAAAGTGGAAAGATACAATTCTTCAGACATAGTCTATAATATGTCACAGATTAGATAATCTTATATCTGGACTGTAAATTCTTGGTCTTGGTTAATGACCAAACTTATTTTTTACTATTGCAGGGTGGAAGGTGAAGGACAATATACTGATATCCAAGGACTGGAATGGTGTGGTAACTTCCATTTCACAGCTGCTCCAGGCCTGAGACTAAAGTTCCACATGTAGATAGTTATTCTGCACCGAAGTTTTAGTGTGGTCATTGAAGCTTTTAGTTGTAGGGAAAACAATTAAATCTGTCATCTGAAATAACTCCATACACTACCTCTATGTGATAATTTTGCCAATAAAACTGTCATTCACTTATGCCTTTTTTAACTTTATTTTCATAATCTTATAATTAGTTTAAAATAAATTATGTGATTCAGTTGAGAGTTTGCTCATTTGAATAAATACAGCAGAACTATCCAAATCTTGACAAGGTCAATTTCCAATCCTGTGCCTGAGTTTTGTCATCTTTAAAAAGTATATTAGGGGGCGGTCAGTTAGCTCAGTTGGTTAGAGCGCGGTGCTCTTAACAACAAGGTTGCCGGTTCGATCCCCACATGGGCCACTGTGAGCTGCGCAACTAAATGAAACAACTGCTTGACTTGGAGCTGATAGGTCCTGGAAAAATACACTTAAAATAAATTTTAAAAAGTTAAAAAAAAAAAAAGTATATCTATGTGTTAAAGGGAACTATCGAGAAAATGAAGACAATCCAAAGAATAGGAGAAAATATTTGGAAATCACATTCCTGATAAAGGTTTAGTTTCCAGAATATATGAAGAACTCATATGTAAATGTATATAAATAAAAAGAACCCAATTTAAAAATGACCAAGGATTTGAATGAATATTTCTTCAGAGAAGTATACAAATGTCTAATAAGCAAACAGAGATGCTCAACATCATTACTCTCTAGGGAAGTGCAGTAAACCCCCAGTAAGATACCACTCACAATCACTAGGCTGGCTATATTTAAAAAGACAAACAATAACAAAGGTTGGCAAGGATGTGCAGAAATGGGAAACATTTCTGGTGGGAATGTAATAGTACAGCTTCTTTGGAAAACAGTTTCTCCAAAAGTTAGACATATAGTTACCATATGACCCAGCAATTCCTAAGTATGTACCCAAGAGAATTGACTTGTACTGGAAACGATATTGGAAACAATAGATAAACAAATACTGGTGAATAGATAAACAAATATGGTATATCTACACAATAGAGTATTATTCTGCTAGAAAAAGGAATGAAATACTGACATATGCTACAACATCAATGAACCTTAAAAACATTGTACTGAAAGAATCCATTAACAAAAGACCACATTGTACGGCTGTCATGTGAAATGTCCAGTTGATTAGTGGCTGCCAGGGGAGGGAGAATTGGGAGACATGGGGTTTCTTTTGGAGGTGATGGAAATGTTCTAGAATTAGTGGTGATGGTTGCATAACCTTGTGAATACTAAAAACCACTGAGTTGTTCACATTAAAAGAGCAAATTTTACGTAAAAGTGAATTATATCTCAATTTTCTAAAAAGTAGACCTTTGTGTTCTCACATATAATATAGACAGCTTCTTTACCTTCTATCTAAAATAATTTTAAAATTACCAGAACAGTACATGACAGCTATATATTAAAAATAACAATAAAGACCTGAGTGGTTTTTGCTGAAACTTTTCCTAAAACACAAAAAATGGTGTATGTAATAGATAGCTTCTCTGTCATATTTATTCAAAAACCTTACTAAATTTTATTTCTCAATATATCATTGCCAAAAACATTTTTATTTTTTGTTGTGCTATAAATCTGTTGAAATGCATTTTAAAATATTGAAATTGGAATGGTATTTTTGTTAGTTTCTCATAATAACAGCTTTGTATTTAATTTCAAAAGACTATGTTATTTTAAAAAATTAGACATTTTTGGATAAGTTGCTTAGCATTAACTGGTATGACTTTAGAATTAAGTATTGTACTGGAATTTATAAGGGGATAAATACTGGACAGGTTAAGGTATGGTGAGAGGATATTTTCCAGGACCAGGACATAATAATATAATACAAATTCAAAATTTCTGAAAAATACAGAAAAATATCTCCTGTATTGCAAACTAAAATTTCCCCAATCTTTTTCTTCAAATTATTTAAAGTAGCAAGATACATACTTTGCTTTTAAAATCTTTAACGTTTTATTGATACATAAATAACTTTTCAATGATCAAGCTTCCAGTTTTCTAAGATACCAAAGTCATCACACTTAAACAGTTTTCTTTCTTTTACTCCTTGAAACTAAATGCAGTACACTTATTTGATTAGTTGATGCTAGAATTTGACCTGGAGCTTATATAATTAGAAGAGACACTAGTTTTCCTCATTTAAAAACCTACTTAATTTATGACAGTCTCGTTTCTGGGGAAGTCAACCCTCTCTACAGCTTCTTTTTATAACTTTTAAGTTAATTCAGAATCCAGATAAGCCTTGATCCGAGGATGATATAATCATGGCAAGCACCATGGGGTAAGTGTGCTTTTATGTGCTTTGAGAGGCATTGAGAGGGGAAATATTTTCATAAGAGAAGAAATACCATCAATCTTTAATTAGTAATTTTGATTCAAAATGTGCTAACATTAAGGCAGCCATTTAAAGAAATAACTTTTTATTCAAAGTTGTAACAATTTGTAAAACATTCATTTTCTTGCTTAGTTTTAAAATTCTGTCATAATCTGCCTTTGTTAGGTTGTCAACTAATGAAATGTTTGGGGACTGAAGAGTTTTGCATATTTTCATATGTAATTGAAGCTGAGTTAAATTTTTAGAGCAATCTTAAAGGATGATAGAATTCTTGATTTTTGTAAATCCAACTTGTATATGCCTCTTTGGGATTAAGAATAAAGAATGAAAAAGATAGGAATGCAGAGAGGTTGATTTATACCTTTTGAAACACAGAGAAGGGACAGAGTTCACTCCTCCATATACAGAAAACTGTGTGCTGACGTTAGTGAATCTTAATTCTAAACCCTTTGCAAGGTTTTGGGAGCATAATGAAAAGAATTGAGTTTCACTTGAAAGCTTTCTAAGTGAGAATAGGATTCCATTATAATTAGTATTGCAATCACATGGGTTTTATGTGCTGAAACAATATTCTGAAAATCTAGAAATTTATTTTTTATTACCTTTTTGTCTTTTTTAATAGCACTTCTCAATACAAAATTATATTGATGCAAATGATATAACCATTTCATTGAAGGCACTTCTGAAGGATTTAATATAAATGATCAGAAATTTATACTAGGGAAGTAACTTTTTGACACACGTTTATTAAAAACAGTTTCTATTAATTTAATTAAAATCTACATTCTACTTAATATCACGGGCTCTGAAAAAGCAATCTAAACCAGTTTGAAACTTCAGAGGCTTTTGAAAGCAAGATGATCATACTACTCTTAACTTTTAATATAAATATCACGGTTAACAGATAAGTGCCTGGTACAAATTTCTCCCTTCTTTTTTCTTTAATGGCTGTACTTCTTAACCATTTGGGGAGTCAAGGATAACTTTAAGAATCTTTGGAAAGCAGCCCACCCTCTCTGCAAAAAAAATAAAATCACACAAAAACTTCCATGCCATTTCAGGCGATTTACAGATAGGTGAATTCCAATCTATGAACTCCGGGTTAGGAATCTTTGAGTTTGAGTTTTAGGACTGGAGTATGAGTTGCTGAATATTTTTTTTAGTTTTAGGGATTTTATAAAATGTAAGAATCTTTAAGTTAATAATTCTTGCTAATTTTCTCTCAGGGACAATTTTGAAGATGCTGATTCTCCCATTGACCACCTCTCAATACACACACACACACACACACACACACACAATTTACATGAGAGTGAAACACAGTTTAGATAATACCTGTAGTTTTGACAATCACATTACTGCTGCTTGTCCCCAATGACTTGATTAATCATTTGTGTCTTCAAGAGTGCCAGGAATTAACACCTTGGGAAATCACGGAAGAAGAAAATTCTCATTATTTTATTTCTAAGGTGCTTTCAGTGCCCCAAATAGATTAACCATAAATTGCTAAATATTACACAAGACACTCCTCTGATTGGTACATTCATGATTATTTTGTCCTGCCCTTATTGAGGAAAGAGAGGTTAGTTAAGTATTAACATCCATTTAAGTCTTTCTAAATAATCAGAAAAATAAAAAGAGAAAGTGGCAGCCGATCAGATGTTCAAATTTGTCTAACTGAGAAAAATCTCTAGAATTTATCCCCTGAGAATGAGAAAGTAGCAGTTTAGGATTTTGTTTTTTCTTTTGCAGGGGCTACTTATCTCAGAGCTATTTGAGAATACAGTGCCTTTATATGTGTCTATGCCAGCTCTTTACATTTTGCTTCAGGCTATGCTGGCATGGTTTTAGTGAGCAACGGAGAGACATATATTAGAAAATTCTTATGCTCTCTAGAAAGCCTCCTCTTTCTCTTAAATGATTACTGGATTCCTTATGGAGAGCATGGATAGGAGGGGTGGGTAGAGATGGCACATAATGGAGGGATAATTGGGGAGATGCGGAAGAGTCTTACTGTGTAAGGAACTCAGACACCTGCTATTTACCATAACACCTGAGCAAAGGATGAACAATGGGAAAGAAGGGATGGCTGCATTTCTTTGCTGAGATACTTTTCAATACTCTTTCCCCATCTCATAGCAGTTATTCAGTGCACTCCCAATTGACAACCGGGGAAAATAAAAGTTAAGGCTCTGCTGAAATTGTAGAACCAATAAGTTCATTGTTACAGCATATTCAGCCTCCTTTTAGTTTCTTAGTTCAAGCAAGGATAGAATAATTTTTATAATTCTTTCATGGATACATTCTTTACTTCTGAATCTGAGAATTACAATCCAATTCTTTTTCCTGGGCAAAGCATACACGTAACTCATGCAGTCACCTTTGAAATGTTGCTTCTATTGGTGCCTTCCTTTCCTTCCTAACAGTTGCTTCTGTAATTCAGGTCATCATTACCTTTTACTTGGTTATTAAAGGCGTCTACTCAACTGGCCTTTTTGCGGCTGGTCTTTCCACTACAATGCCACCAGCGGCATCTTCCTACTGAAGACCTGGGATCTGGTACTCGCTTAAAAACTTTCAGTGACTCCTATTCTCTCCACTGCAGAGCAGGCTCCCAAGGAGATACTCAGGGCCCTGGATCTGTCCCAGATCTACCTGTCTGCCTTACCTCCTACTCTCCCTCAGTGCTCCTGGGATCCCTAAATTCACCTCTGCCCTGTAACTTTCTACCTCTGTTCCTTTGCTGATCCTCTGTTTCCCATCTGTACATACTGTTCAAAGCCCAGCTCAAATCCTATCTTCCTCGTGAAACTTTCTCTAACCCCACAACTGAAACTCATCTTTCCTCTTCTGAAAGCTTTAGGCACGTTTCACTTTTCTCACTGAATCTGTCACAATTAATCACATGCTATAGTTATTTGTGTGTCTCATCTTTCCTACTATTAGGTTGGTGCAAAAGTAATTGCGGTTTTTGCAATTATATTTAACCTGCTAAACCACAATTACTTTTGTACTAACCTAATAGATTGTAAGCTCCTTGAACAATGTCATCTTTATATTTCTCCCAGCACCTGACACAATGCCTTTTACATGGTACGTGCTTAAAAAATGTTTGTTGAAGTGACTGTTTTTCCTGTAATCCACAAAAGAAGTTAAAAACTTAATTTTAACCCAACTTCCTTTTTTCTTCCCCCATAGAGTGGCCCCGTTTCCCACTCTCTGGGAGCTCAAATTCCTATCTGAAGAGCTCAAATGAGTGTATAATGTCCAAAATATGAGTGATGCACAGAGAAAGGGTAAAAAGGCCTAGAGTGACACACTAGAGGTTGTTGAAGAGTGAAGAATGTGTTGTTAATTAGAAAGCACACGCAGGCTCAAGGGAAGTGAGAGAAAAGCTTCAAGAACTAAAACTGGTTCTTGGTTCTAGACAACTTCCTAGAAGGCCAGCATATCAGTAAGGTTGGGTTCATCTGTATGGGGGGAAAAACCAAAATAATAGTGGCTTAAACAAGCTGGAAATTTATTTCTCTCTTACATTAAAAAAAAAGAAAAAAAAGAAAAAGAAAAAGCCCCGAGGAAGGCAGTGCAGAACTGTTAGCGCAGGTCCTCGTGTGAAGGATCCAGGTTCCTGCGATCTTGCTCTTACCATCCTTAGCGTATCATGTCTTGGTCCAAAGAGGTTGCTAGGACTGCACCTATCTCACTGGTGTTGGGCTAGCAGGAAGGAGAAATGGGAAGAAAAAGATGTGTTCTCTCTTTTGAGGAGACTTCCCAGAGATTACTCATACTCTTTCTACTTATATCATGGGAAGAACCCAGCTGTGAAGGAGAAGGGGGAACGTAGTTTTTTAACTGGGTTACTAAAGAAAAAGGGGTGAAAGGATACTGGGTGGCAATTAGTAATGACCGACAGAGCCAGTATTAGGCCTTACATTGCCTCTTATATTTCTTCAGGACAAAAAACAGCATTATGCATAAAAAGGAACTTTTTAAGAAAAATTATCTGTAAAGTTAAGAGGAAAAAAAGATCAAGCCAAGCTGGGAATAAACACAGATTTGCTTAGGCTAAAGGACAGGGACTTTGACAAAATGACAAAGGTGACTAAGTAAGCCTCCGGTTCCCCTATTGCCCACACCCCAGCCTGTGGCTCCCAGCCGTCATCTTCCTTAATCCTCACATATGCACTGTGAGGTTACCATTATTATTATTACTATGCCAATTATACAGATCAAGAAAACGAAACACAAACCATGGAAAGAGGGAAAGAAAGAATAATGTATTGGAACAGGAAGTGTTGGATTGAAATTTGAGGAGATATCAGAGTGAACTCTTGAGTTCTAATATATACTGATAGCTAAATATATTCAAATGAATATAAATTAAAAAAAAATAGTTCAATGGCTTGGCCACCCAGCCCAAGAGGCTTCAGATAATGAAAAATAAAACATATAGCTGGCTTGGAACTTGCTGTACTGCTCACAAAAATCAGAAAACTCAGAGTATTCTCCAAATGGATTTGTATTTAATTTTGACTGTAGATCACCTCACTTAGCGCCTACAGAAAAACCTATTAGAAATCTATTTCACTTGTCACTTGAAGTAGGTGATTTCTTTTAATATGGAATACTAAGGAAAAGCTCTAGATTTGTAGCATTCATTATTTTAGGGTCAGGTGAACGGCTTTGAACTCTTCTGATTCAGCAAAGCCCCATAAGCTTTGTCAGAGTAGTCTTCTAGATGTTTTATTAAATACATAGGAATTTATTTTTATTAGTTACCCCAAAGATACAAAAACCAGGGTGGTTGTGCCTACTCAACACCAAGTGACTCAAAAATTAAAAGAATAAAATAAACAGGAACCTTTACTTTTTACTTTATAGATTTTTGAACTATTAGAATATTTTAACAACAATCAGTTGTACATATAATACAAACTTTTAGTTATTAAATTATAGGAAAAAAGGATGGTTTAAATTATAAGGTACCTATCATTATCAACAGCATTTCATTTTTTATAGGTCCTCTAGAGAAATCAGGAAGATTTCACAAAACATGGTGTGATGTCTACTGGTGAAGACAAGCCATGAGGTGAGTGAAAATTGCAAAGAACTTGTTTCTAGTAAGAACACAGATAAACTGAGAGTTTAGTTTAAACCAGTGCACTTGTACTTAGTTTAAACCAGTACTTGTACTTTATTCTTGAAGATGAAGTACAAATATTGTAAATTGCTTTGAAGAATTCTGTAACCCTTCTTTGTTTAAAAACAAATAAACATATGGAGATTCCGTTATTAATTAGTAGTCAGTGCTAATAGCCACCTTATAAGCCAGCCACGTTACATCAGAGTTTTACGTATATATAAATGTCTACACACAGTCTTGAGACAATAATAATCTATGTTTTAATTGAGTTCTTGGATGCCTTTGGGGATTGCAAAAAAATCCTTAAGAACAACAAAATTTATATTCAACTAATATTTACTAAGTCCCTATTTTTTGCTACACTTTGTGACATAATAGCTATGTGGGATAGGTAAGTATTATTAACATTTTACACTTGAGGAAATTAGGTTTATAAATATTAAGTAAGCTCCCAGAGTCACAAAAATAAATAATAGAGCTGGGATTTGAAGCTAGATGTTTCATGTACTTAAGAAAAAAGTTTCATAGTTTAAAACATTATTTTTGAGTTTCAAAACTAAAATGTACACATTGTAAAAGAAACAAACAAACGAGCTTGATCAAGACAGAAGAATATAAGTAAACTTTGAAAGTCCATCCACCCCTGCTTCCATCCCTCTTTCCAAGCATAACCACTGTTAGTTGTTTGGCATAAATCCTTCCATAGTTTTACTTTTGTCCAATGCACTTTTCATAGTATCACACTTCCTGTCTACTTAAAAACATTAATGAATAGAGGAGGTTGAATTTACTATATATTTATTAGTATACCCCTCTACCTTTAAATAATAACTGAAATGGTCATTCAACTAATATTAGGTATCTAATAGTAGAGACTCAAAGAACAATAGAATTCACTCTCTGTTTCCTAGAGATGCATAATCTAGAGAGCCGTAGTTCTTAATTTGGTTTTAAGAGAGTAAACATGAACTCCTTTCGAGAGTCTGATACGAGCTCTGAACCTTCTCTCCAGAAGAAAACGAACCTACATCAAGTTTTGCCTATGGATACTCTGAGAGTGTATGAACCCCTGCTCTTGTAGAAGTAAGATTTTTAAATAAAAAATTTAACATAAATACTGTAATAGAAGTGCGGACAAAATACCATGGCAACACAGAAAAGCAATAACTTAACTCTACTGAGACATGTCAAGAATGACAGGGAAGAGTGATACTTGCACAGTATCTAGTATCTTGAAGGACTCGAGGAGTTGGACAGCCAGCCCAGGGTAGGGGAAAGATGTCCACTGAGGAACAGCATTTACAAAGCCTGGGGGCTAGAAAGGACAGAGAACTACAAGACTGTCTTTGTGATCGGAACCCAGTTCATGTATAAGAGTGACTGAAGATGAGTTTGCAGAGCTGGGCAGAGGCCAGATCGTGAAGACAGAGGACTTTTGTGTTAGGATGTTTAAACTTTAGGAGTCACTGAAGAATTTTGATCAAGAGTCTCATAGGTAAGAAGTCTATAATTAATGGATGACTAAATGAATGATCACGGGAATAATAATTTGGATAATAGAATAAGATATAAAAAGGAGATGAAGTTATTTGATTCAGATTTGTTGCGAGAATTATTGATGAAATAATATACTATTAAAAAGATATGTTGCTAAAAATCAGATGGAATTCTTGGAAGGTCATTGCTGTTCCAAAGGAGATTGGGAGAATAAAGCTCGGCAACTGTGAGATAAAACTCAAAATTCTGGCAGCACATTGGATGCCTTCTGCGGTGTCCCCTGTACAATCAAGCTAGTGTCAGTCACTCATGGTGTATCACTCACTCCTGGTCGGCCACAGCCCCATGCCCTCTGCTGTCCTCCACTAATTCCTCATGGACGCTTTGGATTCCCAGTGACTCTTCCACCTGCAAAGAGTAGGAAAGAGAAAGAGGGTAAAATGAGTCAAGTTCTCAGGATTTTTACACTGAGCTTGTATTGCTTTTATAATTATGTTTGTAATTTAGGTTTCAAAGTAATGTAGTTTAAAACAAGGCTTACAAATACTGTCCTAGCTGGTTCATTTCTATTTGGCTGCACTAACCTGATATACCGAATATACCAGTATTAGTCTCACCTACTTCTTGGCAGTAGCTTCATAATTGAGGCAAAACTATAAAGTCTCAGGACATTTTACTTGACAATATTTATTTTTCATTGAAAATTTTACTTATCAGATGCTATAAAGGCTTTGAAGACTAAACTTGTACATATATTGTATATGCAATTTTATGTGTAGATGGATCATAACACTTTTTTTAAGTACAGAGAAGCATTTGGTCTTTGCCAAAAGGTAGTGCTCCAAAATATGTCTCAGTCTACATGCTTAGTGAACTTTTATTTAAACAAAATTTATAATTTAAGTGAAATAGCATTGATTTTCTGTTTGCCTTTTCTAGCTCACTAATTTTTAAAAAATGCAACTCCTTGCTATTAATATGAATAAATAAAATTCTGTGTTTTTTACCCCAGCTTTATTGAGGTATAACTAACAGATAAAATTGTAAGATATTTAAAGTGTGCAATGTGATGATTTGATATATGTTGTGGAAAGGTTTCCCCCCCACCCCATCGAGTTACTTAACATATCCATCACCTCATATATTTACTTTTTTGTGCGAGAACATTTAAGTTCTACTCTCTTAATAAATTATACAATACAGTCTTATCAACTACAGTCACCATGTTATATATTAGATCCTCAGACTTTATTCATCTTATAACTGAAAGTTTGTACCCTTTTACCAATTTCTCCCTATTGTTTTCTTTAGGGAAATAAATCATTAACCATAAATATCCTTTGGAATTATAATATATTATGTTATGTTATACTATATTATATTACTATTGTGTTGAGCACCCACTGCAAAATATTCTCGAAGTTTTCATGCCTGTGATTTCCCTCAGGGAGAGATACTGGTAATGTGGTATGAGAATGCAGTGGAGGAAGGACTGAGTATTGATGGCTTGGAGGATCCCGGCAGGCTTCATAGAGAAGGAGGTGCTTGAACTGAGACTTGAAAGATGATAAATATTTCATTAGGTAAGAAAAGCTATTTGAGGCATAGAGAATGAGAGGAAAAAATGTAGAGAGGTGTTCGATGAAATGCACGAACTGTGGTCATCTACACATCTATATCATATATACTAACTACTACAAAGTTTTAATTGAAATACTATAAAAGAGGGAAATATCAAATAAGTTCAGCTAGCCCGGTCATTAGCTGTTACAAGTAGCAAAATCATATCAACTAATGTCCAGCTGTCTACAAGGACCACAGGGAGCCCCACGTAGGCAGCCCCTCCAAAGTTCAGGAGAAGAGTGGCCCCAGAGGATATGGTGAGGTAGGGATTTGCAGAGTCAATGAGCTGGAGTTAGCGAGAAGGGGCTCCTGAGATATAAAATTCAGGCTGAAAATCTGGCACTCATTCAAAGGGACTTTTGGACAAATCAGTCCTGATAAGTATAGTTTTCTCCCTCTCACATTTACAGGGATCTTTTAGTACCACTGATAGAGTGGTGCACGTGCACCTCCTTGATCCAGCTCTAAGCTCGTTTTCAGGCCCACGATTGCCAAACAATTGATTGTCGGGGGCTCCCTCCCTCCCCACAGCTGGGCTGAGAGGCCTCTGCTGTGGATGCATGTTGTCCAGTCTGGCTCCTGCAGCAGTGACTGGCGCCTGCACGGCCCTCACATGAGCTAGGAGCTTCAGACCACAGAAACTTAACAGATGGTCCCGATCCTTGAAGACCTTTGAATGTAGACCCCTTGGGAGGGTCCAAAGTTTGCTTTTTCTTTTAGCTCCATTGGTCTTAGGCGAAGGCTTCCAGCTTTGTCCTGGGCAAAAAATTGCAAAGAATAGTACAATTCACAACCAGAGACTTATAATCAGAAACTGAGCTAATCAGACCCTTAGAGAAGTAATTTTCCCAAGATCAAGCAACTGTTCAAATCCTGGAGCTGGGATTTGAATCCAGATCTCCCATACTTCAAAGCTCAGATTCTCCATCCCCACCTCCTGTGGGCACCTAGCTTGGTTACCAGTGTTGCTCTCAACTAGCTAAAGTGTTAGCTGACACACCTGAGGTGTATTTAAAAAAAAATCTCTCTAGATCCAAAGGAACAGAGTCATAGTGTTGATGACAAGTAGTGAGACTGACATTTCTGGGCCAGGGGACTGATCTGACAGCCGTTTTATTCCACTTATTTACGAGGCCCACCTCACTGAGATTCAAACGGTACTATCAAATTCCGTAGTTACCATATTTGTACAAAAACTTGGGACTCTGTAGTAAGCCATTTTATTATTCCCGTCAAAACATGAGCTTATGACTTATTCTAGTCACTTAACCTCTCAACCTATTTTTCTTTGTGAAGTGACAGGGTTTGGCTGGCTGATCTCTGTGTGATCTTTCTGTTCTGATTTTCTTTACCATTATATGTTGAATTTTTAGCTTATTTTGCAAGTAGTTCTGGTGGGTGTCGTTTGGTCTTTCCAAACTATGACAAAAAACTCATTTATTCAACACCTATTTATTTGGAGCCTGTTCTGTACTAAACCTTGTTTTAGACCTAGGAGAGTATAGACTGAATAAAAAAATAAGTCCAAGCCCTCATGATTTGGTCAGCCAAGAAGGATAATGAACAAATAAGTAGATAGCATTGTCTTTTGGTGATAAATGCTGTGGAGAAAAATTAAGCAATGAAAAAAAAAAAAAGTAAAAGACAGGCAGTGGACACTGGGTCCTGCTCTTATGTATGTGGTCAGGGAAGGCCTTTCTAATAAGGTGACATTTAAGCGGAGACCAGAAGAAGCCTTAGGCCTTTTTTATCCTCAATGTATGAGTGTGGGATGTTGTAGATTTAAGAAGACTTTGAAGTTGTCAAGAGATGCAAATAAAATAGGCCCTGGTAGAGATGCCTAAAAGCTTGAATTTCAACCTCACTTTTCCTCTTTACATCCTTTGTGTCCCGGGATTTTCGCAATAGAGCTTTTATCACTCCTAAGATTCGGAACATTTTAATGACTTTTCAAATGTACTGCATCTACTTCTCTATTTAATTTTTGCCAATGGACTTTATGGCTATTAGCAGTAAATTTAAAAAGTCATGATAACTGAATTTACAGGATTTTAAGAAGTAGGGATTTGTTTTACATGTAAACTTTTCATCCAGATTTATAGTATCTCTCTCTTCAGCTTCATAAACCACAGGCTAGAGGGAGAATGTGTGGAGAGTTAATGACTCAAGGCCTAGGCTGGAAATACTGCTTTCAAAGGGGTGGGTGTTTTTGTTTTGTTTTGATTTTCCTAGATTCATCTTGCATCTACTGGCTCATTCACTGCCTGTCACATAGTTTGTTTTGGAGACTGAGAGCAGGCCAGGAGCACGGATCCCCAAGAAGATGAGTGGCAGACACTACAGGCCGAAAGCAGGTCCTCTGGGTGTTACAAGGAAAAAATGTGGGCAAGTAGTTAGGTTCCTAAGGTGTATTCCAAAGTGGGTGAAGGAAGAAAAGGATTGACTTTCCTTCTAAACCCAAAGCATTAGAATCTAATGTATAAATAACAAGGGCTAAACCATTGCAGACCATCCTATTTTACCGTATGAGCCTGTAATCTGAAAATGCCCTTTGGGGCTGAGATAGAGCATTAAACCCTGTTGTTCCACTGTCCTGGCCTGGATTTCCTGTGGCCAAATACTTCCTCACTTAGTCGCTACATCCATGACTATTGATTACCAGGTTCCTAGGTAAAAGAACACTTAATTATTAATAGGTAACCCCTAATAATTAGAGGAGGATTATGTGCTAGATAGTTAACCATTGACAGTGTTTGGAAGGTTTATGATCTTAGTCAACAAACTTTTATTGCGCTTCATACTCTATGTGAGAACATAAAATGAGCACCAGAGATCTAAGAGGTGGGAGCAATAGCCTCTTTTTTACCGAGAAGTTTATAATCTATTTAGAAAATGAGATTATTTTTGTAAGATAACTAACAGTAGAAAACTGTAGTTTTGGTTCCAACTGAGTTCTACAGATATTCCAAGAAAGGAGGGGAAATTTCCCATGGAATTGAAGGGGTCCATTCCAGAGGGGAAGGGGCTTGGACAGACTTTGGGGAATGAGTCAGGATTTGACAATTGAAGTGGGGCAAGGAGGGCAGAGCAGGTAGCAGGGAAAGGGAGAAACCAGGTAGGAATGCCAGTGGTGAATAAGCCGCAGGAGGCTGGAGTATCTCCTACATATCAGAAATAAGACTGGAGAGGAAGGTCAAGAACATTGTGGAAGAACATGAGGCTTTTATTATATTTTATTAAGAAGAGAGCTGTTCACGTTTTTGAGCAGGAGCAAGAGATGATCAGAGTGATATTTAAAGGAAAAGAATCTAGTAGCAGTGTACAGGGTTGATAAACTAATTAGGACGCTCCTACTGCTATTTGGGCACACAGCAGTCAGGCTTGAATCAAAGCGGTGACAATGAAAAGGGAAGGAGGAAATTTAAGAAGTTTTATAAAGCAACATTCAGAAGGGTTTCACTACTGGTGGATTGTAAGATGAGGGGAAGATCATTCTGAGGTCTTAAGCCTGTGTCAATGGTGGTGCTAGTGACAGAGCCAGGGAAACCTGAAGGGCGTGCCTGGGTAGACTGAAGATGACTGATGTGATTTTAACAGGTTGAGTTTGGAACAGCCAAGTGAAAATATTTATTGGAAAGAAATGTAAGTATACCCAGTGATATGCATTTAGCAGGGAAAAAAGTCAGAAGAACAGCCAGTTTTGTTTCCTTCCCTCAAAATAAAGCCCTGTATACTAAAAAGTAGCTAAAGCTGCACAGTGTAAGAAGTAGGGATTAGGAAATTGTAAACTCCTTAGCATGTGCTATCTTTTTGTTTGGGGGCGGGGGTTAGATTGAACAAAAGGCCAGTAATGGAAGGCTGTGGGCAAGGGAGGCCATTGGTTGCTGTATCACCATGTCACTGAGTAATATTTGGAGATACCTTGTTAGACTTTAGCCTCAGCAGTTTAGAGCTGCAAGGATGCTGAGAGCTTCCTCATGCTAGAGACGAGGAAATGGAAGCCCAGAGAGGGTGCCTGGCTTTCCCATGGCCCTGCATGAGTGAGAAGTCAGGGTCGGCTCTGTCAGCCCAGGATTCTTCCCATTCCCCACCCTGCTGGTCAGCAGGGCACTACCGTCCTGACTCTCGGGAAGGTGTTTACATAGTTCTGTAGGGGGAAGCCTGATGAAAATGTTCACAGGTTGCATGATCAAAAAGCAAAAGGATGACATACGGAGCGCTCTAAGTCCATAGCACTGAGGGTAGGACATGATGCGGGGCAGCAGGTGTGCGCCCTGTTCCATCGCCTTGTCTACGGGAACCGTTTTCCAGTGACATCAAAACAAGATGAAATGGGCATAATCTGCATAAAAGGATTTCCTTGTAGCGTGCTTAAGCCGCCCTAGAATAGATTTCAAGTGAGGTTGTTCAGTGTGGTTCCATATGTACTTTCGAAGGTTCTTTAGAACAGAACTGCTATCCAACTATCAGGGATGGGAGAAATATGTAATGTAGTTGGAAGCAGGAGAATGGAGCACTAATATTCTATATTTCATTTATTTATTCTTGTCCCAACTTGTTCCGAAAAATGAATTGAAATAGTACAATAAGAGATTTAGGAATCAGAATATAGTTTCTTAGCAAAACCAGTTTCAATGTGTTCTAGTCTCTTTAAGGAATGTTTCTAGACCTTTTCTCCCTGTGCCAAAGGTACCAGATATGATAATAAATTACTCGTTGGTTGGGTTCAGTATGCCTTAGTTCTAGGGAGGGCATGTATGAAATAGGCTGCAATTATAAAAGAAAGAATCAAACTAATGATGAATTTACATTTTTCACTGATCAATAAAAATGATGACTTTTTCTTGTATCTAGTTTACTGTGCTGTTGGACTCTAATAATAGCTGGTTATAAGTTATAAGTATCCTTAGTGAGGACACATGACAGGTGAGGATGGCCAAGGCAGGCTTATGAAGAGCATGAGACATGAACTGCCCTTTGAAGGTCGAGCAGGACTTGGGTCAGCAGAGGGCAGAGTGTCTCACGGCAGGGGACCGGCAGGGACGGAGGTCCTTAGGTACACGTGCATACGGCCTGTAAGTAGACGAGTCCTACAGGGAGAATGCTGTAGCTTCACTGGCCAGGGAATTTGCTGACCCATGTCCATGGTGCACAGGTGGTGGGCTGTTCTTCCAACTGAGTTAAGAGAGTTGCAGGGTTTGTCTATGATTCCCAACTACTGGAGTCTTTTCACCGGGAGGTAGTGAGAAATTACAATCGTTCTGAGAAGTAAATTTTACTCTACTCTCCTTTCTAGCAGTTCTGAAAGTGCCAAAGGCAGATCCAAGTTGGATGTCATTTCATCTGAACTATGAAAAAAAATTCTCTCAGGAGAGATAGCAGTAACCTGGTTTCCCCTCTCACCTAAAAAAGGCTTTGGTGACTGATGACTGATTTCACAAGGTATTACTAACTCAGCTTCGTGATTCCAATGCTGTGAGTCCCACAACTGCCTCTGCTCCAGCAGGAGGAATACTTCCTGAGGACTAGTTAAGGTTTTACCACGTTGATATACCCTGTCTGTAAGTTAGGGTCACCCCTAGGGCTGGAGGGAGCTCTCTCTGGAGCTGAGGGTGTTTTCTATCACAGTTCTCTTGGGAGCCTCTCTTGCCTTCATTGTCTTTCTTCTCTTCCCGTCAGGACTGACCTAGTGAAAACATAGTGCCATTCACTTTATCTTCTTTTGAAGTAGCTATTTACCTTGTTTTGGGGCAACTCTGTGCCTCTTGTACAGACTGTCTCCGAGACGCTCTTCATTCCCACTCAGATGAATCCAGGCAGAGAACCTATTGGAAAGGCTGAAATAAAGCGAGTCAAACTCGGGTAAGAAAAGAGATAGAGCACATCTTCCTGACTAGACCCATATCCCATGAAGCAGTCAGGCTCACAAAACCGGGTTCTGACACATTTATGTATGTGAATCAATAAAACAAGTCAGAAAACCCCCTGGAGGTAATAAGGTCTGAAATCTTTGATAGGTTTTGATGTCTTCAATGAGGCATTCATAAATTTGAAATAATTATCTCTAGCCATTGTATTGTCTTGTGTGTGTGATAGCATGCTGGTGTTCTTTTTTTTCTGATTCATATGGACACATAGCAACTCATCCAATTACTCTATCCTGACTGATACTATTAGGTAATCAAAAAGAATTAAAGTGGCAGTGGAGTGGATGTAGGACGAGCTCTGCTATTCCGTGTGTTGACATAAAGAACCTCTGTGGCTCCTGGGCTTCAGAATTGCCCATTCTCTGTGCTTTGCCCTCTTCTCTCTGGGCATCTTGAGGTTGCTGGCAATGGTGGTACAGCAGGTATAACCAGATTGGGTGTGGGACCGTTTGTTAGGAAATCCTTCTCTCTTTTGGTCTTCAAGCCCAGTGGTGGGCACAGGAGATATATTTCTGGCAGTGAACCTTTGCTTGATAGAATAAAATCGGATTTTTTTTTCCCTAACAACAATTATCTCCAGGCTAAATTATTTCTATATTTACCACTAATGTTTTTTTGCTTATGTGAAACGTGTGTTGAAAAAACCACGTTTCTCTTGTCGTCTATCGGATGAGAATTTAATCCCCTTCCACAAACATTTGTTGAGCACATGCCCAGCACAGGGGTAGGAGCTGGAGATACACAGATGAATAAAATATCCCGTCTGCTCCCAAGTGGCTCACAGTCTGGTGAGGGAACTAGCATTCCAGCAGTTAACTAAGGATGCAGTAGGGGCCTTGTGACCTGGTTCAGTGGCAGGGGCAACACTGTTTCTAGCAACACTCATATTTGAGAAAAGGTCAAGGGGAAGGCTGACCTGAGGACCAAGGACCATTTTCAAATATGACTACTTATTGTTTGGGATGTCTGGTGGCACAGACCTTTTTTCATTTTTTAATTTATTGTCTTTGCGACTTTAAATTGTTAGGTATTCAAGGATGATTTGATTATACATGTATTTGGAAGTGGGTGTAGAAAGTGACATTATCATTGAGGTATCCTAATTTTAAACACTTGCATATATGCCTGTGTATTGTGAAGGTTGTCTTATCTCCTTATCAATTTGCTTCTAAGGGTCACACTGTGCTCTTTGTTTTCTTGCTGATTATGATGTTGATTAATGAATTATGTTAATAGATTTGTAAGTATCAAGCCATTTTATACTCTAGAACAAACTCTATCGGTCATACCGTTGTATTTTTGTTTTCTGATATTTTATTTAGACTATTTCTGTATTTATTTAGGCTATCTTAGAGTAGATTTGGTATCAGAACCTCCTAAAATGGATTTAGTGGAATTTACATATACCTATTCTCTGGTATGGATTAAATAACTGCATAGCCATTGTTATTTATAGAAATTTCCTATTTTATTATCCTGGGTTATTTCTTATTTTGGGGGTAGATATTTGACACCCCCCTTTCAATATCTTCTATAGTTATTCTAGTCAACTTTCCAAGGTCATGAAATATGATACTTCATGAAATGTATGTTACTTTAAGTTGTATTAAAAAACAACAACCCCTTTCATAATTTTTTTAAAGCATGTTTCTATATCACAAAGATCACATAGATTTTTCCTCTCTGAAAATGTTTGCTGGATTTGTCCTCATGAATTACTTTAGTTTCAGGGGAAAATAACTCTGTATCACCCTCCCCCCAATAGAAAAAGTTCTCATTCTCCTAAATTAGAAATGTACACTAAAGACCCATTCAATAAAGGACACTGAAATGGAAATTAACTCAAGTCTGCTTTCAATTAATTTTAATTCCCCAAAGAGCCAAACTTTCCTTTTCTGTCACAGCAGTAATTGGAAAGTAATAGAAAATCCTAAGTTTTTGTGGTCTTATGCGTGTATGTGTGTGTGGGGTATACCTTCTAGGTCAGTCTGGGGGAGGGTCAGGAAACTTTTCAGTATTCTTTAGGTTTCTATTAACTTTATTATTTGAATTGATTTTTATAAAAATCTGACCATAACTCCTTAAGTTAGTGTTTCAAAATTTCTATTTCTCTATTGCATTAGTTTTAGTAGCAGAAACTAATTTTAAAAGGAAAACCTCACTCAAAAGCTGCAGTATATAAATCAGACAAGAACAGAGAGACTCTTGTTGAAGGGGATGGGGAGAACCCCACCAGAACCCCACCAGCTTGGTGGTCAAAAAAAAAAAAAAAAAATCCTGAGGGCTTCAAATAGTACAGTCTGAAAACCATTGCTCCATATAATGATCAGGCAGAGTTTAGAGATCAGGCTTTTTCTAAAAACAGTATTTTCCCAAGGGTCTGCCAAAGCCCAGATGGGCATTTTTAGAGGCTAACCCTGCTATTGTGGAGATGGAAAGAAAGGAAGAGGGTTGGGGAGGGGGAGAAGCCATGTTAACTTGGTGAGAAGAATGGGGCAGCGTCTGACTGTTATTTATTCAACGGTAGGCAGTAATTCAAGGACTATGAAGGGCAGAGGAAAGAATTACTGGGCTCAGAGAGTGAGGGATTCCCATAGAAAATGAAGAGCAGACTACACGTAAGATCTCAAAAGGAATTTTACAACATAGTAAGGCTCTTTCCACAAAATCATACTATGTTTCCTTGTAATCCTATTGTTATTCTCCCTTTTAAAACGTACCTTTCAGTATATATTACTCATTAATATGTTCATACTCTTGAAATAAGTAATTCTCTTCTGGAAACATAGCCTAAGGGGGGAAAATGTCTTAATTATGAGGGAAAAAAGCTATATTCCTTCTTCTGTTCACTTATTGTAGTGAAAAACAGAAAACCTACCTAGTATTCAATAATTGGGGGAGAAAAAGAAAACAATGACAAAACAATGACAAATTTCCTCAAACATCTCTTTTTTAGTAATTAAATATAATGATTGTGAAACTGTAGAAAGCCAGGAGTGATACATGTACCAGCTCTGAAATCACAGAGACCTGAGTTCCCATTCTGATCCCCTCTGCCATTTCTTATGTGTGATCCTTGGCATATTATTACCTCATTTTCCCAAGCCTCAATATTCTCATCTATAAAATGAGGATAGGATACATATTAAACAGGATCAATATGTGGATTCAATTAAACATTGACAGTATAAATAAAATATGAAGCATAGTGCTTGGCACATAGCAGCTGTTCAATAAATGCAGACTTTTGAAAAAATTGAAAAGGATTTAAAGATCAGTTTATCTTTTATAAAAGGCACCAGGAGTAAATGTTTTCATAGCTATGTTCTGTTATCTTTTAAAGAACAGGTAATTCCAATTTAATTGAAAATTTTCTAGATTACAGAAATAGATACAAAATTATCTCATTTTTAAAGAAGCTTGCATGATCTTAATGCCCCCACAAACAAAATAAAAAACAATAAACCCACCATAGATCAAAATCATTCGTGAATATAGATGCAAAAAATGTCTAAATATTAACAAATAGAATCCAGCAGTGTATCAAAAGAACTATAGCCTATGACCAAGCAAATATAAGGAACTATATCCTGTGACCAAGAAATATAAAGTTGATTTAACATCAGGGAATCAGCAAAATTCATTACAATAATAAACTTAAAAAGAAAGCAACTCTATCAATAGCTACTGAAAGGGTTAATAAAATACAGTATCTGTTCTTATTAAGAAATTTTAGTAAAATAGAACTAAAAAGAAATTACTTAAGCATGATATAAATTATTTACCAAAGATAGCAAATATCATTCTAAATGACTTTAAATCCATTTACATTAAAATAAAAAAAATGAATAATGATGTTCATTGTTACCATTATTAGAAAACATTATCTGAAAACTCTAGCAAATACAATAAGATAGGACAATGAAATAGCCAGTAGAAATATTTGAAAACAGGATAAAAGTCATGTGGAAAATGAAAAAAGTTACTTTTTAAAAAAATCTTCCATAATTATAAAGGAATTTAGTAAGGTGGATGAATAAAAAATAAATATACAAAAAAATAAAGAATACAAAAATAGCTAGAAATGAAAGTGGGAAAAATGCCATTCACAATAGCAATAAAAATTATAAATGCTTAAGAATAAATTTCACAGAAAAAGTACAGGATATTTAAGAAGGAAACTATAGAGGGGGATGGTAGAAGAGGGTAAAGGGGACCAAATATATGGTGATGGAAGGAGAACTGACTCTGGGTGGTGAGCATACGATGTGATATACAGATGATATATTATATAAATGCATACTTGAAACCTATGTAATTCTACTAACCATTGTCACCCCAATAAATTTAATTTAAAAAAAGAAGAAAATTATAAAATTTGATCCAGAGAAATGGAAAGAACTATATGCTCTTGATTGACAAGATTCGATGTAAGACAAATGTCAGTTCTCCTAAATTAATATGTAAATAATGCAATTCCAGTGAGAAACCCAGGTTGTTTTTGTTTCTTTGTTTGTTTGTTTGTTTTTCGGTAACAAATAAAATAATCTTGCAGTTCATTTATTCATATGGAAAAATAAATGTCAGGTAAAGAAAATTATAAAAAAGAATAATAGCTGACTTGCTTTATCAAATAGTTCTAAAACACCAAATTACATCTATAATTTTTGACTTTGGAATAGGAATAGAAAGATAAGTCAGAATGGAATAGAGGGCCCATAATAAATCTCAGTGTATATGAGAATTTAATATGTAAAAAAAAATTTCAATTCCATGAAGGAAAAGGATGATTTATGTAATAACTACAGCAGGTACATGTGACTATCCATCTGGAATGTAAGGAAACTGAACACCCCCTTGTGCCATATATAAAAACAAATTCCAGATGAATTAAACACTTAAAAATGATAAAAACACTAGAAGAAAATTTAGAAAAACATATATTATAATATTGGGGCTGCAGAGAGCTTTAAAACCAATATAAAAAACATAGAGCAATGAAGAAAAAGATCTACTTGACTTTATAAATTAAAAAAAATGTTCCAATAGCAAAAGTGACCACAAAGTCAGAAGACAAAAAAAAAAAGACAGAAAAATGTTTAAAATTCATATGACAAATAAATATTAATCTCTATTATATAAAAGTTCTTACTAATTGACAAGGAAAAGACAGACAACTTAATATAAAAATACGCAAAGCAGAGGACGAGATAATCACAGACAAGCGAATATAGATGTCCAGTAAGTATATACAGTGATGCTCAATAGCGCTAGCAATCAGCAAAAGGAACTATGAAATACCACTTGTCACTCATCTGACTGGCAAGAAATAAAAAGTGTTAACATCCACTATTGGCAGGAGAAAAGGTATTCGCGTAATATTCCTGGGGGGAATCAGAATAACTATAGCCTTTTTGGAAAGCAGCCCAGTCATACCTATTAAAACCCCATATAAGTAAAGCACCAAGATGTAAGGAAAACGTACATCAGTACAGGAATGATTAATACAGGTTACTCATGCCATGGGTATTATGCAGCCGTTGAAAATAATTTATTAGATCTATACCAATTAATTTGTAAAGATTGGTACGATGTATTATTAAATGAGAGAGACAAGATGCAGAGAAGCAGAGAGGTATAGTATGAACCTACACTGACAGCCCCACCCCATGTACGGCTACACGAGTGTTCTGTCTATTTGTTTGTGTTTTATTATATGAGGATGGAGAAAGGGATGAAGGACACCCACAGACAGTTAACATTGACTTGGACTGGGGAGGAATACTTGTACCTCTGCTCAAATGGCCACAGTAAAAATAATAGGAGTAATAATGATTACTCTAATTTTTAAGAAAAAAGTAAAATGCTCATGCTATAATGCAGATGAAAAAGTATATACAAAATTATAGGTGGGCTCCTATAAACATTAAAGAGAAAAAAAATTGGCAGGCACAACAACCAAATTATCATGATGGTTGCTTAAGTAGAGGCATTATAGTTGTTTTTCCCCCCTCTATATTTTCCCTAATGTAATTTTTTCACTTTTGTAAATAAATAAAATTACAATTCTAATTCACTTTCTGTTAACCACACACTTTTTATTGTCTTGAAATCAGTGACCGTATGTACATATGTGGGCTTGATGATGTCCTTGCTCTGAAAATGTGTGTTTACATTTTATCTATAATATACGGAGGGTTTTTTGGTTTGTTTTCAATTAGTTGTAAGTTAGATAATGAAATCCCCAGGAAATAACTATCTATAAAAATATGGCTTTCAAGACTTTTTTCCCCCCAACAGTAACTGAAATCACTTCTAATAACAATTTTTAAAGCTGTGTGGCTTCCCCGCCTCTAGGCCTCCATTGTTTCACCTATAAATGAAGAAGTTGGATGAAATAATTTTCTCAAACCCTTTGACTCTAACATTCTGTGATTTAATTATATTAATCATGGAATGCATTAGATATCAAATACATGAGCAATTGCTAAGGAGAAGAAAGTTTTCATCCTAATAAACTTATATTAGCTGTGAAAGACATTCCGATATCTAGGGAAGATGCCTTACTTTGTCTTAATTTTCATGCGCACATGAAAAATGTGCAAGATTGTAAATGGCACGTGGCCTTGACTCCTTGATATCTCTCATTTATAATTATATGGCTGTTGATCAATGCTTTTTCATCTATGTGTACTCTCGTACCTCTGCCATGGGTATTATGTCACTATAGATTACATAAATCTTTTCTAGAGTGTGAACAAAGTTTTAACTTGTGTTTTCTCAATCTTGGATAGTGTTAATATATTTTGATTGTTTCAATCAGGTTTCTTAGTTGCAAACAACAGAAAAAAATTCTGGCTGATTTCAGCAGCAAGGGAATTTGTTGAAAGGATATGGGCAATTCATAGAATTGCTAGGAGACTGGAGGCTGGGATTACGTGGCCAGCAACAATGCCCCACGTTATACACTACCTCTGTTCTGGTGAGGAATGCACCAAAAGCAACAGTTTGAGTTACCTAAACTGTCTGTACCAGGTCAAGGTCACTACCATTACCCTTGCTGCCATTGCTGTCTTAGGAACCTTCTATATTTCTTGGAAAGTGAAAAGTATACTAAATATATGTGCTTTAGGAAATCCTTCTGTCACTGCCATGAGTGGGTGTATCTAAGTGGCAAATCCTAGGTCATGTGTCCATCATGCCTTAGCTGCAAGGGAGGCTAGGAGAACCTGGCACCTCCCTCTATAGTGGGAGGCATCCTATCGAGCCTCACAAGGTGGGGGAAGCCCCACCTTATGGGTTAAATTCTAGATGGCTAAAAAGAGGGCCAATGTTCACAACACTGACAGTGTTTATTTCTTTGTTAGATTGTACTCTGAACTTGTGGCTTCATGTCTAGTGGTCACTATAGCCAGGCTACTTTGGATAAGCATCTCCTGGGTGTACAGGAGTCTACCAGATGCTGAGAGTGTGAACAAGGCCATCAAGAAACTTACTATTTAGTGAAACAGAAACAGATGTATTGGTTTTCATACTTCTTCAATTTTTACTCAAGATAATTTTCTTAAACCTGCTAATAAAATCAGTGGGTCTAAATTAATTGATTTGATCAAAAAAAAAAGAATGTACCATATTAAAAACTAGTATAATTTTAACTAATGAATTTCACACTTATTTACAAAATATTTACCTTTAAGTCTTAAGCTAAATAGTTACTCAACATTTTCACTCTTACGAAATTATGTAAACCTGAAGTTGCTTCTAATAGCTGTGTTCATTTCAATTTTTTAAAGTTAACTACAAAGTAAGTCCAGTTAATTCTCCAGTTCTACTTGCTATCCCTTACTCTTGATTTCAATTGACAGGTCCAGGGAAGAGGGGGTGGCCTGATCCAGGGACAATGAAGATGCAATGTTGAAGAATAAGCTGGAGGAGAGAAGCAACAGGCACCATGGAAAAAACCAAAACAAAGCAAGGTTAGATTTTTTTCCTATGTCTTGCTTTAGGGCTCAGTATTTAAGAAATGTAGGTTGTAGTCTTGTCTTGCTATTGTCTCAAAGCATGGAAACCATGTTAACTTGACTATTCTCATTTCCTTATGACAATATGATGATCATGAAGAGCACAGACTTTGTGCTGGAGAAATAGAAAATGCTGTACATATAATTTGGTCTGAGTAGTTATCTTACTTTTCTTAGCAATGACATTAGGATTGCCTCAGAACAACCTGCTCAGGAAGGCCAAAATGCAGATTCAATGAGTAGATATCCAACACTTTCCAGGCTGGCCTAGACATACGGACTTTCTCTTTCAAACTTTACCATATAAAATCAACCATATATAAGTGGGTTTCTGTTATCAGCTCCAATTTACAGATGAGGAGACAGTAATTGAGAAGCCAGGCTACAGTGCAAAATGTCAAAGTTCGATCTGAGAGCCTGGTCTCTGTACCCAAGTACTGATTCTTGCCATGATTCTTGCCATGATCCCAGGCTGTTGGGACAGCATAAAGTGGGCTAAGTAATCATTGCTCAAGCGTATGTGGGAAGTTTGGGTACTCTCCAGCCATCTGGGCTTGATAGGGACAGCCTTCTGTGTGTATAAGTTCTGCACTGAGGCTATGTACTATTTATGAACTTAACATGGTTAAGAAAAGGTTTCCTGTACCAGCATGTCTTAGGAGAACAATACACACATCCACACAATCTAATGTTTGCAACCATGGCTTTTATGTGTAACTGCTTAATTCATACAATGGGATACACGGAGATGTAGCCAAATGGACGAGCCAAGAGCTGCATGTTTTACATGAAGTGCGTTGTCTTCACAGCTAACCAGTGTGGTTCTGAAAGGTACATTCTAGGCCAACCTTTTTTCTCCCTGGGTTGTAAATGGTTTTTTATAAACTACTCCTTCCTTTGTGTTTGGCTCGTGTTTCACAATCTCTAGTATTGACAAGGCTGTTTTCTTTCTGCTGGCATCCTTCCCAGACCCTTTCCATTTATAATTCCCTTCTATCAATCCTTTTGCCCAGGAGAACAGCAAGACTCCTTTAGCTGATCTGGGCAGTGACAGGAGAGCAGTTTAGAAGTTTGGCAAGATCAGAGACAGAAGTAGGGGTATTTCAAGCAGGTTTCCGGAGAACAATAGAGTGATAACTGGGCAGGTGCCAGGCCAAGCGCACCCTTCCTGACTATAGAATCAGCCCATCCGGTAAACTTCACTCAGCCCCAAGAACACAAGGGAGACCCTCCATGCGCACTGCCTCCTGGCTAATTAATGATTGCTAATCATACAGTTTGGTTGAGAAACACCCCCCACCCTGGTAGAACATGGTTTTCTACTACAAGTGTTATATCAGGTACATATGATTTAGTTATTAAGATGTGACTATAAAATCACTACAGCAGTTTATGTTTTGTTCTTGTTAAATCATTGGTTCCCAGTCATACAGGCATGGATTTAGGATCCTATAAATCCCCTTTCTCCCTGTATGTGTCTGAAGAGGATAGGGACAGAATGAGTCATGTTGATTAAACAAAGCTCTTTCTCCCTACAGGAGAGAATGAACATATGCCAATGAATAATCCTTCCACACAGATCTACCAGGTAAAGACAAAGAGATTGTTTTGAACTGTCCTGTGTGTAACAGTAATGAGTGTCTTATACTTATAAACTTTTTAGTGCTCACAAATGCTTCCATATCTATCGTCGTATTTGTTCACTTAACAAGTTCACTGGATTTGAGATAGGCAGGGCAGAGAGCACCATTCCTACTGCACTTTCGAGAAAACTCATTATTATAGGACAACTCACCCAGTTTATAAAACACAGCCCACCGCTCCCACATCAACTATGTTTTCCTTGCCTGTTGCCACCGTCACTGGCCATTATACTGGGCAGTAACACTTCTGTCTGAGAGAAAGAGAGAGCAAGGTCTGTTTTTCTTAGTTTCCTATCTTAGCAGGGAGAATTGAGAGTTGAAAAGGGGTTAGCATTACATATGTTCAAATATGGTGATGAAAAAAAAAGTAAGCTCCTTTAAACAATGGGAATTGGATTTACAAGGAAGATAAAAAATTCTGGAAAACATTTTGTAATATGTTTGCAGTGAGGGTCTCATTGGGCTGCTTTGGCTCTCTAAATAGTATTTACTTGGCTTCTATCATCCAATTGTAAATTTAAAGTAAATTTATGTCCTTAAAAGTCATGGAATTTTATTCAGACATAATTTGTAATGTGAAAAAGCAGCTTGGGCTAGGGAAACCCATGATATTCTCCAGAGTAAGACAGTGTTATCTGGAATACATGAGAAGGAAGAAAGAATTGATAGGGCATGGTGGAGGTTGGACAAAAAGGTGATTTCAAAGTTGGCTCTAAGGTTTTAAGCCCTGACAACCAGGAGAAAGAATGAGTGGTCTCCCGAAAGTGATATAGGAATTCAGAAGAACAGATAGTTTTGGGGAAATGTCATTTAGATTTGTTGAGTTCAAGTGACAGTAAAGTGAAAATAACAACTAGTTGCCAGAAATATCATGCAAGAGATTATTGGTGTGAACCCAAACAGGGCAAGCCAGCACAGGATTATGTGAACATTTTTAATCATGTTGCTCCTAAACCCAGACGGGCAATGTGGGGGGATGGAGGAAACAGTCTCATTTCAACGTAATGCCTATTTATTGAACAGTTACTATGTGCAAAGTTTACTGCTTGGCCTAATGGGAGATTAAACAGACATTCTCACTGAGTTTCAAGTGTCGTGGCAAACACATACAATAAATAGCTCATACAAAAAAGGCTGTTGGAAGGATTACAACAGAAGCATTGATAAAAGTCTATGGGATATGGGAGAGGATGAATTAATATGGACTGAAGGACTTGAACCAGGCATTTAAGGACAAGTTGATCATTTGGTAAGTGGATATGGGGAAGGGTATTTCAGGCAGAGGGACTAGCTTGTACAAGGGCCTGGCAACAGAAGAGTGTCTTCTCAGTGCTGATTTGATGTCTCTCTTGTCCAAGACCTCCAAATGCCTTCCCAGCCCACCTCCCCTATATTAACGTCTGACCCGTGCATGGCATTTCAATGAGGGTGAGTGTCTCTTTAAACTCAGGTATGATTTAAAGTCTGTTACAGATTTTATGTAGGTCACTCCCTGAATGTTGGCTAAATATAGCTGCAGTGGGGGTGGCCTCATTCTCTTACTGTATCACAAATCCAAGTACATCTGTTCACAGTGGAACAAATGAAGCAGTGGAAGTGAAGTTGGTCTATATGACCTCTGAGATGCTGTGATTATAACCCCATCCTTGCTTTAAAAGAACGCTGTCTAAGCCCCAGTTTGTTTACTCCAAGCAACATTTAACCAAAAGAAGACGAAGGAGGAGAAGTAAAGAAAGAAGAAGAGGAAGAGGAAGGAGGGAAGCAGGGAGAGGTTCACTATAATAGAATACAATCTACACAAAAAAGGGAGAGCAAAATATGACATTTGAAGCAAAATATGACATTTCAGCCACTCTCTATCTTCTTATTTTCTTGATAGACCCCCATCCCTACTTGACATTATAGTAAATATTAACTTGTTTGTTTTTTAATTGTCTTTCTCTAGAATGTACGCTGCAAGGGCAGGGATTTAGTGCATTTTGCTCTGTTGTATTCTCAGCATAAAGTTCAGTACCTGGAATATAAAAATATTCAATAAATATTAGTTGAATTAATGGACTATCTGTAAGGTGTGTATATTGCTTTGAGCCAAGAGGTTTGATGCAGCCATTCAGTCTGGTACCAAATGGTGTTTGGAAATTGTCTGGTTCTTTGGGGAAAAAAAGAATAGATTTTCACTTCATACCCTAATCAAAATAACTCTAAAGTGGATTAAAGGATTAAATATAAAAAATAAAACCATAAACATTTAGAATTAGTGAATATTTTGTCTCTGGATGTGAAATGTCTAAGTAAAAAAAAGCATCGGAAGAAATGACAATGGAAAAAGTTAGAGTTCATCCACATCACAATTAAAAATTTTTCCAAGGCAAATATATTTTCAATAAATTCAAAGGCAAATAACAAAATTAGAAAAATCCTTACAAAAATATTACAAAGGTTTAAATATATATAATAGAAATCAATAAAAAAGAAAACTTCTGAGACCTCAGAAGAATATGGGCAAAGAACAAAAAAAAGTTACCAAAGTGAAATTACATATGAGAAGAAAAGGTTCAGCTCAAAAAAACAATGATTAAAACAAAGATTATTATTTTTTGACTACCTAATTAAAAAGTAATAAAATAATTAATAACAGTTAATTCTGATGAATGTGTGTAAATTGGTGGAAACTTTTACGACAATTATTAGTTAAAATGTAGTAAAAGTGTTAGAATGTTCATACCCCCACTTGAATCCCTGTTCTTTGGATGGATTTGACCTCCTTGGTAAAAGTAATTAGGTCACAGACACCAACAGGAGAATGAGCACTACCATCTCCCAATTCATTCCAGGTAGAATTATTGCCAGATCAGGCGAATCAGTTTGGATACAATGACTGCTCCTTAGCGCAGTATATTTTCTTTTATTTGAACCCACATCTGTTTTTCACTCATCCTTTGTCCACTGTACATAGCCCTCTCAAAGTCCACCCCAATCTCTTTTTCAGAGTCAGACTGGGTTGCTTTATCCCTGATTACTTCATTTTGCATATGGATTTTAAAATTATGATTCCATTAACATGAGAATTGGTGGAGGGTCCCACAATTACAGCAACAGATGGGATACCTGCACAATTTAGTCCTAGCTCAACTCTTACATTAAAGATTTGAACTCCAACTGTGTTTTTGGCTGACTTGCAGCCTTAGGAATGAAAACACTGCAGCTTCCTCCATTTATGTTATCTATGTTTCATATATCTTATCCAAGACATATTTTCTAAATACACTAATTCAGGACATTACACATCATACACTAAGTTTTTAAGAATATACAACCATATTATTATAACTTTCAAACCCTCTGATCCAATATATTCATATTTTGTATACATTCTTATTAATTAATTGAATATATTGTCTCTCTCCAATACAGTGGGTTTTCCTTTGGGTTAAATATTACCTAACAGCCTTTGACTCACAGTAATTTCATATTTAGGAATTTATTCTAAGGAAATAATCTGAAATTCATACAAAGCTTAAAATAAAAAGCATAATATATCAGCATTATTTATAATATCAAAAAATTACAAACAACGTAAATTTCCAACAAGAGTGAATGGGTAGCTAAACTCTGGCACACGCATAGGATGGAATATTATGTAGTCATTAAAAATAGACACTTAGAAAAATGTTGAAGGATATGGGAAAAGGCTTATAAGAATGTTAGGCAAAAAGGGGAGAGCAGAATCAAAAGGTATCTGCAGTGTGATTTCAACCACATAAATATCTGTATGTATATGCATTGAACAAAACAGAAGGAAATACGCCTAAACATTATGGTTATTAAACATTAAAGTAATGAGATTTGTGGTGATTCTCTTTTTTATTTTTCTCTGTAATGAAAATAATTTAAGAAAAAAAGTTATGTGCCAAAAGGACCTCTAATTGAAAAACTATGGGAACCAGTCCTACAGTAATAGGTTTCATCATTAAAACTGCCATTGAAAGTTTTCTAGGATTTGTAAGTCCTGTCTGAGCCTCGCTCTCCTTTTACCATTGAAGAATGTCTTCGACCACTAGAGAAGGTAACTCTACTAGGCCTGCGGTGCATCCAGGATCAATAAGATCAATTTCGGGCATACCAGGCTTCCTACCAGCTTCAACAGCACCCTGTAAGAATGACTTTAAGGGTCAACTTCTGCAGGGAGTGTAGAGAAGTAGATTTGGGAAATTTACTCTTGACTGTTCAAATACCTTCCTCCCCACTTTGTGTTTTAAACCATTGCATTCCTGGGGATTATTAAAGAGGCCTATCATTGAGGAGATGACGCTGGCAGGAAAACCATGTTTCTTTTGTAGCAACCCTGGTTAAGGGGGAAGCCAAAACAATTACCCTTGCATCCTTGCCATCAGGTGCTACCTCAAAACGCCTGGGTTTTTGCTCTTATAGAGACTTTAGCCAGGTGTCATAGGATTTTGGCATGTCTTGTGCAGGTTTCTCAAATGTTGACATTCATGAGTTTGCAGAATTCTCAAGGCACAGGCCCAGTCTCCTGAATTTGTCTCATAGTAGCTTTATGACTTTGATAATGGGACAGAAAAGAAGGACAAGTCTGTGTAAAAAACAAGTTGAAAAAACTTGCATACTTTATGAAAATTTAGTGTGAGGCATCTTTGGTAAAAAAAAAATAAATTGGAAGACATTGACTAAAATTCATCTTATGAAGAGTTAAGAAGCCAAGAAAGTAAGAAAATTGAGAGAAAGAGCAGAAAATAGGAAGAATTCGAACTCCTCTCCCCTAATTCTTTAAGCCTAAGATGCCCTCTGTGGTACCCTAGGCTTCGAAGTACAAGTCTTCCCTGAACCTGCCTCCAGTGGGAGCCCGCCTCCAGCGGCAGGATGGAGGGATCATAACCTCTCTAGAAAATCTTCATGAAAAAATCAACGAGATGAGGAACGTGTTCAGCTCGCTGGAGAACAAGGTAGACACCCATTTCTAATCCTTCGGGTGGGCTGTGGGCTGTTGAATAAGAAAGCTGAAGAGAGAGCAGAAAAAAGATATTACGTCCATGTCTTTAGAGTATTTTCATTCACAAAGAAATGGCCAGTTGGTACTGGAAAACCAGTCTGTAGCAACCACAGATACTAAGGACCGCGAGCACCCTAAAAGCGACCTGCTGTCTCAGGTGTGTGATTGCACTCCCTGTGGGGTCCACCCCCTGGTGGATCAGTGGTTGTGAAGCTGCTTACAAAGCAGTAGTGTTACTTCAGTGGCGGGGACCTAAGGGGCTCAGAGTAATACATATGTAGGAAATGGGCTCACAGCTCAAAATGGTCTCAAAATTCTCAAAGTCCCTATATAAACTGGCTGTTAGAAAAACATTTTGGTAGTTCTTAATTTTTTGAAAGCTGAGGTTCTACAGGTGAGGAAAACTCCTTTCCTCTAGGAATCTGCTTGCTGCCTTTTGGCTCCTGGGGAAAACTCCACATATCACCTAAGGGAGCAGTGATGATGAAACCTATTTCTGTAGGATACTGGTTCCCTTATTTTTTTAAAGCAGAAACCTGCATGACTTTCAGAGCACCTGAATGAATGTCAGGTTTTCTTCCTTCAGTTTTGAAAATTGCATAACTTTTGTTATGGTATTATACAAGGTGTGACAATTAAGTTCGCAAACTCATCCTAGAAAAAGTGCTATATACTTGACTATCACTATTGTCACCTTCAAAGTACTTCCCTTGGGAAGCTACGCACTGACACCAGCGCCTAGTCCACCCTTCAAAGCAATTTGGAATTCTTTTTCTAGAACGGCTATCAGAGCTGTCGTCATATTACTCTCGATGTCCTGAATGTCATCAAAATGTCTTCCTTTCAATATTTCCTTTATTTTTGGGTAAAGAAAGAAGTCATTGGGGGCCAGATCAGGTGAGTAGGGAGGATGTTTCAATACAGTTATTTGTTTACTGGCTAAAAACTCCCTCACAGACAGTGCCTGTGAGCTGGTGCATTGTCGTGATGCAAGAGCCATGAATTGTTGGCAAAAAGTTCAGGTTGTCTAACTTTTTCACGCAGCCTTTTCAGCACTTCCAAAAAGTAAACTTGGTTAACTAACTGTCCAGTTGATACAAATTCATAATGAATAATCTCTCTCATATCAAAAAAAGTTAGTAACATCGTTGCAACAAGTTTACAAACTTAATTGTCCACCTCGTATAGTTGTGAATTCTGTTTATTTTGGTCATAGAAGATGAATTTACATAATGAGAATTACCAGATCAAAAACAGTTGATCTGGTGATTTTAATCCATCATGATGACTGAATTAGGACATGTGCTGAAATTCATCATAAAGATTAATTAAAATGAATTGGAATGAAAAACAGTTTGCTCATGTTGTTTCCCAGTCTTCTGGTCCCAAACACTTGACAGGCCCTGATTTTTTCTCTCTTTGGTTCCTCTTATTTCTCCCTACTCCCTGTTCTCGAAAGAAACCTTTGTGAAGCACAAACCCTATATTTTAAAAATGTGGTATAGGAGACTAAGTCATTGTATAGTGGGAGATGCCATTGCAAGTTGGAATCATTTGGACAACCAGATTCCAAAATGTTTAGAAATACACACTTGAAAGAATTTTGTTAAGGTACCTGGATTTTAATTTCTATCTATTTAAAATCAGAATACTTGGTGGACAATTTTAATTACAGAATGAACCTTCTAATAATTCTGTTTTAAAGAGAGACCTGAAGCTAAGAGTTCTTCTATTTGGCAGAGTGTAAGATCATAAATGTTAAGAAAATAATGTCATCTTATTGTTATTCTTAACTTCCTGTCTGTTGAAAATGTCTTTTTTTCATTTGTTCAATAAATAAAACAACTTTAGAAGTGCTCCATTTTCTCCACATTTCTGTTTGCGCTGAACTTTTTGATTTGCCACTTAAAAGGAGAGAATTAAAATGTCTTGAAAACCTTCTACTGTGTACCTAATATGGGCTGGGACAGGCACCTTACTTACATTTATTTGTTTTATTCTCAAAATGGCCCTGTAAAACAGGTGTTACTAGAGTTATTTTATGGCTGAGGAAACTGCTCTGAAGAGGTTAACCAACTTGCCTTAGGCCTTAGTACTTGTGGAAGAGCAGTAGGGTTTGCACCCTAGCTGACTCCAGAATTGACCACCTTTTCATGGTATGGAAGTTGACAACAGAAGGTTACTGTGTGCACTCCTACAAGACCAGACTTGACTGCTAAAGAGGATTCATATCACTACCAACAACCTGCTGAGTTCCTACCATTGTAGAGATTTCTATGCCTTCCTTGTGGATTACAGCACACTGCCAATGAAAATGCCATTTTCTCCTTTTTCATGATAGCATCAAAGAATATAAAATTAAAAAAAAACAAACAAAAAACTTCCCTTTCCAAGAAATTCTCAGATATGCTTAGTTATTACTCATTTTATCATTTAAATTTTTAAGGAAAAAAACAAGACTTTCTTCATCTTCTCCTAACAACCAGGGATAATATGACCCAGCCCTTCTTTCATGGAATTTGAAGAGTTATGGGATCAAGACTGTCTTTCACAAGCATATGTTACTTTTCAAGTAAATCTCATTTTAATCAAAGGTGTTAGAATAAATAGTAGATTGCAGATACACTTGTAACCTAGTTACTTGCTTTGTTGTCACTATCAAGCTTCAGCATGTGCTGTATAAATAGACCCTCTTTTCCCTAGATGAATGGGGCCAACATTGCCTTAAATTGTCGAAACTTCCGTCTACCGGGAAGTGAGGTCTGTAAATTTTCAAGAACCTGGTTTCTCAAACAAAAAGAAAAATTCAAGGGGTCAATGGTACTATGTACAATTATTTATAGCAAATTGAATTCAGTCTTTGTGTATTATTTAGTTGCAGGCCCTAGCGTCTGAACTTAAAACTGGCTTCACAGAAGCAATGCAAGAACTGTCAAGAATTCAACATGGAGAATATGCTTTGGAAGAGAAGGTTAAGAGCTGCAAATGTTCTATGGAAGAAAAAGTTACTGAGATGAAAAATTCATTAAACTATTTCAAGGTAGGCCCCTCTTCTACTTCCCTGCTGAAGAAAGAACTAGAAAACATGTTTTTTTCGCATAGTAGCCAAATAAATATAAGAATCTTCCCTCTGGCTCATTTACTAATTATCATGGGAAAATACCTATTTTGTTTTTCTTTCTTGGATCTTTGTGTTAAAATTAGAGGCCAAAATGGAAGTAAATTTTTCACCATTCATTCATTCAACAAATACGTATTAAAAGCTTACTGTGTACTAGATACTATTATGTTATATACTTTTACCTCATATTCCAGATTAAATACATATTGATTCTTATTTTTTAGGAAGAGCTGAGCAATGCCATGTCAATGATCCAGGCCATCACTTCCAAACAAGAAGAAATGCAACAGAAAATTGAACAGCTTCAACAGGAGAAGCGAAGAGAATCTCGAAAAGTGAAAGCCAAGTGAGTTTCTTACCAAAAAAACTGACCAAAGGCAAACCCAGAAGCAGTAACTTGTACAGACAGAGGCACAGAGAACCCCTTCCTCACTGTCAATATGTAGCTAGCTGGCCACTGGGATTCATGGTTCAGCATGTGATAGAGGGAACAGAGCCACACAAGCTGGTTAATACTAAAAATGGATGGTAACTAATACATGGAAAATGCACTTTATATAATAGGAAGTAAAATGAAAATTGTATGAAATGGCATGTAGAATGTTATTTCAACTGTAACAACATATAATATAATAATTAGAAATACGTTTTAAAATAATGATTGTTGTGTTAAGATAATAGAGTCACCAGTGTTTTTTTCTTATCATTATTAGTTTTCTAAAATTTCTCTCATGGCACTATTATTTTACTTCTACCATGGAAAACAAATTTATGTTAAACGGTGTATCAACCAGGTTGACCCAAGTGAAGTTTTACCACTAAATATATGTACTCTTATTATTGTATGCTTTTTGATATTATCAAACTTAAAATAGAAATACGGCAATAATATTTGTGTGACCCTGAAGAACATTTATGGTTTTCAGTTGAAGACCTGATGTTTCCTGGTACCTTTGTATTGCTTTGTTAAGCAAATGTTTATCATCCCAAGCAAATTGTCACCACTGCAAACTCTGTAAAGACCTGATGACAGGGAAGCCAGTAACAGAAAAATAAGAATGTAGCCTTTACAATTAGAAGGTGACTAATAGATATTTAAACTTTTTCTCCAGTTTTGGTGATGAATTAATGAAGTTGCTAATATTTGACCATATTTAATTCACAAAAACAACAATTTTGTATGGTTCAACCTAATAATTCAGAAATTTTCTTGAATTTTTCTGAACTCAATCTCTTCCTAACCCATCAGGTATTAAGACCTTTTGCTTTCCTTCCCTAGGAAAACTCAGAAGGAAGAACACGGCTCACAGGCTGGGCCTGCTCAAGCACAAGGAAGTCCTTTCCGTTCAATCAATATCCCTGAGCCTGTTCTTCCAAGTGAAGACTTTACAAACCTTATGCCCTCTCAGGCCTATGAAAAAGGTACAGTTCACAAATCATATTGAATTAGTGAAGCATTTTTTCCTTGGTTCCTAGGGCTTAAGTAATAGTAAGAATGGGCCTACTTCCTCCATCCTTACTAGAGGAAAATGGTGCATTGCTCAGAATTTTCCCTCTTTGTCTGGAATTTAGAAGAAGAATCCAGAAGATCTGAGAGGCCAGGAGAGTCTCCCCAATTTTAAAGTATTATCTTTTTCGGGAAAATACTCATCTGGGTATTCAAAATTTAAAATGGGTTAGAAATACTTTGTTGCACAACCGGGAGAAAAGTATTTAAAAAATTATTCTCTCTAATAAATCATTTTATTTTCCACATTACTTTCTCAATCCTTGTCTCTCTGCATAGACATTTTAAAAATAGCTGTATTCTTAGCATATATAATATTGTGTGTTGTGCTTTTTTTTCAGCAAAGGTTTTACTGATATGAGAAAGTCATAGCTGCCCTAACTGGCAGGCAGTGATGTCAGTGGCAGTCTAACTTTGTATTCCTTTTTCTCTGGGAAATCACATCTGGTGCTGTCTGTGGTCTCAAACAGTCACCAGCCACACCCCTGGTCTGAGGGATGTGAGAACAAATATTAGAAAGTTGCACTTGGGCGGGACTGAAGAAACTGCCTTTCCAAGGGATATCCCAGTTTCTGTTAGTGACCTATGTTCAACTCAGGAAAAGAAACAAAACAAAAAATAATTGCTGCTTCTTTGTATCCTCAACAACATCTAGCAAACCACCTCTACACAGGATAATTAGTGTAGATTTTCACAATGTTTAGATGAGTTTTCCTCTTTTTCATGGTTGCATATAGAAAGTCTCCAAAAGAGGGTCAATGACTTCTTAACCAATTATAAAGTCGTCAAGGGCAGGACTGCTGGTTTGCTACCCTTATAGCTTAATGAACATATTGGCTCATATATTCAAAGACAATACATGTATTTTGAATAACTGAATTTAAAAATCTAAATCAAATGGCTTTTAATCAGTATTAACTTCAAAGTACAGATTTGCTTTTTAAAACTTTTTACCCATTTTGAGTAGCTATTTTAGAGGCTGATTGGTGCAGCCTGGGAAAACTCACTTGGTCCATCTTGGGAGAGGGTTCACGGCAGGTGGCTCTAGTTTCTTTGCTCTCTGTCATGAAGAGCATGACATAAAAGGATGGTCTTATTAGGGAAGAATACAGGATGGGCTTGGAAAGCAGAAGTCAGATCAATGCCAGTTCAGGGGCAACTGAACATATTCACAAGACAAAAGATTAAAAACTATATTTGCAAAGTGCCCAGATGGATTTAAATTAGCTGTTCAGAGGCAGCTTCTCCTCCTTTCTCTCTTATTTAGGAATGACTTATGTAACCGTTTATTCTACTGGGTAGCTGCAGAAATTAGGGAATAATGTGCCATAATAAGGCATTCTGGATATGATTGGTGGTAGGTGATGTTAAAATTCAGGGTCAAAGGACCAAACTTTCAGAAAGGGTTTCCTCACCCACTGTTAATTATGAAATGGTGCCCTCGAATTCAGTAGCTTAAAATAGCAAACATTCATTATGTCCCAGTTTCTCTGAGTCAGGAATCTGTACACAGCTTAGCTGGGTGCCTTTGGCTCAAGGTCTCTCATGAGGTTACAGTCAAGGTGTTGGCCATTCCACTACCTCCTTTTACCTTCCTTCTATCCATCCTTCCTTCCTTCTATCCATCCATATATCCATCCATCCACTCACCCCAGGCATGGATTTAGGTGGTGGGATACAGTAATGAACAAAATAACAACAATTCCTGCCCTCATGGAGCTTTTGTTCTGAAGGAGGCAGACAATGAACAAATACATAAAATATGTAGAATAAAATAAATAAAACATGTAGTATAAAAATAAAGAAACAAAGGTATAATTTTAGAGAGGGTGCCAGGTAAAAGACCTGAAGGAAGTGAAAGCTTACAGATAACAAGAGGAAGAAAGGGAACAGCCCAGTACCAAGGTCCTGGCAGGAACCTAACTGACATGTCCGAGGAATAGCAAGAAGACCAGCGATGCTACAGCAGAGTGAACAAGGGAGACAACAGGAGATACAGTTTAAAACAAGAAAGGAAACAGCAGGCAAAGCAGGGGGCAGATGTTTTAGGGTTTTATGATCATTATAAGGTCTTTGGCTCTTACACGGAAATGGAAAGCCATCGGAGGGCTAAGCAGAGGAGCAATGGGGTTTGATTTACATTTTAACAGCACCATTCTGGTTCATCTCATCAATACCCTCCTCACCATCACAGTTAAACAATAATTTAGCTCTTACTGTGCATGAGGTACCATTTTAAGCAATTACAAGTATTAACTGATTCAATTCTTATGGTAGTCTATGAGGTCAGTACCACTATTATATATATTTAACAAATGGGAAAATAGCACTTGCAACACTATGTTGTAATTTCCTTCCTTCCTTCCTATCTCCCTCCCTTCCCTTCCTCCCTTCCTTCCTTTTTTTTTTTTTTTTTTTTTTTACTGCTGTCTCCCCCAGTAAACTGTGAAGTCTGTGAGTCTGTCCCCAGTCCCTAGCTCACAGAAGGTGCCCAGGCCATGTTAGTAGAACAAAAACTGATCGAAAGCTTTCCTTTCTCTGCAGCCCAAGAGTCCAGATCCATGCATGTAGGAGATAGTAATGTGAAGGGAATGACGGGCCCCGGTAAGTGGCTCTTCTTTGTCTTTTCTTCTATCAATTCCACCCTTTTCCTTCTTTCACCTTCCCTACTTCTACTCTCTCAGTTTCAAACCAGTCATGAAAGAACTCAAGTAAAATAAAGCATGCTGGTTTTTAATATTCCAAAATATGTGCTAGAGTAGGTTGGTGATTCAGTTAAACCCAAGAACAGAGAAGGGATATGGGAGTTTACACAAAACCAGTATTCTTGGTTCTTTCTGGCTCCTTTCAATGACCAATAAACTAGCATTTGTTGAGCACTCACAGGTGTATGTAGCAGGACAGAAGTTTTCTACGGACCACATATTTTATAGCTTAATTTGAAAGTTATTTACTAAATAGACAATTCATCAGATTTTGTAGATTATTTCATGTTCCCTTACTTACTTACTTCTTCCTTTCTGCTGTTTACCATCATTACGACCAAGGAGGACAAGTTCCAAAAGAAGACATTGTCTTTGGCGCCTTCTTCCTTTTCTTTCTGTGTTTTCTTCTGAGTAGTGCTACAGGCACTTCATGTGCTCACCTGAAAGGAAGTAGATATGGGGAGTCAATACATACTGCTAGAAATCCATTGTATGATTTTATAAATTCATTTTTTAAAACTCCTTCTTTAGTAGAGACTATGTGCCAAGAGTAGACCAGAGAGAGGTGATCCTTTGCAACGGCAGAAACTATTACTCCTTCGTTGATATATTTCACCCTCAAAGGATAGTTGGACCCAAGCAGGAGCATAATATTTAAGAGTTAAGTTAGTAACAAATACAATTTAAAAAACAAACAAACTCAGATCTTGATTGCAAGTGTTATTTTTCAGGAATGAACCCAACAACTCCAGAAACAGAAGAAAACCTCAAGTCTTGCCTCACGGCTGATATCCAGTCTAAGGGCCACCTGCCGTCTGGCGTGTGGAGGCAGCCTAAGGATGGTAAAGAATGGGGTGAGGAATATGTCACCAAAGACCATCCAGATAAACTCAAGGAAGTCAGCCAGGGCAGACACAGCTCTTTGGAAAACGTTTTATGTGAAACCTCTTTAGCCGGTAAGTCCCAAGGGGGAATGCAGGCTGAAATTTTAAAGAACAGGACAGACCTAAGAGGTAGAATCCATACAATTTAAATTCAGTGGACATAAGAGACCACCTTGGCTCTGGTTTCCTTTTCAGATGAACAAACTAAAGCCTATAAAGGTGAAGGGACTCACCTGAGTCCACCTGGCTAGCTGAACTATCAACTTGAGTCTCGGTACCCATGACATTTAGTAATGCAGTGCTTTGGGGGAAAAAAGGCATAAGGATGGTGTAGAAGAGGCAGAATTTTGTGAAGGGCACTATTTAGTCAATGATGCGGAATCTTCAGTATATGAATCTTGTATCAGTAGTCTGATACCAAAATACTATACACTGCAACAAAGTCTGTCTTTCCTTCCCCCCTCCTTTTTACCTTCCTTTCTTTCCTTTAAATCATAAGTTGTTACTGAGTACTTTACTAAGTGTCAGACAATAGCATTTCTCTCCAACTATTTTGTAGGAGGTAATTTTAAAAAGTTAATTATTGTTAACAAATACATGAAGAATTAAAACAGTACTAAAAGGTTTATTATGAAGAGCAGCAGCAACCACTTTAAATTCTTTTAACGGTTTCTTCTGGTACTTGCTTCCATGTTTTAAAAAAAAGTTTATGCTATTTTTTTATCAGAACTTTATTGAGGGTTAATTTACATAGAGTAAAATTCACAAAGCTAAAGTTCAAGCTCGTTGACTTTTTATATATGTACCCCCCTTTGTGATTACTACCCAGATCAACATACACAATATTTCTATTATTCCAGAAAGTTCTCTCATGCACCCTTCCAGTCATTACCCACCCAAAGAACCACTATTCTGACTTCCGTCGCCATAAATTAGTTCTGTCTGTTGTTGAACTTCTTAAAAATGGAATAATACAATGTGTACTCTTTTGTGTCTGGCTTTCTCTCAACATAATGTGTTGTCTATAATTCATTCAGTAATTTATTCCTTTTAAAAAACCACATTGACCGAATTTACCACGTGTTTATCCATTCTCCTGTTGATGGCCATTTGGAGTATTTCCGGTTTAGGGCTATTATGAGTAAAACTGCTATGAATATTCTTGTACAAGCCTTTTTTTTTTTCTTTTTTAGATTATAGGATAGGATTACATTTAACTTTAAAAGGAAATATCAAGCAGTTTTCCAAAGTGGTTGGAACATTTTATACTTCCAGCAATGTCGGAGAGTACCACTTGCTTCTTATTCTTCCCAGTACTTAGTATGGTCAGTCTTTTTAATTTTAGCCATTCTCAAGGGTGTGTGCTGGTATCACATTGTAGTTTTAACTTGCACTTCTCTGGAGACTACTGATGTTAAGTGTCTTTTCATGTGCTTATTGGCTATTTGTATATCTTCTTTTATGAAGTGCCTATTTAAGTCCTTTGTCTAACTTTTAAATTGGGTCGTTTTTCTTTCTATTATCTATTAGTAGGATTTCTTAATATATTTTGGATCTGAGTTCTTTGTTAGATATATGTGCCATGATTATTTTATTCCAGTTTATGGCTTGCCTTTTAACTTTCTTAATAGTCTTTTGATGAACAGATGTTTTAATTTTGATGTTTATCAATTTAAAACTTTTAAAATAGATTGTGACTTACATGTAGTTCCAAGCAATCTTTGCCTATCCTAAGGTTGTGAAGATATTCTGCTATGTTTTCTTGTAAAATCTTTATAGTTTTAGCTTTCACATTTAGGTTTACAACTTACCTTGAATAAATTTTGATGTGTGGTATGAAGGAGGAATCCAGGTTCATTTTTGTCCCCATATGGCTATCTATTTGCTTCAGTACCATTTATTGAAAATATTAATACCTTTCTTTCCACACTGAATTGCACAGGGAAAGTCAAGTGATCATATATGGGTGGGACTAATTCTAGATTCTATATTCCTTTTATTACAATTAGCAGAAAATTGACATCTTGACAGTATTTTTTCCAATCAAAGAACATGGTATATGTTTCCCTTTATGTAGGTGTTCTTTAATATTTTTAAGTCACATAAAAATCTATCATTTACATTTTTTTTTTTTAAGCATTTGTCCTCTGCCATCCTACTCCATTCTGGCCCACTGTACTGCTGCCATCCTGGGACTCCCCAGTCTTCCAAGGAATTGCCTTCATAATTCTCCTGTTACATTCCTGTTTGTTTGTTTTATCTGTGTGTCCTTGGTTTCTTGGTTTAGTCCTTGTTTTGACTGAACCCGTCATCCAGTAGCTTCCATATACCTTGTTGATAATTTAGCTAAATATAAAATAATTTTCCCTCATCATTTTGAAGCAATTGCTCGATTGTCTCCTAACTTCTAATGTTGCTATTGGCAAGTCCAATACCATTCTAATCCCCAGTCCTTTGTTACCTGATTTTTCTCTCTGGTAACTTTTAGGATCTTCTTTTTACCTATGGTGTGCTCAAGTTTCTCAGTGATGTGCCTTACAATGATGTGAGAATCTTTTTTATGAATTATGCCAAGGACACTAGGCACCTTCCTCTGGAAATAATGTCCTGGTATATTTTTTTCTATGATTAATTTGATAATATTCTCGCATCCATTTTTGTTATTTTCTCTGGAATTTCTACTAATTTGATGTTGGATTGATTTTTCTCCACTACCATCTTTTTCTTCAATACATCTCTTTCTTGTTTTTTTAAGGAGAGGGAAGCAGTAGGCAGGGGATTTCCTTGACTTTATCTTCTACTCTTTCATATTTGAAAAAGATGCCAAAAAATTTCTTCTTTTTTGGATTGTTCTCTTTTTTAAAAATAGCATCCTATAATTATTAAATGGCTAGAGTATTTTTCTCATATCTCTTTAAGGATATTAATTATAATGTTTAAAAAAACTTTTCTTTCATTTCTGCATTGTCTCTGTTTTTTAATTGAGGTATAACTGACATATAACATTATATTAGCTTTCAGATGTACAACATAATTTGACATTTGTATATGTTGTCAAATGATCACCACAGTAGGTCTAGATAACATCCGTTGACATACATAGTTACAAAATTCTTTTTTCTTGTGATGAGAACTTTTAAGACCTACTTTCTTAGCAACTTTCAAATATACAATAAGGTATTATTAACTATACTCACCATGCTGTACATTACGTCCCTTGCATAGTTTCTTTATTCAGGGTTTCCCCTCTTCTTTTTAAAAGAAAGATACACGTGTATATACTTTTTCTTCTTTTTTTTTCTTTAGGGTGTAACCTTGATTCAAATGTCTGAGGATCCTTAGCTATTTATTTAGAGGCCCTAAATTTTAAAAAACCTGAAAATTCTGTCTTGGCCAAGCAGTGGGCTTCATTATTGGCTAATCAGGTGGCAAATTAACTTTGATAGGTAACCTTTTTAATGTCAGTGTCTGTAGATCTTTCTTCCATGAGCAGTTCAGTTTCTCCAGAGGAAGATCCTCTGCTCTCCTCCCTGGAGAGTATGTTTGGCTATTTGGGGACCTGCAGGGGAAGAGGTTGAGGGGAATCTCACTGGTCATATGCAAGCCTTCTCTGAGTCCCCTTGTTTTTATATTAATCTCTACTCTGCCCTCTACTATGTCTGATGTCTTTAGCCCAGACACCAGAGATGAGGGCTTCTCTAGTTCAATTTTCCTCATTTCCCATGGGTGGAAAAGAAGAAACTATCTGGCATGGGGTTGGGGACCTGGAGGTTCAATTGCACTTATGCAGACAATGCCTCGTTTTCAGCATTGCCCCTTCTTTGTACTTTCTGTTGTGCCTGGTGCCTCCAATCCTGGAGCTTTCCTGCTTCTCAGCAGATTTCACATCTGCGGACGAGAACACCATGGTTTTGTGCTCTTGACTCTGCTGAATTAATTACCGTGGCTCCATTCTGTTTTCCATCTCTCCAAAACTTGCTGATGCCTCTTTTTATTGCTTTCAATATATTTTTATTGCTTTCTATCATTTTATAGGGTTTTGGGGAGGAGTAGTTAACAAAAATTCCCTCCCTGGTTTGTTTTTAAAGCTAAAAGACAGACTGTGGCTCTGGAACTGCTTGAATCAGAAAGAAAATATGTCATTAACATCTCTCTGATCCTGAAGATCAAGGCAACGTTCCAGGGCTCAGATGGAAAGAGGAATTCCAAAGAGAGAAGGTATCCATGTATCCATTGCCTTTGTTTTTCAGGTTGATTAAGATTTAAGGTAAGCTGTTTATTGTTTCCACTTTGGGAATTCTGGGACCTGTCAAGAGTTCCCGAAATAGCCTTTGAAAAGAGAATAGGCAGTGACAGCAGGTAACCCCTGGTTTTCTAAGCTTTTTCTGAAGCCTTCATAGGCTTCAGAAATAGACCAGCTGAATGAAATACAGAACAGAATGAGATTATTCCTTTTCCCTATTGGTGGTTTTCCCCCCTGTGCAAAGATAAAAATAAATTTAACATACACTGTCTTTCGCATCACAAACCACAGGCCTCAGCACTCTGCCCCTGTTGAAAAGTGACCTGGGGATGAAAATAACACCCACCACCACTACATATTTGACAATCAAACCTGAGGTCGCCGCATCTTCCCAAAGCAATAAAACAGAACTCCAGGTTTTCTCTAGAGAAACAGTGCGGTGCTCAGCAGCTCCTCAGGCTGTCTGAAGGCAGCCCTGGCCCGGCGGGGAGGGCTGGAAGCCGCAGGGGCACAGGCTGCCAGCAGACGCCTGAGTGATCTCGTGGGCTGTTGCTCACTGGTTGCAGGGTCACAGAACTTGACTTTTTCTGGTCTGAGTCACCCAGATAGAGCCACAACCTTAGGATCAAACAGTCCTGTCTGGACACTTGTGCGGCGGGACTGCCAGCTAGACTTTTCAACCGAGTTCCAGGGCCGCATGCACGGGGAACTCAACACGCTGTGTGCGCCGATCACCACCAGGGGGCACATGTTTGATTATCGATGCCCGTGAAACTTGGTTACATCCTGCTGTTGAAGCTCAGGAGTTATCCTGGCCCTAATACTCGACTGGCAAAAGCAAAGTTATTCATTTGAAACTATAACTGGATTTTCCTTGATGGCTTTTAGTTTGTTTCCCTCATTAAGTACAGGACTGTGGGAGTTAAAATAATTTCGAAGGGTTTGAAAAGAATAAACTACTCATGATTTCATAATTTTACTTCTAGCAAGGAACAGGAAAGAACTTGAATACTTGATACTTTCACCTTTATGAAAAAGTGACCTCTGGGAGTCAGGTCTGGCTGTAGGCAAAAACAGTGAAATAGGTTAAGTGTGTCTGTACTTCTTGCCTTCTTTCTCCCTCTGCTCTTCACCTCCTCCAGACTCTTCCCTGATTTCAAATAATATCCTTATTAAATTAAAAAACATTTTTAAAGCCTGTTTTCAATATATGGTACAGAACTCACTGTAGGTCATTGTTCTTCGTGTAACTTATATGTTTCCACAATACTTGATGGGAGCATTATCCTTCTCTGACCCCACCCTGAAATTTCAAACTATTACTCCAGGGACAGTCCAGGAAGTACTCGGACTATAACCAAGTTACCAGCGCTCCAACTACGCAAGTACACTGGTCACAGTGTAGCAGAAGTTTACTTTATGGAAAGAAAAAGGGACGAAAGGAGGGAGGTACGGAGGGAGGGAAGGAGGGAAGGAGGAAAAGAGAGGTAGAGGGAAGGAGGGAGAAAGGGAAGGAGGGGTGGGAGGAAGGGGCAGAGAAGAGAAGCGGAGGAGAGCGGAGGAGAGGGGAGGGGAGGAGAGGAGAGAAAGGTGAGAGAAAGAAGAGAGAATCCAAGGCATATTATATAACTTACACGGACAACTCATCCCAAAGGCAGATCTCACCACGGTACCCTAACATCTTTTAGTGTCACACCAGGAGAATTACCCAAAGTCATTGATAGCTTCTGGGTGGGGAGCAATCTTTCACGCCTAGATCAGCATTTCAGTTGCATTGGTTGTGTTCTCCTCTGTCATCTGTATGGTCTTCTCCAGTCCGACTGTCTCCTAGACACCCCTCTGAGCTGGACAGGGATGACTTTGATCTTGGGAGCCACTGCATCAACGTTAACAGTTCAGATCAGGCCTCTCCTCTTGTGCTTGTGGATCAGCTGGCTTTGTACACGTGAAGCTTAGAGGCACAGGAGGTGGCGGGACGGCAGGTGGGAGTGGAAGGAACCCTTGTATCACAGCGGGCTGGACACCCTATTCTGCTGTTTGTGTGTCTTCTCTGAGAAAAAGCCACAGGGAGTCTTCGCTTTACGTGAAGATGGGTTGAGAAAACCTCCTATCGAAGTGGTGTCCTTCCTACTACTCTCAACAAAGGTCTGCTTGTTTGCAGTTGGCGAAGCACCCCAATAGTCCACTAATTTACTCTCACTGTACCCTGGGGAAATAGCCAAATAAGTTCGCTTTCATCTTTGTTAAACTTGAGGTCTTGAAAGCAGAAGGGAACCTACTTTAAATTCCTCTAAGTCACAGAAGTAGAGCTCAAATCCTTGCTGTAGCCCAACAAAACTTCATTTCCTTCTATTTCTTCCTTCCTCATTCTTATAGGCCCCTGATCACTCTACTCTGCGCCAGCCAATTCCCTTTCTTCCTCCCATGATTCTTCTGTCTCTTCTCTCCACCTCATCCTTCTCTGACATCTCTCTTTCTCCTTTTAATTTCTCTGAAAAGAAATGAGGCACACTGAGAGTTCGGGAAGGGGCTTCTGTGAAGCTCCAGAGTGTCCTTGTCCAGTGTGCATCTTAGAAGCTGAAGGAAAGGGGAAAAAGAACACTTTCATACGCCCCTCCCCTGAGCTTTTAGTTGCCAACTTTAAACCAATTTTCCTACTCACCTAAGTAGCAGACTCCTACCTGGTAGCTAAGAATGACCAAGGTCACCTTAGTGTTATCATCCACAACACTAGACTATTTTGTACATCTAATGAGAATAACTTTAAAATATTGAAAAGATTTCCCTTAGAATTTCCACTGTCACATAAATGAGAATGGACTAGTTTGGCTTTAAAAAGGCCTTTCAAGTGATGTGCTCTTTATTAGTTCAATACACAGTTACGTAGACGCCATCAGTAAAGGGGTCTTTATATATCCTGAGGATATCTGCTGTCAGGTCTACAATGACAAACTTTAAAATTTTTAATCCTAAATGCAGATCTGTGACAGAATATTTCAAGTAACTGGGAAAATGGGACCTGCTGCATATATTCTTGTAGGGTCTTTTCTTCTCTACACCTGGTTTGTGTTTGTGTGATCCTATCTCTATTCTATTTCAAGCCTCTTCCCTAGCTCTTTACGGTACCTTGTCCAGCAGCATTTGGATTTGCTTCATGCTCTGCAGGAAAGGGTCTTGAAGTGGCCACGTCAAGGAGTCCTTGGAGATTTATTCCTTAAATTAACAAATGATGAGGTAAGGTTTTTTTTTAAATCTTTTATAAACTTGAATTATACGCATCTGAGTCTCCCTCACCTACTTTTCTTAATGGAGAATCTAGAAGCAGTGAACTTCAGAGTCAGAGGAACCACTGAGATCTAGTCTAACCTCCTTATTCTACAGATAATGAAATGCAGTTCGGAGAAATTAAAAGACTTTGTTGAAATCACCCAGCTCATCACTCTCCAGTTCATCACTTTCCACTGTACTATAATTGCTGCCATTGAATATGCACGTGGATGTGTGTATGCATAAGTGTGTATTTGCATAGAAATACATGTATACATATGAGTATATATCCATACAAACATATAAAATAAATATATGAGGGTTTGTATATATGTATATACTCTTACACCCAATTTCATTCCTTAGAAATTTTAAAAAATATGATGGGCAACTCCTTGTCTCGAATGTTCTTTGTTTTCACCTCATTGGAGAAAGAGTGTAAAGTTTCAAAATCTCTGATGTTTCTACAAAAAAAAATATGATCCAGGTCAAAGTTGCAAATTCAAATGCCTACAGGGCCAGATAGTACTATACGTGAGCGGAAGTAAGCTGAATTTAATCCAACATGGACTATTGGGAAGTGAACTTAAGTAGGACACATGCTTTTACAAAAGGAATAGCTACCGTGTTTCACCAAAAATAAGACCGGGTCTTACATTAATTTTTGTTCCAAAAGACACATTAGGGTGTATGTTCAGGGGATGTCATCCTGAAAAATCATGCTAGGGCTTATTTTCCGGTTAGGTCTTATTTTCAGGGAAAAACGGTACTCAGCTTTATCCAATAGTTATACAGGAAAAAAGGACTAGAGTTGCCATATCTGATATTTTAATAGCAACTGGAAATCCAGAATTTTGTGTGAAATTTTCTTATCTTAAAAATATCGTGTGGGCTAATTAAAATTGGTCTGCAAGCCAAATGTTGCCTGCAATCAACCTCTGTAAATCAATGATTCTCAATTGTGGATAATAATACAAAGTTTGCAAATTATCTACTTGTATAGATTAGAATAGATGTAATGCTATCCCTGTCATACACTTTTACTCATTTGTATTCAGTATACTTTCTTGGGCTGAGAATTGTTATATCTGTGGGAATAGAACTATGGAAGCTGAGGACTTTTTCTGAAGTTTTCCTGAAGGCATGTTGCATTAGGTAAATATGCAATTAATGGAAATACGTAATTAGTGGAAAAAATTGAGAACCACTGACCTAGACACTATGAAGTTGGTTGGGCAAAGTTCCTCATTTGGATATAGACAATTGAAATTAAAAGTAATTTTAAAACTAAATATGCATTTTTAGTATTTAACAATTTAAAAATACTTTTTCAACTTACATGATTCCTCTCTCTTGCCTTGGTTTATTATTTCACTTTCTCTCATTAAAGCAGGCCTACTGAGTGTTGGTTCCTGAGTCCATAGGGATATTTACCTTAAAACCAAAAAGATTAAAAAAAAAAAAAGATGAATGAGAACACAAAAACATATTAATGAACACATTAAATCACTAAGATAATCTCTGCAAAGTACTTCTTTTTGACATGCATGACTTTAAAAAATATTAGCTGTTATCATTCCTGTTTCCAGGTTCTTACCCTGCATTTTTATGTTTGTTTTCAAGAATAATTTCTTGGATTATTATGTTGCCTACCTGAGGGACCTGCCTGAATGCATCTCTTTGGTTCATGTTGTGGTTCTGAAGGAGGTAGGTTAACTATCTGTGCACTGCCCTTTGGCTACATGTGTATCTCTATGGTGTTGCTCATGCACCCAGGAATTACAGCCCATGCACTCTAGGTTTATCTTCCAGACTGGGAAATAGCTTGAACAGAGCCACTGACACTCCTCCGTGGGATTAAAGGAGCCCACTAAGGATCAGTGCCATTGCTTTGGTCCTTGCCCTACCTTACTGACCCTCTGTTTCATTCTATTGGAAGTTTAGACAAAGTAAACAGGTGTCCTAAGCATAGTCGTGTAGCTTTAAGTATTGCTACTGCAGTGATATATTAGGTGCTCAATAAGCACATATAAATATACAACAACTCTAGTTAGTTTAGGTCAATAGGAAGAAACCATATACAGTTAAGAGTTAATCAAGTTTCACATGAGGTGAGGGTCTTACTAATTTTCTACTTCAACCCTCCACTGCTCCCAACTAAGTATAATCCCTACCACATTAATACTCAGGAAATAGAGAAAGGGCAAGCAAGAGAAGGGAAGGGAAGGAACATGGAGAAAGTCCAACGTGTTTCCTGTTGCCTGGCTGGCAGACCAGTTTCTAATCATATTCCTTTCCCCAGTGTCATGAGGCTCCAATCCACCCTCAGTGCCTATTAATAAACGATTGTAATGATTACTTGCTAGAGAACCTTAATGAGTTCATTGAACTTAAATATAACTTATTGAGTACCTACTTCTGTATGACACTGTGCTAACATCTGAGGATGGGGAAGAATGGAGTAGTTTGGAAAGCTGGATGGAGTCAAAAGAATTATCTGATATGCTCCTTGCTAGAGGAGTTGTCTCCTTGAGTATCTCCCTGAACAATGAGAGATCAACGTGTCGTGAAACTCTAGAGGAAGAAAATGCTCTGGGAGTAAACGCTTCCTACTTTGGTGGGACTGAGACTGGGCTTCTGCAGCCCGAAGTCTAGGAGGGACACTGAAGGGTGACTTTATCTTCCTTTCATTCAGGGCGATGAAGAGATTAAATCTGACATCTATACGCTGTTTTTTCACATAGTCCAGCGCATCCCTGAATATCTGATACATCTGCAGGTAGGCATGGCTGGGCAAGCCACCAAAGTGATTTTCGGGATAAACTATTGTTTTTGGCTTCCAAGAAACACTGCAAGAGGTCAAGGAAGGAAAAATTAATATTTCTAAGAAATATTTAAATAATTTAGATTGTTATGATTACCCCATCCCCACCTTGTGGTATGAGCTAAAATCTCAATTTCTAAAAATGTTTGGCTCATGATACCAGCAATCTCTACCTCTGCTGATCCAGGATCTTTCTCTAGCAGCTCCTGCTGGACCTCGAGCACCTGTTCGTCCCTTCCACCTTGGTTCTACAGCCATCTAAATGTACCCTCTAACCCCCAACTCCCAAGCCCCTGGTGTCTAAGAAATAGCTAGATAACCTGCCCACTTAACTGCTATACTAACTACTTTCTTTTGGCTTGAGCCCAAGGGTCTATCACACATTGCTTCTGTCTTATGTCATAGAAGAAGCATGAAGGAGCTGATGTGCTGACTTCTTCACACCATTGGCCACAGGGCTTGGTGCACCTTGGAGAAAGGAGATTTGGGAGAGAAGGTCACCACTACCCACCTGTCCTGATTTAATTGCTAACTGAGCTTCCTAAGTAATTCAGTGAAAACATCTTAGAAATGCTTGGGATTTATCTCAGGTATATATAGCCCAGTATCAATAAAAAAATTAAAAAGGCTTTCAATTGTATGTGGCTTTAGATATTAAAGTCATTTTCTCACAATAGTTATCTTATTTAGTCCTTTCAACAATCCCATGAAATAGGGATCATTATGACCATTTTTATTTAATCTTTTCCACAATTCCAAGAAATAGATGTCATTATTAACATTTATTTAGATAAGGAAAGGGAGAGCAAAAGAAGTTAAGTAACTTGCCCAAGTTAACACACCTCGTAGGTGAAAAAAATATAGGCCTGAAACACAGGTCTTGCAAGCAGTATGGTAAGAGCCCTAGTTCTATTTGATTTGAGTTCAAATCCTAGCTCTATTATTAACTAGATGTGTGACCGAATGAAGATTACTTAACTTTGCTGTGTACCTCGATTTCCATGTTAAATGAAGGTAATAATGGTACCTATCTAACCAGACTGTGGTAAAAATTAAATGAGAAAATATATGTAAAGGGCTTAATGTTTGGTACAAGGAAGCACTCAGTAAGTGCTAGCTTTTCCAAATCCAAGTTACATGCAGGTTCCACTCCAGTACAGTAGGCAGTATAATAGGAGGGACCAGCAGGCCAGGCTTGATCCCTCTTCCAGCTTGTCTTGATGCCTGACATTTTCAGCATTCGTCTAACTTATCTGGATTGTAAGTATTGCTTATAAACAGTAATTGTTAGAATGACTCCATTACCTCAGAGATCTAATTAGTAGATCCTTCTGATTTTTCACATGAATTATCTTATGTTCATATCCAACTCAAACAGGAGCAACAGTAACTATTATTTTCCCTTGGAGTGATGGACAACGAGAATAGCAAGTCTGACCTTTGCTATTATTTGATTGGACATAGGTATGGTTGTTTTGATTAAATGGCTACCAAACTTTCATAACAGATCAAGGCAAGTTGCAGAAGAGACAGAACAACTTTTCATTCTCATTATGCAATGCTGTTTCCTTTTTCCTTCATCCAGAATGTCCTGAAGTTCACGGAGCAGGAACACCCTGACTATTACCTACTTCTGGTGTGTGTTCAGCGCCTTCGAGTATTTATCTCACACTACACCTTGCTGTTTCAATGCAATGAGGATTTGCTTATTCAGAAACGGAAAAAGCTCAAGAAGTAAGGTTCTGATGGTGCAGTCTAGAGGGTTGATCAAAGGTTTCTGAAAACAGGGAAACAGTCAATGTGGGTATCTGTCACAAGTAACCACATAATGTGTTAAGCAGCTGACATGCAGTAGCAGGAGGTAAGAGAGGAAGAAAGGGAAGAGAGGTGGCCATTGGCTACAGGAGGGAGGCACCTACTACCTAGTGAAAATTACTTTAGAAAAATAAGTACTTTCACTCTAATGCCTATACAGCCTCCCTCTTAGTTCCTATTGCTAACTACTTCAAAAACAGTTGTTTCCCTAAACTTGCTAGGCTTAAAAATGCAGTCTAAAGGCCCGAATGTGGTTTATTTCATTAAGTCAACAAATATTTATTGAGTATCTATTGTGTATCAGGCACTGTTCTATGCACTGAATATACTGTAATAAACAATACAAAAATCATTACCACATGGAGTTTAGTATCTAAGGCCAGTTAATAAGTTAGTGATAAGTGCTATGGATAAAAATAAAACAAATAAAGGAGAGGGTGGTGGCTGAACAGATTTCATGCTAAGAACAAACAGGAAGGGCTGATTAGGGAGAATCTGGGCTTCAGAGAGAACAGAAGCAACCAATAGCAGAGCTAATGACCTGGATTTCCTTCAACCTCATCTCATCCCAATGAAAACCGAATCATTTCTGTGGGTGCTTCAGACTAGAAAAAGGGGCTATCTCCCAACCCAGGGCTCCACTAATGGAGGACATCGCCCCATACCACCTCTTTGCCCCCAAATTCAATTCAGCCAGTTAATCAACATTTTTACTCCTGCCCAGTATCCAGCTTACACCCTATTATGTAAGGAACCTGGTTTGTAGAGAGTCCTGGAGAGAGAGAGAGAGAGAGAGAGAGAGAGAGAACAAATGTCACAGCTGAGCTTCATCTGAGAAACGTTGTCTGTCTTTCTTAGCATAACCTGTGTGTTCGAAGAGCCAATTTCCCACTGTATGGTCTGACAGTTACTTCCATTCTGTTAGGTCATCCATGGCAAAGCTGTACAAAGGGCTGGCTTCCCAGTGTGCAAATGCTGGGCAAGATGCTTCTCCCACTTCAGGGTCTGAGGCTGTTCGTGACAGTGGAATCCACTCAGAAGAGATGCTGCAACCCTACCCTTCTGCTCCAAGTTCTGGCCCTGCTGTCACGTAAGCACCTGTTGCTATGGAAAGGTTAATGCCCTTGGGTCCCAGGCAATCTGTGTGGACAAGCAGTCCAACCTGAATTAGGAGTATGACCAACAGGATTCATCCCTCCCTCTTACCACATAAGACCTTTATGTGGCAGGCAAGCAGCAAGGGCCAATGTTTGGATTCCAGAGGAAGACACTGATGTTAAGAGGCAGGTCTAGAGGCTGGCGATTACTTCCAAGAACTTACCAAACATAACCACCCTCCACCTTCAGCATGAATCTCTTTGGTTTTGAACAATAATAGAGTGGAAGAGAGTACCATAAGAAAACAGGAAAGCCTTTTACAACCCCTCAGAAGGGCTCAAAAAGATATAGTGGAGCGACAGGGAATCCCAGTCAGTGGTCAGTGGAAGTCTGGGCTCTGAGGATAAGAAACAGGTCTGAGGTAATCCAGAGAGAATGTTGTTTAGCCCTTTCCAATTCTCCTTGAAGCTTCCTCAGAAAGGAACTTCATAAGCTCTGTCCTTCACTAACGACAGCTTCTCTGGAAGTTGTTCTGGGCAGTAGATGGATTTGACAGCCTTTTAAAGTCTCTGCACACAACCTTCTAGCACACTAAGCTGAATTCTCACTCAGCAAACTTCTTGATGACCTTTAGGGTAAGGACTAGACCCTTTAGATATCTGGAATTCACTTTACCTCTAAAGAATAAGGATAGTCAGCTTGGCTACTTTTGAAACCAGGACTTCCAGAAGGATAAGGGAAACCCAAATTCAAACCAAATCCCCACTTTACCAAATATAGACAATTCTCTCTTAAGAAAACTTACGAGAGTCGTACAAAAAGCTACTTTTCTTTCCTATAATCACACTGAAGCAAGAGGTAGGCCATTGAGATTACTTGCTTTTAATCACTGCAGTTTTTAGAATGCCTTGGAAGGCACATGTTGGAATTACAATCATTGGAAGGAGCAACTGATCAATAATGTAAAATAAGTTGTTTCCTCTTTCTGCCCTCATCTCTTAAAATTGAGAACATTTATCAGTGAGAGATGGAAGTGGAAATGTGAAGACAGGAGGGAGCAAATCCATAATCATTTTAAAACCTATGAGACATTAACCTTTCTATAAGTAGAGCCAAGAATGATTCTCTTCCTATAGAGAAAATTCTAAAAGTCCTGTAGGCAGGGAACTCCACACAGAAAAAATACCTTTCCTGGGTGGAGAGTGGGAGAGATAGACAGGAAATAGATATTTACTCTGTGGATCACTTTAGCTCTTAAGATGATAAAACTATCTTCTTTGAAGTGCAAGAAATAAAGCCCCAAACTGAAATCTCCAGAGATTATACCCAGACTGAACGGGGTGGCTACCATTGCAATCTGTGTTGGAAAAATAGCTAGAAAAAAACCAAAAACAATCTTAAGTTAAAAGCGAATTTGAGTCAGATCAATATTCCATTTTACTATTTCTTTTCACCTCTGTAAGTTTAAGACCTAATTTTCATTTTAAGATCACCAGAGAAAGATATTCAGTATTAGCATTTACATCTGTATTCTTTATGCATTTTGTGTGGTAGAACTAAACATGAATAAATAAACTAGTAGATTAACCATTTTGGGTCAGTATATACCAGTCCGCTCATATCTGTCTGGCAATTAAATTCCAGAATTGGCAAATTATATTCAATCCAATGAGTATGCTAATATCCTATAAATTATTAGTTGTCCATGATTAAACGACAAAAAAAATCCTCCACGAAACTGGGCATATTTAGAGTGACAGCCTTTTCATTTTGGTAATGTTTTTGTGGGTGAAGTTTGAGACAACTTATATAGCATGCTTTATAGCCACAGGAACTTTTTAGTTTTTTATTATGAAAATTTCAACTATACATTGGAGTTTACAGTGAACCCATATGCCATCATCCAGATTCAACAGTTAACAAGATCGTACCACATTTACTTCATCTAGGAATTTAATTGTTCTTAAGTGCTAAGATCCATGTGTCGAAAAGAGTTGTTTCCATTATTTTGTATGACTCTGCTAGTGCAAGAAAGGGAGAGAAGCGAGACAAGAGGTACCTTGGGGCCCTGACACTTGATGGGGCGGGTCAGAGCGTGGATGTGGGGAGTGATGACCATCCTTGGCCCACCAGCCATCTCTACACAGTGCCTCCTTGCTCAGACGGATACTGCGGGCTTCCACTTTACAGACGGCCATTTTCATTCTCCCACTTGGGGGACCAGGGTTCGTGGGAACTCCTTAATCAGAGAGGCCTGTGGAGCTTGGTAGGTAACACATGTAGGTGCCTGGGAGGGGCAGAGGGACGAGGAACTGGCAGTTTTGCGGCTCAGCAGTATCGGGCACGAAGTGTGTTGCTCCTGGCCTTGCGCTGCTGGGTGAGAGGCCCGCACTAAAAACTGTAAGCACACCTCTTTTGTGTTCTGTTTCTCCTTTAAAGACATTTGATGCCCCCAATGAAGAAAAGCCAACAACAGCAAAGCTTGATGGAGAGCATGCAGCCCGGAAAGCCCAGTGAATGGGAGATGGAGGGCAGAAAGCACGAGAGGCCCGACAGCCTCCTGACACCGGCGCAGTACTGTGCGGCCGAGCAAGACGTGAAAGCGCTCTCCGGGCCCCTGCAGTCCATCCCGGAGATGGACTTCGAGCCTTCGCCGGCCGAGCCACTGGGCAACGTGGAGCGCTCCCTGCGCGCGCCGGCCGAGCTCCTGACCGAAGCCCGCGGCTTCATGCCCGCGGCCTACGAGGAGTTTGAATATGGCGGCGAGATCTTCGCGCTGCCCGCGCCCTACGACGAGGAGTCCTTCCAGGCCCCGGCCCTCTTCGAGAACTGCTCGCCCGCCTCTTCCGAGTCCAGTCTGGACATCTGCTTCCTGCGGCCTGTCAGCTTCGCCATGGAGGCAGAGCGGCCCGAGCACCCGCTGCAGCCGCTGCCCAAGAGCGCCACGTCCCCAGCGAGCAGCAGCGGCGCCTACAAGCTGGAGGCGGCGACGCAGGCGCATGGCAAGGCCAAGCCGCTGAGCCGCTCGCTCAAGGAGTTCCCACGCGCGCCGCCCCCCGAGGGCGTGGCCCCGCGCCTCTACAGCACGCGCAGCAGCAGCGGCGGCCGCGCGCCGCTCAAGGCGGAGCGCGCCGCTCAGCCGCACGGCTCGGCTGCTGCTGTGCGAGGCGCGTCCAGGACCTACTTTCCCCAACAGAGGTCCCAAAGCGAAAAGCAGACCTATTTGGAAGTAAGGAGGGTAAAGTAAAACCGAACCCAAATCCACAGCGCTGGCAGCCCCGGGCCTAGATCTCCAGGGAACAGGGTTGAGGGAAAGCGGGCTAACTCAGAGATTCTGGTTCAGAAAGTCAGGGTTTGGGCTCAGGGATCTACATTTTAAATAGAGGCCCCAGTTGATCTTGTAGCCCCAGGACCACACTTTGATCTCCATTGTTTCGTTATGAATCTGAAATCTCAGGGAATCTCTAGATCTGTTATTACAACCTCAAGTTAAGGTCTCAAAACACACATGTGTCCAAAAAAAAAAAATCCATCAACAAGCAGTCATCTATCCAATTCATGAAACTTTCAGGGCAGTTCTTGCTTTGACTCGTTTGGTTCAAAATTAAACATCTATTTTTGGTTACTTTTAAATTTCAGTCACCTGAAAGTAAATATTTTGTTTATATGGAATATAATCATATCTGCATATCTATTTTATTTAGTACATCTCTCATTTAAAAAGAAACTAGAGAGTTCACAAAAGGTAGAGTCTTATTTCTTATTTATTTTTACTTTATACTCCAAATACCATGGATTAAGAATTATAAAAACTAGATTAAAGGCATATCTGTAAGATGGAAATAAATATTAGTTGACATTTACTTCTGAACCTCTCAAAAATTACTCTCAAAAATTCCTTCCCTTATTTATATCTAAAATGGAGAGTTAGAAACATGAGTTTAAAACTAGTATTACAATCAAGGAACTTTCTTATTTTGTAGAAAGAGAAACATATCCAGAGATATGAGAGGACTACTAATGGTTTTCCAGCAAGACTATTCATTCCAGAATAAGACGTTAATCTCTACACTCTTTAAACATTTGCCAACTTCTTTTATTTCCTGCTCTTTAACTCTTGTTATATCATAATCCCACTCTAGACTGTTTACCTTGATACATAGAAAATACATCTACACTCAGCAAAAAATTATCCTCTTTTCAACTACTGATTTTTTAATTAGCCTAGTTTGCTTTAGTTGGAATAGGACATCCACTCTTAGCCTTCGGGGATGGGAGAGGAAAGTGACAGTTAAAAAAAAATTGTCCCACAGTTAGGATAGGTATTAACTTTGGAAAAGAATGAAAAACACCCTTTTTTTGTGTGTTTTCAGGAGATGCATTTAGAAGACACCACCAGATTCTGTCCAAAGGAAGAAAGAGAAAGTGAACAAACATCTTTCAGCGATCAAAACCCCAGGCAAGACCAGAAAGGGGGCTTTCGCAGCTCCTTCCGCAAGCTCTTTAAAAAGAAGTGAGTAGCCCTTAGACAAGACAGCATTGTAACTCATTTCCCTTTGAGCTAAGTCTTGAGGTTTTAACAGTAATAAGTGTCAAGTAGCCTGGTTTCACACAACTGCTTCAAGCTCAGTTCCTGCACCCAGTAGCCACGATTCCTGCCAGGTGAAGATGTGTCTCTCTGTAATCTCCTAGAGTAACAGCAAATCTGCTATCTTTTTGCCCTACTTCCTTGTTCCCAAAGTCAAGTGTCCTGAGAGGAGTGAGCAGAGGAGGTCCCCTGGGAAATGAGCTGGTGACAGTCAAATTCCTTTTAGACTGGGAGGAGTGGGATCCACTGTTGGGATTGGGGAAAATGGGTGCTCCATCAGAATCTCTCCACATGTGGGAGGTTTTCTAAGGCATCTCAGCACTTCTGCCTTCAGTTATCCTTATCCTGGATGTTAATATATGTTTATTGGGATTTCTGCTAGTGTCTTCCCTAGCAGAAATGATTGAATGGATTGGCTTGGGCTGTAGTTTAAAAATCACTGCAATGGAGTTTCCATACTCCATAGGAGGCAAAAACAAGACATTTCCCTGCTGTGGTCCTTCTAAGATCCTAAGCCCTTGTATGAAATCATGCACCAGGCATTTTGGCCAGCTCTTACCAGCACTGTCTTACAAACTGGGAGACAGTGGCCTAACTCCAGCATGAAATGCAAGGAACAGAGAGCTGAGCATTAGCGTTTGACCCCAGAGGGATTCTCCAGTCTAGCCACTGCCTGCCTGAGAGACTGCTCTCTCCATCTCCACTGGTCCTCAGGCCTACTTCCTTCTTTCTGAGAGAGAATTTCCCTCCTACTTAGTTTTGCTTGGTAGAGGAGATTCTTGCAGTCAGTCTTCATATTTTAGTGGATGGAAAAATTAAACAAACACACTGTTGCTGCCTTCGGAGAGTTGCTGATAAGTGAGGAAGCACTGGTAAACCACTTCCTCCTTGAGGGCAGAGGCTCCTGGCTGATTTAGATAACGATCTTGATGGAAGAATTGGGGACAGTCTTTGAGGGAGGACTTTTTTTGGATGGTTTGTCTAATTCTTCTCACATTGGGAGGGTGGTACTGAGATTAGTCGGTCTCTGATTGTTGGACGGGGAAAGAGGAAGGAACAGCAACATTACTACAATCAGACATAACCCTATTCTATGAAGTCCCTTTCAATTTTGCTAAGGTAGTGTAGCCCCATGCATGCATGACTATTGCTAGATCCCCTTTATTTAGACTGAGGAGGTAAGAATTTTATCCCTCTCTCTAGGATCGCACACTTAGATCTTTCCTGGCCCAGTGCCTATCTCTGTCAAGTTTGGCAGGGGTGGAGAGACCTTGAAGCAGACAACTTTCTAGTCTGACCTTGGGACTTAGGTTCCTAAAATCTTTCTAAGGACTCCAAATTCCTAAGGGCACTGCTTGAGCCTTTTTTTTTTTTAAACCACAGTATTCCCCCCAAAACAGCCACTTTTGGCCCACTGCTGTTTATAATGACTGGGTACTGTCTGTTGGAGAGCAATGAGCCATGGATCCACCATTGGTTTCTTTACAAATTCCCACTTTTCAGAGAGAAGTAAGAGAATGCTCTGCCAGTTACCGGAGGCAGAGGGAGTAGACTTGTCCTCTCTGTATCCAGGGGACAGAACTAGGAGTAATGGGTAAGAGGAAGAACTTTCTAAAAAAGCAGCTGCTGGAAACTGGATATTTGGCTGCCTCATGAGGGAGTGAGTTCTGTTTAGTAGAAGCTGCATGACCCTAGCAGGAATGCTATGATGGGGACTCCACACTGGGTGAGAGATGGCCCCAGATAATTATTTGAGTCCTTTCTAGTGCTGAGATTTGCTTTATCTGTGGTTTGATTTTGTTGTAGATCAATCTGAGTAATCACAGCTTCCTAACATCTGAAACAAGAAATTAATGTGGCTTCGGGACCTATAATTTTAAAGACTTACCGTGTGGAAGATCAGATTTTATCATTCTATAGCCCCGCACAGCCCTTGGTACAATGCTGAGGACATGCTGTGTGGACTCTCCCGATTCATGTTGGTTACTTGCTTCCAGTCCTCTTGCAGCTTTTTGGGATTCTTCTTAGAGGGCCAAATGGATCCCCTTAGTCCTCTTGTCCTTTCTCAGAGCTCAGTCCCTCCTGTATCAATCATGTAATTGAAAACGTGAAGTGTTATGTGGACGGCCACACAGAGGGCTGCTCCCTCTGCAGGCTTTTCTGGCCGTTTGCACCTGGTGTAGGACTGTGAGCATGATCAACTGATGCTGCTTATCGCTTTGCGTCCAGGGTACCACGCGGGGCACTTTGGGGCCTTGGCATAGGATCATGAAGCAGCTTGAGTAACTTTTGCTGCGAATTTTCCTCCAAAAACCATGGAAAGTTTTCTCTTTTATGCTAAGGTAGAGAGAATGGGCAGGGAGGCCCCAGCATAGCACACACAAGTCAGCGGCTCTTACCTCAGAACACACTTTCTTCTCATTAGTTAGGCATTCTTTCTTACATGCACATACTTTGTGAGACATAGTCCCAGCTGTTATGTAGGGGCTGTTACAGAGGACTATGAAGTCAGACTTGTGGACAGGTACAGGGAGGAACCAGAAAGATGTTCAGCTCATTTTCCTTCCATGTTGTTGGGAGCTCAGACTGGCAGCAAGCCCTGTGACTTTAAAAGCGGTTAATCCTGGGTCCTGGGACCATGCCCGAACCTGGCCTCAGAGGTCCAAAATGGACCCTGTGTCACATCTGGGGCTCACTGCCTGCCTACCCCACAGCCCTCTGGAGGCTCATTACTGTCTACACTGACACACTTTTTGTATCCATAGGGGCTTGTTTGGCTGGCGGCCCCACACACCCAGAATGCTGCTTCGGGATGAAGCTAGGCATGGAGCCAGATGCAGCAGAAAACCTGAGAAAGGGTTCTCTTCCCTCTGAGGCTGGGAGGGCCGAATGCTCATACCCACAAGGAGTCAAAAGAGAGAGAGTCAAGTTGACATCATTAAAAAAAAAAAAAGAAAAAAAATCCTGAAAAAATGCCTTAGATATTTGGGGAAAAGGACGATGCTCTGATGGTTTCTATCTCAGGCACATTTGTCCTGGCTAGATACCCGGTCAAGTGTCTCTGAAAACTGCCCAGAATTGATCAGAATAAAGACTACATATCTTAAAGTTTGAAAATGTTAAGTGACTTTAACATTTTTAAATGAGGATTCCTAGAAGCCAGAAACAGATGTAATGTGATGCTGGACTGAATCCTTATCCCCCTGCCTTTGAGCAGGACAGAAGGCGAATTGCATTCTAGAAGGATCTATATGGAGGCTGTCAAAGACTTAAAAGCAGACTATCCTAAAATCCGAGGCAAACGCTACTTCATCTTTATATATAAATCTTACTCTTAGCTTAATAAGTATTCTTGGTTGGGAGTGCGACATAGGGGAAGAGGATTATGTAAGACAGTTTAGGGGTAGGGAATGTAAATGCTCCCTTTTTATCCTCAAATTTGGGGGGAGTGGAAGATAAGGCATATGGCTTCCGAATGATGAATTCTGCTTCCTTACCCATTCTCTTCCTCTTCAGCACTTTGTAATTTACCTGCTGCGGAGTGTCTCCTTCCCTCCACCAGTCACATCAAAATGCCTCTATTTTCTTCATCACACACAGAGAGAGCACTTTGACAGGGCCCATATCATTGAATGTCAGTGAATCCTCTTCTTTTGGTGTCTTATCAGCTGTTTTTCCATATGCCCAGCCTTGGCTGTGGAACAGACCATGTAATTAAAAGTAGGCCTACTAAAGAATCAATTGATGATTTTATCCTCACCTTCTTCTTTACGTCTGAAAGCCTATCTAGAGTCCTTCCCCCATTCTTATTCACTTTGGGCTCCTCTCTCGTTTCCCATTTCATTTCCAAATACAACTTTAAAATTGAAGGAGATGGTTGAAGGGATAACATTTTAGATTACTCAGTCCTAATTACAAATGTTTCTCAATAGGTCATTTGAAATCAATCACTAAGTTAAGGGGCTTTGGTGTACTAGGTTCTGTCTAGCACAAAAGAAGTAAATGAAATAGTTCTAGCCCCTTAGGAGCTTATAGTTCAAATATAAGGGTAACCTAGCTGCAAGGTAGAACATAGTCAGCTCCCAACAGATATATATAGCAAATGAATGCTCCTTGGTCACCCTGTAGTTGACTAGGGCCAACTGATTTGGCCAACAGGATGACTGTTCCCCTGTTCCCTTACTTCTCCAGGCACATGTCTCCTAACGCATTCAAGGTAGACAGTCTTTCCAATCAGAAAACAAGCCCTTCTTAGGTCAGATGGTTCTGTGGCACTGGATTCCACTCCTTCTCCCTTCCCCAGCTCCAAACAAACTTTCAAGGCTTATTTGTAGCAAAACTATACTTGTGTGACCTACCCAACTTGTTTTTTGTCAATCAATTGGAAGGAAAGTTAGTAACAGGTCTGTTCTCTTTCCATCAAACACTTGGATGAGTGTGTGTCAGAATGTACTGGCAGTGCTCTACCCTTAACCAGCAAGTGTTTGCCTGCCTGTCCCTTTAGGGTCTGCTCAGAGCTGCCCTGCAGTTAGCCACAATGGCCTCGGGAGCTCAAAAGCCATTTCTATAGAGAAAGGGAGTGAATAACAGCAAATAATCTGGCCCTTTTTCCTAGATTCTGTAGGTGATTTCCTAGTAATTTAGGCATACATCAAAGCCTAACAGCCACACCTTTGGAAGAGTCCCAGTGTGGAAGTGGCCATATACTATGTAAGCATTATAAAGAGGTCAGTTAAAATGATCTTTTAAAGGATGAAAAGGAGCTTTTAGTCATGGCTATCATGGATGCTGGATTTTGAAAAGGATTAGCAAGTTAGCCATTAATTAATAGTTCATATCAAACACAAAAATTCATACACCTGGAGACATATAGAAGGTGGTTTATGAGAAGAGCAGGTAAAAAAGAAAAAACTAAGCTGAGTTTGTGGATTTTGAAAACTAGACAGGGCGATTTTGGCATTTGTTTCAGAAATGGGAACGCAACTGGTGAAGATTTCTGTGGTCCTTGGGGCTGGTGGTGACATCAAAGCTTTCCCATTTCCAGGTAAACACTATAAACAGTTGCATGTTGGAACCATCAAAGTGTAACATGTTGGGTTTTGGAGTGATCAGATGTAGCTAAGAGGGGAAATGTGAGGTAAAGATGTTAAGTTTTGACTAATGACTTTCTGATGAGAAACTGCCATGTGGGGGAACAATTCAGAAGGAACACCAGTCAGATTCAAATCTTGCTTCCTACTTCCCACCCTCAAAACTATAGGCATTTCTAGTCTTCTGGATAACAGACCATATGGGGAAAGAATGAAATGGTCAAAAATATATCTTCCTAACATTTTGGACACAACTGCACTAATCATGGATGATTTGAATGGGAGGTAGATGGGAATTCTGAGAGTTGAGGGAAGGCCTGGAGTTTTAGGGTGGGATGTGGAGGCTGTTTCAAGGGAGAGTTCCCTGGGGGCTTCTGCAAAAAAGGAAGAGGACTTTCACCCCACCCAGATATCATCTTACCTGCTGAGTACCCAGATGTACTGGGTTTGAGAGATAGATATTCTTCTGTGCACTGGGATGTAGTTAGAAAGGTGCTTCTTGTGGACCAGAGGTAGGAAGCATGCTGGGCAGCTATGGCTTCATCTGTGGTACCAAATATCAGGCTGAAAAGTAAAGAAGTCTAGTCAGTCATCAGATTTCCAGACATTAGGATTTTAGTCGTTTCGTGGATCCAGCTTCTTTCCCTGAATAATGTAAAGGGATGTTTGAATTCCGCCCAATTAACTCAGTAAATGATAGAGTCATAATAACAATGAGGACCCAGAGCATACCAATGATAGTGAAAGAACGTGTCCTTCTCCTGTGGATAGTGGAAGGATGCCCGACTCTGCCTTCGCATATGGAGAACTTGTTCAGTTGTATAGGAGCTTTGGACAAAGAGAACATGTCTAACACCACTTTCATACATCCTGCATGAGGTCTTTTGATACTGGTTCTTAGTCACTGGGTTAGTTTTACCCATTCTAGATCAGAGTTTAAGCTAGCCAAAGGGCCCTAGCCTAGTGTATCAGAGGTTATTTCCAGAAAGCCTCCTCCCTCCAGGGACTTCTGACATGAACAAACTGGAGAAGGTGCAGAGCTGGAATGGATTACCCAACTGGCTTAACCAAGATAAAGGAAGAATGCACCCTGGACTGGGGACTCAATTGGACTGATCTGAGTTGTTGACTATTGATTGGGCTTGGTCTTCTTTGTGGTGGTTGAGATTATAGAATCTCCTCAATCTGATTACTGTACTAATTTCTGCATTCTACCAAATGTAGCATATATGTGTGGTTGGCTTCAATAAATCTTTCATTTAAAAATGAAAACAAGCAAAAGCAAGAGTTTGTAATGTAATGCCCAAATTCAGTAAAGGCCCTTGATAACTTTGGTTGAGAACAATGAATTCCATCCATTTTAATTTGAGGGCTTTGGTAATTTGTGGAGTAGTTACTTACTTGGTTGAATCAAAAATAGGATTTCTTGAATTTTCTGAGCTTTCATTCCCCTTTCGCAGTGTTATTACACAATATCTTACACTGACATACACAGTTGTTCCAATTATCCCCATAAAGCATTAGAAATATATTCTTTTTATGTTCGCTGCAAATCTTAGATACACAGGTCCTGAGCCATGAAAGTCAGGAGAAGTAAAATTTATTCCAGATCTAGGAGGTAACTGTTTTACAAATGCAAAACAATTTGGATAGATAAAATATTTGAAAACAATTAAAACCAAATCAACCTGTACTTTATCTGTGTGCTGAGATTTTAGGTCCAGTGGATCAGAATACAGGGAAAAAACTAATGAGAACCCCTCAATGGATCCTTCACCCACCAAACAAGATTTCTTCAGAAACCGACTTGCTCTTGCAAATGACCTTGACCAAGGAACAGCTGTGTAAAACATACTTAAAGTTGTATTGTCAAGTGGTAAGATGAGGATAAAAAGCTTGTATATATCTGTGTAGGAAAATCTATCTATCTATATATATTGATGTATAAATCCCGGAGGAAAACTAATACAAATACTTACATATGAAACTAAATTAACATACAAACAAGACATTGAAGAGATGAAGATTAGTCGATGGTTGAGAGTTGGCTTTTTGAACCTCAACACCTGGGAAAAGGGAAACGAAGACTTCTCACAGCATAACAGAAAAACACAATAAATTTGGAGGAAAATAAACGTTTATAAGAACATAAATTTCCACCTTGCAGTCATTCTCCCAGTATAATATTGAGCACGTTCATATTTAACGTGGATATGAATTTTATGCTTCCTAGGCATTTAGCTTAGAATTCATCCCAGTGTTCTTAGACTAATATACACTACATTAGGGGCCAGTCTGTCTTGCCATCTGTCTTCCAGAAACTCCAAGGTAATACCTAGCATCCCTTAAGACAAAGGATCTATTAACAGAATTGTATTTTACATGTTGCAAATCAGAGTTATGGAGATTTTATGCTTAAACCATGATGTAGAAGGTTCAAAGCTTAAAGACACATTGATCTCCAAACAGGAAGAGAACCTTAAGAGTAGTATTTATCTTGTTCTATAGTTATGAAAATCAGTACAGGGAACAGTGATTTCTCTAGAAATTGGGAGGCCAAAGAAATATTTTTCCTTGTGTGGGTTGTGCTGCAGATGGGAACAGTCCACAGTCTATGTTTTATCGCATACTCAGGATTCAGAGATCCACTAGTGATCTTGAGTGTTACATACACTCATGACCAGATGCACTGGGGACAAAAAGCACTGATTTAGCCACATCCTCTTAGTAAAATATTTTCTTTAGTCTGGAAAGAAGGTGGCAAGAGCATTAATGCTTTAATGGTTCACACACAGTGGTTGCTACAAACACCAGGCCGGAATGAAAACTTAGGGATGGAAGTAGCTTTTCCTGTTTTCCAGAAGTAAGTTGTAAAGAAACAAAATTCTTACAGCTCTGACAGAAGAATCATTGCAATGAGTCTTGCCTGGCTATGGGGTAATAAAATGTGCTCTGTTTCTACATGGATACGTCTAAGATGGTCTACGTCCTTGACATGCCCCAAATATCAGAATCATGACAGAAAAAAAATTAGGAGTAAAGAATTTGTCTCTATTCCCAGGCAGTTATTTATAATAAATTAGGGGCATTTGGTTACTGTTCACTCAAAATCTTGGTACCCAAACTGATTTCTTCAGAGACTGTTCCTCTAGTAATGCACTGTTTGAAAAAATAGGGGAAGTTTCATTTCTAAGTGTTACAAGTTTTCTTCTACTTGTCTGATGACTACTTAGGAACTCATTCATTAGCACTTTGAACAATAGTTGGTCTGAACATTTATAGGATAGCTGCCACGATTTTGAAGTCTCCAGTGTTTAAGTTTAAGCCAAGCTTTTCATTTCCCTGAAATTAATGAACTCTTTTCAAATTAGATTTCTCTCTATTATCCGGCCATAGAAGTTTTCGTGGCAGTGCTTGATGGAGACCTATATATTTTAAGGGAAGAAATAGAAAGTGATGTGTGACTCTAGATGTAAGTTTTAAACATTATAAGAACATAAGGAAGTGATTTAGGCAATGCTGAAAATATTGTTTTGGGACATTTTCAGACATTCAAACTAGTCAAGAGTTTTGTACATAAACCAAATAACTTGTTTTCCAAAATTTATTGTTGTTTTTGAAGATCTTAGTGCATACTCTTTGATAAGTCATCTAAACTTGTTTCTAATCTATAGAGATTTTTATTCCTTCTTGCCTCATTACCTTCAGAAATAGTAGCAGTAAATGCTGTTAGTTCTCAGCAGGAAACCTGAATGTGTTGTGTTTCTCATGTATATAAACCTATTCATCTAATGATAGTGGGATCTACTGTAAAGGACTGTGGCTGGATACCATCTGTCTTTCTATTAAATGGGTTGTTTCCACTTAGCACTAGATAGTATTCCCTCTCCTCATTATCACATTTTCCTTTTCAACTGGGGCAAACCCTTCAGCATGCAAACATTTCTCCCTTTTTTTTAAGCAAAAAAAAATCTTCTCTTGACTGTTCTAGCTATGTCTCAGTTCCCTGTTTGCTTTTATAGTAAAACTTGCAAGAGAAAACTGCTCCAGTTCCTCACCTCCCATTTTTTATTAAACTCGTAGGCCCACACCACTCCCCTGAACTTGCTCATCAAGGTCATGAGTGACTTTCACCTTGTTAAACGAGTGGTCCATTCTCAGTCATCTGACTCTCCCTATGAAATAGTATTTGACACGCTGACCACTCCTACTTCTGAAATAATGTCTTTACTAGACCTCAGGGACAAAATATACTCCTGGTTTTCATCTTTCTTCACTGGCAATTCTTTCTTGGTTTATTTGCTGGTTCCTCCTTTCTTCTCTCTCTCTTAATGTTAGGGTGCCCCAGGGTTCTCTTTGCTTAGATCTCTTTTTATCCCCCCAGTTTGTTGGCTTTAAAATATGATCTTTGTGAAAGTGACTCCAAATTTTATATCTTCAGTCCAGAACTCTCTCCTAAACTCCAGACTTACATGTCCAACTGCCTCCTCGGCATCTCTCAGATAATAAGGTATTTATTGAATTTAACCCATCCAAGCTTGCTTCAACCCTATCTTCCCCATCCGAATGGTAACTTTGTCCTTCCAAGCCCCAAAACCTTGCAGTCATTCTTGACAATTCTATCAGCAAATTGGCTGTCTTCCAAATATATCAAGACTCCGACCTCTTCTCACCACTTCCGCTGCTGTCACACTGGCCAAACTGCCTTCTGTTGGGCTACCCTCCTTATTCCCACTCCTAACTCTTAATTATTCTCAACACGGCAGCCAGAGTGGTCCTGTTAATATGTAGGTCAGACCGTGTCATTCCTCTGCTCAAACCCTCTAAGGGCTCTATTTCTTTCAAACAGAAGCCAAAGTCACTACAAATGATCTGGACCCCATTAAACTCTGATGGCATCTCCTGTTCTACCCACATTCATTCCTCTCCAGACATGAGTAGCCTTGCTATTCCTCAGATATACTAAATATGTTCTGCCTCTGGGCTTTTGGATTGGCTTTTCCTGGTGGCTTAGCATATTCTTTCCCCTGATTCTTCCATGTCTCATTCCTTCTCCTCCTTCAAGTCTAACTTCGTCACCTTCTCCATGAGGCTGACTCTGACTATCCCATTTAAATGTCACCTCCCCTGTCCCCTCCATTCTTACCACCTTGTCCTTGTTCATAGAGTACAATATTCTAATGTGTCCTATACTTATTCATTCTTCTTATCTATTGTCTACAACTCCTCACTACATTATTAAGCCCAGGATGATACGGATTTTTGGCTGTTTTGCTTATTGCTATATTCCAAAATCAGAACTGTCCCTGGAACAATAAATACTTGTTGAAAGTTAAATAGTCAGATGGGCCTTTATGAAATACTTATAATTAAGGTCACTCAAAACCAATTTAAGGGACAACAAACCTCAAAGGAAGCTGTAAATCAAAATACGGAGACTTCAGGATGAAACATCAACCTCTTAAAGAAATCTAATAGCAAGCAAACTTTGAAGACATATCCCTCATAACTTTAGTAGTTTATTAAGCAACTAGTCTGTAAGAGCCACTGACTGGGCTTTACACATATTATAGCAGGTCCTCAAATAACGTTTTGTTCAATGTTGTTTCATTATAACATTGATGAGATGTTGTAGGAAATTAACACTTGTTTATATCAACTAACCTGTGGTAAAATCAGTTTCATTATATGTCATTTTGCTTAGTTGCACAACCTATCAACAACATTTAGTGAGGACTTACTGTACCTGTAAACCTCACGATAGTCTCAAATAGATCTGTCAACCTTACGTATCGATGAGCAACAGACTCATTATTTAAATAACTTCTCCAAAGTCACACATCTAGTAATAGAACCAGAATGTGAACGCAGATATGTGTGATTTCAAAACACCTGCTTGTACTCTTGTACCACAATGATTCTTCCTTTTCTTGATGAGTCATGAAGGTAGAGAAACTAGCGTCTTAAAATGGGCTGTAGTTTTTTTCTTGCCTCCAATGAGACTCAAAAGTCCTAAAATGTTAGAATGGGCATAAGCTGCTTTTTTGGAATCATACTCTGTCAAAGCCCTCCTTGTCTCTGGAAGCCATGTGCATCTATCTGCAGAGACAGGCTTAGCTGTGGGCTATACCCTAGAGACTTAAGCACCCCCAATCTGTAATGAGCTAATATGATTAAAATAAGCAGAAAAGCAAACCAACTGGCTAAAATTCAAAGGAAGTGACGTGTCAAGAGCAAATTCAAAATCAGGTTTGACTAATATCAATATTAATGTTATTTTCATATAGCTGTTATTAAATTGCTAACCTAGAATATACTAAAAAAATACATACGTGGACTTCACAATAGCCTACAAATGGAATTTGTACAAACTGATGATTTTGTGTCATTAAATCAGGGGTAAAAAACCACTAGTACATTTTAGCTATTCCTGAAAGCAGTCCTCCAAATACCATGAATCAAATTAGGCAGTGGTCTCAATCACTAACTGTTAAGTCATCTCACTGCTGCCGGCCTCACTTGCTTCAATTTTTAAGTAGGTTTTGGATCTCTAAGGATTCATCAATTTTTACATTCTATAGTTCACCATGAATAACCTCTCATTTGCATAATTCTTTACCGTCTGCAAACTGTACCTTTTCATGCCAAGCCTAGAAAGACTTGCTAAATGTCAGGCTGCCATGTTCCAGCAGATCTCAGCAAAACTTGCATGCGAAGGAACCGTGATACCATAAAACTTTTTATGGAATACAAATGCCTCGGTCCTCTGAAACTTCATCCAGGTGACACCTGGTCACTAAAGGACTAATCTTCATCCCAAGGGTCTCCCACTCACTATAATGATACAGAAGGAAATACTGAACTTCTTTTATGATATTGTGATATAGAAATAAGCACCTCTAAAGCAAGACCATGATAAAGAGAAAACTATTTCTATATTGAAAATACGAGCTAAAATGAAAATCACTAATGACAAAATATTGCCCTCTAAAATCAATACATGCAAAAATAATACACTTGTGGGCTATGTAAGGCATTTTTCTTTATTATTTTTCAGTTTATCTTAGTAATGCCAGAAAAATAACAGCCATTATTTTCACTTAAAATGCAAACCAAATACTGCTGCACATAAGAGTACAAAGATTACCTACAAACATAGTTAGGTACAAAGGCCATATTAGATGTATAGACCACACTTTGTTTTTACATCAAAGTAAGACTTACAGAGCAAATTTTTTTGACAATTATTTTAGCAAATACTGTGCTACTAAACAAAGGCAAATACACATATATATACACGAACGTGTTTCAACTGAAGTTATACATGTCACTTTGACAAAGGCTTCTTCTCTGATGAGTTTCACCAGATATTTGCACCCCAAAGTCCCCTGCCCTGATCCCACCCCCAAATGCTGACTTGATCTGAAGAAAAAAATTAGAGATGTTCTTAATTAAAGGCACATTTGGCAGCTACTGAAAGTGGCATGCATCTGGCACAGGTGCACTTTCACTAAATCCACACATTACTTCTATCTGTTATGCATCTTATTTCTTTGAGTGGTAGTTCAGTGTGATCCACCTTTAGCTAACTTGTTTTATAATTTTGCAGCAATTGGCTACTTAATGCACTATTTTCGTTAAAGGCAAAAGGGAAATTTACTCACAGTTGACAGAAAATGCACTTTACGGTGTCAAAAATGGAAAATAAGGCATGAAATTTACAAAACAAGTTACAAGTGCTTTTGTTGTTTAGATTTATCATATAGACTTCATGCTTCTTAACTAGAGTTCAAAATATTTTATTGGCTCATGTATAAGGGATTATGAAGTGATTTTCAAAGTTAGTAATGAGATGTTTCAAAAGAAAATTGAAATAAACTAAGTCATCACTTTCCCTTATAATTTTACTGCATAATTCTTTCAGCCAAACTGATATTAACCTTGTGATGTTTATTTTACTGGTAAAGATTAATGTGCAACACAACAGGACCTGCACTTATATAACAGTCAAACAATAAAGGTTAAAAAAATAAGTGAACCTACCCATAGCAGCAGAACACCAAGAAATAAATGGTTAAGTCTGTTTCTTTCTAAATCTGGAGGGGAAAAAAAAAAAGTTTTTCTCAATATGTACAATACTAATAAATTGGGACACCCCTCCCTCCATATGCATTATTTATTTTGCTGAGCCACTTAAAACTGAATTTAAGCTGTCATTAAAAGACAAGTGATGAAATACATGACTAAAGTAAGCTAAACGAGAATTAAGACAAGAGCATGATCCTAGATACCAACTAATTTTTGGTTTATGCAATTTTTGATTTATGAAAAAAACCCATTAAAGAATTTAAAACCATAATATAGTTTCCAACTGAAATAGTACTTTTTTACTAGACTGCTGTTGATTGTAGTATAATTTATGTGGCATGCTCTTTGCTAAAATCAACTCCCATAAAACATTCTTGAGTTGTTAGAGCACAGTAACCTACGAAACACATAATTTGATACCCAACAGTCTTTAATTAAGCCAACTTTTAATATTTGCATATTTCCTCATTATTTGTACTCTTAAAATACATTGGAAGACTGGAAAGAGTAAATAACCTGTCTTTCAGTAAGTTTAGAAACATGCTTATCTGTTCCTGTTTTTAAACATGCTTGGATGTGAAAAGTCTTCCTTTCTTTATCAGCCCACCTAAGTAATATTTTACTGGAAATATTTTCATTGTGTGATCCAAAGATAATGAAACATCTATGAACATTTCCATTTCTAAGAGAAATGTTCCGTTATTTTGGAATCCAGTTCAGAAAAAGTCATGCTGCATTGACTATCTTGTAATGTCCCAGATTCAAAAGCAGAATTTTGTGGTGATGCATTTATCTTCTCAGCCACTTCTCGTCCCTGATTTAAGTATGCTCTAGTTATTACAAAGAATAAATTGTCAGCTAGTTAATGTTCCACATGTGAAGGCAAGGATACAGTTTTCTCACCTCCATTTAAGGACATCCAATTGGAATTTTTTTAATTAGTTACCACTTCAGCAAATATTTTTACCCAGATGTCACACTGCAACATAAAAATATCCTCTATCCACAATGCATACAAAGCTGATGCACAGTGAGGTGGTCTCCTAGAACCACCGGGGTTGAATGGTTCCCTTTGCAGAGAAGTATGATTAGAACTCCAAACTTGATATTTTCCTCTTTATATGATCGGGCAGGTTGAAACCGTTATTGAAGGCGAACACACTGGCCAGAAAGATATTGAGTGGGCTCCAATGTGACTTTTCTGTTTCTCATTTGGAGTAGGAATGGTATAATTAAAAAAAGCGATCAGTAAGACATATAAAAGGAAATCCTAGGGACAATGAGGCTGGTCAATAAAAAGCCATGGGAGATTCTGGAATGTGTATTATGATTAATTGTAGCAGCACTAGTAAGTCGGCTTAAATACTTATTGAATTAATGGTTTTATGGACACTTTGCATACAAGAGGGGATTTGAAATTAATTTTTTGGGACACTTAAAAAGCAGACATTTTACAAAAAGAAAAATGGCTACCATAAGAAGAATGGTACAGTTATTAAACAGATATTCAACTCTAACAAATAAGGATATGCTATGATGGATTGCTCAATGACGGTGCAATCAACATTCTGGTCTTAGAGGACTGTATACTGTACTATTGTGATGTACATTTAATGTTCTAATAAATGTCACAGGAAATTAAAGTATTAGGTTTCCACCATGATACAGCACTTGTAAAAATGTCTCTAATGGCATGGTTAACAGAGCTGCTGAAATGTTGCTTCATTATTCAGAGGACACATGCACATACTGATGAAATGATGACTCTCTAAGGATGGAATACTGCACATCTCACAGACATTATAGTGGAGCTTAAATAAACTTTTTCTCTTCAACAAGCTGCATGCATTTCAGTTACAGTATTTGTTAGACTCAGAAGATCAGTACATAGGCTTAATGAATAATCCATATTATGATATTAATGATGTAGGCAGATGTTCTACTATGAATAGTTCTGATAGAGCAAAGACCTCAAGCAAGGTAGAATGTTTAATATAAACTTTAACAAGCTGTACATATGTTGCCTAGGAAATTAAAAAACGTACAAAGTTCTCCTTAAAAGATACCCATCCTATTCTAACCAAATATTTTTCTACATGCCAAACTGCAACTTTAGATCATTAAGATGAATACATACATCCAGAACTAGAAACCAAGGCGTACCACAATACGTGCTTTTATGCTTAGTGTTGTGTGTGTGTGTGTGTGTGTGTTTCAACTGAAAGAAATAAGAATCAACCATTTTCGCCATATAATAATTTAATATATGCCAGCCAAACAAAGTATTTGTATCTTTATTCAATTAAATTAAAACAGACCTGCCAAGTTTATTATATAACATTCACTATATACACATGATTTAGGCAATGCAAGGTAATTCTAGATATGCTGATTACTCAGCGATTAGTAAAACATGAATGGTGTCAGTGATGCCCAGCAAGTACTAAGTGCTCCTCGTCACAGTGGGTGACCGCATTTCCACAGCATGGTTAGAGAGACAGCGACAAGCCAGGACATGGATTACCAGTAAACTTTTGTGGGGGGAGGGAGAAATGACAATCGCATAGATTAACAGTCTCCTAAATGTAAATCATATACTTGACAGTTAGTTTTAAAAAAGTTCTTCTGTCATGTTAATGACACAAAAATTCTCATTTGAAGGCAACACCACCACGTTTTGTTTGTATAAGGACGGTGGGTAGGGGAATGCTCTTAAAATTGATATAATTATTCCTAAAAAAAAAAAAAAAAAAAAAGTACCTCTTTGGTGAAGCCTCGGTACCCATTCATTTCATTCAATTCACTGTAATAATCTGTAAACAGGACTGTAGTACAGTGCTGGGCCTTGATTCCAACAAGGTCAGGTACACAGCCTTTCCTCACAGTCCTTTGAATGATTTTTAAGAAAATATTCTAAAGTCGGACGAGTGAAAGCAAAGGAAAACAAAGGAGGATATGAAGATCCCTGTTTAAGATTTCTTTTTAAAAAGTGCATAATATTTTGAATTACAAAAATGGTCATCATGTGGGCCTACTAGACACTAGACTGTATTCCATCCCTTTAATGACAAAGATCACTTCACAAAAACAGGACTCTGGCCCACTGGCTGGAAAAAATCCCTTTAATTGAGTTTCAGGTGCAATCAGCTGTCCAATTCCTCTGGATTAGTCTTTCCATATTCTAAACGAATACCATTTTCATTTTATAATTATGTCTAGGTTAAAATTCATTGTCTTTACTGCATCTTGAAGTAGAGTCGTTAGTGTTTGGAGTTCTCATTTTACCTCCTCAGTGCTGGCACATTCAGTGCATCCATTGCCAGCAATGGATTTGGGGATAGGAAAACATACACCCTGGTACAGAGGACTCAGGAAGAATGGGCATTCTCCAACAGTGGTGGTCCATCTCTGTGCATGGATGGGTGTGTGTGCTCCCTTTTGTAAGTTTTGGGAGGGAGTTTAGGGATATGCTGAGAAGTGCTTTGTCGTGGAGGAACAGGTGGCCCAGCAATGGAATGAAGGTCCACTTCTTGTGTCAATGGCGGTGACGGCAGATGCCTTCTGGTGCCATGAGGAGAAGGTGTCTGAGGAGGAGGTGGGGTAAAGGGGGAAGGGCTGTTTGGGAAGAAGGCATTGCCGTGATCACTCTTTTTGCCCAAAGGGGGTGGTTGGAGATGTAGTGGTGAGCTTGAGAAAACATCAGGTGTCCTCACAGGTTCTCGTGGTGGTAACAAGGGAGGGCTTTCAGGAGCATCTGATATAGAGGTCCGGTCTGATATTGAGTATCGTGGTGAATAAGCTTTTGATGTGGGTTGCCTAGGAGGAATTGCTGGGGGGCTGTCCAAATGCTTAGACATAATCTAAGACAAATGAAACAAATAAAACACATTTATTAATAATTTAATTAATGTAGTACCATGAATATATTAAGAATTAAGTTGGGGTTTTCAAACATGCTATTGGAAGAACCCTAGGTATGGATCTGGGAGCTTTGCCATATGTTTTAAATGGGAAGTTATGCCAATTCATTAAAAAAAATTTTTTTCTCAATGTTAAATTTTTACTGTAATTACTTTTCTCAAAATTTTGTTGTTTGCTACTGCTTACCTATCACTCAATCTAAGACCATTTCTGATTTAACGTAAGTTACCTGTTAATTTTACAATAAACGTACTATATTAACCTTTCATGATGTTCTGCAAAGAGTGCCTTGACTGGTCCAGGTGCTCTGCCCTCTGGACACTTTGAGAACCACTGAATCAAGTTAACAATTGGTAAAGAAAGAAGTTTAAATAGGTGGAAAACATAGCTATTTTCAGCCTTTAAGGTCTCTTCTAACCCAGAATTTTCATGAAAATCCCATTTAAAAGCATGTCAGATTCACTATTAAGGGCTCAGACAGGTAATGTTTAGCATATGCTAAGATACAGTTTCACTTAAAATGTACTTTCATATAAAGCTTCAGACTTCTTCTCTCTGCGTGTATATGTTTTTGAAGAACTGCTTGAGACTATAATACTCTTACTTTATAGATAACTGTTTTCTCCTTGACAGTACCCCATGATTTAGATTTCCTTTGAAAATATACCAAAAACCCCCCACTAATTTCAGAAGAAAAGAAATAAACATTACTGCATGGTAAATCCATATTCAATCCTTGTTTAACCTCACTTAAGCCTAAATACTGAGGTGTTAACCTGATCTAGTAAAAACTAAACTAGACACAGCAATTGAGCACAATGTAACGTAAGACCCCCCAATTCCAGGTACCAGGATTTTCTACTTCACCTTAGATGGTGATGACTCCGCTGGGGCAGACTCTGGTCGTCTCCGTGGAGGGACAGGAGGGGGGACGGGCCCTTCGTCAGTGCCCTTGGTTAAACTTATAGATGATACTGAAGCAGATCCTGTAGGATGTTAAAATTTTTTAAAAAGTTCGTAGCAATTTTATTTCATCTATTAATCCTGAAAAGGCTTACTGGGAAACTGCTTATATTTATTAAAAGAAATGTACATAAGTACCAAAAGCAGTAGTACCAATATCCAATAGTATTTCCTTTATTAAAGCAAACTGCTATAAAAGCATGCATAATCTTTTTAGCAGAATTTTCAGAAAAAAAGCTGCCTAACATATTCTGTTATTTTGCTTCTTGAACAAAACAACATTCCTATTGTTAATCTATAATTGGAATTTTAAATTTGGGTCTGATTCTCGTATTTCTGGGATAGCAAATTATTAAAAACCTTTGGAATGGTAACTTTTGTTAAGCTTTTGTGATGGGCTCATTTTTTTCTTCTGAATACATACATATATATATAATAAAGTCACTGGATAATCCTTGGGATTCGTTTCTGATCTTAACCACTGTCCCCAATGTTTCTCCCCAAGGATGTCAGGGAGAGAATCTAATGTCTGCAGGAAGGGTCTCTTGTCATTTTACTTAGGTATAAGCTCTCCTTGCTGGGTAAGCAAAATCAGGTTCATCAGACTCTAATCTAAAAGTTTTTATTGTGATGGAGCTATTCAAGATGACTGAAGCAGCCCCGATAACAAAAACAGAAATTATGCTAGTATCTAACGAACCTGACTTAAGAATAAGTTGATAAAGTGGCACAAAAAAGGTGAGTAAAGCTTCTAATTGGAACCTATCTTACAGATATTTATGATGACAAAGGCATAATATAGGCATATAAATAATTACACTTTGAAAGAAATCATTTATGTAAGTTGATAGCTAGTTTATGAGCACTATAAAAATAAGATATGGAAATAATACATAAATGATCACTCAAAATCATACTTGATGGGTTCTTTTTTCCCTTAATTATTGACTGCTTTTGTTTTGTCAATTAAATGTTATAACAATATAGAACTTAAAAATAGTACTTTAAGTACTGATGTGCAAATGAGCAACAGTTTGATCACCTACCGTATTTCTTAAGAGACTATGTAAGTTAATTTAGCTTATAACTAACATTTTCTGTTGTACACATTTTGAAATCATTTATATAAAGGACAGCAAAAAACATTAACCTATTAGCTTAAAGTTGATGGAATAATTTGGAATTGGTAGCCTACTTTAAAATTAAAAGCAAATATCTACAATGGAACTTTATTTTGCTTAACAGTGATGAATATTTAGGCTGTATAATTTAAGTAGTTGCAATTATAAGACAGTTCTTCTAAAGTCAAATAACAGTTATTTGCCTACAGTCTGCATTGTCGCCAGGCTAAGTGTATTTTGTGGTTTAGACACGCATGTAGCTGCCAGCATTCCCATGTGCGCATGCATGCTCTTGCTTTTTTTTCTTTTTAAAGTTGAGCAGTAAGAAATATTTAGACCTCTACAGTTGGAAAAGAGAAATGGTTAAATGTGGAAGCCACCCATACAGTAATGTTCTTTTAAAAGAGAAAAAGCTTTTACAAAAAGCATTAAAAGTATGTAAGTTTAAGCAAATAATTTATGATCCAAAGATAGCGTAAGTGAAGGCCTCACTTCTAAGATGTTGCAAGCAAGGTACCAATGCTGTCAGACTCAAGAAGAGTTTTAGCAGGAAAGGTTACACTTGGTTTAATTTTTAAAGCCAAAGCGAGAATTATGAGTCTTAAACCAAATATACTAACTTGGGCCATGGGACAGTGTAACTTGGATAAAGACGGTATCGCTGCCTGTGAAAGGAAACAAGAAAAAGTAGATTTTTTTTCTTTCATTGATATATTCAACTCATCTGTAAAAATTTATTTTTGATAAAAATGTTATTTTTGTCATTCTAGTTTAAAGAATGGTATAACAGTCTATAGTGAAAGCTCATTACTACTTACTTTTGAGAAAAATAAAGAATTAAATTGAGTTAATATCATATTGGGAGTTTTGAATATTCCTTTTAGATTCACTAGTTGATGTCATAATAATTAAATGAAAAGCATCCATGAGAAAACTAAAATATCCCATATTAGTGGAAGACTTTTAAAAAATATATAAACCCAATTGAGCAAAGAATTCAGCTGGACATATAGAAATATGTCATGTGCTAAAGATTACTTTGAAAACACAAATTTGTTAAATAAATAGTAAATAATGTTATATAAATTAAAAAATAAAAGGGATTTCTTACTAATGTTACTATTATATACCTTTGAAAATGTTCTTGAGGCATATATTCTCATCATAAAATAACTACAGCTTTGGATATTACCAAACAAGCTTGAAAGTGATATATATATTTTCCTTTCATATTCTTGAACACCTTTTTCTTTAAAAAAAAAATCAATAAAATTTGGTGCTTAGACACATGTTATATAGGCAACTCACTGATAAACTTAGAATGTCTAATTTCAGTAATGTTAATTCTTTTAAGAAAATAATTGAAAATCATAAAAGCCAAAGCCCCAAGAGCATTGAAATAGAAAAAAAGGAGACAAGAGACTAATCTATACTGGTTTTAAGTCAATATAGTCATTTATGTTACACTGCTTCATATTACCAATAGATAATATCCAACAGACTAAAGTAATTCCTGTAATACTAGACTGAACTGATTTTTTAAAATTCAGGTTTCTCTAAGTTTTGCATAATAAGCAGTCACTGAAATAATTTGGACCTCGGTTTTGTCCAGCTTTTTTGGTCAGAACAAGGATAATTTTACATTCCAGGCTCAGCTGGCAATAATATTAATTTGATTGGTTATATAGCTACAGTGGTCTTATTTCCCAGACAGCCCCAACTTCAAATAATTTACACGATTATCTCCTTTCCATCTGTACTGATACTTATTTGGCGGGCACAGTTACTAAAGGGTAGCAACCCAGCTAATTCTAACAATCTCAGAAGATTAAAATTCACTTTTATACTTTGATATTAAATGAAGCTATTGCTCTGTCAATGATTTTCCTCACTACTTACTTATTAGGCACCTATGACATAACAGGGTTAAGGGCGTATCCAGCTCTAGTTTTTACCTACTTCTGTATTTTCTGCTTGGAAAGGAAATAAGTATGCCTCCTGGAGAGAAGCCTCGAGAACATGGTAGTACACTTAGTACAATATAGAAATAAAATCAAAACACAAAGCCCAGGACAGCTACACACTGCAGGCTTTTAGAAAGAATGATTATACCTGTGCATATACTGCACACTTGGCTTTCATCCTATTTATATACAGCACTCATCCCTATGGTAAATTTGGGACACTTTTCGAATTTGTCACTTTAAACTAATTGCTTGGTCTCACAGCTGGGAAAATGCTATTTAAAAACTCTTACAATTATACAAGCTTTAATCAAGAAATATATACTGAAAATTCTTGTCAGCTGGTACTGAACAAATTTATTGATAATGACTTAGGAGTGAAATCCAATGAGTTAAAATAGTAGTAGTTAAGTACAAATCCCAAAAAATAGATCAGTGGTTCTCAGTCTTGGCTTACACATTAGAACCCCCTGGGGAGTTTTTAAAAAATGCTGATGCCCAGGTGCCAGTGCAAGACTAATTCAAGCGTGGGCTGGGAATATAGCTAAATTTTTAAAGTTCCTCAGGGGATTATAATATACAGTCAGGTTTGAAACCATTGTTGAAGACACTCTCTAATTTATAAATGAGTCATTCTTAAAATAGGACTGAGCATTTTCCTATAGAAAACATTTATATAAATAATAGATAACATCTTTAATTCACAAAAACCTGCTAATGCAAATGTATTTGAGATTAGAAACTAATCACCGACAACAATCTTCTATGAAGAAAAATCCTTGCATTCCAGCTTGAAATACTTGGAATACCTCTTCTGTTGTCAAAGCGTCCCTTAAGGGGTGGAGCTAACGCTCATCTGTAGCACAGTCCCGGTCAGACCTTCGGCTCCCTTTTATGACTAGGCAGCCTTCAAACAGGAAGGTCCTAAGAGCATTTCATCCTCCTGTCTTCCTTGCTATAGCAGCTGGTGGTCTTTCCCCTTTCCCAGCCACCATCATTATCACCTGAGAGGTGGACCTGGCCAGAGCAAGGTGTGGAGCAGGACTCTGAATGTGAGCATGTGGGTAGCCGCACTAACTAGGGGGCCAGTTTTCTTCTCTCTCTGTCTTGACTACACAGCTTTACATGACCATTCTTGCCCATTCTGTGGTTATCTTTGTGTAACTTCTACAGCATTATGTCTTCACCATTCATTGAGCATTTGCTAAGCATTTACACATCTCTGGTAAAGCTTGCAATCTTACTGAGAGATGAAAAAATGATTGTAGTATAAAATCACAGCATTTAACAATAGTTGAACACTTAACTATGATTTTCTTTTTACTATGATTGTTTTTCATCTCTCAGTAAGACTGTATGCTTCACCAGAGAAGATGTGTAGTGCTTGGCAAGGAGTGAAATATACAAGATACTGGCTGAATATATTAATTACTGGTTTTAAAGTAAATTCTTTTGGGATAAAAACTTTAAGAAGCAAAAAAGTACTATTATAACTAATCAAAATTCTAGTCAAACTTTGCCTTTTGAAAAACGTAAGCAGTGGAACGTTCTGCTGCTTCGTATTGAGTGGAATATGTTCAGATGACATAAGAGTGTAGGCATAGTAGCTCTTAGCTGCCAGAACCTAGGGAAACAAGGAATTAGGGATTCACTCTGGGGGCAACACAGTGGTTGGCAAGTAGGACGCTCTGGTGACCTCTCCTCCCTGCTCTTCCCCCGCCCCCACCCCCCCACAAGCAGCTCTGTTAAGCAGAAGTGGGGTCAATAGCAGATGAGGACCTTTAATACACATAGGCCACTGGTAAGTTTTAAGTAAGGGACTAACTAATAAGCACTCAGGTAGTTTTATATTATGCTGGTTCATGTGATTTCAAAACCAGTTATTTTCAATTTTTATTAAGAGCAAAGGGAATAGTAATAGGGGTTTTCTTTATTGCAAAGAAAGAGAAATTGAGAAAACCCTCAAGGTTAAGATTACAAAGCCTAAGTCCTAGAACAGTGGTTTCTCCTAGGTCAGTGCTCCTCAACCTCTTCCCCCATAATGTCATGGTGTCTCTGAGTTCTGGATTCTATTCTGTCAGATACTATAGCAAAATTTGATCTATACATTGAGCTAAGACAGCCAAAACGGGAGAGCACGAGGAAGTGGTTGTGAGAGGGTTAAAGGTGATTAGATTCTAGTTACGATTTAATAATGAACAAGTGAAAAAAAGGTAGCGTGTTCTCAGTAGAGCTTTAAAGCTCTGTATGAAATTGATTAGGAAATTAATAAAAGAAGAGTAATCTACATATAAAAGGCAGCCTCTTCAAAAGGCTAGAGCTGAGTTAAACAGTTTGGTAGCCACTAGCTACATGTGGTTAGTGATCACTTGAATATGGCTAGTCCAAATTGAGAAGTGCTGTGAGTGTAAAATGCACACTGGATTTTGAAGATTTAGAACCAAAAGAGAACATAAAATATCTCATTAATAAATTTTCATATTGATTTCATGTTGAAATGACAATATTTTACAGATACTGGGTTAAATAAAATAAATTTCACCTCTTTTTTTTAATGTGACTATAGAACATTCAAAGTATACATGTGGCTCACATTAAATTTTACTGGATAATACTGATATAAAAACAAGAAAGAAATGAGCAATCGTATGCAGACTATGAGATTTGAAAGGCTGGGCTTGAAAGCATAGGCAGTGTATTAGCAGGCACTATATACCTTCTGCTGGATGGTGTAGACTGACAAAGATTAAGTAAGAGTTTGAATCTGATAAACTGCGATATTAGAAACTACAGAGTTCGGTGGGAAGGAAATGATGTACTGAGTAGTATTCAAATATAATAATTTTGGAGGCAGCATTTAAAGCACTGGACTGATATTCAGATTTTAGGCGTTTGTTACCTCTGGATATGCAGAATGCATTTTAAATTCACCAGTTGAAAACAAATGCTCAAATGAAGTTTAAACTACCAATTTCATCACAGGCCTATCAAAAAAGTATGATAAATTTAAAGAGGGCTGTTCCAACAATATTTTAATAAATTTTAAGGTGCTGGAGTTTAGAATTTGTTTTATATTTTTATAATAATGTCTTTGGAAATGGTATTTGTCTACAAATTTACAACAAATAAAAAATATTCTTTTTTTAGGTCTAGCACATATAATATTAACAATTACTTTAAAGCACTTAAAATTTTAGCACCTACTTGAATGAAAAGGGCTCGAATGATCAGAATCAAATACGCTGCAAACATCGGTGGTACTAGAAGCACCAGAAGCAGGAGGAGGTGTTAACGGTGTTCTTGGAGAATTTGGTGCAGATGCTGTACTTTCTGTTTCACTTTCAGGGATCCTACTATAACTGATTTTCCTTGGCTCCTGTTGCAGAGGTGTGGGATGTCTCATGGTACCTGGTCTTGGGTTTGATGGACGAACTCCAGGAGATTTTAGAGGATAGCTATATTTTTTTGGCTGTAGACACATCAAAGGAACACAATACTTACAACACCATAACAGAAAGGAAGGTTTTTCTACATATATGCCTTATGAAATTCAACTAATATTTAGGAAAACCATAAACCACTAATAAAGAAGTTACATAATGATTCGAATTAGCGTCTTCAGGTTAAAGCATTAACAATTCCATTTCCATAACCCTTGGCTATCTAAATTACTAGGGAATGAATTTCTTTAAATAATTGAGTCTTAGTCTTATAAATACCAGAGTATTCATTATTTTAATATTTTTGGATAGAAATCTTTCTAAGATATGTTGTATATTTCTCTGGCTTTTTAAACAGACTATGTTGAACTAATTTAACCATACTGGAAAAGCCAGGATCATTATGAATTATGATACCTTACTACCCTGTTTCCCCAAAAATAAGACCTAGCCAGACAATCAGCTCTAATGCGTCTTTTGGAGCAAAAATTAATATAAGACCTGGTATTATATTAATTATATTATATTATATTATATTACCAAGTCTTATATAATAGTAAAATAAGACTGGGTCTTACATTAATTTTTGCTCCAAAAGATGCAGTAGAGCTGATTGTCTGGCTAGGTCTTATTTTCGGGGAAACACGGTATGCTATAATACAGTGATGCCATCAAGATCATTTGAGCTATTTACAAATGCATTAAATTGCCTGAGTTTTCATCTGTACGTTTATGTTAGTTTTATGGAATTTTCTTACAGAATGATCATTTCTCAGTGATATTAGCATGCCTCATTGGAACAGATTATTGCCAATTTGCTGTTTTTAATCCACCTTTTAAAAAACTGTTTTAGGCCTTGAGAAATATTCTTGTGAGGTAATGGCATAGGCTTTAATTCCAAGACATTTATGAGATTTATCTTGGTTACTTAAAAGCCATGCCATTTATGTGTCTTCTTGACTGTCTTGTGAATAAAAGAGATTATATTCAGTTCAGTGAGGTGGTGATACTGTACATAAATTTGGCCAAGCACTGACAAGTAATAAAAAAAAATGTAAACTTTATTTCCCCCAAAATGTATCTTAGCCAAACCTGTTATTTTTATGGCTAATGATTCATGGTTAAAAGTTCTTACAAGTCATTACTTTGAAAGAAATCCTAAGTACATATATTATAAGTGAACTAGTAAAAATTAATCAAATTTCCTCTCCTTAAAATAAATCTTGAATAATTTTTTGTTTAAAAATAAAAACTTTCGTATTTTCCTAATTTCTTCATCTATATCAAGATTTATTCAGGTTAATATTATTGCTCATTTATGTGGAACCAAGTGGGATATTCCTGAGCATACTTATTAAGCGCTTATTCAGTACTTTCATCCATCACATGGGTACTTCATCCCTGAATGCCTTTACAGAAAACTAATCTGTACAACACATGTGGTAGTGATGGCACCACCAGATGTAGATGACAACTGCAGAAAATACATAAATGAAAAAAATATATAAATATACAAATGCTTACAAATCTTGGGAGAGGCTTAGGGTTTCGTGGTTCTATTTCTAGGGATTTGTTGAAAAGATAATCTGTAAATTCTTTTTCCATGCTATTTCCCATTGGATTCAAGTTTTCAAAGAACCTCTAAAATAAATGCAAAGAAACAAACAATTATTAATATTAAATATTTTAAATTCAGTTTGAAATTCATGAAAATAATTTAACATTTAACATAAGAAAATTTGAATTATTTAAGTTTTATTTCCCTTTTCCTCTTCCACAAAATAAACCTGCCTTTTATCAGGCAGTTTATAAATCAGAAATATGTATACTCAAATAATTCAACTTACTTTGATATCTGATTCTACTCGTAAACAATAAGGCTGATTTTGGTACTGCTGGATCTCTCCTGTTATTTCTGCTACTTTCCTCCTTTTACTAAAGTTTATGAGCTCTTTTCCGTGCCTTTTTAGGACCTCAGGGTTGCCTTCTTCTGTTTTCAAGATATTAGTTAGATAAATTCCTAGAAGATATAATTAAATTATTTCAAGGATAAAGATGGGAAAAGCTAGTTTATTTTTTCTTTCTCAGTAATTGTAGGTATTTTACACTGTACCATCTCAATCACCATGACCAAAGAATCACGGCACAGATTTCCATTTCATGAAAAACAACAAGCTAAATAAAGATTATCAAGAAAAAGACTTTTGTAAGTATCAAATTCTGTGACAAACTGAAGTTTTATAAATACCCAAGAAAAAGAGACCAAGTTTAACAAAGTTACTAGATTTTTCAGGAGGAATAATCAGTTTTTCCTTACCCGCCAAACCACGTTATTTGATGTAAGTCATGGTTTTGTAAAAGGAACTTTAAAAACAACCTGTCATTAATAAACACATATTTTTGGCAAAAGGGGAAAATGTTAAATTCAGAGGATCATACTTTCTGCTTACTCAGCTCTTGAGGCCCCACAAGAGCTTCTTAGGATTTGGCGTTCAGAGGTAGTACTGTTTGGACAGGCTCACTCATGGCAATGTGGAAGGATCTGCAAGCCTGTCACACACAGGCTGCGTATAATGTGTGTATACTTCTAGAATTAGTGGCAACCTGGTAAGGAGCACCTGTTTCCACATCACTGCAGGCTGTACACTGGATGAAGGGAATGAACAACATAACAAGCACTTTAGTTCTTTACACAGCCCTCTGATGCCAGGAGCACTTTAGTTCCTTTCTGTTCTAGCACGAAGGTTCTGGAGTCAACTCTGCTGCTTTCTACTTGCGTAATCTTGTGAAAGTCACTTAGCCATTCTGTGCCTTGGCTGTCTAATTTGTAAAATGAGGATAGCAGCGTTGTTGTGAGAAATGAGTAAACTTATATGTAGGTTTAGAATAGGGCCTGACAAAAAGTAAGTGCTTAATGAGCTATGATTGTGATTGTTGATGCTGTTGTAGCTATTCTTGCCCTATTCTCTATGCTTCTGACTTTCCCCCTACAGTGCTGACTGTGATGCTTTGGGGGAAAAAGGAGAGTGTCTGAACATCTGAGTTCATTCACTCAGTACACATATACTGAGTCTCCACTGCATGCCAAGCACTACATTAGGTACTGCAGAGATTAATAGAAAGACGGACAAGACACACAGTCCATGACCACAGGGAGTTCAGAGCTTTGAATGTTGGCTATTATAGTACAATCTGGTAAGTGCTAGATTAGTACTAACACAGAAGATGCTATGAGAGCACAAAGGAGGTGTGCCTAACTCTGCCTGACCTGGTGGGAATAAAAAAGCATCACAGATGAAGTGATGCTTAAAGTAAGTCTCAAAAAATGAGTAGAAATTTAGTAAGTAGAAGAAGATGGAAGGGCATTCTAAGCAAAGTAGCAGTGTGTACAAAGACACTGGTTTGTGAGGAAGCTTGGAAGGCACATGCAGACAAAGTGTGTTACTTGGTATGGCTAGAGCACAGGGGCTTGGTGTGTGGTGGAGGAGGAGTGGCAGGGTGTGAGGATAGACATAAGCAAGGCATCAGTAGTGCTAATCCCTGCTCCATCACTGCAGGTTGTGCACTGGAAGGGGCAGAGAATGAACAAAAGAACAGGCACTTTAGTTCTAATCATGTATTAGTGGTTCTAACTGCTTTTGTGTTACAGACATACTTTTAAATACTGGAATTTTTGGCCACATTCTTGCAGAGAGTGACTCAAAATCAATAGTGAATAAGTTAGCAATTATGAAACATGACAGACATCAGTGCCTGTTTGATTCTATAAAGTATCCAGTTATTAAGTGTATTAGTTAGATTATTTCTCAGTACCTAGGCCACTCTTGATTATATGAGTAGACCTGTAAGACAAATTTCCATGTGTTCTAGTAAGCACAGGCTCTTTTATTTTCCATGGCTGTCTGTTGGCTCTTTTACTTGCAGCCAGTTATATTCTCCTCCACACTGTTGCATGATCCACTTAACTCAATGTTCAGTCTGACAAATAAGTCCGTAACAGTACACAATATTTAATGCAGCCAAAATAAACTTTTCATATTGGTCACAAATTGATGGCCTAACTGTGATTGTTTGTGAGTAGCAGCACCTGGAGTGGGTCATGATGAGCCTTTTTAAAAGAGCTTAACTTTAACCTAGTAGGTAATTAGGAAATTATTAGTATCTTTGCATTCTAGAAGGATTACTCTGGCTGTACTGTGAAGCCAGATGGTTTAGAACAGGGGTATCCAAACTGCGGCCCACGGCCCAACTGCGGTCCGCAATCCATTTTTAATTGGCCCGCAGCAAATTCCAAAAATATATTTAGTTTATTTAAATAAACCAGGTGAGGCAATACGTACTTTACCTCGAGTGAGTGGCCCAGCTGTTTGTGTATTTTACCGCATATGGCCCTTGGTGAAAAACGTTGAAAAAAGTTTGGACACCCCTGGTTTAGAAGAAGTTAAGCCTAGAAGCAGGAAGATCAGCTAGCGGGATCAAATAATCCTGGTGAGATGATGAGAGCCTACAGGGATAGAATGGGGTGTATAAATGAACTGATTAGCTGGTTAGGGCAGAGGGTGGGGGCAGTGGGAAGGAAGGCTCAGCTTTGTGCTTGAGTGACTGAATGGCTGATGATATGACTGACACAGGGAACATGGGGGATAAGTTATGGGATGTTGTAGGTGTTAAAAGTCTACTTGAATGAAGTTATGCAAATGCTTACACATAGCATTTTGGGAGCCCTCAGGATAAAATTTGGAAATCATTTTATGATAAATTAATGACTAGTTAAAAGGAGAACAAATGATCAATCTCTTCTATTCTGAAGTAATATACTTCTTTCATTCATTCAGAAACATTTATTGAATGCCTGTATGTGCCAGGCCCAGGGCTAACTAGGTGCTGAGAATAGAGAGGCAAATAAAACATAGTCTTACCCTCAATAAGCCCCCTTGAAAGAGCAGAAAAATAAAGTATCATATAGTAAATATAATACTGTATTGTAAAGATGTATAACTCGAAGTGTGACTAAAGTGGTATTTTACCGCAATTTACCACAATTAATTGGAGGTAGTGTCCGAACTTTGTTGATCATATACATCAGTAAAAAATGTGTAAGCATGCATCCTCAATGTTTATACACACATATATACATATAATTTTTGAATTAAAAATGTAGTACAAATATATACATATACCTGAAAATTACATACTGTTAAAGCTTAATTTTTTTCAATAGGTCATTTTACATACCCTGTGGAGACAGCTGTTCGAGGGAGTGGGAAAGCAGAGCATTATGACATAAATAATGAAGAAGGGTGAGGTTTCACCTTCTTGCCAATACCCTTCCCAACTCTTCCCGGAAAAAGTGGCTGCTCAGGATTCTAGGTTCCCATAGCACTTTATTCATACTTCGAGTTATACATCTTTACAATACAGTATTATATTTACTATATGATACTTTATTTTTCTGCTCTTTCAAGGGGGCTTATTGAGGGTAAGACTATGTTTTATTTGCCTCTCTATTCTCAGCACCTAGCTAGCCCTGGGCCTGGCACATACAGGCATTCAGTAAATGTTTCTGAATGAATGAAAGAAGTATATTACTTCAGAATAGAAGAGAAAGCATTTGGAGAACAGACCAGGATGTAAGAGACATATAGTCACTTTTAAAATGGCAGGAAAGCAAGAGTAGAGATGAGTCAAATTGACAAGAAACAGAAGGACACAAAATTAGAGCTGTGTAAAAGAGCAAAGCCAAAGCTACAGGTTTAGATGTTTGTGCGGAGAGGTGAGACATGGTTGAGAAAGGAATCTACATCTTTTTACCTTAGAAGAAATGTTAGTTTGCTCATACATATCCATTCTACCTATGAGTAGAACATTTTAGTGTCTGTAGGAAAATCGGGATATGAACCAGTGGTGTGGCATAGAATTCATTCGAAGGTGAAATTGCCTGAGTTTTATTCTGTAAATAGTGCACTGTCAGCAAAAGACCCAACTAAGAATTTCAGTAAGATGACAGAGGAAGTAAAAGTGTCAAATATTACCCCTGACCCTCCCATCGAGGGAAAACAAAACAAAACCAGTATGCCGAATTAAGGATAAGATTCTGGCAGGAGTTTCTACAAACTATCTGGAAGGAGTTTCTATAGACTATCTAGACAAGATGGAATTAAGAAACAACTCTACCTACTGGGTCAGAACCATGAAAGGCTGCCTGCCTGGCTAACTCCGAACACTGATAACCTTTAGCTTTGGAATAGCAAAAGTCTTCCTAGAGTAGCAGAAAAATGGCCAGATACAATTCAAATAAATTACTTAAAAGAGCAGAGGCTCAACAACCAGGAAGATAAGCAGAAACGGGTAGGAAAGCTGGCAGGTAGGCTGTCTGTACCTATCAAACTACCTACATATGTTTATATTATGCAGCTCACCTTAAACCACAACGAACTGTACTCTAAATCCAGGTCTGAAATGTTCTTTGTTCATATAACAACATGTTTATGAAGATTAGCAGTTAGTTCGTCTGAGAGAGTACTGTGGAGAGTTCAGCTGTGTGAATAAATACCCACCTCTCAGGGTCATGGAGCAGCAGGGGCCAAATCGTGAGTCCAGAGGCGTTAGGATAGATGCTATAAGTAGCACGACTATATGCTCAGTTAGTGCTACGTATTTTTCACTTTTTCTAAGCATCTGACATAATCCCTGATACTTAGTGGGTGCTCGAGAAATATTTGTTGACGGATTGAATGAGATGAACATCAGACCTACCCAGGTTGCTCCCCAGCTCCCTTGTATGAACTGGCACCATAGTCACCACACTTAAAAGTCAATGAATAGACTTGAATGTTTTACCAGAAAGAGAAAATTAATGAACTCAATAGTTTTATCAAGAATTTTTTTGGGGAAAAGTCCTCAGGAAAACAGAATAAATTAATAATGATAAAAATACATGACATAAAAAACAAAATCAGAGAGAATTTAAGATTTTATCTTTTGGAAGAAAAAAGCAAATTAAAACAAACAAGCACAAACAGAAATGGGAAAGATATATCACAAAGGAGAGCAGTTTTAAAAATAACATTTTTATAGATATAACTGAATGCTAGTATTTTTAAAATAATGAAATGAGACAACTGAAATTAAAATTAAGGAAGAAATAAAAACATTATTAAAGAATTATATTCTACAAAGGATTACAGATCCAGATGGTTTTTCTTTTGGAATATTTCAAAATTTAAAGGCTAGATCATTTCATGATATTCCAGAATACAATAGATGGAAAGGTACTTAACTCATGTTACAAAGTAAATCTAACCATAATAACAAAAGCTGAAAAATATAGTACACAAAGAAAAACCATACATCAATCTTAATTATGAGGATGGATGCAAAAATCCTAAATGAAATGATAATGAACAGAATTCATTTGTGTATTTAAAAGATTAATCCACCATGAATAAATAGCATTTAATGTTAGTAAGTAGGAAGGTTAAGTATTAGTAAATCTATCATTTTAGTTTGCTAAGCAAGAAAAATATTTCTCTAAGATGGCAAACTATAAAAGTAAATGTATATATATTGCTAACAAAAACACAGGAGATGACTATAAACTTTCTTAATATAAAAAACATCTAATCAAGCAAATAGAAAAATTATACCTATTTCTGCTAAAACTGAGACTAAAACAGAGCTGTTTGTTTTTATCATTACTGTTTAACATTTATTTAGGAAGATATGATCAACGTTATATGGCATAACACAGAAATAAAATCAAGGGAAGAGCATTATCATTATTGGCAGACATAATTAAATATTTAGAAAACCCAAGAAAATTAAAAATTGACTATTAAAGGGTTATAGACATAGAATGAATGCCATTCACAAGTAAAAACATCTAGAAAAAAAGCTATGTATCATAAATTATCTTTCTGAATTAATTGACTGTTTCAACTGTATTATGGGGAATTACCCTCCTCCCTTATAAAGTTCATTTGGAAAAATAAAGAGACAAAACTGGCAAAGAAAATACTGAAGAAAAATTGAAGAACCAACTTTATCGCACATGAAAATACTGTAAAGCAGAGTTTCTCAGCCTTGGCACTACTGAGCTATTGGACTGGGTAATTCTTTGTTGTGGGGGGCTGTCCTGTCCATTGCAGGTTGCTAGCAACATTCCTATCCTCTGCCCACTAGATGCCTCTAGCACCTTCCAATTAGAACAATAAAAAATGTCTCTAGACTTTGCTAAATGTTCTCTGGGGAGCAAAAACTGTCCCCATTTGAGAATCACAGATTATAAAGTGACAATCATTAAAACTGGGGCATTAGTATAAGAACTTAATGGGAAACTATTTATTAAAGTAGGAGGTACCATATATAAATGGGAATAAAGAAGAATTAATAAACCTGGGTCAACAAAAAAATAATTTGGTGGAGAAATAAATTTGAATATTTCAAATGATATCTAAAAGAGACTTCAATTTGATTAAAGAGTTAAATACAATTTTAAAAGTCAAGTCATAAAGCTAGGAGAAAATGAATGAATATTAAATTACTAGACTGGAAGAATTTTCTAAGGTTAGAACCAATAGAAATCGTAATGGGAAAGATGGACATCACAGAATTTACAAAGTATTTTAAGTTGTTAACATATGTTAAAGAATAAAAACTACAAGGCAGATTGGTAAAATATCTAGCTCAAGAAAATATTCTCAAATACAGAAAAATATGAAGCTATTCATTATAACATTATTTAGGAAAGCCAAAAAGCTGGAAACAATGTATATGTCCAATCACAGGGTAATAGTGAAATAGTCATACCAACTCTGTGGAATATTATGCAGTCATTATAAATGATAATTATGAAGACTAATAAAACAATGTATTTAGGATATGGTAAATGAAGAAAGTAAACAATAGTGTGTACATATCATACAATTATAACTATACAATGTACATAGCAAAAAGAGTAGAAGTAAATACATATAGGTTGGTTATAAAGCCTAAAAAATGTGGGGAAATATGATACGTTAGTTGAAAAAATCAGGACATAACAATATTATATGCAATATAAAGTCAAGCTACATAACATATAAATATAGATGAGAAAATGGCTAGAAGAAAATATACCACATACTAAAAAGACTAAACATCAGACATATAATAGAGATCAGAATTTTTGTAAGCATTCAGAGGAAGAATCATCAGCGCCCATATACAGGCAGAGAAAAGAAATCAGGGTGAAAGAGATATTAAAAATATGAAATATATGGAAAAGATGACAGAATAAGACTGTCATTTTAAGAATAAAACCTACAGGAGGGGAGAGGATTCAATGGGTAGATGTTCTAGACTTAAAAGGAAGAAAACGGCACTTCCTTCCTCTGGTGCAGAAGGGAAGGAAAAAGGGGTAGGTAAAATTGTGATGTGTAGAAGATGTGCGCCCAAAGGCACATGTGCAGTGATTTAAGCCATGTGAAAACGTTTACAAGAAACATGATTATAAATATGGATGAGTATGGCCATACCTCTTTTGTAGAGTGTTTGGTTTTTTAAAATTCAATAAAAAAGATTTCTATTAATATACAAACACAAGTAAGCATCATATAATATCAAATGGCTGCTCAAGAAATAAAAAGTGGAATGTATATATTGGGCTTTATCTTAAAACCTCCTAACAGAGAAAAATTCTAAGAGGATTCAGGTGATAAATATTTGTTAAATAAGTATTTTCTGCTGCTATATTACACATGTGTAAACTCAGTCATTTAAGGAAATAAGTGTCTTGTTTTATCCAGAAACACAATAAAAATTCAAGAAATGCTCACCAAAGAAAGGCACACATGGTGGATTAATAGACCTGAGTTTTGCCAAATACTTCTTATAGTGATCTTCACTTAATTCATGAGCTTCTTCTAAAATTTTCTTTTGGCGACTTGGTATTTGCTACAATAAAAAATATATTTAGGGAGCGTAAGTTTACAAAAGGAATCAAAGGTTTTGCCAAAAAATGCCAGGCTAAGAGTAAAGCCCAAACAGAACTGTATCAGTTGGATTCTAAGAAGCATACTGCCTCAAAGAGACAATCTCCATGGGCTCTAGTACAAACTTACAGGTATGTGTGTGTACATCTATCTGAAATATAGTTTATCTTGCCATTCCTCACACAATTATGTGAGCATAATTGTACATTATATTACAAATTAAGTGCTGAAAGCTTTTCTTCTTCTAACTTAGGCTAGGATCTGTAAATATATTTTAATGAGAATGCCAAATTTAAAAAGAACAATCATTCAAAATTTTGATAATTCCATCTTTTAAACTGTTACTGAATAGACAGATGAGGCACTTAAAAATTAAAGATCATAACTGTTAAAATTCTGATTCTTAGAACAGGGAATGGAAGTTCATTAAAAAAAAAAGAAGTCTATACAAACCTACCTCAAACGTGTGGTCTAGCCTGTAAACAGGTGAGGAGTTCATAGCACTGACAACCTCAAGGACACCATTGAAGTTGTTCAGCTCTTGAAAGACTTGCAGAATCTCAATTATTCGACTCACCACAGCTACTCTTTCTTCTAAGTTTTCAGTTTCTACAATACATCTGGGAATCAAAGACAAAAACTGAATTAAAAAAATTTGTAATTTTTCCAACAAAGATGTGATTTAAATAATTTAGTAAATAACATAATGTACAGAGGGGTGTGGCTATAGTGTAACCATAGAGATCATATATTCAGGATGATAGGTAAATAAGAGGCTGGAAGACAAGGCAGTACCTTCAGTAAGGCTTGCTGCTCTTCACTGTTTTCTAGACTAACACCATCAACCAGTCAATCGTTTTTTCACTGTATCTGGTGCATCCTCTCTCAGCATTAGAATCAAATGCTGAGTCTAACATCTTGTTGAATGTATGCTAGTTTTTGGGATGTGGTTTTGTTCTAGGGGAATTTATTCTAGAATTTAAGAATTCCGTATCTCCTATTCATCTAATTGCAAGATTTTAGTGATTAATGCTTAATTTCTTCGATATATAGAAATAATTAGCTACATTTCTAGGAATAGCTCTTTACATAAGCATTGTAAGATTAAAAGTCAGTGAAAGTATTTTACCACAATTAAGAATAATATTTTAAAAATTGCTTAGAAAGAAATAAAGTCAATGAAAACAAAAATGCTTTACATTTAAATACGAAGAATCCTTGGAAAGAATATATATCCTGGTAAATATCTAAAAGTAAATATACTATGCTCAAAAAAAGAAAAAAAAATTCCTCATTGGACATTTACTTTTTATTTCTAATATTTGAGAGAATTTATTTACTAATCAGTTATCAGTAAAAAAAAAGACATTTTAAACTTGGTTTTCAATAATGTAATATTAAACAGCTTATAATCTAAGAAAAAACAGAATAGATAAATGGAAAAAATAAATAATATTAAACATTGTTAAGAATGTAAAGTTGCAGATTACATTATTCTCTGATGAAGCTGATATGACACCAAGAAAAAAAAAACCATTGCAAAACTATCAAGATAAATTTGCCTTATTATCAAATTAAACATAGCATGTTTACATGTTTAAAGCATTAGCTAGATATATTCTAGCTAACTGGTTAGCTGGACATTTAAAAAGGTATAAGCATAATATGTTTATATCTTTTACTTATTTCGGTTGATATTAAGTAGGTATATAAACTGATATCACCTGTGGAGCTTTTGTAACAATTAGGTCAGTCTGGGGTGATTTATCCATAGATGACTTCAATTCTAATGCACATCCACAGCTAAAAATTACTGTGGCAAATGAACAGGAACCTCTCACATTGAAATGGCAGGAATTGGAACCCTTGTAGACTGCTGATGGTGGGAATGCAAAATAATATAGGCACTAAGGTAAACAGTACAGAGGTTCCTCAAAAAAATTAAATATAGAAATTAAATTAAATATGATTCAGCAGTTCCACTTTTGGGTATTTATCCAAAGTATTGAAATCAGGATCCCAAAGATATATTAGCACTTCCATGTTCACTGCAATGCTATTCACAATAGCCAAGATGTGGAAACAACCTAAAAGTCCATCTATGGGTGAATGTATAAAGAAAATGTGGTATATACATACAATGGAATATTATTCAGCCTTTAAAAAGAAGGGGATCCTGCAGTATGCAGCAACATGGATGAACACTGAGGACGTTATATTAAGTGAAATAAACCAGTCACAGAAGGACTGCATGATTCTAAATAAAGGAGGTGCCTAAAATAGTCAAACTCACAGAAGTGAACAATAGAATGGTGGTTGCCAGGGGCTAAGGGGAGTGGAAAATGGGGAGTGGCTAATCAACATGTATAAAATTTCAGTTATGTAAGATGAATAAATTCTAGAGATCTGCTGTACAACATTATGCCTATAAATAACAATACTGTACTGTATACTAAAAAAATCTGTTAGTAGGGTAAACCTCATGTTAAGTTTTCTTAATACAATTTCAAAAAAGGCAAAGAGCAGGACACTTCTCAGTAATCTATTAAAAAAATGGGACAGAAATGAAATGGTCTCTATGTCTTATCAGTTATGTTTTCTCTTTACAGACATAAGTTTTAATTATTATGATGGGAAAAAGTCTTCTGCATACTAAAGTATAATTATTTAAGTTAATAATGAAGAAATCAGGAAATGACACTTAGAGGGCAAACCCTAAAATTTTACTTTTTAGAGACTAAGAAGTAATAACATAAATAGAAAGAAACCCTAACTTGCAGATTACTTGGAATATTTATTTCTCTTTAGGAAATGCTTTCAGGTCTTTATACACAGTCTATCTAGTTCAGGTTCCAGTCATTCCCTTATGTCACCTGCCTCTTGTTCTGATAATTCCAGTATGATCTGTGGAAACCTCATATCACCCTTATAAAATATTAGTCAAGTAATCACATAGTTATTTACTCAGAAAAAAATATGGCCAATACACAAAACTCCAATCTCTGGCCACAACTATAAAATTTCATTGAGATTCTGAACTTCTGAGATGATAGTATAAGGAGCTCTGCTTATCCAATCCCTCAGTGAAACTGGTGAAAATTACACACACACACACACACACACACACATATGTATATAAATTCAGTAAGAGAGGCAAGAGTTTGTGGTATTTGAACTGAGACTGTCCCCTGCCAGATCCCCTGGGAGGGAGGTGGTCTATGCAGACTGCTGCAGTCAGGACCACAGGGCTCCCTGTCCACCCAGCTCGCAGCTGGAGGGCTTTCCTCCCTAGAGGAGCAAGACTTGGCATTTCTCCCTCATCTTGCCCCAAGCTGAGGGTTGCTGAGGCTAAGTCCCAGGTGAGTGCAGCTGAGAATTGGGGACTCCCTTCTTCTGCGTAACCCCGATGTGAAACAGAGGCTACCTTGAATGTAGCATACTGAAAATAATGGGAAGATAGCTCCTCCGGGGTTCCTGAGGCCGTGGTTCCATGCCAGGAGAAGCAAGTCAAGAGGACCTCAGCCTACTGAGTGCGTGTACACACACACACACACACACACACACACACACACCCATCATCACCAAGCACTCAGCTCCTAGAACAGGAATGTCACTCAGAGAGAAGCTTGTCATTGTCCCCAGCTCCGGAGTCCAGGTTCAAACAGCTCCTAATCACATCATTTGCAACAAAGTGTGGAGAAATTTAAACCTAAGGGGCTTTCAAGAACAGTGAAGGCTGTGGTGAAGAGCAATTGGGAGATTCGTAGATCTAATGAAGACACAGCCTAGACTGCTGGCTGACTAGTTTGCAGGTGAGATCCAGGGAATAAGACAGCTGAGAGGCGCCCTCCTGGAGTCAGAACAAATATGTAAACAGAGACCTCAGAAACCATTCCTTCAGAGAAGTCACAAGTTGATTGGGTTAGTTTGCCGAGCAACTTACCCTACCAGGGAATTGCTGCAAACAGTAGAGAAATCAGCTGGCAATTAGAGCAATTTAACAGGTGGGTGTGGTCAGGAAGGAGTGGAAGAAAGCCCTACCTATGCCACTGCCTTCTTAGGGTGACTGTGGCATACCCTAATCTGTACCTCCCAGAAGAGGAATATCTCAATTTCTAATATCTCAGTGTGGGGGGCAGGTGGAGGGGAACAGGCGTCACTAAAATCATCCAGCTAGTCACTAAACAAATAAACAAGCAATAACAATAACAAGTCCTGGGGGTAGGAGGGGCAGAACTCACAAGATGCTACAATATATTATCTACAATGTCAAGTGCCCAACAAAAAATTATGAGGCATGCAAAGAAACAGAAAAGTATGACCCCATTCACTGGAGAAAAATGCAAGAAACAGTAACTGCAGGTGAGACAGACCAGACGTCAGATTTAATAGAAAAATATTTCAAAGTAACCATTATGAATATGTTCATAGACCTAAAGGAGAGCATGATTTAAAAAGTAAAGGAAGATATGATGACAATGCACATCAAATAGGGAATATTACAAAAGAAATTATAAAAGGAACAAAATGGAAACTCTGGAATTGAAAAGTACAATAATTAAAATAAAAAATTTCCTAGAGGGACTCAATAGATTTGAACTGGCAGAAGAAATAGTTAACTTGAAGGTAGAGGTATTGTTCAGAAGTAAAGGCATAATAAAGACTTCCCCAGATACACAAAAAGGGAGAGAATTTGTTGCTAGCAGATGTACTGTACAAGAAATACTGAAGGAAGTTCTTCAGGCTGAAAGCAAGAGACCCCCGATGGTAATACGAATCCACACAAAGATCACAAGTAAAGGTAATTATGTGATTATGTAAGACACTATAAATGCATATTTTTTCTCATTGCTTCTCTTAACTGAGTATAATTTAAAACTACTGTATAAAATAATGTGTATGTAATGTATTGCTGGACCTATAGCAAATAGAAATGTAATATATGTATACTATATTGCCAATAACTGCACAAGGAATAGTATGGCTGTTCCTTGTGGGTGAGAGTAAGCTGTCATGGGCTAAGAAATGACAGCAAATAGTAAAGCAGTAATTATAACAACGTATTGTTAGATTTGCATAATTAATTACATGTAATGCACATTACAATAACACCAAAAGGGGGAAAGGAAATAGAGCTATAAGTGTAACATTTCTATGTCTGACTGACAAAGAAATATGACTGACAGTATAAATATGAAGCTGATTCTGATAAGATGTATAAGGTAAATTTTAAAGCAACCACTAAAAAAAGCCCTTCAAAAAACATAATGAAAAAATCATTAATGAAATTAAAATGCTACATTAGTAAGAAAACTATTCACTCAGTGCAAAAGAAAGGAGAAAAAGGAACAAAAAAATATGTGAGACAGAATTGCAAAGAAATTTATAACATACCTGATTGCTATGAAATGTAAGAACATCAGTAACACTTACTTCTCAAACCACAGCGTGAGATTAGTGGTGTGCCGGATCATTTTCAGAAGATTAGGAGAATTAATTTCTTTGTCTTCTTTTGTCCACACACTTCCAACTAATTCTGATGGCTGTACAGCTCTAAAATCATCAAGACATAATTCTACATGGTACTTTGCCCTCTAGTATATTGTTTTATTAAGCAATAAGATAAATAAAACCAAACTCCCATATAAACTTTCCTCTCACGCCAACAGAAAAGTTTATAACAAGGTATAATAAAAAATTGTAATTATACATCTTTTTCTACATGTTAAAAATACTTTTATGCATGTAACTGTATACTTTTATTATTGCCTTATAGTAGCATTGTACTTTAGGCAAGGTTGGGATTTCTTCGTAATATCTTTCCCAGCACTTAACAAATATTATTTAACAAATTAGGGTCCTGGGAAATAGATTCTAATACCGATTTTTGAGAATAGTGATCTTTGGTTCCTTTTGTCATTTATTAAAAAACAAATAGTTCGAAATTCTAAAGAGTCCTCATTTAAAACAAGAAGACATTTTTGAAAGAGTAGCTATGTCAACATAGGAAAACTAAAAAGGCTGTGCCTAGCCATAACTTAAATTCACAACTACAACAGCACTAGCTAACTTACTGAGCCCTTACTTTGTGCTAAATAAACACTGGACATATATTAACTATTTTAATCTTTACTACATCCCCAGGCGTTAAGTACTATCATTAGCTCCATTTTACTCTTGAGGAAACTGAGGGGCAGAAGGATTAATACACAAGAAGGTTAAAGTTGCCCAAGAATACCAAGCCAGCAATTGGTAAAGGCAGGATCTGAACCTAGCTTTACCAACAAGGGGTGACTGCAGACAGAGAAGCTGTAAATCCAAACAAATCAAGGGGGATCAGAGTAAAAAGGAGAGCCTTCTCTACGTCAGGCCTTATTATGAGCCACTTCATGTACTACCTTATTTATGCCTTATAACAATCCTATAAGGCAGAAACCAGCATTACATATTAAAAATTAACTCCTTTGAAGTAATTTGTCAGCTTGAATGCCAAATTACATACCGATATAGATCTGATTCAAGTAAAGTGAGTTGTCGAGCAATTTCTATTGGGTGTAAGGTGAGCAGGTCAAAAGTCTCTATATGTCCAGGTCTGCTTATGTGCCACTCAACTGTGGGAGGTGAACTCTGAAATGTAATATTATGACCTGGTCCATTGTCTCTTGCAATTTTTTTCCTTTGGATTATTTTGGTGATGGATTCAACCCATTTTTTCATTGCTTTACCTGAAATACATTACATTTTAAACAACATTTAAATACTTTTTACTCAATATTTTATTTTTTAAAATACTTTAAAATGATACAACTGATACCTGAATATATCTTTGTTACAAAAAATTCAACTGATCAAAATTTTTAAAATGCAAGCTCCCCTTTACCAGTTATTTCCCTCTTCCCTATCCCAATCTCATTCTTTATATGGGTAACCACTATTAATAATTTGGTATATGTTATTCCATATCCTTTCTAAATAAAATTAGAAAGTAATTTATTTGTAGAGATTTTTCACCTCTGTTGTTCTGAACTTCAGTTCAAAATACTATTTTATAATCCTCTGAAAAGAGATTTATCTTACACAAGTGAGATTTATAAGAACAGACTACACACATTCATTGTTAATCTAATTAACATTGCAGTTTTATAAACCCAACTCTAGCATGAGTTTTTGATGTGGCTTTCTTTTGTACTATGCATGAAAGTACTATTATTTAACCCTTTCTTTTCAGATTCTCATTTAGAATATATGGTGAAAATGGAAACAAGTTTGTCTAAGACATCCTTCGACCTATATAATCATAGAATCTTTAAAACTAGGAGGAAACTTTAAAGATCATCAAGCCTAACTCCTCATATCACTGATGAGGAAATTGCAGTACAAATAATCAAAGTAATTTTGTCCAAAGTCATATATCTGATGAGTGGCAGTGTAAGGAACAGAACCCCTGCTTCTTGCTCTGTTTATTGGGTGCCCTGCTGCCTCTCTGTTGTATGCACTATTCACCTAATTGTGGCCTGGTCAACCTCCATCAGTGCTGTTACCACGGCACAATAGTTCCTAAATTGTCCTCTGGTATACACACTTTCAGAAAGTGTAAAGACAGCATAAATTGAGACTTTTTTCATCTAATTCCAAAATAACCAAGAATTGATTTACTAACTGAAAATACACTGGGCCAACAGGGTGATTACTGAGCAATCTGTAGGTCAAAAATGTTATTTGATAAAAATTTAAACATTTTCAAATTGTTTTGCTGGCACTATTAGAAACACCTATTAACAACAATGAGCAGTAATAACATCAATTGAAAGTCACCATATAGGTACTTTATTACACATAAAACTAGGCACTTAAAAAAAACACATACCTCTTACTGTTCCAATAAATTCCTCCATTCGCTGCAAAAGAGCTGTATCTCTTTCAAAATCGTAGAAGTGGTGCTCTACCCAGTGCCGACATACATTTAATACTCTATGGCATTAACACAGAACAATAATTGAGTTATATGGGAACTCAGACAAAAATGTTTATCACAATGCATGGTATAAATGAAAACAAAGTAACTCTCACCAAATTAAATCTTATAAATGGCTTACCATTTTCAAAATTCTATGTTGATTAAGACTTATACAATAATTTCTGATGATTGTTTTTCACTCATTTTACTTATTACCTCTCCTCCTTGCTTGGGAAAGATCCTCACTTACTTCAACTCTGAAACAGAAGTTCAATAAAGACTTACTCACTTCAGTTATTTAGTTAATGCTTACCGCAGTTGTACAGGCTGTATATATTCTTTTCTAAATCTTTTTAGTTCAGCACTCAAGGGTTGATCTCCATTCTCTATAGCTATGCGATCTGCTTCTGTTGGCTCAGGCTCTGGAATTTCAAACCTAACATAAAACAGAACAAACTAATGAAAATACTAGTTATATCAAATCATACAAATAGAAAACTATAAACCTTTTCACTAGTCAGCACAATCAAGAGAGCACTGTAAAAAATTACTAAGGGCATAAACATCAGTGAAAACAAGTAAGGCTTCTATAATATAAGGATTAATGATTTTATTTTACTTTTTCTAAAAAAATTAAAACTTGCCAAAATAGGTAAAACTAACGAGAAACACAAAAGATAATACACGCAAAGTCTAAAAATAAATGTGATTATAAAGTCATGGGACTGGTGTTCATTTTTGGCTTGTGTAATTACTCTTAAATCAGCTACACAATACTCTTTAAGTGTAATGCTTGAAAAGTTGACTGCTCTTTGGGTAGATAAAACACTTTTTTTATTATATTATTTGTTCACTGACTAGCTCCCTTTTTTCAACATGTAGTATATTTGAAAAATTCTGTTTAGAACATCTAAATCATCAAAATTTCAATCTCCAAGTCTAAATTATACATTTTATATAGTTGTTTGATTCATTTATAAATTTGAAATTTCACATACTGAGTTTCCATGTTAAAAAGAATAGCTATTTTTGTATTTAAATAATCAAAACTAACAAATTATAAAATAAATGGTCACCTAAGAAAGATTTTATTTCTTATAAATGGCTCATGAACTGCAATTTAAAGCTCATCCAATATATTTCCAAGAAACATAAAAGATCTTAGTTCAATCTCTTTAAAAAAAAATAATTTAAACATTTTAAATTGACAGACCTTTCTATTATAAGACTCAGTAGTTCTTGAGGTTTACAAAAGGATCTGTATGTTGTAAGAAATGTCCGAACAAAATTGGGATCTAAGGAGAAAAAGGAAAAAATACCTTATTAAAATCTTTGATTCAGAATAATTAAAACTACTGTTTATAGTTTCATAAGACGCTAAACAGTCAATTTTAAAAGTCCCAAAATGTTTGACTACATATAATGCTTCAGACTTTACAATGAACTACTAGCTTTAGTGCTTCCTAAGTTAGTGGCAAAACCATGGATACTAAAATTTTACATCAACTTATTTTCTTGATCTCTGCACAACTCTGACTAGCTGATCTTAACTCATCATCAGCCACAGGAATGCAAAGGGAAGAACGGGAAAGGCAAAGACAGGGCATGGAAGCAAGCCCCACCTGCTACCTGGATCTCAGAGCATCACCAGCTGGGTGTCTCTCTCTCGTAAAGAGAAAGGCCAAAGCAATATGCCATTGCTTTTCCTGACACCGAGACTAGTTTACCTAGAATTGGTTATCTAGATTTCTTTCAATCATGTTAACAGAGCATACATCTAGAAATTGGATCTTATACTGTGGTAGAAGATTAAGTTAAATGGTTTCTAAATTATTTGCTAGAGGTCTTAATTAAAACTGTTAAAAGCTTACAAATACCTGTTATTAAAACTATTAAGTGTGCAAGAATAAGCTGATTTGGTTCTATTTACAACTTTCAATTCCTTTTATTCCAAGTAGTCACAATGAGAATTCCACCATAAAAGCAGAAGTCTCCAACCCCTTGCATGAGAGGACCTACTTTTCATTCACATCTCCATGAAGTAAAACAGGTGGCTGACTGAGTGTGATCACATCCCCAGGCCTGGCCTACTCCAGTCTCCCTGATAGTATTCTCCCAAGTTGTGGAGAAAGGCTGCTGTCATCAGCACAAAAGACCTGGGCTGTCATCTTCAGCATAAAGAGGGGGAGAAACTACTTCCCACAATGGAAAAAAAAAATCACTTCTATAACTCAAATTTCATCAAGGTCCACATTTAGTTGTAACAGTCATTAAAAAGGAGGAGGGAAGAGTTCATTAACTTGAGTTTTTTACCGGGAGCATCCTTTTCCGACACTGTGGACTGGTAAGCTCTAATTTAATGATAAACTCATTGAGAGTAGCAACTACCTTTATTTTTCTTAGCCTCTACACTGTGGATCCGTTATAAGAAGTGCAGTGTCTTTTATCAGCATTGGGTTTAGCAAGAATCAGAATTAATGTGTTTGGGAAATTTCTATTTACCAAAGTTAGCCTTAAAATAATTATATTAACTTTTTCCCCAAAAAAGCAAATTCATGGATTTATTATAAAATAGAAATCAATTTCCAATCTATTGGTATATGTGGTCATCAAAATAATGAATTGATTTAAATATCATACACCCTTGAATTTAAGATTATAATAATACCTTTTGAAGTTAAAGGAAAATTTAGTAACAAAAATACATTGGTTTTAAATGCTTCTCTTCTCCTTTAGCTTTGTACCTTTTGAGGCTAGAGTGGGTTACTGATAAAGTAATTTAAATACATACAACCCTTTAGTAATTTCCTCTCTGTTGGTATTTTATTGTTTGTCTTCAGTTACAGAGTTCCTCAAACGTTAAAGACTAATGTTTCATCCAGAAGAAAAGATTTTAAAACAGAAGGCTGTACAAGATTTTAAAACAGAGATTTATATCGATTTCATCACAATCCTCCCTTTCAAGAATCTTCTTCTGTTCTGCAAATCTATTTGTAAGGTGAGGCTACTGAAAACATCACATGTTTAGGAAGCAAAAGCAGTGGACACTGCAGAGATGCTGAGCTGTCCCTACAGGAGAGAGCCCAGAAGTTTAGTACAAGGTGCTCCAAATATCCCTGAGCTCTGTTCCAAATTTAAGATGATCCATCCTTTTTTAAAAAGAAAAGTTTATTTCAGTCTAAAAATCAGTATCCAGATCCATTTCTTCTCAAATGACACTTATGTCAGGCTAAAAAGTTGTGGGTTATCAAAGGTACTTTTAAGTTGAAAAACAATAAAAGTAAGTTCTAAATGAATTAAAATATGTTTTTGAAAAACTGGCTATTTTTAAAGGCATACAACTTAAAAATGGTCTTTTCATCTTAACTCCGAGCTTCTGACCATTTCAGTACTTTAGTAACTGATGACAATGCTGGGCAAGTCATGATGTGCCTCAGTGTGACATCAGTCACACGGGGATCACATCAATTCCTGATGTCTTATGTAAGGTTCTCAAAGAGCATTCTCATAATTTATTCCATACGATTTCTGTGAAGTGAATGGGTGATAGTTTTCCTTTTCTACATATGAGCGAAGTAACTAAGACTTATCTAGGGGCACACAGTTGAGTGACAGAGATGGAACCATATCTAGATGGTGTGATTCCTGATTTGGTGCATATCACGTAACCTCCTGAATTAAAGGATTCCTGAAGGTTTCCACAGCTGTGAGATCTAAATATAAAGAATGAATCCATGAATTATATAATCACTATAGAAATTTAAACAAATGATTAATTCAGAATGTAGCTATAAACTGCTAATCTTGATTAAAGGCACTAGAAAGTCACTGAAAAATTAGCAGTCTAACTGTGATTCTGTAATTCTTGTTAAGCCTTCTTCCAGATTTTAGGAAGTAGCATCTGTACCTTCCTGTACACTGTATTCAGAAGAGGAGTTTCTGAAGCTGCCGGTGAAATAAACACTCCCACAATCATCAGTTGTACTAAGTTCTAAAATGACTCAAGTTTAAGTTGTTTTTAGCTGGGTTACAAATAAGAGTGGTCTTGCCAAAAAGGAAAAAAGAAAAAAAAAAAGCAGCAGAAGCTAAAAATAAACCAAGAAAATTTGGCAAAAGTTTAAGTACTTTCAAAAAATATCTTAGAGGCTCTTCATATATTCCCAGGCTTGAATTAATTTAGACTCTATTTTTATTCTAATGCAGTGGGAAATTGCTAATGAATGAAAAACTTATATTAAGAGAGGACATAACATCTGTATTTGAAATTTTACACAATATTCCAGAAGATATTTTTATTTCTATTGATTTCCCTATTCAGCGATTGTAACATATATGATGTCACACTAACCGCTGAAGACCTTTATCTAACCAATGATATAAAGGACTAAGATAATTTGATATTTTAAAAATATCATTAATAAGGACAGGTTATATAATTTTGTAAGAAAACAAGTACCTACTTACATTTATCAAGCAATGATGAAAGCTAAGTTTTATATTGCCTCTGTTGGTTGTGGAATAGCAGTTATTTACCTACATTATAAAATGATGTTTCAGAGACAAATGAAAGGCAAATGCGTAAAAATACACAAGCCAGGATGGTTGGTTTTAAAATATAGGCACAAACGTATTTGGCGAGAAAATGAAAATCAACTATTTCGATATTCTCCTTCTCTTTCTGTTTATCACTTGCTTGTGGATGTAATTCCACAAACTTTTCTCAAACTAATCCCTAATGAATTGTAATATAAGCAATGACAAAAACTTTACCTGTGGGTTTTCTCTTCTATATGATTCTCAAATTCCTGTACTATGATTTCGACCATGCACACTAGCTTCTCATCATCCTTCTCTATACAACCTCTCTACATATACCTACCAGCTCTACCATCAGGTCCCTGGTCTAGGCCCAGCTGCTTTCAAACATGAGCTGCACTTACTATTTTCTGCTAGTTTTCTAGCTGTCTGTATTGTTCACTCTAAAACTATTCTTTGATAATATTTTATTGTACAATTCTAAATCTGAGGAACTCAGAATATACTTACATTAATGTTCAGAATATAGCATACTAGATCTGAGGTGATAAATTCAATCCTTTTTTCTTAAGTTCTTATTTTGATCGACACTTGACATTTTATTTGACAGGCTCAATGACATTTATGAAATACTTATTACACAGTTATTTATGTAAAGAATACCCCTCCCCCAACGGCCACAGTGAAACAGTTAATCAGGATGTCTGTTCACTGTTCATGTGATAATTCTCCCTTTAATACAGCCATTTGAAAAGCTACAAGAAACAATAAGCTCCTCAACAAGGATTTATAAACAATCACTCTTGAATTCCTTAAAAAAGGAAACACGCTATGCTGACGCACAAACACTTAAAAAAAAATCAGCGTTTAAAAATAGAACAGCACTGCCCTATAGATCAAAAGCTATTCAAAAAAGTTTTTAAAAGTTAAAACACCCAAACTGAGCTTATATGGGACACAAAGTCAAAAGAAATATGATGCAAATTTTTGAGGATTTTCTATATGAGGGCATAAAATAGCAGTAAATAATTTAAAGAAAAATAATCAACTGGCTTAAGTTTTTTCAATACCATTTTCCATAAAAGAGAGGTTCACCATGCATGGGAAACACCTTTTCCCCACACTTCAGTATGAAAAGCTTTTATTTCCATATAATGTCAGTTCTGAATTATTATCCCTATACTTCAAGGTTACCTCATTTCTCTAAAAGAGAACATCAAACATTTTCTTTACCCATGTTGTTTTAAGCCTCAATATGAATTTGTATTTTATTTCCTATAACTGTAACTGAAGAGAAATTCCCACTCATCTCCTCTTCTTTATGCATAGTGCTTTGTGCTTTCTTACGATAGGTAAGGAAAATTTCCTCATATCCTTGCCAGATTCAGAAAGATCTTTCTAACTAGATAATATTCCCCCTAGCATTTGGGATGAATTCCAAAGTTCTGATATAGTTAGTGAATTAGTGTATGTCCAGAAACACTGGATCTGAGAGATAAGCTATAAATTATATTCCACATATGACCCTGTCGCAATCTTTTAAGCAAGTTAAGCACTTTCTACTTGACCTAAATTTAATTTTTCTCCCAGAAAGCTTTCCTTTATAGAGCCAACAACACTAATAGACAAATGACTGAGTTTTGTTACAAACTAAAATTATCATGACCAGTACACCTAACTATATACTAAAATCTATGCATTAAAATGGCAGTTTATCTATAGTTAGAACTTATCACCTATTTCAATAAGAAAAGTACTCTGACTGTATCTTCATAGTAGACCTGTACTTGCCCAGAAATGAACAAGCCATTTATAGTACTGGCAATTCAAACCAACCAGGTAATTATCTTTATTTTTATTATTCAATAAACATAACAAAAATTATATTCCAATAAAAAAATTCACTGTGTATGAGTCAGTGTAACATGGTGGAAAGCGTATTCTATTAAGAGTCAAGATACCTAATTTCTAGTTCTCATTCTGCATTTACCTGATGATATGCTTTCTGGCAAATCACATAACCTTCAGGGGCCTTGGGTTTTTGTGTACAAAGTGAGGGACTGGTCACCTCATCTAGCACTAGAGATCTATAGCTTTATTTCATAAATTATTGTTAAAACACTTAAGGAGTCATGTTGGCTGGGGCCACAGTGAAGACTGAATTAAGTTAAACTAGCTTTTCTTCTGTTTTTTTATGACAATGTCTGGCCAACCTATAATCTTAAAAAAAAAATGTCTGTAAGTAGTGCTTATTAGTTCTTAAAATTTCTCATTGTATTATAGCCAATATCTTTTATTATACTCCTATACAATATAATAAAAATGTGCAAGTCAAATTTTAGCTTTTCTTCAATGCAAACCACAACTTGCACTATATGTTCACCAATAAAAACACCTACTAATTAACCAAACAACAACAAAAAAAGAACAGACCAATAGTCTTAAACAAACTGTAGTGTGGATTCAGAGCCCATCTGAACTGGAAGAGACCTTAAAAAAATAACTGCTTTCATGTTTTACAAGTTTATAGATGGTTTATTAAAACATTCTATATTGCCAGTAATAAGTTCAGCGATAGACCTTACAGAAGAGCCCAAACAAACTAATAATTAATACTAACTTGTGTGTAAAAACCACAACTCATGTAAGCTGCTTGTGGATTCTAATTACAACAGTAATATATTTATGACGTAAATTAAAATATTCAATTAAGCTTCAAAAGAAAAATGTCAAAAAACTTAGCCACAATACTTTGAAAACCAACACTGACATTTTATTCAAGAAATTAATGAAAGAAACTTTTAAAAAACCAACTTTTAAAACAAGTAAAACAATCTTGTCAATTTAAATTTGAATATACTTAACTTTGCCAAGTTCTATAAATCTAGATATTTAAGTGTTTCATATTAACTAGAAATACGACTATTTAAAATATTATTCTATTCAAAAGCTAAAAATCAATATAAATGAGAGCAACTACCAAAAATAACTAGTAAAACACCATGGCAAAAGTACTGTGTCCACAGACTTGGCTAGCATTGTATACATTAAGCAGAGAAGACTGCCAAGTTTATAGAAAAACTACCAGCTATGATTGTTCAAGTTTTGTTTGTTTCGAAGGGTCTTCATTCAAAATATAAATAAAAGGCACAGTTCCCCCCAAAAGAAATATTTAATTGTAGTTCTGCAGCTGCTTACTAATAATCATAAATTCTGTGAAATACAGCAAGCAGTTTAAAGAAAATTTTTATGATTAATAATCGAGTTTTACAGAAACAATTATATTACATATTTTGGAATCTGCAAGTGTTTCCAACTCAAAAACCACTGACTTGTGATAGTAACACTAGTAAGTCTTCTTCAGCACTTGCCACTTTTATTTCTCTACAGGAAAACAATAGTACAACTTCTCCCTTAGGAGTTTTACTATTAAACGTATGGATTAATTTTACTTTAAACAGAACTCAAAACAAAGGTATTTAAAATGAACGATGGACAGTTTAGAAAGTTTATGCTAAAAAATTGTGTGAATCTTCTAAGACAAAAATCAGAACGATGTGGCAGGAAAAGCAATTTGAAATTTCAGAACCTTAAAAATTCCTTATAAAGAAATCTATGCCACACACAAGATAATAATAATTCTAAAAATTTCTTAAAAGTAGCCAAGAAATAAGTATTTCGCAACCACCAATTTTGGGTAATTTAATAAAATATTTTGTAGTTGCATTCTAGATCTTAAAGAGTATACAGAAGTTGATGAAGAGCAACTAAACTAAATAGATAGGTCATATTAATTAATGAAAATCATACTTCTCAAAAACAGTTTCAGATGTAAAAAAAATGACAGAATAATCTATTTCTATTTCATGTAAAATCCTAGACAGCTTATCTAAATTTCCTGTGCCTTGATTTATTTTTTTGTTTTTGGGCCAGTAAAAATAACACCCTGATTACAGAAGTTTCCAGGTGAAAAATCAATGATAAAATTAGAATCCCAGACTTGACTTTTTTCACTATATTCATATTTCAGCTACTGCCTGCTACTACCAAATGGTATGTGCTCAGAAAACCCAAACTGCTCTTAAAATTAGCATATGGAAAACACCATTATTTTACTATAGAAAAGGCATTCAAAAGAACTACCAATTAGAGGCCAAATAAAAACTAAAAACACTGGCTTATTTGTCCCAGAGAAATGTGGACATAATGAAACAGATTATATTTATAAAGTGCTTTGATATGACTAATAAAAATACTCAAACTTAATTTTACTTTTCTGCAAGGTGACCCTGATGGATTCCATGCCATAAAAGTAGTTCTGACTGAACATTCCATAAATCGAACAGATCAACATTACTGAATGCTATTCATCTTTATGACAGTGAAATAATGGATATCTGTAAAAGTTTAATTTAACTGGTACCAGAATAGTTTTCAGAGAGAAGTAAGAACCCATGTATAGGACTTTAAAAATTTAAGATTTCCCCAGAAATATACATCTCCTAGAGATACGAATACATTTAAACAAAACATATGGAGATGGAATTTAACTTTCACATTTAACTATTTACGAATAGCATTTATAAGAATTACATTTGATTTTACATGTTTTTTGATAAAAACATTCTCTAAAAATAAGTTTGCTTTTATATTTACAAAGAGCTTTTACATACAGTATTTAATTTATTCTTTCCAACAATATTCTAAGGTAGCTGTTGTGATGTTGATTTTTGAGATGAAAAACTAAGGTTCTCAGACCTTAAGCAACTATGATAGAGTGAGGGTCTAAATCCAAATTCAATGCTCTTTTTACTATACCACACTCTACAATATTTTACAATTATCAAATTTCCTATTATGTAGAGAAGTTGAAGATTGAAGAACATTGGATTATCATTTGTTACTTTATTAGAAGAAATTAAATTACTTTAAAAATGAATCATTGTATGTGTTCCTTACCTCTCAAACACTACATCTGATTCAGTCGATAGTAATCTTCCTACGTGGTTTGGACATGTTTGTCTTTAAAAAGTGCCTTGCTAAGGTGAAACTGTTTTCTTAAATAACCTCAAGTTGTAAATAGCAAAAAATACAGAAAACTTAAATGACTTCCAGGATTGCTAAATTTAATAAGTTTTAGGAATGAAAATTAAGAAAAAGCAATGCTGTGCATATAGTATGTACTACCAGCACAGTTTTGTTGATGGATGTATATTAAAATTTTTACTGATTTTAATCTCAATAATAGAAAGAAAAAAAGAGGTAAAGGTGGTAAAAGGTTTTTAGATCCTAATGATCATGATTTATCACTACTTTTAGTTTTGTTTCTGCTACTTTCTAACTGGGTAAATTTAGCCAAGTAATTTTATTTTCTCATTTATAACTCTGGTTGTAAAATTAAAAATAGTGTATGTAAATATGATAGGAAAAAGTATAAAATTTCAAAGAAGTATAAAGTGGCAGTATTTTTGTCAAAGAAAAATGAACTCTGATAATAAAGAGGTCTTTTGTTGTTAGTTTGCTTTCTATTCTAGGTTACAATGACCAGAGCAGCAAAGAAAATCGGCTTGAAGCAGGAAAATAAAAGTGATAGGCAACTTCGTATTTCTTACCTGCATACATATGGTACGTGAGCCTCTCTATCAGTTTAATAACAGTTCCTGCTTTGATAATTGGAATTCCAGCCTTGGGCTGCATGTTTTCTTCAAATATTATATTCTCTTCAGAGTCAGGCTCTGCAAATCTATAAACATCAGCACTAGGGAGCCTCATCTGCTCCTCCTTCTCTTCCTGCAGCATGGTCACATCCAGCATCCTTTCTAGCGTGCTCCGGTACTGCAAGGATATCAGTGCTGCCATCCAATTGTTTTTCTCTTCAGCAGACTTGGCAGAAAATATAACACTATTTTCGTCTTTTAAAATTATTTCAAAAGCATGCTTGTACTCACTGGTGTCATCTTTGTCATTAATTTGTACCTTTCTCATAAAAAATTTTTCTTTAAGACGATATTCTGCATTGCTAGCACCAGGAAGTCTTGGTTGCCCATGATTTGATTTACAGCAAATCATTAAGCCATCAAAGAGAAATATGTGTCTTTCATGTTTGGCTCCTACACGTGTAAGAGTTCCTTCCATTATAAACTCATTGCAACACTGTCCAATGTCTTTTCCCTCCCAACCATCAATATTCTTTTGAATCTCATTCATTTTCTTGATTGCTAGTTGTTTCCCCTTCATTTGCTGACTATAAAACCGACATGCAGATTCACTGGGATAAAGGAAAAAACATTATTAGTACACAGATGACAGAAAACCTAGAATGCACGATAATAAACGACAGTGTAAAAGTGTATTTTAACAAGTTACATTGATAGGTTTTCACTAATTCTCCAAATATATTAGTGTTACAAAAGTGCATAATTTTGGAAACTGAAACAACACAGTAAAGACTTTTTTTTTCACTCTCTAAAAAAGAACAAGGATAAAATTCTACCCTATAAATTCAGCCACAGAATGATTATTTCTACCTTGGCTACTAAATACTTAGAATGAGAAATATTAAAAGGTAGCCCAATATAGTGAAAAAAAGTAATTTAAGAGGTTTAAAAAAATTATTTAGAAATGCTTAAGAGGACAAGACCCAAAGCTTAAAAACATGCACATATTATAATTAGGAAACTGGAAGCATTGTCATCTGAATTAATGCCTCAAGTTATATAATCCCTAAAATAAAGGACACTAGTAATTTTACTTTGACACAACAATGATGTTGACATAAATCTACCCAACACATTTTACTCTACCTCTCCTTTAGCTTACCAGTTGATTCTCAGGAGGTCTTGTCTGGGAGTATGCAAGGAAAATGCACAATATGAAAGGTTTTCAAACAATAACAAATTCTCTTGGCTTTGATGTCACTTCCTCTGAGAGACCAAGCTTGTCACTAAAAGTATTTTCTTCATTGTTTACTTGGGAGGGAACTGAGATCCCTGAATTTATACCATAATATTCAAGGTGAAAAAGAAAATTATAAAAAAGCCAAAATATTTACCTCAGTCTTCGTTTTGCAAGACTTTTAGAACATATTTTTTCCATACCACTCTGAACATTAAGCAAAGCTGTTATTGCTTGTTTCAAACATTCCTTGTCTTCTTGATCTTCACTCTTTTCTTCTAACTGCTATAAAGTAAAAATGACAAATCTGAACCAATAGAACAGTTTTGGACAAAAAATAATAAGCCTATTTTATTTAAGGATAAAGCTAACATTGATCCAACTCTTTCTACCATGATAAAATTTTTAAATGTGTCATAAAATATATTAAGAATCTTTTTCTTCTTTATGTATTACTATCCATATCAACATGCAACCAAGTTTTCCACATTCAAAAAAAAAGTAGAAGCAGTGTTAAAAGATGTCACACCCTTGTGACAGGCAGTAATGTGCAGTTTCTCAGATGCATATGACTGAAAATAATGAGGGACATAAATTATCTTTTTAACTTCATAGGACTTAGTACAGCAGTAGGCACACAGATGAGTTTTTTTGAAGTGTGCAGTTTGGTCTTAGGTTTTTGATTCCAACATTAATGCTGTAGGCAATGGGATAATAAGGAAGATAAATAAAAATACAGAGAAGGATGCAATATAGTGGGGAGAGGAACTTGAAGACACAAAAATTAGGATCAAATTTTGACTTTACCTCTGTGTGACCCTGGGACAAATTATTTGACTTCTGAGCCTCATTTTTTCCATCTGTCAAATGAGTTTTATAAAAAACCTGCCTTGCCTACTTTCTGGTGCTGTTACTAAAAATCAAAGTACTTTGTAAATGGTAACATATAAGTATACATTGTTTTCTTTGTAATCCTACTAGAGAATTAACAGTATCATGAAGAACTTTGTCAGTATTCATGTGAAGATTTTGACTAAAACTAGGAATATACATGTTAGTGAAACTCAAGCAAATTTTCTTAGGGGCAAACATACTACATATGCCAGACAGAAAGTCTGTACTTAACAAGGATTATCATCATCAATAACTACTAATTATCAATACAACAAGGTGACTGTAATTCAAGCACGCACTTAACTGAGGTATGAGTGACAATAATTTATTAAACTGCTAAACCTGTTTCTGGCAGCCAAAAAGGAAAAGTTAAGGAATAACATTTACTCAACGGCGCTTTCATGCAACATTTAAGAACACTTACTCTACCATAAAGGAAAAGACTTGAGAAATAAAACCATAAAATATTTGAAGTTATTTATAAAGGCTTACTTTTCAATGAGCTTCATTAGTCATTAGTATTTTAAGGGTTTTATGTTCTTGAGAGGTAGTCCTTAAAGATCAACAACAAATTCCTTTCTGCTTCAACTGATAAAGATCAATTATGCCTACACACGTATACTCATGACTTGTGAAAAGTAAACCTATTTCTATTCGATGCCCCACACAAAAATCTATTCATAATAATTTTCAACATAAGGTTAAAAAATACTCAAATACCTTTTACTCAGAGTATTGCTCTTTACTATGGCCAGCTAAATTAAAGAAAGTCAACGGCCAAGTGTTCCTAGAGAAAGATACTAGATTTTTATTTCACAGATATTACTGGTAGGCTGAAGGCTGGCTCTAGGTAATCTCTCAAAGGTCCTCTCATCTCTATCCTTCTAAATTATTTTCCTCTCATTTGGCAGAAATTTTTGGAGACAAAATGTTACCATAAACCTTATCAAGCTTAGGCTTCAAAGGCAGCAATCTAACACTGAAAACAATATTCAATAAGAAAGGGCAAAATTCTACATGGTGTAATAATGAAAGTACTGCTAAAGAGTGAACTATTTCATCAAGTTGTTTCAGAATTTAATCACTCAATATTCAAGTCAATATGATACATGGCAATTGTTTAGTCTTACAGAGTTGACACCAACAGATAGTAGAATATTACTAAGTCTTTCACATTCTGTCATTTGATATATTTACATTATTAATTCAGGCAAACATACCTAAAAGTCATACAAAAGACAATCCTAACACACATAAAACGAGTTATGAAAGTAACAAATCCATTTAGACATGCATTTTATTTTTCTGTTCTAAAAATGGTTCAAGTTTCTAGGTCATTTATCTATCATTTAAACTATAGCATTTCACATACAGAATATACAAGTATCTCAAAAATATTGTTAATATACTTTAAAACCACAAACCTAAAGTCTATTTCAAATCCCATAAAACTTTGTATGTCATATAATTTAAATGAAATAATTTTTAAATGTAATTTTTACCTTCATAGCATTAGTCAAGCATCTATTAATAAAATAAATTTCAATGCAACAAATGACTTTTAAGCATTCTTTCCTTCTTTTACTCAACATAGCTGATTTGGTATTGATATATTAGTATGGGTATTGGTACAAAATAATTCAGGCTAACTACCATCAAAGGGGTGGTTTATTGTTGCCACAGAAACAAAGCAGTGGCAATTAGTATGTAAATGAGACTCCACAAAGCAGCAGCATCCTGTTGTTACCAAAGTGATATTCAATACCCTGCTTTTCATGGGTGCCTATTTAATAACATTCATTGATTAATAACAACAATTTAATTTTACAAATGAAGTTCATTTAAATAGTTAAAAAATATCAAGTTCTAAGATTATATTGTTGTATATGAAATTGTATTTAAATTTATTTAGATAATCATATTTTAAAGAACAATGAAAACTCGTATGTTCTACAGAGAATATAAAATTTACATTTTCAAAAGAAAGCAGCCACCTTTACCAGTGATTACTTCTTTTTCTGGTTCTTTAGAAATAACTAGGAGGGGCAGTACTAAATATGGTACATTGCCTGTACAATGGAAACCCCGGGAATTAAATTGGATTAAATTTGAGGATCTCTGAACTGGAAATCAATATTCATAATAGTATTCAGGAGAGGAATAAAACTCAAGGTTGGTTTATACATAAAAAATAAAGTGTTGTACCTGATACATTTTATTATAAGATTTCAACTAATTCACAAACATATAATGATTTCCCTTTGTTTAAAAATAAAAACTTGAATTCATGTTTTTATTTCTAGAAATTAACTTTCTCCAACATGAGAGTAAATAAAACTAAGGACTGCCATTTATTTGATGGTGCAGGCAAACAGGACCAAACCCCAGGATTCTTGACACTCAGTTCAGTGACCTTTTCAATATACTATCCAAAGAATTGAAATGACTTTAAAATACCTAATTAGAAAAGATTCACCAAATAAAACCTACTCCATTCAAACAGCTAAATTGCAATGCATAAAGATGATAAAATGTACAATAAATATATATCATAACTGTCTAAGTTTTGGGACATAAAAATAAAGATTTATCTTTATCGTAAATATTGTATACATATAAAGAGATCATCACAAAATGTGAGAACACAAGCAAGGATTGGGATCATGTTTTATTTTGGAATGGTTACTTGCAGACTGTTTGATGAGCTACTAGACCAGATTACAATGTAGAAAATATAGTCAAGAGTAAATTTCATTTACTAGTTTCTTAACAAATGTATGGAATATTATCCAATTATTCCAGAAACTAACTAATTAAACCAACTGCTCCTGACTCTTTGCTATGTCATAACTCAATATTTCATTAACGGCTGAGTGCAAGTAAGACAATGATATGCAAATAAATTATTCTTTTATGGTAGCTGCACAACTAAAAGGTATGGGTGAAGATGATGAAATTCTTAACAAAAATGAGATTGATTTAGAGCTTGTCTGTAGACTCTAATTACTCATATTACTTTTTAAGTCAGGAAGTAAATTTCATAACCAGTTCCTTTTCCCACCAAAAATTATTTTTTGAGTTAAGTGACTTCATGTATGAAGATAATCTCTTATAATACACAAAATTTCAACTAATAAGTGATACTAATGATATTAACAGAATTTGATCTTCTTTTACTTAACCAGCCTAAAACCCCTAGACAAGTGAGCACGTGATCATTACCAAGGCTCTATAGATTACATGAAATAGTACAAATTTACAGTATAAATAATATAACTCTTCCTTAATTGTAATTTAAATAAAACAGTATCTTTATTAGCCACTGGTTGAAAACATAAAAATGAAATCATAAAATATAAATTGAGACATGACTTATAAAAGCAAAAGTCACAAGCTTTCTGAGAAAACTGACAAATTTTATTGAGATAATTAGGTGTTTTTTTTTGTATATTAATAGTAGCTGAGTGAAGGAAAAAAAACTTCAAAAAGGCAGACCTACAGGGGAAGCAGTCAAGTCCCAATAAGAATTAATTTGACAAATATTTAATTGACCATCCATTATTTATTAGCAATGGAAAGATAATAGTGAACAAGCCAAACCAGTCCCTGCAGTTAGAGCTTAGAGTGGAAAACTGAAGACGAATGACAGAGTGCTATGAGGGGGAAAATAATGGGCGCTCTGGAAATACATTAACAAGAGCTTCTGAGCTAATAAAGGAAAAGAGCATAACAGGGAAGGTTTCCAGAAGGAAATGACTAGAAGACCTGAAGGCTCAAGGATAAGAATGGATTAGCCTTGGGAAACAGAGGTACAAGAATGTACTAGGCAGAGGAAACAGCATGTGTGATTCAGAGACTTTTAGGACCAGGAGTGAGAGAAACTGGCTGACAGGTACAGCCTGGTGGATGGGAAAGATGAGGGGTAGGGAGAGGTGATGAATCAAAATGTTGGAGAAGTAAATAAGGACCAAGTCATGACTGCAAGCCTTATTAGAAACTTGGACTTTAACCTGGGGAATGGTGAACCATTGAGCGTTTTAAGCTACTGACTAACATGATCAAATTTACAATTTAGGAAGATGGCTTTGGTTCGTTATTGTCAAGAGCAGATTGTGGGGAGAAGGGGAGATGAGAAAGGCAAAAAAACGAAGGGAGATTTGTGATTAATCCAGATGAGATAATCATGGCCCTGATAGAGTATTGGAGGAAAAGAAAAGATGAATCCAAAAGAAGATTCTTTTCAAGAATGAAAAGGACTTACTGGGTGACTAAGTGGATGTGATGTGGAGAATGAGAAGAGTTGAGGACTCCCAGGTTTCTATTCTAAGCAACCAGTTAGATAGTGGATTCCCTCACTGAGAGAATGAGCATAGAAAGAATAGTTTTGCAGGGAAAGATAGCGAGTGTTGAAGAAAGTGAATTTGAGGCACTTTCAAATAAGCAAAACTGTTCAACAGACAGTTAGACAATAAATAGCCTACATTCCCCTATTTCCCTTTTTATACTCCACTTTGCATTGATTCCCTTTAACCAAATGAGACCAGCATAAATTCTTGATTTTCTTCATACTGCTAAAAATCAACCTTTGGTGTAACAGGTTTGTTACCGGATAGCAAAGGGGTCACTGCTTTTTTCTAGATCAACTTCATGAGTAAATGATGGGGTTGGGGGTGGTGGCAGGAGAAGGGTGTGATGGGGTTCAGGACACGCTACCCCTCAAAAAATTACCGGTACCTTGGCATATTGAATATTTTAAGTTGAAAGAGTTTGAAACAGCAGAAGGGAGAGGGAAGGTTACTGACCCTCCTGCTTGTTTTCTCAATCTCCTTCAGCTTAAAATATTCAATATGGCTCCTATGCAGTGTAAAACCCACATTAAGTAAATTTATATGCTCTTCTCCTGTTAATCTGTCTTTGTCAGTTTACTTTTCAGACCCAGCCAGGGAATCTAAGAGGGTGGAGAAAAAATTTTCCTTCCCTACAGGTGCTTAGAAGCTGAAATATTTAAAATAATAATAATAATAATAAATATATTAAAATAATAAATTAAAATAACTAAAACAAAAAAAACATTTTAATGTAGAACACTATGGCATGTAAATTATATCTCAATAAAGCTATGGGTTTTTTTTTTAAAGTAATAATTTAACACTCTTAGCAGATGCTAAATATCTGCTCTTCAGCTTTCTGTATACCTTCATTCTTAAAATGGGCTTTTAATGGATTTATCCATAAGATTGAGGGTAAATTCAATTTCCAGTCTGAAATGTGCATTAATCAAAGAAATAAGAAAATATTATGAGGTTTTAGAAAAAGTAAATGGCATACTTACAACAACACTTTTATCTACTGAATTCAAATGTTAAATTTAAAAATACATTCAACCAAGAGAAGGGAAAACACAAAAATTTTGGCATCCACGTGAGGGAAAAGATAAAAGATGATCAAGAAAAGTAAGAGCAGTTTTTAAAAAATAAATACAACCGATGTTTAACTATGCCCAATATTAAAATCATATTTTAAATAGGATCCAGCTATTCCTATCTTTGAATTTATTGAAATATATTTTCTAACATTAGCAGCTCTCTTGTCTTCCTGAGGAATCTGAGTTGTATCCCTTCACTGTTTCCCCTCCTATTATTGTAGACACCACAGCCAAAACAAATACTGAAGAATTATAAAAATTCAAGAACTTCCAGTAATAGTGGAGTGAAGAAGTCTTGAGAACCCTCCTGCAGATAACAATTATTCAATCAGTACAAAATATAAAACGTAACTATTTACAGACACTAGAAACCATCTAAAAGAAAGTATAAGCCAGTAGCATTACTCTTGAAAAACTGCAACTAGAAAGTATACACTGTGAATGAAATTAGGGATTTCCCAACACCCCATGGCGACACTGAGGAAGAATGATAGGAAAAGAGTAGCTTTATAGGCTAGGGATGAAAGAGAGCAGAATTTAAGAGGAAATTTAAGGGGAAAATCTGTAAGTGAATGAACTGCAGAAGGGTTGGGACGCAAAATCTGAGAGTAAACTCTACCCCAATACCTGGCTGACTGCTAAACTCTGCATCCATGGGAAGACCCCAGGGAGCTTGACAAATAAAGCAGGCTGAGACCAAAGAAGAATCTACTATTGCAAAATAGAGCTGTAATGGATGAGTTCTGCTGCTTTTTAAAAATTTAGTTCATTCCCCATTGTACACAGCTCAAGCAGAAAGCTGAAGCCTGGTTTAAGGTGCCAGGATACAGAGCCGGAGGCTGGCAGAGCAGCTGGAAATTAAGGGGGAGTCTCCAGGTATAAGGGAACCACAGAGACTGTGCCCCCAAATCTGAACCTAATCTCTGTCCAAATACTTGTCTGTCAAATAATACATGTGTATGGAAGACCCGAGAGAGTTAAGGTAAAAAAAGCAGCATATGGAAATTCTAAAAAGTGAACAGAGATATCAGCCGCTTCACAATACAGAAGAGACAAACTGCAGCTGAGTCCAGGAAAGTTAACAGCCTACTAGAGTAAAAACACAAACAAACAAACAAACAAACAAACAAAAAACCCACAAAACTCCCAAAGCAAGAAAAACTTCCAACAATCCTCTTAATCCTCAACACAACAGAATTCAGAGTTGTTAACTAGCCAAAAAAGAGACCATATTCAGGGGGAAAAGTCAATTAATAGAAACCGAGTGCAAATGGGCCCAGATGTTGGATTTAGGAAAGACTTCAAAGTGGCTTTTACGATCATGTTCAAAGAATTAAAGGAAAACATGGTCTTATTGAGTGGACAGATAGGGAATCTCTGGAAACTATAAAGCAAAATCCAAATGGAAATTCTAGAGTAAGTAAGTATAATAACTAGCTCTATCAACAGATCAATAGAAATTACCGATTTGAAGAACAAAGAGAAAAAAAGATTTAAGAAAAATTAACAGTCTGAGAGACTTGTGGAAAACATAAAGTAGTTCAACATACATGTAAATGGAGTTCCAGAAGGAGAGGAAATGAGAGAAAAATGGTGAAAAAATGCAAGAATAATGCAAAAGCAAGTTAAAATCTAAAGGGTAGAAAGGAGTCAAACTTTAAACAGGAAATCAACACTAAAAAGTGTTAGGATCGATCGCTCATGAAAATAAAATACCTTTTAAAACCATCTCTTTGTTCTTATCAGAGGGAAAATTACCAAAACTATAAATGCACCTCACAGTAGTTTAATTGATTTAAAATAAAAAACTGTAGTACAATAATCAGCTGTTTATTTATAATGGCTCCTGAAATTACACTATCCTATGCTTAACTTTAGATATTCAACATCTGTGGTCAGATATACCACTTTGGCTCACTGCTTTGAGCCCATCATTTCTGGATAAGAATTCCTAAATTTAGAAAGCTAGTTCACTCAAGGGAATAAAAGCTAAAGAGATCTCTGCTGGGAGTATTTTATAAGACTCAGAGAGAAACTGTTTTCTAAATATCCTCTTATTTCTGGTATTAAGACATCTGCTCATGGGCAGTATAAAAAACGGTCTTAAGCATACAGCAATTAAACCAGACACAAAACATGGATAAAAAAAAAGTAGATAAAAAATTATCTAGAGAACATATTTGATACTGTCCAGCTTCCAAACTGGAAAAGCAGCAAACCAAAGCCATTAACAAATGCATACAAGATATTCGTAGAAAGGATCTACACAGCATATTTCTTTACAAAGAGTTTTTGGCATGCTATTGTGAAGGACATTATTAAGTGTTTAAATTGTATGAGGTAGCACAATTCACAGTTGCCTTTTCTAATTTGCTTTATGTAGATTTAAAAAAAGGCTACTTTGGGAGGGGAAAAAAAAATCTCCTTTTAATATTTCTTAGTTCTTGATCCTAAGGTTTCCACTCATTGCACCATTCAGTTCTAAATTTTTATCTCTAATCCTTTCCCACAATTCCCATACTTAAGCATTTGGGGCTACAATTTGTGTAAATTTGTGATGTTTAGGGGTGAAAGTGAAGGACTGTACTTCAAGTCAGTCTAGTTCTCAAAAATCTAGGCAGTAATATGAACCAGGGATACCCAGGCTTAAGCCAATAGAAATCTTTTAAATTGCTGAATGATGCACTTACAAACTAAAAACTGTTAACATAACCCACCAATTAAAAAATGTTTAGTTTGCTTGGACTTGGAGTAAATAATTACTCTTATATTAAGATGATTAGCTTATACAGCTTTCTGTACCTTCATCAAAGCTTCTTTTCTCACTTAGAAATTAATAACTGCTTTGAAGTTTCATATGGCCTTTAATCCTTCAGAGTTTCCTTAGTCTCGGTTTAAAAATTCCATTATGAAGGATTCTATATAACAAACTTGTTTGCAAATGTCCCATGACTATGGTTTGTCATAATGAATTCTTGGTAAGGAATGATTTTTACACACCAAGTGCTTCCTCTTGATTATTCTCTTAAAAATAATCATCCTATATTACCTGGTGGTGAAGAATGGTATTTTGTTTGAAGTCTAGAACAGAGAGCTAAGAGATCTGTAATACTACCTAGTGATTAAATCCTTTGATTCCCTTAGTCCTTTCCCAAATCAAACATTCCTACTTGAAAAATCTAACTGAAGTCCAAATTACTACAATGTAAAGAGACTAAGAAAATGTAGGGATGAGAGTTCTTCCAATTTACCAAATTCAGAGTCTTTCTATTCATTCAATGATTCATTACAGACAGTCCATTTCATCATGTTCTCCTGCAAACTACAAACATGATTTCTAGTAATACACTGTCCATAACAAAATCATGATATTAAATAGAACTTTTCTTTAATGAAACATTCTTTTAAAGCTTAAGAAATAATAATAGTATTAGTACATGCTTTAATTTTATCTTTATGGGGCTAGTTCAGTAAAGGTAAATAGAATATCTTTATTATCTCATCCATTATTTAAAATTTTTGAAAAAAATTTGTTTTTAGAGACATATTATCCATAATCTAAAGGAGACATCATTAGATACATAAAATATTTAAAAGTAAATAACTTTGAACTACACTACTGAATTATTATTTAAATAGAGTAAGGTTCCCTTTTTCTTAATTTCAATGTATAGCAGGAAAAGGAAAGGCGGGAACAAAACCCTTTCTTTTTGGTCTGTGCTTCTTAAATTGAGTATTTTGAACTGTGATCACATGGTGAATTTTTACTGGGATTAGCTCACTGTTTCTAAAGTAGCGATAAGCAGTTTTATAGAGATATCTGCAAACTTGAGCTATGAAAATTGGGTAATTAATATTCCCCATTTGCCTTTATTCCCACACTATCTAAGTCCCTGAATTTGCTGAGGTCCCAAAATGGAGACTTGGATGCATGAGTTGTTTCCAAGTAACTGACCATGTAAACAAAATGTAAGGTCACAAGATAAAGAATATCTGATCACTGCTTTAAAATACATCATTTAAACTGGAGAAAATATGCCCCTCTTTTGCAGATTCATTTACATTTGCTTCTCAACTAAAACAAGAAAATAGATACAGACTAATGTGCATGGGTGCACATATAATAATTCACAAAAAAGTTGGTAAAAAATTGCATCACACTTGAATACTTTTCTTACCTTCAAAAGTTCAAAGTAATGTAGACAGTGGTAAACCGGGGCTAGAAGCAGCCTGGGTAAAACATATTGAACAGCTTCTTTGAAACCTTCGCCTATTGACTAGAAAACAAAGTGATTTAATTTTTTTTAAGTTTACTCTTCAGACATCATATATACTGATTTAAAAATTACTATACCTGCAAATAAAGTGCTGCTCCAGGCTTTGATAACTGACTAAGGAAACGATCATGAAAACCAGGTCGTAAAATATCTCGAGCATATGATTCATATGGATCAAATGCCAGTTCCTTAGGAAACAAAGAAGGTAAAACATAAATAGTCTTTCTCCAAGGTAGAACATAAAAAAACCCATAAACTCAGAAAGATTAAATTATAGGCACATCTATGCCAGCACAATTATATATTTCCTTTAATGCCTCAAAACAAAATTACATGGCTAGTTATCATAATTTTAAGAGAATAAATCTAATATTCTCAAGTAAGAGAGTAAATAAATTCTTTCTGATGAGTAATGGGATTCTTATATGTTATGACACCTCAACAAAGGATTCTAGTAGAGTATTATCAACAAACATGTTTATAATAATGGGCAGACTTTTGGTTCTGGAAAACAAACAGGCTTAACCTGAAAATCAAAGAACATAGATAACTACAACCAGATAAAGTATAAACATTTAGAATACTGGTGCCAGACATTTACTTTGTCATGGTCATTTCCTAGTGGTAGACTTTTACTTTCACATTCTGTAAGCCAGAGGTAACAGTTAATATCATCTAAAATTCATTGTTCCAGTTTTCACCAAACAATTTAATCCAAATTGACAAAAATTTTTACCATCATCAATCATTAATAAACTGAACACGTGTACTGGTATATCTAAAAGAGTAGGATCTATTGGTTTTTTATGATTCCTGAGGAAAAATAGAGTAGGTGTCTTGATTTTAGCAGGAGGTAGGATCTCTACTCTCTTCCATCCTGTGCCTTATTCCAGGTTGAAAAAAAATATATTATGAATATGGTGCTCTAGATTCTAGCAAGAGCTCATTTCTATGAAGGGTAATTCTAGAAGGAAGAAGAGGACATCTAGTGGAGGAGTACAGCAGAAAGAAGTAAGAATGACAAGAACAAGTGATATTTGTGGATTAACTATGCTTAATGTTTCTCAGATCATTTTTTAAAGGAAAGATTGAGTAATAATGACACAAGATTAGAAATTAGAAGACCTGAGTTCTGTTCTTTGTGAAATGCAATATAGCACATAAAGTTCCAAGTCAATCTGAATACTTGAGCTGGCTCTTAGTTCATTTCCCAGTTTCAATTCCTTCAATTGTCTTTCCAACTATTTTCTATAATAATATAACATTGGAAATTGCAGCCCAGCCCATTGAGATTTTCGAGGAATGGACAGTTTCAACATAAACAACAGAGGGAGTCAGGTATGAATAGAGTGTATGGGACAGAGGAACGAAAATGTGGTTAGATGCTCGTATCTTAGGTCTCTTGAACTCTAGAAATTATCACATACAGAAGATAATGTTTGCCCTCCTACCCTTTCAATAAACTCTAGTATATTATAGAATCTTTATGAGCAATATATATATATATATATATATATATATATATATATATATATATATATGAAATGCTAGACAGCATAGTGGCTTACAAGCATGCCTTTAGAGTCACAGAGAGTTCCAATTCTGATGGTGCTACTTATTTGCTGTGTGACCTTTGACAAACTACTCTTTCTAAGCCAGTTTCCTCATTGGAAAATGTGAATAATACCTACTTCAAGGAGTTGCTTTAGGAATTAAATGAGGTATCATATGTAAAGTGCTTACAATTAGGTATGCATATAGTAAGCACTGAATAAATGGTACCTAGTATTATCATTCTAAAATAGCTAGTATCAGAAAAAACAAATAATCCAATAAAAAAATGGGCAAAGGACCTGAATAGACATTTCTCCAAAGATATACAGATGGCCAATAGATATGTGAAAAGATGCTCAACATCACTAATCATCAGAGAAGTGCAAATTAAAACCAAAATGGAATATCACCTTACTCCAGTCAGAATGGCTATCATCAATTAATCAACAAATGACAAGTGTTGACAAGGATGTGGAGAAAAGGGAACCCTCGTGCACTGCTGGTGGGATTGCAAATTGGTGCAGGCACTATGGCAACAGTATGGAGGGGCCTCAAAATGTTAGAAATAGAGCTACCTTATGACCCAGCAATTTAGACTCTGGGTATTTATCTGAATGAAATCCAAAACGCTAATTCAAAAAGATACATGCAGTCCTATGTCCACTGCAGCATTATTTACAACAGCCAAGATATGGAAGCAATCTAAGTGTCCATTAATAGACAATTAGATAAAGAAGATGTGGTGCATATATACAATAGAATATTACTTGGCCTTAAAAAGGATGAGATTTTATTTGCAACAATATGGAAGGACCTATAGGGTATTATGCTAAGTGAAGTAAGTCAGAAACACAAATACCATATGATTTCACTTACATGTGGAATCTAAAGAACAAAATAAATGAACAAACGAAACAGAATCAGACTCACAGAGAACTGATGATTGCCAGATGGGAGGGGTTTAAGGGAACTGAGTGAAAAAGATGAAAGGATTAAGAAGTACAAATTGGTAGTTACAAAATAGTCATGGGACTATAAAGTATAGCATAGGGAATACAGTCAGTCAATAATATTGTAATAAATAAGTACAGTGCCAGGTGAGTATTAGATTTATCAGGGGGAATCACTTCATAAATTATATAAGTGCTTAACCATTATGCTGTACACATGAAACTAACATAATATTGAATGTCAGCTATAATTGAAAAATAAAAATTAAAAAAAATTAGAATAGCTAATATTGAGAGAGAAAAAATTAACAACTGGGAATCCAAGCTCTAATATTTTTTAGGATAAATTTGTGGCAAGCACTTCTAAGAATCCATTTATAAGTTAATAGATGATTTTATGATTAGTTTGCTGGTTAAAGTGCAATACTTATAAAATTCATAAAAATTTCAATTATCAATATACATAACTGTGTGTAACAATTAGAATATTCTAAACATAAGGAAAAGTACAGAGAACAGCCTAATATTACTATATTCACCATCCAGCTCAGAAAAGCCACGTTTTATAATACCTACTTCAGATTTTTTTTTTAAAGAAATAAAACACTATAGATGTAATTGATCTCCTGGACTTCCTTTCACAAACTTATCTCCTCTCATGCTGATGCCAGAGGAAATCACTATCCTGAATTTGAATTTTCATGTAGTTTTTATATCATAATTATATATGTATCAAGAAACAAGGTGTTTTTAAACTTTATATACGTATAATGTATATATTCTTCGGCAATTTGCTTTTTTTACATTCAAAGTTGTTTTCAAGATTTATCCATTTTGATTCATGCAGTTCCTTCCAGTTCATTTATTTTAAACTCTGTATAATATTCTACTGTATAAATGTATCTTTTGGCAGGTAAATTTTTTATTTCGAAACATATGCAGTTATGAGAAATAATAGAGAAAGATCCTACATGACACTACTCAGTTTCCCACAGTGGTAACATCTCGCAATAGTACAATATAGTGCAATATCACAACCTGGCCATTCACACTGAGATAGTAAAGTGCAAAATATTCCCATCACCACAAAGATCCCTCTTGCTACCCTTTTATAACCATATTTACCTCCCTCCCATCACCACCTCCTCTTTAGCCCCTAGCAACCACTAATCTGTTCTGCATCTCAACAGTTTTTTCCTTTCAAGAATGTTACATAGATGGAATTATACAGTATGCAACCTTGCTGGATTGCTGGATTATATGGAAATTCTATGTTTAACTTTTTGAGAAACTGCCAAACTGTTTTCCAAACAGCTGTACCATTACACTCCCACCAGCAAAGTATGAGAATTCTAATTTCGCCACATCCTCACCAACACTTATTTTCCTTTTTATTTTTATTGTACCATCTTACTGGGTGTGAACTGGTACTTCATAATGGTTTTTTGCATTTCACTAATGACTAATGATATAAGCATCTTTTTATGCGCTTGGTGGCCATTAGAATATCTTCTCTGGTGAAATTCCTGTTCAAATCCTTTTGCCCATTTTAAAACTGGGTTGTCTTTTTCTAAGAGTTCTTTATATACACTAATACTACACTATTATCAGATATATGATTTGCAAATATTTTCTCCCATTCAGTGTGCTTTTAACTTTTTACGGTGTTCTTTGAAGCGCAAAAGTTTTTAATTTTAAGTTCAAATTATGTATTTTTTTTCTCGTGTAGCTCGTGATTTGGGTGTAATATATCTAAGAATCCTTTGCCAAAGCCAAGATCATGAAGATTTAGCTGTTCTTTCTTCTAAGAGTTTTATAATTTTAGCATTATGTTAGGTCTTTGTTCCATTTTGAGGTTATATTTGTATATGGTGTAAAGAGTTCGACTTCATTCTTTTGTGCTTCTCATAACTTGTTTTTGTGAACAGTTTTAAACTTTTAATCCGTTATTTACGGCTTGCACTTTCTATGTGTTCTTTCAAGAAACTCTTTTTTATCTCAAAGTCATAAACATGTTCTACATTTTCTTCTGAACTACTAAAGTTTTGTTTTTCTTTTTTTAGATTTTAATCTATTGAGAACTTTTTGCGTATATGAGCTAAGGAAGAAATTTTTTTCTTTTTATATGGATAACTATAGTTCTTTTTTCCCTATCTGTAATTGTAATCTATAAGCAGTATTTCTATTCTTTTGGTGATTTTCCTAAATGTTTTAAAAATCAAACATAGTTTGTCATCTGTAAATTCTTCTAAATTTTAAAGAGTTTAAAGTTGTTCAGTTTTCCTATCCTGAATACAAGTGTACTTTTTACACACTGTACATTTTTATTGCTGGTGCTTAAAAGTTTAGTTTAACCCTTCTTTTTAAATACAAAAAATTAAAATTTGGTTTTTTCAAATATTCAATAGTTTATCAAATTTACCAACACATTTCTCACCATTAGTCCTTGTATTCCTTGACTTCCCTCTGAGTACAATTTTCCTTCTTGCTGAAGAACATCCTTTAATACTTCTTGCAATGTGGGCCTATGGGTAGTAAACTCTCTTGGTCAATGTATGTCTGTTTTTATTCCTTACTTTTTCTCTGATTTTTTGTTAAATTGAGGTATAACTTACATAAAGTCCATGATTTGATGAGCTTTTACGTATTTATGCAATGCATCTGTGTAATTACCACCCAGATAAGGAAACAGAAATCCAGCACCTCAGACAAGCTTCTTCATGCACTACAGTCAACCACCATTCTAACCTCTATGACCAAAGATCTGTTTACATATTTTAGAACTTCCTACAAATGCAATTAGACAGCATCATGTCTTCATATTTCACTCAATACTATGCTGCATTTTTAAAAAATTGGTAGTTCCTTTTTATTGCCATATAGCATTTCACTGTATGAATATATCACAAATTATCCATTATGAACACACCTGATACAAACATTCTTGAAAATACCTTTTGGTAAACACAGGCATTCATTTCTGTTTGGTATATACCCAAGAGTGAAACTGCTGGACTATAAGGTACATCGTTTAGCTTTAGTAGATATGCCAAACAGTTCTCCAAAGTAGCTGTACAAATTTACACCCCCTCTACCAGTTATGCAGAGTTCCAACTGCTCCGTGGTTTTAAATTGCATGAATAATGATGTTGAACACCTTTAGTTCTTTTAGGAAGCACCTGCTCGTATCTTTTGTCTATTTTTGAAAATAACTAAGCTGTCTTTTAGTTATTGATTTGTAGTTCTTTACATACTCTGGATATGAGTCCTTCATTGGTTATAGATATTACAAATATTGTCTCCAGCCTATAGCTTGATTTTTGTCTATTGTTAAAAAGGTGTTCATACATTTAATGAAGTCCAGTTTATCAATCTTTTCTTTTATGGTGTTTTTGTGTCCTGTTTAAGAAATCTTTGCCTATTGCAAGGTCATGAAAATTTCCTATGTTTGCTTCTGCAAGCTTTAATATTTTAAATCTTTCTACTCACTCTAGAATGAAAGTTTAGTTGGGCAGAAAATACTACGTCCTCTTAGTACTTTGAAGTTATCGCTCAACTGACTGCTGGCCTCTAGAGTTGCAGAGAAGCCTCCTGTCATTCTAATTGTAGTTTCCCTTCTCTCTCACAGCTTAAAACATGTTCTATAGTTTCACTGCAATGTTTTTGGCTGTGGGCTTATTTTTATTTACCCTGCCCAATATTTGGAATTCATTTTTGATCTGGGAACTTGTGTCTTCATTTCTGGAACATTCTCAATTTTTATCTCTTCAAATATTGCTCCGCCATCATTCTTTGTCCTGAAACTCCTATTAGATGTATACTGAAGCCTTTCAATGTAGACTTTATTACTCTTAAGTGATCTTTCATATTATCTTGGTCTCTGTCACGTTCTCAGTGGACTTCTCAATTCTATCTTCCAATTTACTAATTTTATCCTTGAAGTAGGTCTGGAAAATGTTATACTACATAATGAGTTTTTATTGTAATGCCTTATATTTAAATTCCAGTATCTTTTGATACCTACTTGTTCTTGTTTCTTTTCTGCCTGTTTTGTTTCACGATGTTTCCTTTGTAAATTAATCATTTATCTCTTTAAGTATCCTAAACTTCTTTTAAACTCTTTTTATGTCTATTGTACAAAATTAATTTCGTCTAGAATGAATTTATTTTGTAATTGTTGATTTTGTTAGGCATTATTCTAAGCATTAGAATTTGTCTTGCATTTCAGAATTTTGTATTATAGGCTTCTTAGAGGTAGGCTTTACATTTCTGTTTTCCTTTTTTTCTCTCCCATCCCTTCATGATCACTTTTGTAGACCAGAACCTGCGACTGAAATGAGTTTTCAGTCGCAGGCTCTGTGATAATATTGGTTTAATATTGTGTGATACTTTGTTAAATTTTAAGATATATTTGTTATAATGTAGTGATTCTGTCTCCCCCAGTTTTCTATAAATCCTTGTAGGCAGCAGGTTGGTAGATTTCCCCAGCATCCTATTAAAACCAGGGTCTTAGAACAAGAAGTCTTGCTCAGTTTCACGGAGCACATTTAGTCCTCATTATCCTTAAGAGCTAAACACCCAGCTACCAACAGCTCACTACCTTGAGTGTCTATTCCATTTCTGATCTTGTTTCTGAGTTTTGTCATGTATATTCCTTTTTTTTAAATGCTTTATTGACGTCTGTGTGCTTGAAGCAAGAGTAGAGGGGCTGTAGTGAAGCTTAAACTTACCATATTATTTTGCCTGAAAGTGTTAAATTTTTTTATGTTTTACAAATTCAACCCTGTGTTATAATAAAAGATATAGTGGATTTTAGAGTGACAACAAAGTAAGAGCTAGAAATCTCTGCATGACTATCAATGTTAACTATTAAGACAAACTCATACATTTTAGCCATTTGAAATATCCAAGGAGAGGGCAACCATTTTTCTACACCCATGATATCTGAATCATCTAGGTCCTGGACTTCTTTCCTACTGTGTTTCCCCAAAAATAAGACCTCGCCGGACCATCAGCTCTAATGCGTCTTTTGGAGCAAACATTACTATAAGACCCGGTCTTATGTTAAGACCGGGTCTTATATTATACAATATTATATAAGACCCGGTATAATATAATAAATATAATATAATAAATATAATATAATATAATATAATATAATATAATATAATATAAAATAAAACCGGGTCTTATATTAATTTTTGCTCAAAAAGACGCATTAGAGCTTATGGTCCGGCTTGGTTTTATTTTGGGGGAAACACAGTATTTACTTTATCCCTCTTATTCTTAATAATAATGTGCAATTGTCATATACTGTATTGAGTAACTGTGTGAAAGTGGTTAGCTAACTAGTTTAGGTAGGTTATTTTATTTAATTTTCACAAGAATCCTGAGTCCAATAATTATCAGTATTTTACAAATATAGATATGGAGGTTTTGAGATGTGAAATAAATTGCCGCCGGTCTCATAAAACTAATAAGTGGCAGGGTTTAGACTGGAACACAAGTAGTTTGACCTCAAATCCAAGTTCTATGGTCTTTTCATTGACGAGGTACTCATGGACTTTCCTTAGCCTTGCTATGTTTAGACAATTGAGTGTCAGCTGTAAATGCCTCCCCTCTATGGGATCTGATTTTTTATAATGGATAAGTGACACTTTTTCTGTGTTTTGTAAGATAATAGAAACAACTGTTGACAATGACCCTCTGAGGAATGGGCAAGAAAGCTGAGTAGACAGCAGTTAATACTATGGCTTTAGCTGGAAACAAGAAGATTCCAATTTTAATGGAAATGTTGGGTTTTTATGCAGATTTGTTTGGGTATGTAATTGAAGTACTTACCTCTGCTAAGTCTTCAAAGCAGCTTCCTACTAATGGATGGGGACTGCCTTCATCAGTCATTTCTACAGTATCTTCTATATGGCCCAGTAACTTTACACTAAGTTCATGTATATCTACAATCCGACTAAATATATTTTCTACATCCTGTTGGGAGAAAAAACATTAATTCAGTTAGGTTGTATAATAAAAACAAATTTTTAGCCAATAAGTCATTTTATAATCATAAAATTTAACATGGCAGATACAGTGAGAAATTTTAAAGACTTACAAATATAAGTAAAAGGTAATTCAAAAATTTCTTTTGCAATAATGTACAATTTGCAATTACATTTCTTTAGGTCAGTGGTTCTCAAACATTTTGGTCTCAGTACTCATTCACACTCTTAAAAATTACTGAAGACTCTAAAGGGCTTTTGTTTATAATCCATCATCAATATTTATTATATTAGAAATTAAAAACAAGAAAATTTTTAAATATTAAGAATAACTAGCACTTTTATGAAAACTACATTTTTCTAAAACAAACAAAAATTTAGTGAGAAAAATAACATTGTTAATGTTTTTGCACATCTCTACATCTAGTTTAATAGAAGACAGGTGAATGTTGATATGTATTTCCACGTTCAAGCTGTTGTGGTACATTGTTTTGGTTTAAGCATATTGAGAAAATCTGGCTTTACACAGATAGGTAGTTGGAAAAGGAAGCAGTATTTTAATAGTCTATTCAAATAATTGTGAATATCATTTTCTTCTTTCTGTAGTTTCTTTGTTATGTCATATACCATAAAATTCACTCTTTTTGAGGGTACTATTCAATGGTTTTCACAGAGCTAGCTGTTCAATCATCAGCATTATCAAATTCCAGAACATCCATTAGCAGCACTCTCCAGTCTACTTTTCCCCTCTGTCGCTGGCAACCACTAATCTACTTTCTATCTCTATTGATTTGCCTATTCTGGATAGTTCCAATATACAGATAGATTTCAATCTAAAATATTAAAAGACCAAATCCATTAGTACCATCACTGATTGTGGGAGTGGATGCAAATTTCCCAAAATTCTAATTTCACTTGAAAGTTCAAATTTTAATCACTTTCAACAAATACTGCCAGTTATTTTCCTTGAAGTGACATGTGGGTACACTTTGTTTATTCCCACCACCACACTTCATTCATTTTTTAGAAATGTCTGTTAAATACACGTCTGAATAATCATAGTTTGTCAATCATTCTTTAAGGTAAAAGTAGTGAAAAAAGTTGCTAGTTGTTAGCTACTCAAACAATCATACTCTTACAGCGCTTTTCCTCAAGACAACGACCACACTTGGGTACGCAGCACAAGTGCTTTATGCGTGCTATCTTCTCTAACCCAGGCTTTCTTGTGGCACACCAAGCTCTTGTTCTACCAGTAATGACAAAGAATCTATATGAATCCATATCGTCCCCTTTTACTTCATTTATTCATTCTATTCTTCTATTATTTTATTTTTACTAATAATTGCTACGCATACAAGAATACTCAATACAACACTTCGTAACTTGTATAAAATTTTCTGTAGGTTAGATTCCTGGACAAAGATTTTTGTCATCGGGTATATATTTATAGTATCAATGGATATTTTCTTTAAAAGAGTCCGCTAGTTTACACTCTCATCAGTAGTGTATGGGAGTAATAGTTTTGCCAAGACCTTACAACACTAAATATTGTCAATCTTAACTTTTAAAAAAATGCTTACTTGAAAAACAAGTACTAATTTGCATTTATCCAATTACTATTTTTTGATTTGATTACTTCTATCAGTGACCATACTTTTTTGGTTAAATCAACATTGACATTTGATTTGTCTCCCATCCAAGTACTAACCAGGCCCGACCCTGCTTAGCTTCCGAGATCAGATGAGATCGGGCGCATTCAGGGTGGTATGGCTGTAGATGACATGTGATTTGTATCCAGTAAGATACACCTATTTTAAATGTACTTTTTGATGAGATTTTATGTAGTTACTTACTTAAAACTATGACCATAATCAAGATAAATAACACTTTCATTACCATAGAAATTTCTTCGTGTCCCCTCCCCTTTAATCACCACTATTGCCCCCAGGAAACCAATGATCTGCTTTCTATCATTATAGACTAGAACTGTCTTTTCTAGAATACTAAATAGAATCATATACAATCTTTTGTGTCTAGATTTTTTTGCTTATGTTTTTGAGATGAATCCATATTGCTGCATATATAACCACTTCATTCATTTTTATGCTAAATATTATTCCGTTGTATGGACATACCACAATTTGCATATCCATTCACTTGTTGGATATTTGGGTTGTTTCCAGTTTGGAGCGGTTACGAAAAAGGCTGCTATGAAAATTCATGAACAAGTTTTGTATGGATATGCTTTCATTTCTTCTGGGTAAAAACCCAGGAGTGAAATTGCTAGGTAGTACAGCTAGTTTCTACTTGATATGGTAGAAACCTGCCAAACTCTTTCCTAAGTATTTACACCAAATTACATTCTCACAAGCAATGTGAGAATTTTTTATTCCCACTAGGAGTTGCTCCACATTCTTTTCAACATTAGGTATCATCAGTCTTTTTAATTGTATCTTTTTAATAAGTGTACAGTAGTACCTCACTGTGGTCTTTTTGCCTTTCTCTGATGACTATTGATGTTGGGCATCCTTTGATGTGCTTTTCAGTCATTGGTATATCTTCTGTTATAAAGTGTTTGATTTTTTTGCCCACTTAAAAATACCAGGTTGTTTTTAAATTGTAAAAATTCTTTATATGTTTGGATATAAGTCCTTTGTTAGACATATGTATTTCAAATTGGTTCTACCAATCTGTGGCTTATCTTTTTATTTTTCTGACAATGTCTTTTGAAGAGCAAAAGATTTTCACTTTAATGAAGTCCAATTCACTAATTTTTATGGTTCTTGATTTTTGTGTCTTAAGAAATCTTTGCCTATCGTTTACTCCTTTATTTTTTAAAACAACTTTATTAAAACACAACTTACATACCATGCAATTCATCCATTTAAACAGTTCAATGGATTTTTTTTTTACTGTATGGATCTGTGCAACCTGTAATCTACTCCTTTCTTTTTTTTTTTTTTTTTTTAATGTTCATTCATTGCCTTAACTTGAGCCCTAGTCTCAGCCTCTGTAGTGAGCACTGCTTCTCTATCACTTACCCATGGTTATGTGGCGACAGTTCTGGAAATTACTAGATCAGTAATCTCTTCTCTAATTTTTAATGTTATTGGCTCCCTCCTTTGTGCTCCACAAAATACTGTTGTCATACTTCTATTATGGTAATTACCACAGTGTATTGCAATTTATTATTTATTAAATTTATTTGGGTGACATTGGTTAGTAAAATTATATAGGTTTCAAGTGTATAATTCAATAATACATCATCTATATACTGCATTGTGTATTCACCACCCAAAGTCAGTTCTCCCCCATCACCATATATTTGACCCCCTTTACCCTGTTCTACCACCCCTTCCTCCCTTACCCTCTGGTAACCACTAAACTGTTGTCTGTGTCTAGGAGTTTCTGTTTCTTTGTCTTGTTCCTTTGTTGTTTTCAGTTTTATATCCCACATATGAGTGAAGTCATATGGTTCTTGACTTTTTCTATCTGACTTATTTCGCTTAGCATGATAATCACAAGATCCAGCCATATTGCTGTAAATGGCAGTATTTCATCTTTTCTTATCATCGAGTAATATTTCATTGTGTATATCTTCTTCTTTATCCAATCATATATGGAATGGTACTTTGGTTGTTTCTATGTCTTGGCCACCATGAATAATACTGCAATGAACATCAGGGTACATATATCTTTATGGATAAATGTTTTCAGATTTTGGGGGTAGATACCCAGAAGAGGGATTATTGGGTCATGTGGTAATTCTATTCTTAATTTTTTGAGGAACCTCCATACTGTTTTCTATAGTGGCTGTACCACTTTATATTCCCACCAACAGTGTATGAGAGCTCCTTTTTCTCCACAGCCTCTCCAACACTTATTATTTTTCTTGTTGATGATAGCCATTCTAACAGGTATGAAGTGATATTTCATTGTGGTTTTGATTTGCATTTCCCTAAGAGCGAGTGAAGTTGAGCATTTTTTTAAAAATCTGTTGGTTATTTGTATGTCTTCTTGGGAGAAATGTCCATTCATGTCCTCTGCCCATTTTTTTAATTGGATTTTTGTTGTTGTTGTTAAGTTGTATGAGTTCCTTATATATTTTGGATAGTAACCCCTTATCGGACATGTTGTTTGCAAAAATCTTCTCCCGTTAGGTTGGGTGCCTGCAACTTAATTTTAAGTTTACAGCTCTGTCTTGAGTAGTTAAATTTGAGGGAAGAACTGTTTCTTATTCATCTTTGAATCCCCATTGCTAAGTATGGTGCTTAACAATATAGACAGCACTGATGAAGTGCTGGTTGAATGACTCAAATGAGTTAAAAAATTCTCCCACTTAAACAAGAGGCTTTATATTCTTTGAAGTACATGGAAGATTCTGTGAATTCATTTGCACTTATACAATTATTCTAGCTTAGATTTTGTCTTTTAATTTCTGATGTTTAACTTACTGAAACGGTTGTAGCAACTTTATTTGTGATCATAGTCACTATGAATTAAATCTCACAATTAAAAAAAAATCAACAAATTAGCGATCATGAACTATACAAATTCAAATGTCATTGGTCATGTAAAATTAACACATGCAATGATATACGTGTACACAATGATACTTACATTAGCTGAAAACAATTTTGAGTTGGAGACAAAGGGCTCTCTAAAAACTTTTATAATTAAATTTAGTTCCCTTATGTATTGTCGAATTTCTGCCATAAATGCTTTTACCAAATCATAATAAGTTTGCTCTCCTGAGGTGGAAGGCTCTTCATCAGTTAAAGATAATATATTTATATCTTCTACATCTTGATGAAACATATCCATCAATACCTACATAGTCAGAGATATAAAAAAAGTATAATAAAATATGAATCTATAGGAAAATTTGAAGTGAAGCACCCTAAGTTATCCTTTAAATACAGTTCTTAAATGATAAAAAGCAAACACACAATTATTTCTTCTTGGATGTACTGCCACTGCCCCCTCCATAGCTTCTCTAAAAAGAATTCTACATGCGGCATCACAAACTGACTCCTCCAAGTTCTCTTATCAATAGCATTATCTGTCAGTCTGTCTATTACTTCTAATTTGTTCCCAAATCCTATCTTGGATTTCTATCTTAGTTCTCTCGTTTTATACCCTTGCCATCACCACTTCATTCCAGGGCCTCACTACCTCATCTCTGAATAATTCTTATAGCTTTCTAGTTGGCTTCTTTACCTACATTTATTGGAAATTGATCAAAACAAGTCCTTTTTTCCCCAAGAAGTCTACTATTATTACTCTTGCTGTACTTCACGTTTCCCCTTCTATGAACTTCTACCTCGTCATCCCCATAACAATAAAAAAAATCTTATCTTGTATTACTTGTTGCACAAATGTAAGTATCTCTTCATCAACTCTGAAACCTTGTTTTATACTTCTCTTGCATCTCCTCACTGTGTGAGTACAGTATGTACTCAAAAATATTTTATTTATCTGAGTCATTCAAAAGTTTCAAATATTTTATATTCATTGAAAAATCATTGTTTTTAAAACCAAATAGTTATTCATTTAAAAATATGAAAACATTTGAAATTCTCATCAGATCAAGTGATTTCTACTCTATACAATCACATTCTAAAAGAACAAATAAACACTAAAACATAATTAAGGGGATTCAGTAATCAGAAAGAATATTTCAAGTCAAGTAGAGTACAGTGAGAAAAAAATGGAATGAAATGCTTCATCAGAAAATATTTTCTTTTCTCCCAAGTCATTTTTATAAAATGAAAATGCTGAGGCATTACAGTGCAATGACTGAAAGTTTAGATTCAGACAGATCTGGAGGTCAAATCTAGGCTTTGAAATGTCACATAATAATCTGAACCGATTTCTTTACTTTTGTGGACTTCAGTTTTCCTATTATAAAATGTAGATAAGAGCACCATAGGGTGGTATCATAAGGACCAAATGAAATGAGTCACAGATATACTTAACTTTCAAAAATGTTTCCTGTTAATATTATTAGAGTAAAAACATATAAGTAATAGCTAAAGAATGCTCTGTATTGAAATAAAACTCTCAAGGGTTTAGTATTTTTACATTTTCAAAAATTGTTTTCAAGTAAATCCATAACCTTCTAAGTCTTCCAATCCAAATAAAATTTTAAGAAATTCACTAATAAGAGATACTACTGTTATTAACCCTACTTGCAGAAACACATAAAAGAAAAACTGCATGACACATTTAAATACATCTGAAGACTATATATAATAATCTATTCCCATTAAATGGTATCCTGAGTACTTGCTATTAGATTATTGGAAATATACTCTGACACATAATATACAATTTTACTCTGTCTGAATAGTATGTTAGCATCCAATAAGTGATGAACAAAAATTTAAGAATAAAACTTATAGAAGATCAGTATCCTACCTTATCAGCACACATTGCTACTTTAATATCTTGTTTTGTAATTTCATAATGCCGTATATTTCGTACATAATTCCCCACCAGCTTTAAAATGTCTGCAGAAATATATTCTAATACTGCTACTATATAAACAGAAACCTGGTGGTCAATTTTATAACCTAGGACCTCCTGAAAAATTAAAAGAAAAGCATGTTTAAAAGTCATATACTATAAATTTGACACAGTGATTAAAAAAACATGCATACAATTTAGTTTATCTTTTACTGAGGTGTGTGATTATTTAACATCATTTAATTTTAAGTGGCTCATCTATGAATAATATACATATTGCTACTTGGAAATGTAAGCTAAGAAAAGGTATGACAAAGTTACCTATGATCATATAAAATACCTAAGAAGTATTATACAAATTACTAAATAGATAATCTTTAACTTAGGAAGGGAAGCCCAAATTTGGGGGTGGGGGTGGGGAATGCTCGTTGGTATCTAAGTCAGAATACCTGGAATTAACTATGACAAAAGAGTTTTTCTTTTCTCTATGCAGAAAAAGAGTTAATATATTATTGGTATATGGGAATATCTACTAGTCTTATACCTCTATCCTTATTTCCAAAGAAACCTGGGCTTCCCAAAATCCTAGTAGCTCATTCCTGGTATCTGGATTGTTTCTATGGAAAAAATATTCATGCTATGTCTTACTGAACAATAATGGTTATTAAAAGCATGTTAAATAGTCCTATTATTAGACTTCAAAGAGAGCATGGACTTTGTGGGGCTTACCAGCCCTGTGAACTTGGACTAAAAGTTACTTATCACTTTCTGCCTCAGTTACCTCACCTACAAACTGGGGATGATGATAATAACTTTGCTGAGTAATAAAATTTAGAGATAATGTATGTAAGCATTAGCATTCTGCTTATGTTATAGTATATACAAAATTATTGATATCAAAAGTATTAAGGTTTTAATTATTATAATACCTATATTCTTAATGTGAGAGTTAATCAATAGTTTATTCATTGTATTCAATAAAATAAAAATATCATTATTAGAGTTTCTAGCAGTTATTCTTTCTATCAGTTCTAGAGAAATATGACCAACTGACTTAAATGCCAAGTAGAACTGGATGGTTTAGGTGCGCTTTAGGGAATTTTTGTTCAAAGATTACACATAATCCCATGGCAGTCTCACTAAGGTCCTTACGCACCTAATGATGTGAAGGGCTAAGATCTGAAGGAATTATAGGGACATTTAGGTCTAACTAACAAGAAAGGGGTTTTATAAATTCTCTTTGAGGTTCTACTAACATCTGAGATGAACAACATGCACAATTACAACTTTTCCTAGTTCCTTCAATTTGCTTGACTATTACTATTGGTATGAAATTACTTTAAACCATTTTGCCCAACTTACACTTCCCTATTATCATATCATCCGCTCCACAACATGAATTCCTAGAAAAATTAAAATGAGAAAATTTTACCTTTCACTTGACTCTATTACCCATAAAATATACTCTTTGTGTTTGAAAATTATGGGTTTTATTTTGCTTTTAAAGGGCAAAAAGGCAGTAGTTCAGCTTTACCTTTAATAAAGGATGAATTTTTTCTACTGGGAGAGATAAAGGGTTTCTTCGTTTCCTCTTTTCAATAGCCGATTGGGCATCAGCTATTGCCCACTTATCAATTGGATGAGGGAAACTTTTTTGAACACGTTCCTTGGAAAATAGGAAAATTAACAACTAAGCAACAAATATATTAAACAGTACTCTTCGCTTATAATTTACTTTTAAAATCAAAGAATACCAAAAGCAGGCTTTTCACATGTGGTATAACTTATACTACAAATATACTTAAGTTAAGAAAAACTAACTGTCAATGTATTAGTTTTTTAACTAGGCAATTAAGAGACTAAACATTCATTGTATTATCTAGGGGGAAAATCACATTCTGAATTTCAACTTCACTGTGAAAAAGCTAATGACAAGAATGAGTAGAAGCCATTTTAAACATTACTTACATAAAAATTCAAGGAACAAAACCTAAGCTCAAGAAGTAAATATCTAAATCCAACTATCATTCATTTGTCCTTACTTTTCAATACAAACTCAAGTAACATTTTGCACTTGAAACTTCTAAGAATTTTTTTTCTTTATCCATCATGCAAAACTTGACTTCAAAACTATTTACAAATCATGGAAATCAAGGAATTACACCGGTAACAGCAATTTTAATAGTCGTACACGGTAGCTCATCATTAGAGTCTGCATCCTCCATAGGTCATTCATTAATTTTTAACAAAATACTTCATTTTAATTTCCAGCACTTATTCGTTAGAATTTCCACTGAAAGTAAAACACCTCACGTTAATGTAAAAGTGGAATTTCCCTACTTTAATAAACTAATGAAATTCACTTCAAACAAAAGGTACTTTCATCCTCTCAAGTTTTTAAAACAAGATACAATAATTAAAACCAGTAGAGGTCGCTATTACATAATTTTAACACACGAATTTTGAATTACTCAGTATTTACCAAAGTAGTATTTACCGCAGTAGTCGACTAGATAAAATTAAACATCACTCCTGATTATAAAACTAAATATCAGCTGACAAATATAAGAAGCAATCATTTTAAGTCTAATTAATGGAATTAGAGATATATTGAAAGAATTATTGTAGTTAAAAATGGAGTTTACAAACTTTTTTAAATGCCTAGCTGAAAAGCTATTTGCATTGATATCTTCTATTCATTTAAAAAAAATGTTAGCTGAGCAATACACTAAAGTGATTTTATAATTTACTAATGGGTGACAACCTAGAGTCTAAAAAGCACTGGTGTGTAGTGGTGATAGAAAAGTAGAAGAGAACAGAAGCTGAACTCAATTTGACAATTCTAAATATATTGTCTTTGAAAATAAATCATTGGGGGAATTACAGAGGCAAACTGTAGGCAGAGGTTGAGGTGGAAGAAAAAAAAAACAGAACAGCAATCCCTTCCCATCTCAATTTTATCCATCTAATCCCAAGTTTATCTATTGTTTTAAGAAAGAAGGGGAAAGTAAATCAGGAATGACAACAGAAGGCAAGAAAGAAAACATAATAATGACGTACACATTTTAAACTTACTTATTAGTGTATTATTGGAATCAAATTACCAACTACATACTTATGTAACACCAAGAGTCGAATGTATGGGAAAAGATTGGTAGGGTCAACAAAAGATGCTTTGAATGTGGAAAGGCCAAGTGGAAAGAAATACTTTATCTCCTCTAGTGGCAAACTTTATTTGTACAATTATTTAAAAAATGTTTTTAAAGTAAAAGAGCCCAAGGAGGAATGATTAATGAAAGATTCATGAATTGGAATTCTATTTCTCTGCTACTTTTAAGATTAGTAATTTCATTTGTTTGAAATAAGAAACTTCACCCTAATTAACATTTAGTTAATTGGGAACATTTAGTGGCTTTGGAAAAAATAAATGAGATACAAAAAAATGCTAGGTTTGAGATTCAGCCCTGTCTCTTATTAACAAAACCTTGTCTTTTGCTTTACATAATAAAGGGGTCTAAATAGATAATCTTGAAGATCAATTCCAATACAAATATCCTAGGACCTATGGAAATTCCTACACATGCATTTCAGTGCAAAACTCCAGACCACAGGTACTTTTAAAGTCTTATTAATAGTAACAAAAGCTTAGAATGTGTGGGAGATTTTTTTTTTTTTTTTCTAGAAAGGTAGAAAATATGGAGAAACTACTTGGGAAATCTAAATGTTAATGGAAAACTTATTAGACATAAGGACTCTTTAGGATGAAAAAGAAAAGAGCTTAACAAAAAATGAATGGAAAGAAAGCAAACTTAAAAAAATTTTAGGATATGATTGATGGGAAAAAAAAGTCTAAGATAAAAGAGGCCAAGAAAACCTGAGTTAAATGAAAAGAAAAATGTATCAGTGTCCTAAGAAATGAAAGTTCGTTAAAAACAGGCACAAGAGCCAGAAAGAGAAACAGGAAAGATATTACAAATGGCAGTCAGTCTAGTCATCTAGAAAGAAATAAAGGACAAGTACAATTATGAAAGGACAAAACGGTTTAAGAAATTACTTTACCAGGGAAATATCACACACAAAAAAATACTACTAGTTTTTGCTTCTGTTCTTCTAAAAGATTAAGTATAGACAATAAGGAGAGGGAGAACAAACCAAATTGGAATAATTTTTATAAACTATCTCTTAAAACTTAAATTATTTTGAAAAGACAGGGCCAAATAACATTTATCCCTCTTCTGCATTCCCAGAGCCTTCCTTATACATCTGGAATACTGCCTGACTGATAAGATACTCAGATACTGGTGGCATGGATGAGTGAATATTGGCTACATCAATAAAACAAAATCCCATTCATTTGGACTATTACAGTTTACAATTTGTGATGATCTTAATACAACTTAAAACTTTTAAATTAGCAAAATTATAGAAAAGTATGTAATCCATCAGTTTTCAAGCACTTCTGAAGTATCTATTTTCCTAAAACTATAGGGCAACTAAATATCATTTTCAGTTTTTCATTAAAACAAATTCTATAGGGGCCAAATAGTAAGCAAGAATTGCCACTTTACTCTGAATTATGCTTATACTTTAAAGTAATCAAAATGTATTTAGAAAGATCAAAAAATTCATATATTCCACTAGCTCAGATTGATCTATTTTTATAGTACATTTTTATATAGCTCAAAAAATTTTTTTAAATTTTGATAAAATCTTACCCCAGGATGTATTTGAAAGACTTGCTAAATTCATGGTCCTTATTATTTTAATAGAATGCTACAAATGTGTTTTTAAAATTAAAGAAATGTATTTAAAAAATAAAGAATCCGAATGAATGAAGAAAATGGAAAATTGTTTCCTGATAAAAGAATCTAAGATACCATTATACAATTATAGTCATCTAAATATCTCTGTATCTCCATATTCTTATCTAAATACCCTTAGGGGAATGGTATAGGAAGAAGGGTATTTGACTATTGACTGGAAAAAACACAGGTTTCCATCTTCTTTTTATTTTTTATTCTGTTCCACCATTCTGAGATTAATTGTCTAATATATAAAATAAGGAGAATAACAACTACTACACCGGGTTGTTGTAAGGACATAAAGATGTATATAACAGTGCTTTGAAATTACAAAGCCTGTTACACAACTGATTGCTATTTCTATTACTGTCATATATTCTCATTCAAAAATTCATTCCCAACAACACCAAAGCCAGCTCATTGGAATATCACATGGCTATATCTATTTTAAGGGCCCTGGTTAAATGCTTAAACATAACAAGACAGGACATAGGGTAAATATCTTTGATATCTCAGAAATTTTCTAAGTATTAAAAAACTATAAAATACCCTATATTAGTCTTTAGTACCTACATATTGATTACATCTGTGAAAGTGGGAAGACTGAGAGACTCACTAGTAACTTTCAAGAATTCATCATCTCCTCCAATATTGGAAAATTATAAATTAGTTTCTATATTAATTAAAAGGAGGAAATTAGACAAACATAGGTATAGTACAACATACCTGTAAAGAGCTGAATTTGAGAATGCAATTGTTATCAAACTAGCAAATTCCTGGGATGTACCAACATCAGAATGATAAGCAAGACAAGATCTGTCAATTCCATTCTAATACAGTAGGCAAAGGGTTGGATGTTACATTTTATAAACACTGTGGGAGAACCTAACTAGGATCCAAAAGAGCAAATGGAATTGTTAATGAGAAGAGTCAGGCAATCAGTTCTGTTCAATATCTACTATAAAGCCCAATGTAATTAGTGCCTAAAGGAAATGATGAATAAAAGATATTTGACCTTATAATTCAATGGGAAAATAGGATAAAAAATGAAATACGGTTTGACTTAAGCAATCAAGTAAGTTGGTATTCCATAGTACACAATCTTTTCTATATCCACAACCTCTGTAACTGAATGTTCCTTAATATCTCTGCTCAGCTGAAATCTGGATCTCCCCTGACGACTTCTAGAGCAGGAAGTGCCCTTGTCCCAAAACCCACATGAAGGTGGATTTAGCTTCTTTTCCACATCATAAGCTGCTTCTGAAACATCACTTTTATCTACGCATGTAAAGGGCTCTGTCATCCCATGTGACTTTATTGTCTACATTAAGAACACATAAAATACCGTGGCCTCATAATTCAGCACCTGTCGTCCAGCCACCAACACACGGCCACACCCTATTTTGTAACCATGTTACCCCAGAAATCTTACATTCCAACAACTGTCTCTGATCCCAATCTATTCTTCTATTTCTCTCACTGAGGTATTCTAGTGCTACCAGTTCTCTGACCTTATTGGGAAATTCAAAACCCTGTTCCCTCCATGTTTTTCCAATCTGTCTGCTTTCTCCTACCTGGCAGAATAGTTTAGTGGAATGTTTGCCCCAGAAAAGTCTTGGCTTCATTATTTATTAGCTGTGACCTTGGGCAACTTAACCTCTCTGGGCTTCAGTTTCCACATTTATTCATTCAACATATATTTCCTGAGTGCCTTCTCAGTGCCAGACATTGTTCTAGGTGGTGGGAATCTGGCAGTGAACAACAGTGAAAAAATTCCTGGAGTTTACATTCTAGTAAGAGAAAAACACAGCACCATCTTCATGGGGTTATTAAAAACTTGAAATACAAAACAGAATTATTTAGCCTAGTGCATGATACTGTACCAAGCACTCACATATCAGCTATTATTACATTTCACTTTTTTCCTTATTCAATTTAGATTCTCTGATGTTCTTTTTAGCAGTTTCTCATTGGATATACCTATATATCACTCTCTCAGCCCTCAGGGAAACAGAGCAGGGCCTGCGATAGATAGAGATACCTCCTCGCCATTCACTGTGTGCCATAGAATTATTATTATATTCTATGTGTGTTGTGTCCTGAAAAGGACTATAAAGCACTGTTTCCACAATCCTCTGCCCTACTGTCCTCCCGTTGTATATCCATGGTGAAATACCATTCAACTCAGCTATCTTTTTTATGCCCACACTTGAGTACTGCAGAAGAAATGTCACAGAAACCCAAAGATTTGTACCTCTATACGTTCGAGGTTTTTCAAGTGAAATGATCCTTCATCATTGCCACAAAACGTTTATTTTTCCAGCTCTATCTCCCATTTTCTACAGTCAGTACTTCAAAACTTCTTTCTTCTCCTCTCAAAGTTTTGACTCCTTCAGAACTCAATTTATATTCCTGTTACTGAGAGGCTAACCCTGAGGCCCAAAGCCCATATTATTAATTTGCTCCTTTTAAACTTTCCCACATCTCCTTTACTCATAGTACATCACATTATTTTATTGCTCATACGCCTATCTGTTTCTCCACTAACCTATAACCCCTAAAAAGACAGGGACCATGTCATCTCTGTAAAACATTACAAAACTTCCTTCGTAGATTTTTAGGTATTTTCCTCTCTTTCAATCTGTGGAAAGGGGTCCACTTATTATCTAAAATACATGTAACACCTGAAGATCAAAAAGTTAACTGAAATGTTTTTGAAAGGATAGGTGGCTTTACAAACAAAAGAAACATTTGGAAGGTATAAGAAAAAAATACACATATACATATATATACATATATGTATATATAATTCTAGCATTAACAAGGAGTATTTAGAGGCCAACAAAAGTTCATTTTTGATTAAAAGCAAAACATGGAATAATTCGACAGCTAAAACATAAATATGCTATCATACACCAAATACAAAGTTAAAATAAATCCAGTCTTCATTTTTTTAAACATAATATATTTATTTTGTGAAACTGAAGAGCAAACTCCTCTTTCACTGAAATTATAATAAACACACAGATTAGATATATATAAAGTAATACAAGGCAAATTGATCATACCTCTACATCTGAAACACTTCGGGGCTGAGCTTGGCATAGCATATTTAATAACTGCAAAATTAATTCTTCTACATACTGAAGAGCATCATCACTAGACTCAAGAGTAGGATGCACTTGCCCTTGGACCTATAAACAAAAAGCAAGGTAATTAAAATGTAGGTTGTTTCATTTAATTAAACAAAAGGATTTTTTTTTTTTAATGTGAGTTTATACTCAAGAACATGGTCTGGCTTACAAATACAGATTTGAATGTTATGTCCCAGAAGTCAGGAGTTCCCATCCTTCCCCAGCAACTTGCACCATACATGCTCATTAACATGCTCCTGGAGAGTCAGATACCTAACTGCATATTTTCAATATTGTTTTTCTTAAACCATGGTTACCCCGAGGTGGGGGATTACAGAGAGGAAGGGAGAAGCTGAGCTAGGGATAAAACATGCAGTTTACATGGTTTTTGCCAAGAACCTGTGGTAGTTAGAACATTTACTCAATGCACTGGTTGGGCAAACCTGAACTTCTATGGGTCTCTGTCCCTGGTTTAACTCTGTCTTTCCCATAAATGATACAATCCAAGAGGGATATGTCTTATCTTATTCACCAATGTAACTCTAGCATCTAGCATTGCGCAGGGCACATAATACAAGTTTGATAAATGTTTGTTGAACACAAAGTCACCATATATCAAAGGACACAAAATGGGCACTTTCGACAATCTGTGACTATCTGTGCTTTAGGAATTTAACATGGTGGTCACTCATTTATAAACGCCTATTAACCTTTACCTACATTTTCTCAACTATTTCTTTGGAGGCACCTCATACCTCTGACCTCTGTAGAACTTACATTTTAATAACCAGCATATTCTTTACTTGCATCTCTATGGGTCAAAATTGTTCCCTCCTTTTAAAAAATGGCAGAAAAACAGTTCCAGGAGACAAACAATACATATTTCAAAATATGCTCCACTCTCTAAAGGGCAGCAGTAGGGCACTCATGGGATGAAAGTGCACACTGGCCAAGGGCACTTAACTACATAGATATGTATATATACCAAGCGTGCCAAAAAAAAAATGTATACACATGACTTGTATTCATCTTTTGCTATCGGTATACATTGAGTATTCCAATTTTAATACAGCTCTTTCCTTTCTTAAAATGTGTATACATTTTTTTGGCACTCTCTATATGTACATATGCACCTCATAATACTTCCTAAAGAAATGTATTTTAGATGCAAATAACATTATGACAATTCAAAACTCTGTGTGTGGGGGGGGAGGAGGTACTACATTAAGTATGATGTTTAAAACAATTTATGATTATTTCACAGGTGAACACACTGAGCCCCAAAAGGCTTCAATCATTTGCACAACCACTTTTGATCATACTCAGTATAGCTATTACCAGCCTGATTCTAACTGATCTGTTTACAAATCTCTCCACCCTATTAGATGACTGAATGGTTATACAGTTAAAATAATGGATAGAATTTGGACTAGAACCCAGGATTCGTGTTTCTCAGTTCAGTGCTTTCCATTCACCATGGCCATCGCACTGACTAAAGTGTGTAAGTAATGAACCTTGTAAGCTTATTCTTCTTCAACACTTAATATGATTAAACATCCTTTTTCTTTTTAACTGGAACTTGAGAAAAGTTTTATTTTTATACATTGACTTGCATGCCTCCATTGGTTTAAATTATTTTCTCAGATACCATTTACCTTCATGGCTGAGTTACTTTCATCTAGCAGTGAATCATAACACCATGGTGGGCTTTTTTTTTAAGGCTTTTAAAACTTATTAATATCAGTTACAAAATCCAGTCTACTTCTCTTATTTCTTTGCTCCTTTTCCACTTCCTTTTAAAGTTCATTATCTTCCTCCAGCCCTCAAATATGGATACTATACTCGTCTGTCTGCTGTTCTTTCCCCAAGTAATCTCATTTACTTCCAAATTCTGAAGTATCCCCTGTGTGGATGATTCCAAATCTATATGTAGTCCTGACTTCTCTCCTGAGTTTTAGACCCACACTTCTAATTACTTGCTAGGTATCTCCACCTATCCTACCAAACCTCAAATATAACATGGAGGGGGGGGTTGGTGGGGGAAGAACTTATCATAAAAGTTGAACAAGAAAAACTATATCTCACACATAGAACTGTATTTCACAAATGCGATATTTATTATATATGATATTATATATATATATATATATGAAAAACACAGTATACACAGCCCCTGGTTTCAGTAAGAAGTAGTCCTAGACACTGTAGCTCTAATTGGGGGCTACAGTCCTGTCCAAAGCTCTAGCATCACAAACTATAGCTACAGATTTATAAAACCACGTAATAGAATTAAAAGGGGCTTTAGAACTCATTTAACTCACTCCCTCTATTTAGCGGATGAGAAAAAGGAGACACCCACAATCCCGTGGCTAACTATAAAAGTAATGCTGTAAGTACTGAACCTGAGCCTCCTGGCATCTAGGCCGGAGCTCTTTCCACTAAACTTTTGACTTTCAAACTTGGAGGGGTCTGAGAGTGTCCTAGTAGCCCCATCAACATAAGAAGTGGAATGCCCATGAACTGTACCTATTTTATACAGTAGATTTCTATATAAGACTTAGCTTGAAATATGCTGTCATACTTAAACACTGGCATGTCATAAATGCAAACACAGCACTATTAATCTTCATAATTTGAAAAAGTAAAATCATAAAGGATCATGGATTACACAAAGGATCCCCAATATATTATACAAAATTATAAATGTACTAAATATCCAACATAAGGCTAAAATGCTAGAGATAAATATTAAAATGAAAATATTTAATCAACAATAATTCTAATTTTTAAAAATATTAAAGTCCTTTAAGGAAGTGGTTCAGGTACCGCAAAACACATTTTAAAAAGTGTTCAGGAAATTGTAAATTGATCAATTTTTAAAAAACAATGTTCTTTATTATTCAAAGAAACCCATGGAAACAACACAATTCTTCATTAATTAAGGCTCCATCTCCAGCTACTCTTCAATGAATTTACACTTTATGCTGAAGCAATTCAGACTGCAGTTTGTTGAAATGCGGCAGGCAGTTTCACTCACACTGTTGTTCTCCAGGCTTATCAATCATTCTCTTACCCTGTCATCTACCTATTTGCCTTTCAAAGCCCAGATCTCTCCTTATTTGTGAAGACATCCTTGTTTCTGTCTCTTTCCAAGGCAGAATTAATCTCATTCATTTAACTGACTTATTGAATCTATTAAATGCCAGACCCTCTGTCAGGTGCTAGATATACAAGGACACCTCATTTTATTGTGCTTCACTTTACTGAGATTTGCAGATAGTGATAGTGCATTTTTCACAAATCGAAGGTTTGTGGCAACTCTGTATTGAGCATAGCTATGAGTGCCATTTTCCAATAGCATTTGCTCACTTCATATCTGTCACATTTTGGTAATTCTTGCAATATTTCAAACTTTTTCATTATTATGTTTGTGATTGTGATCTGTGATCAGTGATTATTGATGTTAGCATTATCATTGTTTGGCGGCACCACAAACCATGCCCATATAAGACAGTAAACTTAATTGATAAATGTGTTCTGACTGCTACACTGACTGATCGTTTCCCATCTCTCTCCCTCTCCTCGTGCCTCCTTATTCTTTTAGACATATCAATATTGAAATAGTCCAATAATAAGTGCTCAAGTGAAAGGGAGAGTCACACGTGTCTCACTTTAAATCAAAAGCTAGAAATGATTAAGCTTAGTGAAGAAGGTAGGTAGAAAACCGATAGGGTTAAAAATTAGGCCTCTTGAGCCAATTAGCCAATTTGTGAATGCAAAGGAAAAGTTCTTGAAGGAAATTAAAAGTGCTAACCCATTGAATACAAAAACGAGAAGAAAGCAAAACAGCCTTATTGCTGACATGCAGAAAGTATTAGTGGTCTGGATAGAAGATCAAACCAGACACAACATTCCCTTAAGCCAAAGCCTAATCAAGAGCAAGGTCCTAACTCCCTTCAATTTTATGAAGGCTGAGAGAGGTGAGGAAGTTGCAGAAGCAAAGTTTGAAGCTAGCAGAGGTTGGTTCAGGAGGTTTAAGGAAAGAAGCCATCTCCATAATAGGAAAGAACAAGGTGAAGCAGCAAATGCTACTGCAGAAGCTGCAATAAGTTATCCAGAAGAAAAATAATGAAAGCAGCTACACTCAACAACAGATTTTTAGTGTAGCTGAAAAAGTCTTATATTGGAAGAAGATGCCAACTAGGACTTTCATAGCTAGAGAGGAGAAGTCAGTGCCTGGCTTCAAGGCCTCAGAGGACAGGCTGACTCTCCTGCTAGAGGCTAGTGCAGCTGGGGACTTTAAGTTGAAGCCAATGATCATTTACCATTCCGAAAATCCAAGGGCCTTTAAGAATTCTGCAAAATCTACTCTGCCTATAAATAGAACAACAAAGCCTGGATGATAGCACATCTGTTTACAACATGGCTTACTGAACCTTTTAAACCCACTGTTGAGAACTAGTGCTCAGAAAAAAAAGATTCCTTTCAAAACATTAATGCGCACTGACAATGCACCTGGTCACCCAAGAGCTCTGATGGAGATGTACAACGAGATTAATGTTGTTTTCACGTCTGCCAACACAACATCCATTCTGTAGCTCAGGGATGAAGGAGTAATTTCAACTTTTAAGTCTTATTATTGAAGAAATACATTTCATAAGGCTATAGCTGCCATAGGTAGAGATCCCTTTGATAGATCTCGGCAAAGTAAATTGAAAACCTTCTGGAAAGGATTCACCATTCTGAAGCCATTCCAAACATTCATGATTCATGCGAAGAGGACAAAACATCAACATTAACAAGACTTTGGAAGAAGTTGATTCCAACCCTCATGGATGACTATGAGAGATTAAAGACTTCAATGGAGGAAATAACTGCAGATGTGGTAGAAATACCAAGAGAACTAGAATTAGAAGTGGAGCCTGAAGATGTGACTGAATTGCCGCAATCTCATGATGAAATTTTAATGGATAAGGAGTTTCTTCTTATGGATGAGCAAAGAAAGTGGTTCCTCAAGATGGAATCTCCTCCTGGGGAAGATGCTGTGAAGACTGTTGAAATAACAACAAAGAATTTAGAATGTTACATAAACTTAGTAAATACAGCAGTGGCAGGGTATGGGAGGGTTCACACCAATTTTGAAAGAAGTTCTACTGTGGGTAAAATGCTATCAAATAGCATCACATGCTACAGAGAAATTGTTCATGAAAGAGTTAATCAATGCAGCAAACTTCATTGTCTTATTTTAAGAAACTGCCACAGCCACTACAACCTTCAGCCACTACCACCCTGATCAGCCAGCAGCCATCAACACAGAGGCAAGACCCTCCACCAGCAAAACAATTACGACTCACTGAAGGCTCAGATGATAGAAGATAGCATTTTTTAGTAATAAAATATTTTTATTAATGTATATACATTGTTATTTTAGTCATAATGGTATTGCACAGTTAGCAGACTATAATACAGTGTAAATATAACTTTTATATGCACTGGGAAACCAAAAAATTTGACTTGGTTTATCGCAATATTCATTTTATTGTGGTGGAACTAAATCCACCGTATCTCTGAGATATGTCTGTATAGAGATGAAGCAAAAATAGTCCCTGCTCATATGGGTCTTATACTCTGCTCTGAGCTAATCCTTGTACTAGGTACCACACTTTTGTTACAGGGTTTGTCATACTGAATTATAATTACATGTTCCCTTGTCTATTTCCTCTATTTGGACAGTGATGCTACAATTGGGCAGGACTTCGTTATCTATTTATGGAATCATTTTCTCTTTGCTTTTCACTCCAAACCTATGACATTCAGGGAATACTCAAAGTCTGTGTACTTTAGGGGTGAGGGGAATAAAATATTTCTTTCTTGGAATTAAGATCGAAAAGGGGTGTTGGGTAAGGCTAGAGAGTCTGGTTGATTTCAGGAGTATAAATGTTAAAGCAGAAACCATTCAACATGGTTTAGTTAGAACTGAAAAAGATGTTTATTACATAGAATCAAATGAACTGCATATAATCACAGTGGGGAAATGCTACGGTTTAAGACAAAAACAACACTTAATAGTGTTTATAATTCAGGCACATACAATTCAAATGTTAAGTGTGACACATTTCATGACACAAAATTTCAGAAATTCAAAGTTTTGTTCATTGATGGTTACTAATAACCAAATAAAACCTATTAGGTGTAAAATGCATGATGCCAACTGTTCTTCTAAGTTTCTGGACATTAACCTTCAACATATCTTAAATCTGTCAAATTATAATCATAAGGTTCATTTATACAAGAAACTAATAAATTATTGTTCTTCCTTAAAAACAACACTTCAAAATCTCTGATTGAAAAACATGGGCAATGGTAAATGTTTAAGATAAGCAGAGAGCACCAATTCCTGAAATACACAGGAAGATACTGTTCTTTATTCTTTCAAGGAAGATACTGTTTAGAGAATTACTTAATAAGCAGACAGAAGTATTACATTTCCTATAAGTTAGAATAAAAACCACTTCTCTTCTATGAATAGTATTACAGCTAAAGTGTCCATTCCATCTAAATGATACTCAAAGATATTTAATAGATCAAATGATCTAAATTATTCAAGACTATCCAGAATTGGTTATCCTGACAAATCTTATGACAGCTTTTGAAGCCATCAACTGTGGATATTCATTGTGTGTGTGTGTGTGTGTGTGTGTGTGTGTGTGTGTAATTAAAATAAACACTTAGAATTGGGTTTAAACTAGATGTGAGCTTTCCCTTATATACAGTTTTCAAAAACATATTTTATACTTACATTTATTGATAGAGAAAAATTCACATGCTTCTTGAAACACAATTACTTTACGTAATTAGGTAAATAAATGCAAAAGTTTCACTAAAAAATTAATGATAGCCATGAATAAGAATTTCATATGACAGTATTCTTTTAAAGTATAATCATCATATTCAACTAAAGATGCCACCCATTGAATTTTAAACCTTTCTAAAGTACTGCATGCTTCTATCCTGACAGTTCATTTTGTCTCCAGTAATTTCTAACAAATTCAGAAGCAACTTTGTTGGCTATTATTGCCAGATTTTGTGGACTCTGAAAAAGCAAAGGGATTAGGTCTAAATCAATTCCTAGTTGTTTGATACATGAGTCCTCTAAGTGTGTTTAGGGAACCCCTTGGGTACACTGCCAGAAAACAGTATTGTGAATTCTGATGAATCTTTAATAGCTTTTTCTAACCAATGGCTCTCTGAAGGATTAGAAAGGCATCTAAATTGTATTTTGTCATATCTCAAGCCCAGATCTACTACTTTTATTTATAACAGGAGAATCTGAAATAAAATTGGTATTCTCAAAACCTTTACAATAGCAAATAATAAAGATTTGGATTGTTAAATCTCTTTCTCAGTGTTATGATTGTTTAGTCAATATTTGATGTTTTAGATGCTTATTTCTCCTCGTTCGGAGGTTTATTTAAAAATCAAAGCAGACGTCCTTTGTAAAAATATTTTTAAAGACAAAAATGAAACAAATTAACACGTTGCGTACAGATCACGAGAATCTTCACGAGGGATTTAAACCCCGCCATACGCAACGTGTTAAAGAACTTAAATCTTTTCCACAAATAAAATGGACTAAAATATTTTCTCATGTCTTGGGGCCTGTTCATTAGCCTTTAGGTCCATGTATATAACAATCTTATTTTTTTCCTTGAACTCCTCTTATTTGCTCGGGACACAAAAATGAATGAGGACATACCACCTGCCTTCAAAGATTTCAGCGCACAGATGAGCTAGACATGTAAACAACTGACTTCACACAGTGTGATGAGACCAATGTGGAGTTACTGTATTTTGCTGCATATAATGCGCTCCCATGCATAATGCACATCCATGTTTCTGGCCCAAATTTTCAGGGGAAAAAATCTTTTGCTTTAATGTTTTAATTCAAATCTTATTTGTTTACATTTAGGTACTTGTTTTTTGTATTATAAAGCAATTTTATCATTTATTTTTTAACATATTATGGTATAAGAAATTTTACGTAACAAATAATTATAAAACACAAGAACAGATACAAGGTACAAGAAATGTTATGTATCGTAAAAACAAATTTACGATATTTACGCATCATAGAAGGCCAAGAACTCTTCACCGTTACTTCAGTCATAAGTTCAACGAAACCTATTATTGTATTCCAGGGTATTATTTTGCATACGGATATCATAATTGATTTCTAGAGTTACACTTTTAACTCATAAGCATAAATAAAAGAATTAAAAACATTTATATACATACAGAATTAGTACTACCAATATATAACGTGCATCCTTATTTTTTCCTCACAAATTTGGGCAAAAAAGTATGCATTATACCCGACAAAATACAGTATATTTAAGGTACAGTGATGACAAAAAATAAAAAGAGTGACCCTTGCTGATGGTGGGTAAGGAGTATTAGAAGTCTTCATAAGTCAAACATACTTGAACTGGGGCATAAAGGATAAATAAAGTGCACTAGGCAGCAGATAAAGAAGGGCTTTTACTAAAAGAGTTACCATTAAAAAAGGCATAGAGGGTAGGGGGAAGGGGGAAGGTGAGGGGATTAGAAAACAGTCAGTAACCACAAGATGGCCACAGGGTTTTGAAAATTAATTTGGGGAATGTAATCAATAATGTTGTAAAGATTTTGTAGGGTGTCCGATGGACACTTGTCTCATTAGGGAGACCACCTCAGGGATGATGTAGATGCCTGATCACTGCATTGTACACCTGAAGCTGAAGTTGAACAATAATGAATGTCAACTACAAGTTATGTGTGTGCGTGTGTGTATGTATGTGTATATATATGTGTACGTATATACTTACAAGAAGCAGAGTACAGCATTAGGAATAGAGACAGTGGAAATGTAATGGCAGTATGCGATGTCAGAGGGATAGTGGATGGGGGGCGGGGGGGTTCACACAGTGTGAGGGATATAAATGACAAACGTCTAAGTATTACTTTGTCTTGTGCACCTGAAACTAATTTTAAAAAAAAGGAAATACAGCCCAAATGCATAGTTACCTCAACTCCATTTTGGAAATAAGTGATGTATATAATTATGAATAATTTTTTTGAGTGCATATGTTACTTTTAAGACAGGATAAACATATCTGGCCTAAAAATTATGTGTATCACACCAAACACTCTATACTCATTTCAAAGATGTTCTAAAGTTAGTTATAAAAACTAATTTTAAATAATTTTTTTTAGTTAAATTCAATAAAAACCATTTTTTCCAAAGGCTCAGTAAATTAAAAAAAAAAAAAAAAAAGAAAGGCATAGAGCCAAGACAAAATGTGTTGGGAAAACTACAAGAGTTGGACCAAAGAATACTAAGAAAGCAAAACTGGAAAGGACAGGCTTGTATGTCACGCTAAGAAGGTGAGAAGTGATCAGCGGAAAATACCTGAAGGGTTTAAAACAAGACTGACATAATTAGGATCTGCACGCCGAAGAATCTCTCTGGTGTCAGTAAGAAGGATGGGTTAAAACAAAGATGAGGTTGAAGGAAGCAAAACAAGTTGGAAGGATGCTGCAAACTGTAAAAAGAAACAATGAAGGCCTTAACCAAGGGCAGAACCAGTGGGAGGTAGAAAACACGTGAGGAGGTGGGTTTGGATAACTGTTTTTGGGGTATGTGGGGGCAGCAATGAGAGAGAACCATTCATTTAACCAGGATAGGAAATATTTAGTAAAGGATAATATTTTGCAAAAAAGATAATAAATTCAAGTTTAATACTTCAGTTTAAATAATTTAAAATTGTTTTTTATTACGTGATTTAAAAATTTTTATTGTATTTTATTTTTTTGGTTGTAAGGAATTATTTGCCATAGTGTTTCAAATACTCAAGTAGCAAAAACCACCTAACTATTGGGTGTTTATGCTAAAGATAAATTTACTTGTCTAACGAATATGTTGTACACCTGAAACTAACATAAAATATTAAATGTCAACTGTAATTGAAAAATAAAATAAAAACACACACACAAAAAAATAAATTTACCTATTAACCTACTAGCTGTTATAACTACAAGAAGTAAACAGGGCTTATTTAATGAATATTTGCAAATAATTTAGTCATTTTTAAGATTTTGCTTTTTTACTAATGTTAAAAGTTCACGGGAGCAGCCGGTTGGCTCAGTTGGTTAGAGCACAATGCTCATGGCACCAGGGTCACCGGTTCGATTCCCACATGGGCCAGTGAGCTGCGCCCTCCACAACTAGATTGAAAGCAACGACTTGACTTGGAGCTGACGGGTCCTGGAAAAACACACTGTTCCCCAATATTCCTCAATAAAAATTAAAAAAAAAAAAAAAGTCATGGATCTGGAGCAGTTCACCCAATCACTCACAGGAACTAGTACAAACTGGGATAAAATCTCCCAGCCCATGGTAAACCGAGGAGCAATGAAAGACAGGATGATATTGTAGGTGGCGCCTACATTCAAGCAGCAAACAGATGAAAATGAGGCAAAACAAAAACCAGTGTCCAGGAGTTTTAAATGCTACAAATCTCAGAATACTTTGCAAAGACCAATTAATGAGCAATTAGCACATAATTGGTGACTTCTGAGAGAAGAATATGAATAGAGCAGCAGGAGCAGAACCCAAATCACAGGCAGTTAAGGAGTAACTGGGACAAGACAGAGGGGAAGAGAATTATGAGAAATGCAAATTAAAGGAACAATATCATTTCACTTCTATTAGACTAGCAAAAATTAAAATGATCAATAATACCTATTGTTGATAGGAATGCTAGGAAAAGGATTATTCTGTTACCTTGCTAGTATAAATGCTAACTGATAACAGACTTTTTGAAAAGTAATCCAGCAACCATACACCATAGGGTATATATATACCCTGTGGCACAGCAAACACATTCTTGGGAATTATCCTATAGAAATAAATGGATATACACATAAAGATTTTATTGCACCACTGTTCACAGTGGCAAAATCTAGAATTAATGTAAATGCCTATCAGTAAGGGAATATTTGAATAAATCACAGAACATTATTATTATGCGCTGAATTGTATCCCCTAAAATTTCATATGTTGAAGTCCTAATGCCCAGTACTTCAGAATGTGACTATATTTGGAGATAGTATCTATATAGAGGTAATTAAGTTAAAATGAGGTCATTAGGGTGGGCCCTAATCCAATATGACTGGTGTTCTTATAAGAAGAGGAAATTTGGACACACACACACACACACACACACACACACAGAGGAAAGACCATGTGAACACAGGGAGAAGATGGCCGTCTACAAGCCAGGGAGAGAGGCCTCAGAAGAAATCAACCCTGCCCACACCTTGATCTTGGACTTCCAGCCTCCATAATTGTAATAAAATTAACTTCTGCTGTTTAAGCCACCCAGTGTGTGGTTGGTTCTTTGTTATGGTAGCCCTGGCAAACTAATACAACTATGTAGCCATTAAAAAGCATAAATTAGAGCTATGCCATTTAACAGATTTCCACGAGGTATTCTTGAGTAAGACAGAAAAATTTAAAGTAGAGGGAATGCTCATAAACCTCACAAACACAAACACACACACGCACACACACGTGTGCACGTGCATAATGTATTATAGATATATATTTGTACGTGAACATGACAATATGGAAAAAAATATGGAATAATGTAACTCAGGTAATTGACATGGCTTAGAGGGTCCTAAAGGTCAGGGATATGGATGGGAGAGAAGAAAAAAGAGGGAAGAATGAACTAACCACCCAAAAAAACTGTACTGAAAATAATTGTGTCATATTTATGCACTTTTGTAACATTTTATTTATAGGTGTATATATAAAATAAAAATTTAATTAAATTTTAAATTTTAATTTAAATAAAAATCTTCATGATTGCCTTTTTTTTTCTTTTTTGCTGTGTGTACTTTAACTATGGGAAAGACAATATTCAAAGACCTTTCCCACAGAAAATAACTACACACATTAAATTCCAAACATGTGTCAAGTGCCAAGTTCATATCATCTTTCATTTGTTTTGGTTTAAAAACAGTAAGTATGACCTTCCCAAACAAATTTTTATTACTTTCTGTGATAACAGAGTTCCCACCAATAAAACAAAGAAATGACTCAAGAAAAGAATCTATTTTTTTAGTTCGTCTTCAAGCATTTTCTTCGTCTTCACACTCAAGTCTTCCAAATGTGGCAGAAATTTCTTATCAGTGATGTCCTGACACAGGTAGGAGCTCTGTATAAAATTCCCAATTTTTTCTCCCTGGTGCTCCTATCCATCCTATCCTAAGTAAGTTTCAATCCCATTCTAAGAGGCTTCTTCAAAGCTGGAATAGAAATTCATAATACATGTGTGTCTACTGTCTATTCTTTGTCATTTTTCTAAAAATTCCAAAAGATGGCAGTTTTTGACTTGACTATTTAAGGTTCACCAATTGATCTCCCATAACCCCTATGCTGTAGATTCTAAAATCTAGTGAATCAAGGACACAAAAACAGTGGGGAAACTTTTTCAAATTCAAACTTCTCCAACTAGATCAGGTTCCTTGATGTGTGATCACTAATAGTAAATTGATTTACTAGATGAATTAAATAGATTTCTCCATAGTTATAGATACTTTCACATCTGGAAGGTAAAGTGCTCACTGTGAGTTCCACTTATAAATTATATCCATTTTCATACTTTCTGAGTATGAAACATGTACACATGCATGCGTTCAACTTGCTAGATACTAAGAATATAAGATAGACACCGTCTCTGCCCTCACAGACCTCAGCAGTACAGGAGGGGACCGAGATATTAATTACAAAAATAGCTACATAGTAAGAAGCAGAGTAATAAAGCAGTTAAATGTGGGCTAAATTGTTTAAATCCAAATCTCAGTTCTTTCAATTATCAGGGTATAACCCTGAGCAAAATTACTTAATCCCGCTGATAATATTACATACCCGTACATAGTCAAAGTTTACTAAATGTTACCTGTAGCTCTACTGTTGTTCTTATTAGAGGACGAGGCCATCAGGCAGGGGCTAAATTCAGCTAGTAGTTCTGGAAAGGAAGATTAAAGCAGAAACCCCATGGGTGAGTATAAATTAGGGGAAAAGTGGGTTGGTGAAGTGAGAGGGAAAAAGCACGTACAGATGAGAAGGAAAGAGTAAAGGAGATAAAATAAAATAAGAAGGCTACGTAGGGCCCAGATCACTGGCCAAATGCACCAGAAGCAGATGCATTCACTAAGATGAGAGATACTGTAAGAAGAATAGATTGCTTAGTGAGCAGGAAGGGGAACAAGGAGATTAAGAGTTCAATTCTGGACTTCATAACGCTTGAGATGTCTTTGAGACATGAAATTAGCAAACAATCAGTTAGTGTATGGGCAAACAAATCTGGAATGTTTTAAATAATTTTTATCATATTATGCCTCTATCTTATAAAAATGGCAAGAAGTGGTTAGATATTAAATCATTGTAAAATAAAAATATCACAAGAAACCAAAAAAATATTTTGTCCCCTAGACATCCATATCATCCAGCAGAAATTAAAGACATTTTAATGCTTTGAAGACAGTAGCCCAGCAAAGAATGCCCTTATCCTGCCAATTCCATTATGGTAGACAATAAAGCTACAAGGGGTGTAAGTGTAAAACAGGAATTTTTAAAGGTGCTTTCTCTTACATCTTTCTGCTAGTCTAGAACATGGCTGGATGTACCTGGCAAAGGAGGGAGTCTACCGATTCCTGGGCACAACTATGACAAATACATTCTTCAAAGGGAAGCTCTAAAAGAATAGTCACATTTATAAAAAGTGTACTATACACAAATAGTTAGGTATAGAAATCATTTCAATGCAAGGGAAGGAAACAATGCCACAGAATGATGGATTTGCTTCACATTTCTTAATAACTGGCACTGATTAGTATTTATTAAGTACCATATGTTTATACCTCATAAAACACTCCCTTATATAGAATCAGTATATCCTAATTTTATAAATAGTAAGCATTGCCAACATGGCAAGAACAGTAGAGCTGTCAAATGATAACCTCTCATCTGCAAAATAAATTAAGTTGCATGATTCATTTAGTAATTTCACATTTTTCAGTTCACAAAACCATTAAATCCATGGGATCTTTATAGTAACTTAAACAAGGCCTGCTGTTTTCTTGGAACCTGCCAATGGAGTAACAGGAGCTGCAGTCAGAAGCCCTGTCTTGGTGGTCTGACTTTACCTGTATGATCTTAGGCAAGTCATTAAGCCTCCTAAATCTCAAGTTTTGCACCTGAAAATGGCAACATCATTTCTCATCTCCAGAGGATACTGTGATGATCAAATGAAGTCATATATCTGAAAGTACTTTAATTGGTAGCATGCTAAAATAAATAATCATGAGTAGTCATGATTCACATTACTACATGCAGGGAAGTACAAAATGTAACAGCTAAACACAAAAACATAAATGAAGATTGTATGTACTTGAATTCAATAATCTGATCAATTTCTCTTTGAAAAAAACACCAACAAAACTGTTTATCCTATTTTGCATTATATAATCCCATATATATCAGTTGCTCTTAACCTAAACTATATGCATAACAATTACCTGAAAAGTTTTTGTTGTTTTTCTTTTTTTAACGAAGCCTTCTGAGCCCCATCCCGAGATTCTGATGCAGTATGCCTGGGGTGGAGCCAAGATGCTTCCTTTTTTAAATTATGGTAAAACACACATAAAATTTACCATGTAACCATTTTAAGTGTACAATTTCGTGGCATTAACTACATTCACATTGTTACACAATATAACCACTATCCATCTCCAGAACTTTTCGTCATCACAGACTGAAATTCTGTACCCATTAAACAGTAACTCCCCATTCTCACCTCTCCCCAGCCGCTGGTAACCACTGTTCTACTTTCTGTCTCTATGAATTTGACTACTCTAGATATTTCATATAAGTGGAATCATATGACATTTGCCCTTTTGTGTCTGGCTTCTTTCTCTTAGCAAAATGTTTTTAAGGCCCATCCATGTTGCAGCATAAATCAGATTTTACTCCTTTTTTAAAAAAACTGATAACGCCCCATAATCTTTTTTTATACAATAGGCTATTTTTAGAGCAGTTTGAGGTTCACAGCAAAACTGAGCAGAAGGTACAGAGATTTCCCACACCCCCGCCTCCCACATGCATAGTTTCCCCCATTATCAACATACGCCACCAGAGGGGTACACTAGTTACAGCTGGATGAATCTACACTGACAAATCACTATTACCCAAAATCCTTAGTTTATATTAGAGTTCACTCTTGGTGTTGTATGTTCTATGAGTTTTGACAAATGTACGAGGACACATACATACCATTATACTATCACACAGAGTAGTTTCACTGCCCTAAAAATCCTCTGTACTCTCGCCACCCGACCTCCTTCCCAACACTTGATCTTTTTTCTATCTCCATAGATTTGCCGTTTCCACAATGTCATATAGGTGGACTCATACAGTATATAGCCTTTTCATATTGGCTTCTTTTACTTAGTAACTTGCATTTAAGCTTGCTTCACATCTTTTCATGGCCTGACAGCCCATTTCTTTTTAGTGCTGAATAATATCCCATTGTTTGAATGCACCACAGTTTATTTATCCAGTCACTTACTGAAAAGAACTAAATAAATGGTTGCTTCCAAGTTTTGCCAATCATAAATAAAGTTGCTATAAAATCTATGTGTAGGTGTTTGTGTGGATGTAAGTTTTCAATTCCTTCAGGTAAATACTAAGGAGTGCAATTGCTGGATCACATGGTAAGAGTCAGTTTTGTAAGAAATCACCAAACTTATCTTCCAAAGTGGCTCCACCATTTTGCATTTCCACTAACAATGACAGAGTGTCTGTTGCTCCACATTCTTACCAGCATTTGTTGTCAGTGTTCCAGGTTTTGGACATTCTAATAGGTGTGTAGTGGTAACTCCCGATTGTCTTACTTTGCATTTCTCTGATGACATATTATCGTGTTTCCCCGAAAATATGACCAAGCCAGACTATAAGAGCGGGTCTTATATAATGTAATATAGACTGGGTCTTATATTAATTCTTGCTCCAAAAGACGCATTAGAGCTGACTGTCCAGGTCTTATTTTTCGGGAAACAGGGTATGTGGAACATCTTTTTATATGCTTATTTGCTATCTGTGTATCTTCTTTGGTGAAATGTCTGTTAAGGTTTTTGGCCTACGTCTTAGTTGAGATGTTTTATTATTGTGGAGTTTTAAGAGTTCTTTGTATATTTTAGATGACAGTCCTTTATCAGATATCTTTTGCAAATATTTTCAGCGAGTATGTAGTTTGTCTTTTTATTCTCTTGACAGTGTCTTTTGCAGAGCAGAAATTTTTAATTTTAATGTAAGTCTATTCTTTCATTGATCAATACTTTGGTGTTATATCCAAAAAGATGTTGCCAAAATCATCTGGATTTTTCTCCTATGTTACCTTCTGGGAGTTGTATAGTTTTGTTATTTACATTTAGAACTGTGATTCATTTTGAGTTAATTTTTGTGAAGGATGTAAGGTCTGTGTCTAGATTCATTTTTTTACATGTGGATGTCCAGTTGTTCCAGCACCATGTGTTGAAGAGACTATCTTTGCTCCACTGTAATTGTCTTTGCTCCTGTCAAAGATCAGTTGACTATAGTTATGTGAATCCATTTCTGGGCTCACTATTCTGTTCCATTGATCAATGTGTCTATTCTTTCATCTATACCACACTGCCTTGATTACTGTAGCTTTACAGTAAGTCTTTAAGTCAGGTAGCATCAGTCCTCCAACTTTGTTTTTCAATACTGTATTGGTTATTCTGGGTCTTTTGCTCTTCAGATAAATTTCAGACCACTTTGTCAATATCCACAAAATAACTTGGGGGGATTCTGATTGAGATTGATTTGTATCTATAGATTAGGTTTAGAAGAACTGACACTTGACAATATGGAGTCTTCCTGTCTATTAACATGAAGTATCTCTCCATTTATTTAGTTCTTTGATTTCTTTCATCAGTTTTGTAGTTTTCCTCACACAGATCACATACACACACACACACACGTGTGTGTGTGTGTGTGTATGTATGTATGGTTAGATTTATACCTAAGCATTTCAGTTTTGGGGTGCTAATGTAAATGGTACTGTTTTTAATTTGAATTTCCACTTGTTCACTGCTGATACATAGGAAAGCAATAGACTGTTGTATTTTAACCTTGTATCTTGCAACCCTGCTATAATTACTTATTCGTTCCACGAGTTTTTTTTTTGATCCATTCTTCTTGATTTTCTACATAAACAATCATGTCATCTGTGAGCAATGGCAGTTTTATTTCTTCTCTATCAATCTTGTCCCATTTATTTCCTTTTCTTGTCTTATTGCAGTAGCTAGGGCTTCCAGTATGATGTTGAAAATCAGTGGTGAAAGGGCACATCCTTACCTTGTTCCTGATCGTATTGGGAATGCTTCAAGTTTCTCACCATTAAGTATGACGTTAGCTAAAGGTTTTTTGTACATAATATTTATCAAATTGAGGAAGTTCTCCTCTATTCCTAGTTTACTAATTTTTTATCATGAGGATTGGATTTTGTCAAATACCTTTTTTGCACTTATTAATATGACCATGTGATTCTTTCTTCTTTAGCCTGTTGACCTGGTAGGTTACATTAACTGATGTTCATTGATTCCTTTTAAAGATTGAATAATGTTCCATTGTTCTTGTCTGTATATAGCACATTTTCTTTATCCATTCATCCAGCGATGGATATTTGGGTTGTTTCTACCTTTTGGCTATTATGAATAGCGCTGCTATGAACAGTGGTGTAGAAATATCTGTTCAAGTCCCTGCTTTCAATTGTTTGGGTTATACACTGAGAAGTGGAATTACTGGAACACTTGGTAATTCTATATTTAGTTTTTTGAGGATGCACCATACTGGTTTCCACAGTAGCTGTACCATTTTACATTCCCACTGGTAATGCACAAGGGTTCCAAATTCTCCACATCCTGCCAACACTTGTTGTTTTCTGTGTTTTTTGTTTTATAACAGCCACACTAATGGGTGTGAAGTGGTATCTCATTATAGTACTAATTTGCATCTTCCTAATCATTAGTGATAGTAAGTGCAGTTTTGTTTTTTTTAAACAAACACCCTAGGTGATTCAGATATAGGTGGCTGGTCAGAAGACCCCACTTTTCACAAAACACTGATCCTACTACATTAGGCATCCCTCAAAATAGGGAAGAAATAAGCAAAAAGTTGACTCAACAGGAGCCAACTTAAAAGAGCTCCTAATAGCCAAAGTTGCAACACTGAGCAATAAAATAAGTAACAACAGTATAATAAACCACAGAATAAAACAATATATTTAATTAAATATTACTGTGTCTGTCGAACTCTTAACACTTAACAGTCCAATGTCCATCTTTAACCTGTTAAAACAGAGATGGGCCTTTTCCTAAAGACTTAGTAGGAATTTTCCTTTGTCTACTTGGGGCTCCCAATCATGCGATATAATACCATAACAATTCTGTAACTTACGGGGAGCAGGAGATGCATCTTTTAACCCATTTTCTTGGCCTACCAACTCAATAAATTGGTGAATTCAGTGAAACATCAAATGTCATCTGAAAATGAAAATTTATAGTTTATAATACTTTTAAAGTGAAGAATATTAAGTACACCAAGCAATAAAAATGTACTTTTGGAGAAAAATGTTGAAATGTTCTGACTAGTAGCTTAATTATTTCAGTTACCTAGATTTAAATCAAATCTGCCTTAACATATAAAATAATGGTTTTTCTACTTCTATTTTCCTGAAATAACTAATCACCTGTGTAGTTAGGTCCTAGTGAACTATAGCAGTAAAGACAATTTTTAGTGCTCTCTCAACAGGGAGGCACATTTATGTACTCTACAGCAGAATATTTATTACCAATACCAATGATCAGGTGCCATTTGCATTTCCCCCAACAAAGGACAGAGTCTGACACAAAGGTGAGGAATAAATGTTTCTGACTGCAGTGACAAGTACAAGCAATTCTACTCAGGGATTCCTCTTTTCACACTCAAAACCAGAGATATAGTCTGCCAATAGTTTTTCCTAAATGAAGATCATTTAACACAATGTCTAATTTATTAGACATTGTGTTATGTTACGATATCTAATAAATTAGAACTCAGAGGAACAGCAGTAACAAAAGCCCTACAGAGGAGACTGCCTAGAGGAACAAAAAGCAAGTGCAGTGTGACTAGAGCAGAGTTGGCAGAGTTTGGAAGACAAGCTCAAAGAGATAGCAGGAGGCTAGATCCCTTATAAGGACTTGACTTGGACTTCGCAATGGAACAGCAATGATGGAAAGCCAATGAGAAAGCCTGTAGAGCCTTTTTACAACTGCTACTTTTAATTCAGGGAATAAAAAGTTCATTGCTATAGTTTCAGATTCCACATTGTAAGTAAGAAACTACCACTTGTGGAGTCTGATGTCAAAGAAAAATAGTCATATTTTTAAAAGCTGTAAATGCCCTTTCCCTTTCCAACTACCTATATGCATGAGGCTGGATTTTCTTAATATAGTTCAACTAAAACAGTATATCACAACTGATTGAATGTGGAAGCCAATATGAGAATCCAGGTTTATTCTAAGCCAGACATTAAAGAGATTGGCAAAAATGTAAAATAATGCCACTCACTAATTTTTTTGTTTTAGAAAAGTTATTTAAATAAAAATGTTATTATTGTTAACATGTAATGAGTTTATTATTTTTAAATAAGTTAAAATTTTTTGTTTTATTTTAAAAAATATGAATTCATGGGTATAACCCCTATAATATGTTCTTTGGGAGCCTCAGTAATTTTTTTAGGAGCATGAAGGGGTCCTGAGATCAAAAATTTGGGAATTACTGATCTACCAATCTATGATGTCCTGGAGCAGCATTTCCCAATCACCAGTAAGCATTTTGGAGGACTCCTTGTCAGATTAACTACAAAAAAAATCTATTTACAAATAATTTAGTTAGCCACACACATCATCCCAGTTCCCTCACCAAAACCCCAAACCATGAACCTTTTAGTCCAGTGACTTTCAAAACTTTTAGAGGGGAGCGGGGAGCTGCCGAAAGAAATCTCCACTGAATCGCAATACATAATACAAATAAAAACGAAGCTACCCTGGTAAAAGAGAGCATGGTGACTCCTGCTTCCAGTTCACCCAGCCTCTCAGCTACCATGAAGGCCCCCTAAGGTACTTCCTAGGATTACACAGAATGCAGTTTTTAAATCTTTATTTTAAACTGTGGCTCAAATTTGCTGCTTACAAAATTTCAGAAAGCTTTGCTGTTGTTTCAAAATAATCATTTTCAACTTCATCCTCCAGTAAACACCAGGTGTATGGTATTTGCATCTATATAGAGAACCATAAAATTGTTTAAATCTCACAGAGAACTCCCAGACCCATGAGGATGTCTAAAGATTCTTGAGAAATAATTTAAGGACTGGTGAATGGAGTTAATCTGAAAAGGCTTCCAGAAGACGCTGTAATTAGGAAAGCAGAAAAGTCCTGGCTGGGAGACGAGAGGTTCAGTGAGGAAGAGCTCAGATGAGGCATGTTTCCTAGGTTCTAAGGAAAACTAACTGCTAGGCAGTATGTGACTCTCAGGGACCAGAGTCCTGCAGGCTACATTCAAAAGCTTGTATTTAAGACATTGAAATGACTCCCCATTCCTGAATCTGGGGCAGAAGTGCCTTTCTTACTTCAGTAAGTTCCCTAACTCTTAGCAAAATATAAGCCTGAAGCCCTAATAGGAAAACTTGCTTCTGAGACAAAAATTATTCCAGTTCACATAATCTGAGATTGATATAGAATAAGGCTATGTCATTGTTCAAAGACAGAGGAGTTGTTAAAAGTTTTAACAGTGAAGCAGAAAAATTATTTTAGCAACATTACAGAATGGTTGGAATAGGCTACTGGCTGTACAGAAGTCTAGGCAAGAGCTGACCAAGGACAATTATGAAATAATTTCATAAATCAGTCAGCAGTGCTTTCACAATCTATTTTTAGTGTTTAATAGTATTTTCTATGCCTTTTACAGTTGGTGCCTGAGAAGCTAGATGTTTATGTGTAGCTACCTATTTAACTACCCAAACTCCTATGAAAGAAACAATGCAGATCAACTAATTTAAGAAAAACAAAACAAAAATCATACAAAAAACATTATCTAACTGTTAAGATAATGGGCTAAATGAAAAAAAAAGAGATTTTAGTAATTCTGTAATTATTAAAATGAACATCTACTAGTCTATAACCTAGACTGGTGAAAGCAAGACCGTCTTTCCCCTTAAGCAGATTTGCCAGAAAGATTTTTAAAGGGGGGGGGGGGCAAGCAGCTTTATACTTTTTCTATTACATGTCCTTTCCTCATCACTCTTTCTGAATTTTCTAATAGTTTTAAGATGTCTCCAAGAAACAATTAACTAGCTCAATGTACTCCATTTTACATGAGTTTATTCATGGAAATCTATCCCACATCTCACTAGCACATATTCCTTAACATCTGTTTTCTTCCTCATGCACGTTCGTTAAGAACAGAACAAAAAAGACACCTATAAGGGGAGATGTTGGTCAAAGGGTCAAAGTTTTGGTTATAAAGGATGAATAAATTCTGGAACTCTAATGTACAGTATGATGACTATAGTTAATACTGTATTATAAACTTTAAATTTGCTAAGAAAGTACATCTTAAGTACACACAGAAAATGGTATGAGAGGTGATAAACATGTCAAATGCTTGACTGTTTTAATCATTTCATAAGTAAATGTATACCAAAACATCAGGTTGTACAGCTTAAATATATACAATTTTTGTCAATTATACCTCAATAAAGCTGAGGGGGGAAAAGAAAAAAAAAGAAAAAGACACATATAGAACATACCTTCTAAAACCTAATTATTTGTCAGGCTATTTATGTTTTTTTTGGTATATAGTGAAGTAATAAAATATCATTTATCAGAGAAGTCAAGTGTAAAAAGGCATTTCAAAAATTGTAAGCTTTTTATTATCTAGTGAAATAAGTTACCAAAGAGATCTGTATTTGAAAAGTCATTAAAAATGTATTAGCTGAAATAAATTTTTCCTTTTCTTCAAACAATAAAGAATTAGCAGAAATGAATTCATCAAGAACTACTTATACCTACCACTAATTAGCTGTGTGATCTTGGGTTAAGTGATTTGATTAATCTCTATATGGGGGAGAAAGAGGAGGGATAAATTGGATGATCTGAAAAGTTCCTTTAAATTTTAACGTTCTTTGATTATTAGACCTTTTCTTAAGTTCTAGGAAATTTGTGAGAATCTGAACGGAGACGACCCTATGAAGAAAACTATACTTTACATATATAGTAGTTTTGAAAGAAACTAAACAATTTAGCTATTAACCATGGGTAAATATAAGAAACATGTATGCAAATATATGGAAATTAAATAAGCAAATATGGAGTAGAAATCTAAATTTTCTCTTTTATCGGGCAGAAATTCCTACTGATCAACATTTCTCTAATATTTTATGATAGTTCATAGGGATCATTAAGGCAGAGATCCACGAACCAACAGCATCGGCATCAACTGTTAGAAATGTAAAATCATGGGCCCCACCCAAGACCTTATGAAACTCGGGAACTCTGGGTGGAGGGCCCAGCAATTCACCTTTTAACAAACCCTCCAGGCGATGCTGATGCTTAGTAAGTTTGAGAATAAGTGACCTAAGGCATAAGAGCTTGATGTTAACTTCTGAAACATTGATGATTAACCCATGATTAGAACAGTTTAAGTGCTAAACATTTCACTTATTGAAAATTAAATGTTTATATAAGCTTTAAATGAACTATTCTTTATTAATCACAACATTAGAAGAATGCTCTGGTTCACATAATGGGAGAAAATATTTACAATTCATATATCTGATAAGAAACTTGTATTCAGAATATATAAAGAACTATTATAACTCAATAACAGAAAGACAAATAACCCAATTAATAAATGGGGGGAAAAATCTAAATAGACATTTCTCCAAAGAAGATAGACAAGTGGCCAATATGCATATGAAAAGATGTTCAACATCATTACTTATTAGGAAAATGCAAATAAAAACCACAGTGAGATATCACTTCATACTCACTAGGGTAGCTAGAATCAAAATGATAATAAGTGTTGGTGAGGAAGTGGAGAAATCAGAACACTAACATACTGCTGGTAGGAATATTAAAAAATGGCACAGCCACCTATTAGGAAAACAGTCTGGCAGCTCCTCAAATAAACATATAATTACCGTATGTGCCAACAATTTCTCTCCGAGAGAAATGAAAATATTATGTCCACACAAAGACCTGTAAACAAATGTTTATAGCAGCATTATTTCTAACAGTCAAAAGGTGGAAACAACCCAATGTCGATCTGTTAATGAATGGATAAATAAATCATAAAATATGTCATAAAAATACATTGTATGTATATCCATACTATGGACTATTATTTGGCTATGAAAAGCAATGAAGTACTGACTGATAGATACTATGAAATGGATGAACCTTAAAAACATTTTGCTAAGTGAAAGCAGTCACACACACACACAAAAAAAACCATATATGATTCCTTTTATATAAAATGCCCAGAACAGACAAATCTATAGATAGAAAGTAGGTTAATGGTTGCCTAGGGCTGGGGTAGGGGGTTGGGGGTGAGAGCTGAAGGGTATGGAGTTTGTTTTTCCTTTTTTTACTTTTATTAGCATTTATTTGATACTCAATTTACTCCTGGGCCATAAGGTTTTTTTCTTCAGCTTCTTCTGGGATATCTTTTTCTTCTGTGTAACCTCTCTTCTGATTTAGAAACAATCTGCTCTTTTTCAGTAAGGGTGTCAATATGGCAGGGAGAGCTCATACATGGGTTACTACGCCCATGACCTTTGTAAGTTCTGCACTGCACCTTGGGAGCTTTGTTGACCTGGCTGTGCTCCGTGACCAGAGAATCTACATCTAAACCCTTAAGTTCAGCATTACTCTCTGCATTTTTAAGCATGTGCAACAAAATTCAGCACTCTTTTTGGGCCACTGACCCTGCATCCAGTCCCACCATTTGGTCTGGGCACACCTACCAACTCCCCCATTGTAACAAAGGAATGGCACACATTGCTTCTGTAAAGTGACATCCTTCAGATACTTGGTGACTTTTCAGATATGCATACCCCCTTAATGATGTAGGCAGTTTCACAAGTGTTCTTGAAGTGACCACAAGATATGAACCTCTTGATCTGAATAATTTTGTGGGGTTTTCTGGGGGAACAGCAAACCATTTTCAGAATCACCTCAGGCCACTTACCAGAAAAATGGGTTTCTTTTTGAGGTGAAAACAATAATTGATTGTGGTGATGGTTGCACAACTCTGTGAATATACTAAAAGCCATTGAATTGTATATTTTAAATGGGTGGACTGTATAATATATAAATTATATCTCAATAAAGCTCTTACCCAAAGCAGGGGAAAGGGAAGAAAGGAGAGAATAGAGCAAGAAAATAAAAACATATTAGCTGCAAGAGTAGTTTCAGTAGTATGTCTAAACCAATTGTTGAAAAATTAATAATATAAAAAATAACTTAATATATAGCATTAAATGAATCCTGACAGAATTCTGGGCATCCATCTTAAGCCTAGTCTGAATTATATTTATTTAGAAATTAACCACCCAAATTTGTTCCAAATGTTGAAACTTCTGACAAAGCAACATTTATATCAGAAATAGATATTTTTAAAATACACTTTTCTAAAAACTGGAAGTGTATCGTCTTCATAAAATGCTCAACTAATTTCTTGCTTTTAATTACCAGAAGGCACACAGGGAGCAGGAATTTCAAATTATGAGCACAGAACTGAGGGTTTCCCCAGAGGTACTCATAGTACCACCAGGTAAAGGTGAGGAGGCAGCATAATTCTACTCACTGCCTCTGCCAAAAAAACCCTTTCTTTGTGATCTATTAATATATTGAGTTTTCATTTAAGATCTTTTTTTAAAATACTGTTTCTACCTTTAAAGAGGGAGACGGGCTCATTCATTATTGAGAGGAAAGAGCAAGGATTTTGAAGTTCAAAAAGATTAGGCTATACAGATTGTGGGAAGTGCAACTGGAGGGATGGAGGAAGGGAAAGAATAGGAGGAGATTTTCACTTTTATTTTACAGGCCTCAGTATTATTTTCACTAATAATGAATACTGAATGTTTATTACTATTTAAAAAAGAAACAAGATCCCCCAAAATGAGTCAAAAGGAAGGTCTCAATCTTTGAAGTTCTTTTTTTAGTTTTAAGAAAGCTATAAAACCTTTATGAAGATGCCCATAGTTACCAACATATTGGCCATTTGAAACTCTTTTTTTAAAAATACAGAAATAAACTTATATTTTTGCTATAACCAAAGTATCCAAACAAAAACACCGAATGGGGAAGAAATACACAGAAAGAATGTTTTGGCTCATGCATGATATTTATGTACCATGGTATTAACTACATAAAACAAAATCAGGAGTTACTTAATGGCAGAACAATAAAATAAATTCTATAAAAGGTTGGATATTTTAATCATTCCAAAAGGTATGGTTCATTCCATATATCAAAACTATTAAAAAGTATCAAAAACTGTATTAAGTTATATATTTTGCCAACTTCAAAGTTGTTCAACCTAAATACTGTTTAAAAGGACTCTCAACAGAAGACAAAAATCCAAAAAAGCAAAAGCAAACTAGAACTGGCTTATTATACAGATCTGAAAATATTTCTGGTTACTTATATTTTTCCCACCTTACAAAGTTTTAAACCTCAGCTAAAATGTTAATGTAACACAGATAACTTCAAATATAGTCATAGGATATTCTACTGTACCAAGTCCTGGATTTACAGTACATGTATTAAGAACTGAGATATTTAATTCTGAATTTCAAGTATGGTCAATGGAATGAAAATTACTTTTCATGAAGTAAGTTTATAAATTGTACTTTGAATAACTTGTTACAATGAAGTATTAAGTTGTGAGTTTTACAGGAAACATGTAAATGTAATAATGTAAAGCACAAACACAATTAAACACACTTTAGTACACAATATGCAACAAAAATGTTATGTAAATTTGATATTAAGTAAATTGTCAAAATACTTGTTAGAAAAGACTTTTTAGCAGAGTCGGTTCAAAATTATTTCAAACTTATAAACTGATTACTACTCCTAGAGATTATGTTTGACTCAGAATACATTTCCCACAGAAATAACGTTAAAAATGGAGATAAAGTCATCTGGCTCTCAGAAGTCCACTTAATAAAATTATTATTATAATCATAGTCCTAAGGTAAGAGCCTGAATTCTAGAAGCTAAGAGCAGAAAATTGTGTGATTAAAAAAAAAGAAAATAGGAAGAATATTTTATTCCCCTTACCAATATATAAAGTAGCCTCAGTTTCCAACTATATGCTGCCGACAAGAGACTCACTTTATACCCAAAGATACAAACAGATTCAAAGTGAAAGGAAAGAAAAAGATATTTCATGCAAATAGTAAGCAAAAGAGAGTGAGGGTGGCTATTTTACTATCAGGCAAAATAAGCTTGAAGTCAGAAACTGTTATAAGAGACAAGGAAGGGCATTATATGTTAATAAAAGATATTAGAAGGGATACTTCTATAGGGATACTAGAAAAAGAAGAATAAATTAAACTCAAAGCTAGGAAATAATAAAGATGAGAGATACAGAAAATACAAAATAGAAAAACAATAAAGAGAATCGATGAAAACAAAAGTTACTTCTCTGAAAAAAAATTAACAAAACTGACAAACCTTCAATAGACTGTCTAAGAAAAAAAAGAAGACACAAATAACTAAATTCAGAAATGAAAGTAGGGACATTACTATTCACTTCACAGAAATAAAACACATTATAAGAGAATACATTATAATAGAATACTGAACTATTATACACCAACAAACCAGATAACCTAGAACAAATGGACAAATTCCTGGAAACACACAAATTACTTAAATTGACTCAAGAAGAAATTAAAAATCTCAAAAGACGTACAAGTAATGGCACTGAATCAGTAATCAAAACTTCCCAACATGGAAAAGTCAGGACCAGAAAAATGCACAGGTAAATTCTACCAAACATCTAAAGAATTAACACCAATCTTCTCAAACTCTTCCAAAAACAGAAGAGGAAGAAACACTAATTCATTCTGTGAAGCCAGCATTACCCTGGATACAAAAAGCAGGTAAAGACATCACAAGAGAAGAAAATTACAGACTAATATCCTTTATGAGTACAGATGCAAAATCCTTAACAAAATACCAGCAAACTGAATCCAACAGCATATTAAAAAAAGATTTTACACCTTGACTAAGTGGGATTTATCCCAAGAACACAAAAATGATTCAATAGAAAAAAATTGATCAATGTAATACACATTAATAGAATGAAGGAAAAACACACACACAATCTCTCAATTAACTCAGAAAAGATATTGGAAAAACCCAACATCCTTTCATAATAAAAACACTTATAAAACGAGGAATAGAAGGGAACTTCCTCAACATAATGTAGGGTATCTGACAAACCCACAGCTAATACTATACTGAATGGTGAAAAACTGAAAGCTTTCCCCCAAGATCAGGAATAAGACAAGGATGCCCACTTTCACCAATGCTATTCCAAACTGTACTAAAAGTTCTAGCCACAGCAATCAGACAAAATAAATAAATTAATTAATTAACTAATTAATTAAAAGGCATCCATAGTGGAAAGGAAGAAGTAAAACTACTTCTATTTGCACATGATGTAATCCTATATATAGAAAAATCCCCAAAGAATCCACAAGAAAGTTACCAGAGTTAGTAAATTAATTTAGCAAAGTTGCAGAACAAAACCAATACACAAAAAGCACTTGTGTTTCTATACACCTGCAACATACAAATCTGAAAAAGAAATTAGCAATGTAATTCTATTTAGCAACTAAAAGAGTAATAGCACCTAAAAGAATAAAATATCTAGAAATAGATTTAATCAATTGAATTAAGGTGAAAGACTTTTATCCTGTAAACAAATATGTACAAATTAAAGAACACATTCTTAGACATCAATGAGTCAAAGAAGAAATCACAAGGGAAACTACAAATACTTAGAAAAAAACACAACACAACAAAACATTGCTGGAGAAAATTAAAGAAGACCTAAATAAATGGAAAGACATCCTGTTTTCCTGGATAGGAAGACTTAATACTGTTAAGATATCAATACTACCAAAATATTCTACAGATTCAATGTAATCCCTAGCAAAATTCCAACAGTCACTTTTGCAGAAGTGGAAATGCCAATCTTCAAATTCATATGGAATTGCAAGGGGTGCTAAATAGCCAAAACAATTGTGAAAAAGAAAAAGTTGGAGGATCACTTTCTGATTTCAAAACTTACTACACAATACTACAGTAATCAATATAGTGTGGTAATGCCATAAAGATAGACAGACACATAGACCAATGGAATAGAATTAAGAGTTCAGAAATAAATCTCTACATTTGTGGTGAATTGATTTTTGACAAAGGTACCTAGTCTATTCAATGGGTAAAGATCAATCTCTTCAACAAATGGTGCTAGGACTTTATTTTATATATATATTAATAGGATAATATTTTATATATATAAAATATATATAAAATAGGATAATATTATATATATATATGAAATATTTTAAAATATATATATTTATTTCCACATGTAAAAGAATGAAATTGGATACCTAACTCACACCAAATACAAAATTTAACCTAATACGTATCAACCCAAATATAAAGGCTAAAACAATAAATTTCTTAGAAGAAAGCTTAGGAGTAAATCTTCATGACCTTTGCCAATGGATTCTTAGGTATGACACCAAAAGCATAAGCAATGAAAGAAAAAAAATAAATTGAACTTCATTAAAATTAAAAACTTTTGATTGGGTCTGAATGGGAGAAAATATTTAACAATCATATATCTGAGATGGGTCTAATATCAAGACTATATAATGATCTCCTAAAATTCAACAACAAAAATACAAACAAGCTAATAAAAAACTGGGTAATAGACTTGAATAACATTTCTCCAAAGAAGATATACAAATGGCCAACAAGCACGTAAAAACACGCTCAACATCATTAGTCATTAAGAAAATTCAAACCAAAAGCACAATGAGATATTTCACACGAATGAAGATGGCAATTAAAAAATATCAAGTGTAGGTGAAGAAACGGGGAAATTGAAAACTTGGTGTATTGCTGGTAGGAATGCAAAATGGTGAGGCTGCTGTGGAAAACAGTGTTGTAGTTCCTCAAAAAGCTGAACATAGCATTACTAAATGACCCAGCAATTCTACTTCTAGGTATATACCCAAAATAATTGAAAACAGGGACTCAGATACTTATATACCAATGTTCATTGTAGCATTATTCACAATAGCCAAAAGGTAGAAACAACCCAAGTGTCCATCAACAGATAAATGGATAAACTAATGTGATATATTAGTTTATATATAAAAGTATATATTTATATATATAATTTTATATATATAATATAAAATTATATATATAAATATATAAAATATGTTTTATATATATAAAATATTTAAATATATATATATATTTATTTAGTCTTAAAAAGTAATGAAATTCTAATACATGCTACAACATGGATGAATCTTGAAGACATAATGCTAAGTGAAATAAGTCAGACATAAAAAGACAAATATTGTATGATTTCACTTATATGAAATAGATAAAATAGGCAAATTCATAGAGACAGAAAGTAGATTAGAGGTTACCAGCGGCTGGGGAGGGGGAAGTGGAGAGTTGCTTAATGGTGATGGTTGCACAACACTGCGAATGTAGTTACTGGCACTGAATTAATACACTTAAAAATGGCTAACTTTGTGTAAAAAATATATATTACCACAATAAAAAATTAAAAGTTATTAAATATGTGTACAGAAATCAGAATCCTAACAAAGGTTTTTAAACAAAACAGCTGTGAATGTAACTATCAGTAAGTGCATTCCATTACCAATTATTGGGCCATACATATAAATCAATTTATATGCAAATGGTTTAGATTATACGTAAAATAGAAAATGGGATTTATCTATAAAGAAAGGGAACAGTTCGAAGGAGTCCTTGATTAACAATAAGTGGCACCGACCAAGGGTAAATGAGCGAGTAACACAGAAGGCAACTGACAGCAGCATTTCCGAAATGAGTGCTGCTTGGAAACTGTAGGATGTGTTACCGGTGTATTTTAAAAGTGTTTCATGATCAAATAAATTTTGGAAATGTGGGATTAAACAAAGTTGAGATTTTTTTAGGACCTATAATATGCTGATATGCACTGTGAATATCCAGGAGGGGATATGGAATTTGTGTTTTTAAAACTTACTTTCTATGGAATTCTTTCTTTGAGCATCAGAGATAGAGTTTGAAAAACAACCTTCTCCCCTAGAGTTTGCAATTAAAGATGATATGAACTCAGGGGGGAAAAAAAGGAAAAGGGAAAAGTTTGTTTCAGTAATTCTAAAAGAATAACTGGAATTTAAGTTAGCTTACTATAAAAAGTCTCTGTTAATTAAAAACTCAACTTTTTTTTAATCTTCAAGAGTTGTTTTAATATTTACTTTTAACCTTGAACCAAACTGCTTTCTATGTATGAGGAATAATCCTATTTGCAATTGGGATATTTTAACACATATGAGCAAATCATAATTTTTTTTATCACGAGATATGTTTCATAAAATCAACAATTGTTTTTTAATTATAGAGCCATAATGCTTGCCATACAATAAGTGCTCAACAAGTTTAGTGAATAAAACCAACAGGAAAAATCAGCAGGAAAACAGCATTAAAGAAATTTTTTTTCAAAATTATCTTACTGTTACAATCTTAAAATATCTATTTTTAAAACATATCGGTGCAATTAAGGGTCCATAAAAACAAAACTTTAAATTACTTTTCTCCAATGTATACCCCATCCTCAACTCAAATGGAAGGTTTTCAGAATTTGACTTTATGAGGACTTTCTTTTACTGATTTATTTTCCTCTGCCTCTAAGGTAGTGCAGCGGAGAAAGGAAAATCCACAAGCAGTCGTCTTCCTGACTGGATGGCTGGACTGCTCAGGGTACTGCTGAGGTGCCTGAAGCGTCCCTGGTCACTAGTTCACATAGTAATACTATGAGCATCATCCGCATTGTTTACTTTTGTCTTTACTGCTTTGTTTCTGGTTTCGTACATTAAAGGTTTAATGATGGAATACACTTCAATATGAAATGCACACTTCATTTGATAACCAGTACAGCAAATTGTGTACTATCACTATGCATGGCAATTAAGTTTTGACTTTTAGAACAAACCCTAAGATGTTTTCTTAAGCATAAAGGGTTTTGGAGGAACAAATTACCACTTTAAGTGGGGGAAGACTATAATTCAATTATCTTGAATCAGGCAATTTATAGCCAGAGAGGACCCCAACTGGCTATGAGACTGAGCCTCTCAGATGTCTGACTACAGGGAACATAATGGAGGGCCCCAGCTGGTGCACCCTGAAATCCATCACTGTGTCTGTGCGAGGCCTCACTTCTCACTGGCTGCTCCCAGTCAGTGACCGAGCACAGCAGTCACACACACTAAGCAGGCCTATTCCTGGGAAATGAGGAATTCCTGTGATAGGCAACTTTCACTCAAGTACTTCCTGAGGCCTTGGGGAACTTTCCTTAGAACTGCACTGCAGTCTAAGACACTTTCACCTAAATGTCCTTCCTTCCTTACCTCTCTCCTTCACTTGGAGCCAGACTTGCATCACAGTCTGACGACTCCTCATTTTCTCTCACAAGCACTTTTCATAAATTTCTTGCCTACTCGATCCTATCTTGGTATCTGTGCCTCCCTGGAAGCATTACACATTTTTAAAAAATCTAGTCCTTTTAAATTGGTAGTCACAAAATAGTCACAGGGATGTGAAATACAGTATGGGGAATACAGTCAATAATGTTGTAAAAACTACGTATGGTGTCAGATGGTTACTAGACTTATAAGGGGGAATAACTTCATAAATTATATAAATGCCTAACCACTGCACTGTACACCTGAAACTAATATAAAATAATACTGAATGTCAACTATAATTTAAAATATATATACATATGTATGTATATGTATGTGTATATACATATATACACATATATATACACACACATACACCCTGTTTCCCCGAAAATAAGACCTAGTTGGACAATCAACTCTAATGCGTCTTTTGGAGCAAAAATTAATATAAGACCTGGTATTTATTATATTATATTTTGTTATGTTATGTTATGTTATATTATACCTGGTTTTATAGTAAAATAAGACTGGGTCTTATAGTAATTTTTGCTCCAAAAGACACATTAGAGCTGATTGTCCAGATAGGTCTTATTTTCAGGGAAACACGGTATATGTACATATATATTATATATACATATATATATGTATGTTCATGGGATGTGAAGTACAGCATAGATAATATAGTCAATGGTACTGGAATAGCTGTGTCCAGTGTCACATGGGTAGTAGACTTGTTGGGGTCATCACTTTGTGAGGGGTGTAAATGTCTAATCATTATGTTGTTTTTGTACACCTGAAACTAATAATAAAAAAGAAAAAATCTAATTATTTTAAATGAATTATTTCTAAAATATGTAGCATTTCCTTCCCTATTTGTTAAAATAGAATACACTGAACATGACAATTCCAATGCCTTTTGACTGGTAAAGATATCAACTAAGACCCATCTAACGCTATGCATTACTAGTATATTCTTGAGGGGACAGACTCAGAACCACACGCAATTTAATAAACATGTACTGAGCACCTGCTATCCATGAGAAATATGCTAAGCATTATAGGAAATACAAAGGTGAGTAGGACTGTATTCTTGCCCTCAAGTAACTTCCAATACAGAGGAGAGAAGCCACAGATACAAACTGTAAATGGGAGATTGTCATTAAGTGCTAAAATTGAGGTATAAAGTACTAAGGAAATTAAGAGATTCATTTTACTTAGGGGATGGAGTTGTAGTAGAAAGCCTATGCAGAGGAGATGGCGTTAGAAATGTATTTTGAAAGACATCATCAGAGCCTTCAGGTCGTACCTGTCTGTAATTAACAAAGACAGTCCAAGAAAGATGCTTTCCATGCTTGGCATCTTAGCTACTCCCCAAAGTGTAAATCTGTCAGTACAATTCTCTCACAACCGCTTTCCCGGAGTACTGATGGTTTCTTAGTTCCCCTTCAATTATGCTCTTCTCTCAGTATCCTCTCTGTCATCATCTTTACTATTTAGACTCTTCAGCCAAAAACCTGGGTATCAGCTTTTATCCCACTCACTACCCTGTCATTCAATCACCAATCTACCTCCAAATCTAAAATCTGTCCACTTTTCTCTTTCCACACAGCTACTGCTCTAGTTAAGCCCACCATCATCCATTCCATGAATTGCTGCAAAAATCTCCTAACTGGGGCGGCCGGATGGCTCACTTGGTTAGAGTGTGAGCTCTGAACAACAGGGTTGCTGGTTTGATTCCCACAAGGGCCAGTGAGCTGCGCCCTCCACAACTAGATTGAAGATAACAAGTTGTCACTGAGCTTCCAGAGGCGAGGCCGGATGGCTCTGTTGGTTATAGTGCGAGCTCTCAACAACAAGGTTGCCGGTTCAATTCCCCCATGGAATGGTGAGCTGTGCTCCTTGCCAACTAAAGATTGGAAACAGGGACTGGACTTAGAGCTGAGCTGCGCCCTCCACAACTAGATTGAAGGACAACGACTTTTGAGCGGATGGGCCCTGGAGAAACACAATGTTCCCCAATATTCCCCAATTAAAAAAATATATTTTTTAAAAAAATGCCTTCATGCCTACAGTTCTACTGCCATTTAATCCATGCTGTATAAAGCACACAGAAGCTTTTCTTTCAAATGTTATCCTATGCAGAGCCCCAGTATGTAAAAGGGCTGAGCTTCTCAGCTAAAAGCAAGAGTTTTCAAAGCCCTCTTCGTTCAGCCTCCCTCTTTCCTACAGCACTTCTTCCCTAAAATTGAAGGTGCAGGACAATTAGGGTACTATTGTACTGTATTATAGATACTGCCTCCTCAAAGCAAGCAACACAGTGGAGTGGAAAGAGCTGTTTAAAGCTAGACAGACTTAGATTCAAATCCTAATTCTACTCCTTATTAGTTATAAGATGACAATTTGCCTCTCTGAGGATCCATTTTGTTAGTTGTAAAACTCAGCAGTAAAAATTGCCACCTTGAAAAGTCAATGAATGGAACAGAGATTAAGTAAAGTACCAAGCATAGTGCCTCGAATATTGACACATAGCAGGAACTCAATAAAAAACTATCTACTATGGTTTATCCAGGAAATGTAAGGTTGTTTTAACATTGACAAATCAATGTAATTTACCATAGTGACAGAATAAAAAAGAAAAACCTTATAATAACTTTAACAAAGAAAAATCTTTTGATAAAATTCAATATCCATTTATGGAAAAAAACCTCCAAAACTCTCAGAAAACTAGAAATGGAAGGGGATATCCTCAATCTGATAAACTAACATCACACTTAATGGTGAAATAAGAAATGCTTCCCTTAAGAATGGGAACATGGTAAGGACGACCACTCCCACTACTCTGATTCAACATTGTAATGGAGGTTCTAGCCAGGAAAGGGCAGATAGATAGAAAGATAAATACACAGATAACTATCAGACTGTTTCTATTTGCAGATGACATAATTATGTAAAAAGAAAAAATTCTATGGAGTCTACAAAACAAGTACCAGTAAGGTCAAAGGGTACAAGACCAATATACAAAATCAGCTGTATGTTTATGTACTCGTAGCAAACAACTGGAAAATAAATTTTTAAAACAATTTATGACAGCATCAGAAAACAAAATATTTACGATTAAACTTAACCAAAGACATGTAAGACTTCTACACTGAAAACTACAGTATTGCTGAGAGAAAAACTCTAAATAAATGGACAGATGTACCATGTTCATGGATCCAAAGATTTAACATTGTTAAGATGTCAATTCTTTTTAGTGACCTATAGATTTAATGCAATCATAATCAAAATCTCACCAATTTTTTTTTTTTTTGGTAGAAACTGGCAGGCTAGCTCAAAATTTATATTAAAATGCAAAATCCAGAAACACTAAAACAATATTTTAAAAGGAGAACAAAATTGGAAGACTTACTATAAAATTACAGTAATCAATAATGTGGTACTGGAGTAAAGTAAATAAATAGATCAATGGAATAGAATGGAGAGCCTAGATATATATATATATATATATATATATATATATATATATATATATAATATGTACTATATAATATGTTTATTATATAGTACATATTTAAATACTTGTATATAGTCACATAAATATTACACATATTCATTTAATTTCCAGAAAAACATTAACACAATCCAACAGAAAAAGGAAAGTCTCTTCAACAGATAATTATAAAATAACTAGATTTCAATATAAAAAAAACAAATCTCAATTTCTACCTTATACCATACATAATTAATTTGAAATGAACCATAGATTATGTAAAAGCAAAAACTATAAAGCTTTTAAGAAAACAGCATTAGGAGAGAATATCTTCATGACTTGGTGGCAGGCAAGGGGTTCTTGGAACAGAGAGCAATAAGTAACCTTCAAAGAAAAAAACTGATAAATTTGAATCCTTCAACATAAAAAACTTCTGCTCATCAAAAAACACTACTAGAAGATGGGAGAGGGGTTGGGAGGCTCAGTGAGAAAGGTGAAGGGATTAAGAACTAAAAAGTGGTAGTTACAAAATAGTCACAGGGATGTAAAGTACAGTACAGGGAATATAGTCAATAATATGGTAATAACTATGTATAGTGCCAGGTGGGTACTAGACTAATCAGGGGGATCACTTCATAAATTATATAAATGTCTAACCACTGTGCTGTACACCTGGAACTAATATAATATTGAATGTCAACTGTAATTGAAAAAAACAAATAATTTTTTAAAACACCATTAGAAAAATGAACAGAGGAGTCACAGGCTAGAAGAAAATATTCATAAAACATGTAACTGATAAAGGACAGTTATCCAGGATATATAACAATATACTAAATACTCTTAAAATAAATACTAAAAAGAAAAACAACTCAATTTTTTAAATGGGCAACAGATTTATGCAGACACTGTCCAAACGAAGATATACGAATGGTCAATAAGAACATGAATAAGTGCTAATGTCATTAGTCATCAGGAGAATGCAAATTAAAATCACAATGAGATACCACTACACATCTATCACAATGACTAAAATTAAAGACTAATAACACCAAATATAGGCAAAATATGGAGCAACTGGAACCCTCATACATGGTGGGAATGCAAAAGGGGTACAACTACTTTGAGAAAAGGTCTGGCAGTTTCTCATAAAACTAAACAGACACTCTATGAGACATTTCTCCTGGCATTTACCCCAGAGAAATGAAAACATATGCATACAAAAAGACTTGTATAAGAACATTCATGGCAGCTTTATTCATAATGGCCTCAAAATGGAAAACTCCCAGTTACCCATCTAATTGACAAACTTTTGACATATTCCTGTGACAGAAAAAAGGACCAAATTCTTGATACACAAAACCTCAAAAGTCTCACCAAAAATATATACTGTATGATTTTATTTCTCTGACATTCTAGAATACATAAGTCTATAGTAGGATGACAAAAGATCAGAACAATAGTTGCTTCTGGGAGGGGACAGGGTTTGACTAAGAAGACACATGAAGGAAATTTCCCAAATGAAAGTAATGTTTGATACCTTGGTAAAGCCTTGGGTGGTAGTCATTTGTTAAAACTTATTAAATGGCACAATTAATATTTGTGTATTCCACTGTACATAAATTTTACCTAATAAACAAAAAGAACCATAAACTGATACTAAACTCCAGTTAATGACACAAATGCTGAAATGTTTCAGGGTAAAGTATACTGATGTCTGCAACTTACTTTGAAATACATCAAAACATAAGATGGATTGGTAGACGGATGGAAGTATGGAAAAACATGTGATACGGCAAACACAATAAAAGGTAAATTACAGACTCTATGTGATGGGTATATTGGTATTTATAATAATTCTTTCAACTTTCCTGTATATTTGAAATTTTTTGTAATAAAATGTTGGGTAAAAAACTTGATCACAAGACAAACTATTCTAAAATGAGGTGCAAATTTTTCCCTATTCCATCCATATACATTATGGGGAAGTGGGGAGTAGCGGCCACTTTTATTATGATTTGGTTAAAGCACCTCACTGCTGTGATTTCTGGACCTCACTGCCACTGCTGCACTAGTCTTTTCTCCACTATAATACATTACACTATCCTCGTGGACTTCATCATCCATGCACGCAACACATCTCCTAATTATCTAATCTCCTTCCTCTCTGGAATCTTAAAAACCCCAAAATATAATTATCATCATCTCTAACCATAATACCCTATCTACTCCCATTATCCTCCTCTTCCAATTTATCTAGATTTCTAATCCATGGAGCCCTCATTTATACCTCATTTACCTCTCTTGTAGTTTTACTTCTTCTCTGTCACCCGAAATATCCCTATCTTCTTAGTCCCTACGACAGCCACGGGCAATCAACTATCCTTCTCTACCCATTTACCTGAGCTAATGATTGCTGCTGGAGGAAAATCTCACAACCACCAGACCAATGAACGCTACTCCAAATTTATGGTCTCCACACTCGACACTGCTCGGCAATTCCTTTCTAATTCACTGGTTGGCTCCGCCTCCACAATCTACAGCAGCAATTCCAAAATTTCATCATGCTTCTTAAATCCTTACTCATTTCTCTTTCCTCACTCTGTGTAAAGGCTCTTGCCTTTCATTTCATCATGAAAATAGAGGCTACCTAGCATGAACTCCCTGCTCTCCACCTACAAACCCATCTTTATCTCTTTCCCTCCCATTTCAGAAGAATGTCATCACCCCTGCCAGAGGTAGCATAACATAGTATTTAAAAATGCAGACTCTGTAACCAAATTGCCCTTTCCAAACCTCAGTTTCCTCTTGTAAAATGAAGGCAATAACAGTATCCTGTGAGAATTAGAGAACATATGTGAGGCATTTAAAATAGTACCAGCAAATAGTTCAAGGCAAATCCCAAGCTTGTGTTCCGGAGCTCACCTTCTTGTTCAGTATTTCACCAGCACTCTCTACCAGCTCCTTCCCCAAAAGTTCCTAACATATACCAGATTCCCTCACCTTCAAATAAAAACAAAACTGCCCTGCCCAAACCTTGAATCCCCTTCTTGCCATAGATGTATCTCTTTTCTCTTTGTTTCCAAGCTTCTAGAAAAAATAATCTGAAAAAAAGGTCACCTGTCCTTGTTATTCTTTTTCCGTGCTCGTCCATCTTCTACCCTCAAACTGAAACTGCTGGGTCATAAGTGACCCCTTGGCTGTCAAATCTAACATTTTTTCAGGTACCTTATTTGACTTTTCTGAAGCCTGACTTAGTTAATTACTCTTTTCTTGAAACGCCTTTTTTTCTCAGCTTCTTGAACACTAGGGTCTCCTTTCTACCTGACTCCTTCCTTCTTAATCTCCTTTACTCACTCTTTTCCCTCTGCTCTCCCCCTACACGTTATTGTCCACTCTCTTCCTCCACTTCTACTGCCAGCCCTATTTCAGTCTTACCTCTAGTCATTTTCAGTGGGTGACCTCATCTACTTTTTTTTCCCAACACTTTCTTTGAGGTACAATGACATACAATGAATAGCATCGACTGTAGCTGTACAATCTGTTAAATTCTAACATATGTATACACCCCTGAAACTATCAGCACCATCAAGACAAATGAACATGAAAGTTTCCCCCCTAACACAACTACTGGCCTGCTTTTTGTCACTGTAGATTAGTTTGCATTTTCTGGAATTTCACATAAATAGAATTAAACAGTATACACTCTTTTTATAAGTCTGGCTTCTTTCATTCTTTTGAGATTCAGCCATGTTGCCCTGTGCATCAATAGTTCATTCCTTCTGTTGCTAGGAGTCCTCCAATGTGTGGCTATGTCGCAATGCGTTTATTCATTCACCTGCTGATGAACATTTGGGTTGTTTCTAAGTTTTTGCTGAGCAGAGCTGCCATGAACAGTCACGTGTAAGCATTTGTATGGATACAGGCTTCATCTAGTCTATGGCTTTCCTTACACACCTAGAAGTCCCAAATCTGCTCCACCAGATACCAACAACCAACTGCCAGTGTGACAAGTCCACCTGGATAACCCAAAAGGACTTTTAAATCAACATGTCCAAAATTCATCACGCCACTCTCTCCTTCCTAACAACGGGCTCTGCTCCTACATTCCCTATCCTGACTCGAGACATTCAAACTAAACACTTAAAGAGTCTTCCTGCTCTCTTACCACTTCCCCCAATCACTCAGCAAGTTACTAGGTCCTGTCAATTCTGCCTTTTAAACATCTTTCAAATAAAATCCACCCCCACACTTCCATCTTAGTTCAAATGCACTCTTAATTCAAATGCATATCATCTCTTGGCTGGACTAACAAACTAGCCTTCTAACTTTTCTCCTTACCGTGGGTCTCATTCTTCTCTGATGCATTTTCTATTCTCTGGCCAAAGTGAATTTTCTAGAATTCATATCTGATGTTACTCCCCTATTTAAAATTCCTCAATGACTTCTATCCCCTCTAGACAAAATTCAATCTCCTTAGCTTAACATACAAAACATTCTCTATAAACCAGTTTCCTCTCCAAACTCACCTTATGCCACTTCCCATCATATTCTAACTTAGTCATTTCTGGATGATGTCATTTACCTTTTCATCTTTAGTGCTAAGGGCAATACTTGGTCTGCAGCAGGCATGATATATTTGTGCAGTACTCAAGCTAGAACTTAGACTGATAGATGCAGTGAGACATTCTGGGCATATTCAGGAAAAATAGTAAAGCAGTCTGGCTGAAGCATAAAGAATAGAAATATAGGCAATCCAGTCAGAAAAGCAGAATGAAGCCAGATCATCTATCATCATCAATTCCACGATAAAGAATGTGCACTTCATCCTATCCCCTCAAAAGACATCCAAGTTTCTGAACAAACCTGTGACATGTTCAGAAGTGTACTATAACTTCTAAAACTTGAATAATAAATAGATAGGGGCGGCCAGATGGCTCAGTTGGTTAGAGCGCGAGCTCTTAACAACAAGGCTGCTGGTTCAATTCCCACATGGGATGGTGGGCTGCGCCCCCTGCAACTAATGATTGAAAACGGTGACTGGACTTGGAGCTGAGCTGCGCCCTCCACAACTAGATTGAAGGACAACGACTTGGAGCTGATGGGCCCTGGAGAAACACACTGTTCCCCAATATTCCCCAATTAAAATAATAATAATAATAATAATAATAATAATAAAGGAGAGGTGAGGGGCAGTGAACTCAGTTACGTGGCTATCCCAATAGTCTGGGAAAGGGGACTCAGAGCAATTGGAGTAGGAGGGAACAGATTAGAACATGTTAAAGGGGAACGAATCTACAGGTTCTACCTGGGTGTAGTCAGTAAGGCAAAGAGAAAAGTCAGAGATGACTCCGAAGTTTTGAACCAGTCACATAAAATAATAAAGCTATTAATCAAGAGACAAAAATTGTAATGGTAGGTGGAAGGGAGTTGATGATTTTAGTTTGGGTATTTCCTCAACCATTCATTCAAATTTAAGTGCTTACTAGGTGTCAGGCACTGTGTACATGGGAGGATAAAATAAGGGTAAAATATTATCCTTGTCATCAAGGACCATCCAAACTAGTTGGGGAAGAGCTGGGGTGGGGGAGGGGGATCAATTATATAGAAACTTAGAATTCATTGTTAAGTGCTAGGCAAGGGTGCTAATAGAAAACAAAGACTATCCCACTCCGCCCTGAAGATTTGAGAAAAGATCTGAGGTCAGACTGGTCCAGAAGTAGTGTTAGGCCAGGCAAAGGGCAGTCCAGGTGAAAAGAATAGGATCTCCACAGAGCTTCAGGTAACATAACACAAGTTGGGCACATCGGCAAATAGTGCAATAAGTCTAAAGAAGGAGTTCAAGATACGGAGATATCCAAATTAAATGTCTACCGTGTTCCCCCGAAAATAAGACCTAGCCGGACGACCAGCTCTAATGCGTCTTTTGGAGCAAAAATTAATATAACACCCGGTCTTATTTTACTATAATATAAGACCTTATGTATATTTATATAATATATAAAGGTCTTATATAATATTTATATTAATTTTTGCTCCAAAAGACGCATTAGAGCGGATGGTCCAGCTAGGTCTTATTTTCAGGGAAACACAGCAGCAGGCAGATGAAAATGCAGGTTTTGAGCCACCCAAAGCACGTCCAGATATGAAATATGTTTTTAACCTTGTTTTAGGTGGCTTAGAATCATCATTAGTAGATATTTTAAATAAGAATTGGAAAGAACATGCTACACACCTGAAGCTGAAGTTGAATAATATTGAATGTCAACGATAATTAAGTATATGTATACATATATTGTCACGGGATGTGGAGTACAGCATAGGGAATAGAGGCAATGGTATTATAATAGCTGTATACGATGTCAGAGGGGGTAGCAGATTGCGGGGAGGGGAGTCATCACTTTGTGAGGGGTGTAAATATCTAACTAATACATTGTTTTGTACACCTGAAACTAATTATAAAAAAAAAGAACTGGAAGAACCTCACCTATCAACTAGGTTGTGTATACTTCCACCTCCTCCCATCACTTCTACTGTCATACAAGGGCATTCCTGCCTAAAGTCAAAGCTGGTTTAGGTAAATAAGCAGAGGGTTGGTGGAGGGCTGTGGTAAATTGAAAATACATGCTGTCTAAGAGGACAGCTGCAGCACTTTCCTGCCTTGCTTGAAAGCGGGCCCATGTGGGGAGAGCTTCCTACTCTTCAAGAAAAGCTCAAAATTCTGATTTTATGTAATATCTCCCATTTTTAAACATTGGCAACTAATTACATTAAAATTAAAACAACACGGTGTCAGCCAAACCAAATGCTTCTGTGGACAGATTTTAGCAAGGGCCACCAATGTGGCAAAGTTGGACCTGGTCTGCCAACTCCTGCTCTTTTCACTGCTTAGTAGTCCCCTCAATTGATAAGAGTATCTTGATGGTTCCCCTGGGACAGGCGTTGCTTACTTCTAAACACAATAGCCCCAAATTGATAGTGTTTTAGGAGGTTTTTTGTATTTTTTTAACAATTTTTCTGTCTCCTCCCCACCTTGGTCAGGATACCAACCAGTTCTGGCATCACTGAGACCTCCTACTCACCTTCTATTACAAGCTAAGATGTAGCACGTAGGTAAAGCAAAAGGAAATACAGTGAGAGCCTGAAGAGATTTCTAATGAATAAAGTCTATAAGGCAAACAGCATCTGTTTTTGGTTTTCTTTAAAACAGTATCATAGAGATGTGTGTGGCTAGTCAGATACCTAAGGAAAAAAGTCAACAACTTACATCTGAAATATATGAGCAAATTCTGCTAACGAACCAAATAGTTTCCACTGTAAGATACCAAGAAGGGGAGAGGGAGAACCGGGCAAAAGGGAAAGTAAAAGTTGCTGGCCTTTGAGAAATATCAGACACCTTTCAAGAAACAGTTTTTAAAAGGATAAATGCTTAGAACAAAAGGTACACCCATAATCTGAACTCTCAGTAGGAGTAAAAATATTTTCACCAGATAACATGAATCATTCTTTGAGCAACAAGAAACTGGGATTTAGAAACACCATTAGAAGAGCAAGCAATTTCTGTATTTATAGAAAAGGTAAAAGGAAAACAAAAAAATACTCTGGTTGTTTCTAAGGTTCAGTCAAGCACACCAGTTTCTGATGTTTTAATGTATTTGTTAAGTCACAATGTTGCTTTAGAAGCGTTTAAAATGTAGCAACATTTCCTAATTACACTAAAACATTTAAAAAGTACAAATCGTGGGGTATATAACTTTAGATAACAATGTGGCAAACTTGAAGAAACACAGGAAGTTTAAAATTTCTGATCCACAAACCGAACGATAGTGCCAAAATTCTCAGATTTTGGAAAGAAAGAAAAAGAAAAAAAAAGAGTGGCTTGCACACCCGTGCCTGTTAATGGGAGGAATGGAGGAATTCGGGGGAAATGAAGAGTGATTACAGAGGGCGAGCAAAGCAGGCCATATTCCTGCTGGCAGGCGAGCTCTGCAATTACTTAGAGCAAGCATTATGGCCAGAGCGTATCGAGCCCACTGAAACCGGCAGACTGAACACCTAAAACCGGAGGCTGACAGCAGGTCTGGGTAAGACCAAGAAGCCGGAAAAGTGGCCTGCTTTGACCTCCGCTGAGACCTGAGGCTGCTCCAACTCTGGTGAGAAAATCAGGGGCAGGACCTTAAGCTGTCAGGGACTGGATGACTTGGACAAACGCTCCCCGCTTTCCTGCGGCCTTCTCACACACGGAGTGAATGTCAACAACGACAGCCAGCGACTGTGGGGGAACCTCAGTGTGTGCCGTCCTTTCTGGGAGGCAGTGAGACCGGGAAGAAAGACGGCCCCGCGCGCGCCCCGCCTCCCCAGCCCTTGCCCAGCCCGGCCCGGCGCCCTCGCAGGGGCTGCAGCCGGGAAGCGGGGTCCCCTGCGCTCCTCACCTTTTTCAGCGCAGGCACCAGCAGCCCCCGCCACTTGGGCGCGTTCTCCTCGCTGAAAAACTCGTACGGCAGCTGCTGCGCCTGCATGGTGCCCCCGGGGCGCCCTGGACTGGGAGGGGGCGGCGGCGGCCGGACCGGGAGCCGCGAGAGGGCGAGCTCGCAGCGCGGAACAGGGCCGCGGCCCCACCGGACGGCCCGGCCCCCTCGGGGCGCCGCGCGGCCGGGCTAGCCTTGGAGAGAGTGCTGGGGGGCGAGGCCCGCGGCCGGCCACCCACCCGACACGGGCACCAGCCGCAGAGAGCGAACGCAGCCCAGAGGCGGTGGCGGCGGCATCCCGCACCACCGCCCAGGGGCCGGGCCCCCCCACCCCTCCCCGGCCCGCCGGCGCCGCCCCGGGCTGCCCTCTGCCGAGGCCGCCGCCCGCCCGCCTGCCGGGGCTGCGCTCCTGGGCCCGGCCTGGCCCCGCGGCGGAGCCGGCGGCTGGGGGAGGGCGTGTGGAGGGGCGCTCCGGCCGCGGCGACCGCTCAGCGCAGCGGAGACCGCGAAACGCGAGCGACCCCGGGCGGGGCGGAGCTGGGGCCGGGGTCTAGCGGGGGAGGGGAAAGGCCCGAGGTCGTTGTTGGGGAATCTGGCTGCCCTGAGGTGCCGCCGCGGCCGCCGCCGACGCGGGTGTAGCGCTGGGGCTTCCTACTAGCGAACTGAACCTGCTCGCTACTGAGCATGCGCCGCCGGACGGGGCCAGTTCGCTCCGGGTTTTCCGGCTCCCCAGCGAAGGAGGAGGGAAGTTCGAGTGAGGGAGGGCGCCCGGAGGGGCAGTAACTGCATCCCTGGAGCTGCAAGGGAGGAGCGATAGGGACCGGAGGAGCGAACCCCGGCGAGAGTGGGGCTTGTGGGGCGGGGGTGTGCGGGGTCCGGAGGGACAGGGGGCGAGCTACGGTGAAGTGGCCCCCATTGTGTGGTTGGGCCACGAGGGATCCCACCCCTCTCTTGGAGTCTGTGCCTTTCTCTTTTCGGAAAGGGGTGTGTATGTGTGTACTTTGTTCCCGAACATGAAGATAAGGACTGCCCAGAGCATGCAATGTATAGTAAACAGACTGGACAAAAGATAGGTGCCTTTCTCACGATACCTGCTGTTCGGTATTTGTCAGATAATATAGAAGTGATTGCAGTGTTTCCAGTCGGCCTTTGCACATCAAGAATAAAATGTTTATATGTAATATTGATTTACTGTGTGTTTAAAATTCAGTATGTTCATCTTTCAAACCCACTTCAAATAAAATTGAATATTTTCATATTTCAAACCCATTTCAAATATGAACTCCGATAACCGCTTAATTCCAGTGGAAATTAAAGCCTTGTCTGCAGCTCCCAGATCCCACAACACTTCACTGGTGGACATTTCGTTTATCTCTTCTGGGTCTTTCAACGAGATACCAGACCTCTAGAAGGCAGATCTTTTTTCACCGGGGGCTCTATACAGAATAGGCACTTCGTGAATGTTTGGAATGCTAAAGGGGCTTTACCTATAAATTGTTCCTCCGTTCCAGGGATGCAAGTGTTTGTTTATAATAGTGGAACGGTGTGCTGGCGCGTTATGGCTTACCATTAAGCACTCTTTTAACATAATCTCATTTAATCCTCATAGCATTTCTAGTTTTCATTTCACAGGTGAGAAGACAACTTAGAGAACTAGCCTGGGTTGAAGTTGACATTGTACCCTGCTGTTCCAGAGAACAATAACCAGGATCACAGACATGAGAAATGTTTCAGTGGTGGTTTTGAGAATCTCAGAAAAGCCTCAGGTCCTTTCCTTTAAAAATGTACCCACCTGATTTACATAAAAATTCTCCACATTTTCAGTGTTCAGAATGTCGTTTTCAAAGTCATTCATAAATCTTCTGGATAAAATGAAGGAGAGCCATAGCTTCCAGAGGTGTTGGGGGCAGGAAAGGGGGTCCCAGGGGAAAACATATCAGCCATGTTCAAATACCTAAAGGACTGTATGGAAAACCATATGATATGTGATATGGTTTGTGTGGTGCTAAACAATTGAACTAAGATCAAATCTCTGCCCCACATTATTCCTTGGTTTCCCATTGTTCTTTTCCAACTTCTTAACATGGCCCATAAAGCCTGTGTCTGGTTCCTGTTTGCAATCTCAACCTTGCCTCCTCGGGCCACGCTGGCCTTCTGTCTTCCTAGAAAACACCAACCTCTTTCCTGCCTCAAGGGCTTTGCTCTTTTCTCAGCTTGGAACTTATTCTGCTCCTAACTGTTCCCTTGGCTGGTTATAAATGTCACCACCTCCAAGAGGCCTTGTCTAATAATGCTGAGTAGTTCCCACCTATATGTTTCTACCATAAGCCTTGTTTATTTCTTTGCTAACATAAATCACAGCCTTTAATTATTTTCAGTTGTTGATCTATCCCAACTAGAATAGAATGTAACCTCCAAGAGATCAACAATCGTTTGTGTTCACTCTAGTTCATCATTGTATCCCCGGAACCTACAGTACTTGACTCACGGTTGGTGTTCAATAAATAATTTTGAAGGAATGAAAGTTGAATGTAGGAAACTTCCAGAAAGGTTACCTAATCAGTTGTCCCAGGAAACGGACGATCTTTGAGGGTGCAAGTAAAAAACATACATTCACTCACTCGGGACATAGGGGAGGGTTAAGAGGTTGCACTTGATGACCTGCAAGGTCCCCTTCAACTCCGAGTCTCTGGTATGACTGCAGAGGTAAAACATGCCTAGAAACATGGATTACAGCCTGTGCTGGGGCGGCCGGGGCAGGTTTTCACTAGTGTGAACGTTTGGGCCGCAGATTGAGAGCGAGCAGCTGAAGGAATATTGCAGAGAAGCGACTCAGCACTTCTCAGCTGAGAGCCTAAGGGATGCGGTGCTGGGCTCGGCGCCGCTAAGGTCAGGGAGCGATCGAGCCCCTCTGCGCTGTTTGCCTATATCTCTTGGGACAAATCAAAACATCTAGGAGTGTGCAGTGACAGAGATAACCGTGACCCGCTCAGAAACATGCTAATGCAGGCGCTAAACCTCGGAGGCCGGTCAGCAAGAGCCACCGACTGCCACCCGGCGCAGGCGCAAAGGTGCTCTTCGCGCCCCTCGGTCCTAACAGGCCTTGAATCAAAGCGGACGTGACGCAAGGCGCGGGCCAGGCGGCCTAGCCGAGGCCCGAGGGGGCGTGTCCAGGAGGGATAAGACGAGTTCCGAGCGCGTCGCGTCGAAGCCCGAGCAGCAGGGAAGGGGGCGGGGAGGGCGTTGCGCCAGGCGGCGCGCCCCCTGCAGGTGGGAGTGCAGCACTCAGCTCCTTTCCCAGCGCCGCAGTGGGACGCAGTCACAATTACCTTCCTGAAGCAAATTTCAGAGCCAGCCACTCTCCTATTCAAGAGCCTCCACTGCCATCCCGGGATAAAGTCTAAAGTCCTTGCCTTGGCATTCATGGTCTTGCGCAATCGGGCCACTACTTATCTTTCCCGCAAAGCTCTCACTTAAAATGAACTACTGTTGCCTCCTACAAACCCATCATTTCTGTCTCTCCTTCCTGTCTATCCTGCTCCGTCTGCCTGGAATGCCCATAACCATTTTTCTACAATCCCACCCGCCACAGCTTCACCCCACCACCCATATACACGCTCATCGTGGAGCTCATCCACGCCATCGCTCTAGCTCAAATGCCACCTCCTCTCTGAAGTCTTCCTCATCTCCCATTCAGGATTCCTACCCCTTAAACTTCAGAGCACAACAAGCACAGAAACAGCCGTTTCAGCCATCAGCAAAGTTAAGGTCCTTTCTCTTCAAGCAGCATATCCTCCCTTCATGCTTCTCACACTTTCTTCTCAAATTCCTGCTTTCAATTCCACTTCTCCAAATAGTATGTACACAGAAAATACGCCAGAGAAAGTAGTGGTGATAAAACCATAGAATACTACCTCTTATCACCTTTAGTTAACACTCTGATTCTCTCTCTCTCTCTCTCTCTCTCTCCACTCCATGGTGGGGAGGAAGATAAGTATAGTTAGAAGAAATGATTAAAAAGCTCTCCAAGATATATGGGATTATTCCTAGCACTTTTTTCCAGGATCCCTACAGAGTCGTTTTTTGCAAAAGTTCAGTTGATTCAAGCTGTAATGGCCCCTCAAACTAACTGTACACAAAGCCCATGCAACTTTAATCAAATTACCAATGGTTTGTCATGGAACTTGATAAACTGGTCTAAAATGTATATGGAAGAGAAAAAAACAAAAAACCTAGCTCTTCTGTAAAAGAACAAGGTAGGGGAACTTGACTTACCAGATATGAAGACTTATTACATAGCTAGAGTAATTAAACAATGTGGTATCAGCACAGGAACAGACAAACAAATCAATAGATCAATAAAGAGCCAAATATATAGAAGCTTGATTTATGACAACAGGCGTTACAGATGAGTGGGGAAAGGATATACTGTTCAATAAATAAAATATGGGCAATTGACAAGTACATATTAAAAAATGAAATTACATCCCTAACTCACACCCTAAACAAAACAATCCCACATGGATGAAAGATTTAAATGTAAAAAAACAAAATTATAAAATTATGAGAAGAAAATAAAGTATCTTTATGAGCTTTGAGTAGGAAAGGATTTAACTTTATTACAGTTAAGAACTTCTGTAAATCAAAAAATACCATAAAAAAGTCAAAGGACAAGCCATTAAGCAGGAGAAAGTAGTTGCAACTCACATAAGAAAGAATTAGTTTCCAAAACAGGTAATTTACTTTAGAGGAAATAATGATGGTTAGCTGTTCAACTCATTAGTAATCAGGGAAATGTAAGTTAACATCACAATGAAATATTATACTATTTCATGCCCACTGAATTGGCAAAATTTAGAATTGAACAATACTAAGCTTTGTCAAGAATGTAAAGCAACTGAAATTCTCATCCACTGCTATGGGAAAATAAATGAGTACAACCACTCTAAATAACTATTTTCTTTCTTAAAAGAAAACATGGGCATATCTTACATAAATTAGCATAGACATATTCCCATAACATATACGAGTATATCCTCACTGCATTGTTTATAATAACATAAATAGAATGGGTAAATAAATTGTGGAATACTGTAGAGCAACAAAAATGAATGGACGACAGTCACATACCTTTCAATAGACTGAATGTTTATGTCCTACCCCCACTCATATGCTGAATCCTAGTCTCCAAGGTGATGGTATTTGGCGGTGGGGTTTTGGAGAAGTGATTAGGTCATCAGGGTGAAGCCCTGATGAATGGGATTAGTGGCAATATAAAACAGACCCCAGAGAGATCCCTGACCGCTTCTACCATGTGAGGACAGAAGAGAAGACAGTGATCTATAAACCAGGAAGCAGGCTCTCTCCAGACACTGAAGCTGCTGGAGTCTTGATCTTGGACTTCCCAAGCTCCAGAACTGTGAGAAATACATTTCTGTTGTTTATAATCCACCCAGTCTACAGTATTTTGTTATAACAGCCCAAACGAACTGAGACACACAACATAGATGAATCTTTAAAAAACAACACTGATAATATGAAAATGTGCCTTGTGAACCTCCTAAGAAGGGGGGGGGGGGCATTGAGGAAGACACAGAAAACTACCCACTATATAATTCATTATATAAAGTGAAAAACAAAACAAAACAAACAAACAAAAAAACAAGAAAAAGGTAGAACTGAGTTGTGTAGTATTTATTGTGATACCCAATCTCCAAAATAGTGCAGTGAGCCTTACCTTCTGGTAGTCCTGCCCTAGAATTGATAACAGTCCCACACTGAATAGACAATCCTATTTAACTGTCAATCTGCAAAATAAGATTTTGCAGAAATTATGTTATGTGATTTCTGAGGCTAAGTTTTAAAAGACAATGTGACTTTACTCTCTTCCTCTCTTGGACCTCTCATTCTGGGAGAAGCCACTGCCATGTTGTGAGGACACTCAAGCAACCCTATGTAGACGACCACACTGAGAGGAACTGAAACCTCCTGTCATCAGCCATGCGAGTAAACCATCTTGGAAATAGAGCTCTCCCCCCCAGTCAAGCCTTTAGATGACTAAAATCTGGTCAGTATCTTGACCGCTACCTTTTCAGAGATTTTGAGCCGGAGCTACTCATATAATCCATACCTAAATCCTTGACTCTCAGAAACTGGGAGATAATAAGTGTATTTTTTTTTAAGCCACTAAGTTTTTGGGTAGTGTGTTATGCAACATTAGAAAACTAATATTTCTATGGATACATACATCAGGGGTAAATTTATTACAAAATATTTAATACTAAATTCTTAATGGTTGTTATGAAGGATATAGAGATACTAAGAGATCTTTAAGATGTATTATTAATTGTAGGAAAAAATAGTGTAGAACAAGTGTTTGCAATTGGGAAGGTTTTATACAAGGATCTATTGAGATACTAGTAATGTTCTGTTTATAACCAGAGTATGTAGTAGGTACACAGTAGTTTGTATATTTATTTTAAAATGCAAACACATACACTGTTTTTTGTACATATAATATGTTACAAACACACACTACACACAGAGGAATGGTGGCTACAATGGGCCAATGTAAGAGAGCATAGTGGATTCATAGACAATTCTGAACAGCATTGTGACAGACTTAAGAAATTAAATCTAGAACCTCTCGTGCATGTGAGATTTCTGACTCTCTCATGCATGTAGGGTTCCCATACATACGAATGTATTAAATTGGTTATTTCCTCTTGCTAAAAGAGAAAGAGAGAGAGAGAGAGAAAAAAATCTACCTGCTCCAACAGATCAAAGTTGGAAGAGGCTAGAAGTAAACACAAGTAGACAACAGTTTAAGGACAAACCACATGAAGCATCTGTACTGACTGCCAGTTTCCCTTTTCTCCTCTTCTCCCCAGTAACAAAAGGCTAAAGTTTACAAAGCTTCTCAAGCTCAGATTGTAAGGGTTAGAGAAGCAACTGAAGAGTGAAAATTAGAGATGCATTTTGATTTGAACTCAGGTCAGCCAACTCAAGTCCTTTATTACTCCTTGTTGCCTTAAGCAAATGACTTAATAACCATTATAACAACTTGTATAATTTCTGTTCAGGGGAAGTAACCTCGTCAGTCAAACACCCACTCTATAAGGAGTTCAACATCTGAATATGAGGAATCATGATATATAATTCGAAGATACTCAAAGGTTAATTTTAAAAATAATTTGGCACTTAAATTTTCAAATAAGTAATATACTCACATGATTCAAAAAGTGTCTTTTTCATCCTGCCCACCAGCTATAGTGCTTCTACTGTATTCCCTAACAAGTAATAATTTTTATTCGTTTCTTATCTATTCCTCCAGAGTTTCTCAATGCAAATACAAGCTAACAGAAATACAATTTTTAACAAAAAAAATTCAAAAATAGAACAAAGATTCCCATATATTTTTCATGCAGATTCACCGATTGTTAACATTTTGCCACATTTGCTATATCATTTCCTCTCTGTCCGTCTCTCTGTCTCTGTCCTTGTCTCGAATACATGCACACACACATATACGTGTGTGTATAGTATTTCTTCAGAATTACTTGAGAGCAACTTGCACACATCATCCCCATTTACCCCAAACATTTCGGTGAATTAGTGTGCATTTCCTAAGAATAAGGGCTTTCATTTCATTTCATAAGGTCATTTACATGACCATAGTAAAATTATTGAGTTCAGAAAGCTAACATTGATATAATACTATCATCTGATCTACAGACCTTATTCAAATTTCACCAGTTGTCCCAGCAATGCTCTTTATAGAGACTGTTTTTCCTGGTCTACGATCCAATGCAGAATCATAAACTGCATTTACTTTTCATGTCTCTTTCGTCTCCTTTAATCTGGGATATCTCCTCAGTCTCTGTCTTACATGGTATTGCTATTTCTTAAAAATGACAGGCCATTTTGTTTTATAATGTCCCTCAATTTGGATTTGTCTGAAGTTCTCCCATGATAAGATTCAGGTTTTGTGTTTTTGGTAGGAACAGAACATAAGTGATGTGTCCTTATGAGTATATAACGTAGGAGGGACACAATGACAGTTTGTCCCATCGTTAGTGATACTAACTTTGATTACTTGGGTAAGGTGAAGTCTTCCAAGTTTCTCCAATGTAAAGTTATTTTTACCCTTTGTAATGAATTAGTAACTTGCACAAATACATGTTATTTTAAAAAAAAACAGCTTTATTGAGATATAATTCACATACTATAAAATTCACCCATTTAAAGTGTTCAAATTAATGGTTTTGAGTATATTCAAAGAGTTGTGCAACCATCACCACTATCAATTTTGGAATATTTTCATCACCCCAAAAAGAAATTTCATATCCAGTAGCAGTCATGTTTTTATAGCTACATAGAATTCTATTACGTGGATGTACAATGATTTTATCAGTCTCCTTTTCAGGGACACTAGGTTTTTTTCTAATCTCTAATTACAAACAGTGCTGCAACAAGTAAAATTATTTTGCTTGTATTCAAGTATGTTTGAGGATAAATTCCCTCAAGAGGGATTGCTGGGTCAATGGCAAAGTACATTTGCAATTTTGATAAAGGTTGACAAACTATTTAATGTTCATAATGTATATTTTAGGGGTCACGTAGTAATAATAAGCCAAAGGAGAAAATTTTAGTTACCTAATAATGACTATTCTTCTTCTTATTCCTATTATATTAGTATCTATAAAAATTCTCAAACAGTATTTTGAGTTTCTCTGAAGTCACATGTCATGCCTTGAAGCGGTAATACCTTTTGAACTATATAGTACAATTGATCTTTTTTTATACTATCGTCTTATTCCATGTTCGTTCTGTAAAGCATGTAGCTTAATTAAAACAGATACACTTATTACACAATAAATCTGCTGTCAATTCTTTGAATATCAGGGGTGTTAACCCCAGTTAGAGCCATATGATCTGCCAGACTAGTGGAGTTACTATGGATTGTGTTAGATAAACACACATGACCTACAAAATGCCTGTTTTCTTCCAAGTATATAAAGTATATAAATGATAGAGCCAGTCAGACCAGTTGGTCACTTGGTGTTTCTTGAAAACTAATATTGTTTTACATCCTTATCATTTTTAAAAAATATAAGGAAGCAGCACATAATTTGTTTTGTCTGTAACATTGATGCTAACTTGTGTCAGACATGGCGATGCTGTGTAGCTCAAATGCCCTTTCAGGAAAGGACTTGTTGCCCAACTGCAGGGATTGTACAGTTAGCTGACAGCCTCCACCTGTCAACTCCTTCAAGTCTCCTGTGCTTTTGAGCCAAGGTCATACTCTTCTTGAGGTAACCCCAATCAGTGATGCAGCAAGATGGTGGAACAAAAGACTGGCCATTTCCACCCAATGCAGTACTCTTCCAGTGGGCAATCTTTGATCTGGAACTCCCCACTGGGATGGCTGAGTCATTGGCAAATCTGCTTTGTGGTGTGATGGCTCCCCTGCCCAGTCCTGCTTCCTCCTTTTTCCTTTCACAGATGTTACCACTCAGTAAGCCTTTTGCACTTTTAACTTCATTTCAGTTTCTGCTTCCCAGTAGATACAACTGATATATTTGTATATGAATATTGTTTTATAGGATATCAACAGATATTTTAAATCCTGATGCTTCCATATAAACACCTCAAATTCAATGATTATAGAAATACATCTATAATTTTCCAAAATGTGTTATCTTATAATATGTAAAGAAATTGATATAGCTCTGAATCTCAAAGAGATTGCAGTTTACCCTCATTTTGGTTATGTCCCTTAAACAGAGTTTAGTTATGATAAATACAGCTAAAGCATCCAAACGTCATCAGATCTACTTTTCTTCTTTGATACTTCTGACAGAGAAAAATCTCTTCATTTTTTGGCCAATAAACTACCAGCAGCTATAAAAAAAGAAAGAAAACAAATACAGAAAACAAAAACACACAAAAAAACATATCCCATCATCCCTTGTGCAATAGTTCATTTCCCTAAATCTTTGAAAATTACTTATACACGCATGATTTATGAAGAGAATGCCAGGAACACAGTTTCATAAGGATTATATTAAAAGTTTCTTTCCCTGAGGCAGAACATTCATTGCTGGTTCAGAATTGTTTTCGTCTTAACCTCCTTTGTCTAAAAATGAAAAAGTTTGCTTTGATTTATGGGTGTATAGTTTTTGTATTCTTTAACATAGAAATTAAAACAAAAACAAGAACCCAGAATGGAAAACAACAGTAACAGCTAAAGAAGAACTGAATTTTAATTTGCTCAGCTGATTGGACAAAAATAGGTTTTCTTATTACTGAGACTTAAGTGGGAACAGTTCTCATGAAGTATTTTGTTATAATATTCCTTTTAGTTGTTTATTGATTTTAGTTAAGAGAATGTGGAACATATTCTGAAAGTGAAACGGAAGAAAAAAGGATTGAAATGGAAACTGTGTGCTGAATAGGTCCAGCACATTTCTGGTAAGTTTATTCCTGATTCTTGTTAACTTTTTTTGTTGTTTGAATAGGGAATTTAAAATCACATTTCTACTTGATTATTGTTGGGTTAAAGAAAAACCATCATATATATATATATATATATATATATATATATATATATATATATATATATATAACAGTTGTCTTAAATCTGGCCACCTTATGTAACTCTTTGATTCCAATCGTTTTCTTTTTAAAATAGTGTCTTTGATTTTCTGCATTTACAATCATTTTATATACAAACCATGATGATTTTGCCTCCAGCCTTTTTGTAAAGGTGGGAGGAGTGGGACCAAGGCAACTCCTAGACCCCATAACCACTCTGCCTTGACCAAAATTGGGAATGCTGCCAGCAGTGATGTTGAAAGCTGCTGAATCAAGAAGTCATCTCCCAAATTAATAAACTGCTGCTACAGTGGCTGGCTCCAGATCCATGCCACTTCTTCCACAGTCTGCAACAACAAAGCACAAGCTTTGCTCACTGCCTCTCTCCACAGGTGACTCAGCTCCAATCAAAGTCTCACAAGACTTTTCTGTTTGGTGGGACCCAAAGCACATCTTGAGCCCTAGCCACAAGAGAGCCTGAGAAATGGAGTTTTTTAGTTTCCATCTGTGCGCTCATTCTAGAGCATGCCAATATGCAGCATCAGCCATGGTATTCTTTAGCATATCTAGAAAGCTTCCTTCTATTTCTTTTTTTTAAAATTGTGATAAAATACACATTACATGAAATTTACCATTTTTTAGTATACAGTTCAGTAGTGTTAATTACATTCACATTATTGTGCAACCAATTTCCAAAACTCTTTTCATCTTACAAAACTAAAACTGTACCCATTAAATAATAACTCTCTATTTCCCCCTTTGCCACCCACTCCCCACCCCCCCACCCCAACCGCTGGCAACCACCATTCTACTTTCTGTTCCTATGAATTTGACTTCTCTAGATAACGCATATACGTGGAGTCATACAGTATTTGTCTTTTTGTGACTGGTTTGTTTCACTTAGCATAACGTCCTTAAGGTTCATCCATGTTGTAGTGTATGTCAGAATTTCCTTCCTTGTTCAGGCTGAATAACATTGCATTGTATGTATATAGCACAGTTTGTTTATTTATCCATCTGTCAATGAACATTTGGGTTCCTTCCACCTCTTGGCTATTATGCATAAAGCTACAATGACCATGGGTGTAAAAATATCTCTTTAAGATCCTGCTTTCAATTATTTTAGATATATCCCCACCCTTCTATTTCCTTTGATCCAAGAGCTTTCAAAAGGAAAGGGCTGCTGAATTTTACCAAACCACTTTTTCAGTATCTGTAGCAGATTGTATTTTTTAAGATGTCACAACATTATCTCTCATCCCACATGTTGACATTTTTTCCACGGAGTTGTGGGGTTTATATGCTCTCTCCTGGAACCTGGGAAAATGTTTCCGACTGCCTGGACAAACAGAGTTCAGCAGAAGTGATACTGTATTACTCCCAAGGCTGGATCACAAAAAGGCCACGCACTTCCACCCTCTCTTGGGATGTTCACTCTTGGAACCCATCAGACATGCCATGAGAAAACAGATTAAGCCATGGAGAAATCAGCTGAAGAGGCTATGGGTACATTTTCCACCTGACAGCCCCGCTGAGGTCCCAGCCAACAGCCAACAACATCAAGTGCCGAACAAGTCAATGATGATAACACAGATGACCGTGTCCTTCAGTCATCCAGTTACCTCGGCCTTTGAGACAACCCAGTGAGGCGCTGGACGTTGTGGTGCAGAGATAACTGGCCCCTGCTATGCTCTGTTCTGATTCCCGACCCTCAGAATTCATGAGTGTAATACAATGGTGTTTTATGCCACAAAGTTTTGGGGTGGTTTGTTACAACAGCAATAGATAACTGATACCGTATCTAATGATATGATCATTCGGTTATTCTCCTTTGCCTCTCTCCCTTTACCACACTTGCTTTGCAAAAAATGAAGCCTCAGTTAACCCCATCCATGCACTAGTTCTGCACCTGTGTAGGTGCACTTAAGACGGGCTAGAGAACCATACAATGGCACAGCTTGGCGTCACCGTTATGTCATGACCACAGCCTCAAAAGGGCATCAGTTTCACTCAGAGGTCTACCGAGTCTCTGGGAAACTCTACATATCAATCTTCAGAACACCCAATTTACACCTTTTCCTCTTTCCTTACATCTTACCTCTCCCGCCCACGTCTACCTCCCTTTTGCTCCTGATCTTGACTTTTACGTCAAGAAAAACAAAACCATCCACCTGGAGCTCCCTCCTCCTGCTAGCACCTTCTCCTTCATTTTTCATGCAAAGACAAAGCTCTGTCGCCTCGTGCTGCGGTGCTCCAAGAACTAGCTTGGCTATGAGCGAAGGAATATTCCAGACACCCCAGGTGCCCTCCTTATATTTGAGCTTATGAAGTAGGTGTTGGTATCCCCACTTTTCTGAGGAGAAAGCTGAGGCTCAGCTAGGTGAAGCACTCTGCCCTCCGTCACCCTCCATCACCTCCGTGCAAAGCTAACTCCAAGGTCAGTGCTTGCTTCTCTCCCTCCCAGTGGCTCCTCATAGCAAGGACTGCATGTCCGCTGCTGTTTCAGATTTATCGCTTTGAAAAATGAGACTGTGCACGAGAGGAACGTTCCAACCGCTTTGTTCCTTAATCTTTTGAAGGACACCAGTGTGCCAGGCTATGGGAGGTCCAGCTGGGGCTGACGCAAGGCTTGTTCTTGAGCATGTTGTTTTTAGGAGGTAAATAAGATCACGAGGCGCTATTCAACTCCTACCTTTAAAACTTCGTACGAGAAACATGGATCCTTGGTCTAAGTTTGTGAAACTAAAAACACATTTCTGTTTGTGATGTATGCATGTACCATGCTATATTTGGGAGCCCTACATGTTCTAAAAAATGAGAACAGCACTGAGTCTCACAAAAATGAGACCCATAGTAAGTAAATGTAGCACGGTATAACACAATAAGAAGAAAAAAGAGGATATTTTCTGCAATTTTACGATTCTTTTAAATTTTGAAATATTAAGATATTTTTGTAAAGCAAAATAAATGAGTATGTTTAAGTGCATGTTGAAATGTCTTTAATTATGTGTTTCTGTTGTATATAATGATCACTGACGGCAAGTAAGCCAAAGGCTGGACACATTTACCCCTCCAGGTTCTCAATCTGGCACATCTGACTTTGGCTTCCACTCTAAAGGCAACACCCCAACTTGAGTCTAGGAATTCCAAGGCCCCTTGGAGATTGGAGCTGAGGAGCTGGACAATGTAGACCAAGAAGAGTGGGTCACAGCCCTCTAGGGCTTGGCTTTGTTCTTTCCTAACTCTACAACCTGTTGCTATGACATAGTGACAAAAGAGTATCTGGCTGGGGTAGAAGATTGTGAAGTAGGGGACAAGTAGGCAGCACTGAATGGGGCATGGAGTAAAAATATATGAAAATGTTTAGCCCAGAACTGCATAATTTCGGCTGATCAGCTTTGCTGAAAGTGATATTGTAATTCACTTGCAACATAAGGAAAAAAGGAAAGCAAGCTTGGTTTCTCTGTGTTGTCTTCTTCCCCACTTGACAGGCTCAGTCTTCAAGCTCCCAGAGTTTCCCTCCACCTCTACCTCCCACCTGGCTGCCTTTCTGATCTATCTCCCTACTTCTTACCCAAGTCTCTCTTCCCAAGCCCCTCACTTGTCTAACTCCAACCCCCTCATTCCTCAGAGATTCTAATTTCACTGAGGCAAACCCTGACATGTCATCTTAGTTTTTGCCTGTCCACTCCCCTTTCCCCTCATTCCACTGAGAACTTTCTTTTGGGGAGTCACCTTTCTCCCACTGCATGCCCGTCAAGATGACCTGCCCTCTCCTGGCCAACAGGTTCTTTATTGATGAAATTTGTATAAAAAGGCAGGGGCCGGAGAAGTGGCCTTTGAAGCGTCCTTCAAGTTATGCCCATTGTAAGTACTGCATTTAGTACTTAGAATGGCCTCGAGACTGGAATCAAGAATCTGTAAAGGAGATAAGCCTGGGACCTGTCTAAATTGCATTGAGTATAAACTAGCTGCCTTTTACAGATAGTCAGTAGCAAGGAAACATAAATTTTCTGATAAGGTCTCCCTTAATCTACCTCATTATCACACAAAATTTTATAAGTGGTTTATGACTACTTCTAGCAAGAAAGTAATACTCCACTCAATATAATTGAGCTAATTTATTTCTGCAGAGTAAGGTGATTTCTAGACCCCTATATAAAGCAGAGTGGCTGCAGCAACATTGATTTTTTAAAACTTGTCTTAAAACATTTCTTTGACATTCTTTTAAAATCTATATTTCTAAGATGCTAAGACAAGCGTCTTTCTTAGAAAAAGAAATCCCTGATGCAATGTGATAAAAATAATTTTCACTAGAGATGGTGTCTCTGTATTGCCATTTTCTGATTTTTAAAGCTGCAGCATGCAGTCATTTTTCTTTCTTTCTTCCTTCTTTCCTTCCTTCCTTCCTTCCTTCCTTCCTTCCTTCCTTCCTTCCTTCCTTCCTTTCTTTTTTATTAGTTTCAGGTATACAAAATAATGTAATAGTTAGAGGTTTACCCCTCACAAAGTGATAACTCCCCTCCCCCACTCTACTACCCCTCTGACATCGTATACAGCTGTTACAATTCCACTGACTCTATTCCTTATGCTGTACTCCACATCCTGTGACTATATATATATTAAATTACAGTTGACATTCAATATTATTCAGCTTCAGGTGTACACTGCAGTCATCAGGCATCTACACCGTCCATGAAGTGGTCTCCCTAATAAGACAAATGCCCATCTGACACCCTATAAAATGTTTACAACATTATTGATTATATTCCCCTAACTGTTGTATCCCCGTGACAATCTTGTTGCCAATTGTGCTTTCTAATCCCCTCACCTTCTCCCTCATCCCCAGCACCCCCCATCTAGCAACCCTCAGTTTTTTCTCTATATCTCTAAGACTGTGTCTTATTAGTTTGCTCATTTATTCTATTCTTTAGATTCCACATATAAGTGAGACATTTCTTTCAGCTTGATTTCTTCAGGCTTTGTAAGCCCCTGCCATTAGGTCCATGGAAACATTTGGTTCAAGATCCTAATTTTGTAAACAAAGAGATAAAGCCCAAAGAAAAGTCAAGCGCTTGTCCAAGGTCAAATTAATAGTTTTAGGTTGGTACAAAAGTAATTGCGGTTTAAAAGGTTAAAAATAATTGCAAAAACCACAATTACTTTTGCACCAACCTAATAGAAAGTCTGTTAATACGTAGCAGAAACAAAAGTAGGACCGTTGGTCCTAAAGTGCCCTTAAAGTTTAGATGTGCTCCTGCCTGGCACTTCCCGGGTCTGCCCTCTTCAGATCCCCAAATTTCAGGACCAGACAACAATATGAACAGTATCTGAACTTAGAAAAACATATTGGTGTTAGATTGGTGCAAAAGTAATTGCGGTTTAAAAGGCTAAAATTGCAAAACCCGCAATTACTTTTGCACCAACCTAATAATTTCTGCCACTGTGATTCATTTCGGTTTTTTCTGTTGTTGTTTTTTATTCCTTTTAAATAACCTCTGTGTGTGTGAATAACCTGCTTCTCAACAACCCATCACCTGATTGTTGACATCACCTGATTGGGACCAGCATCATATGGAAACTTGATAGAAAAGCAAATTCTTGCCCTGCACCCCAGACCCGCTCAATTCAGGGGGTAGCATCCAGGAATGTGTGTTTTAACAAGACTCTAGGGGATTCAGATGCATACTGATGTTTGAGAACCACTGATTTAGATGAATTCTTGTTTGAATTAATATTAATACTCAGGTTGCAATATGGTGAATTTCCATCATTTATTGAACATTTATTAGCTGGCATTCTTCTCTTTTATTTAGATATAATTGTCTCAATAAAATAACGTTGTGTAAGTTTAAGGTGTACACATGTTGATTTGATACATTATATATTGCAATGTGTTTACCATTGTAGCGTTAGCTAACATCTCTGTCACATCACATAATTATCACTTCTTTTTTCTGCTGAGAACATTTAAGATCTAGTCTCTTAGCAACTTTTAAGTAAATAATACAGTATTGTTAACTATAGTCACCAAGCTGTGCATCAGATTCCCAGAAGTTATCCATCTTCCAACTTCAAGTTTGTACCTATTGACGACCATCTCCCCAATTCCTCAACCCCCAGCCCCTGGTAACCACCATTCTACTCTGTATTTCAGCTTTTTTAGATTCCACATATCAGTGATATATGCATTTGTCTTTCTATGTCTGATTTATTTCAGCATACTGCCCTCAAGGTCCATTTGTCACAGACGGCAAGATTTTCTTTCTCTCGACTGAACAATATTCCATTGTATGTATACACCACATTTTCTTTATCCATTCATCCACTGATGGACACTTAGGTTGTTTCCATATCTTGGGTATTGTGAATAATGCTGCAATAAACATGGGAGTGCAGATATCTTTTCGATACCCTGTTTTCATTTCTTTCAGATAAATACCCAGAAGTGGGATCCTGGGTCATATGGTAGTTCTATTTTTAATTTTTGGAGGAACTCCATACTGTTTTCCGTAGTGGTTGAACCAATTTATATCCCCACCAATAGTGCTCAAAGTTTCCCTTTTCTCCACATCCTCACCAATACTTGCTATCTCTTGTCTTGATTGATGGCCATTCTAATAGGTGTGAGGTGGTATCTCACTGTGGTTTTGACTTGCATGTCCCCATAATTAGTAATGTTGAGCATCTTTTCACGTACCTGTTGGTCATATGTATGTCCTCTTTGGAAAAAATTTCTATTCAATTCCTCTGCCCATTTTAATCATGTTTTTGTTTTTTTTTTTTCTGTTGAGTCGTATGAGTTCTTTACGTATTTGGATATTAACCTCTGATCTGCTTTACAGTTTGCAAATATTTTCTCCCATTCCATAGGTTGCCTTTTCATTTAGTTGCTTGTTTAGCTGGCATTCTTCTATACAGAGAAACTTTGCTTTGTCATTCCTTTTTCTCTCTTCCCCCCTACTCTCCCATCAGTATGGATTTGTAGACTTTGAAAATTCACTGTGCTAAAATCAGTTATAGTTACCACTCTATTCTACCTGGATTCAGGACTTGTTGAGAGCATCCTTGGTGTCTGACACAAGACAACTCAGTGATTCTTGATTGTGTATATGCCTGTTTTTATACTGAATCTTGAGGGCAGGCACAAAGTTGGCTGCTTAACACTTACCCGAAGAGACCTGATACCTAAATTACGTTTTCCACAATAAATGTATTCAAGCAAGGTAAGAGAGTTTGACCATCATTTTGGAAAGGTCAAAAGGCTGTTCAAAATTATATTGAAATTCGCGTGACTCTTAGACTAGGTTGGTTCAGAGTAGGTATAAATTGCAGTGTTTTGTTGTGACTTTTGGTTAATTAATTTGACTCTGAGGTCTGCTCCTTGATCAAAGAGATACTTACTCATAATTGGCAAGAGCATGCTAGAGATAGTAAAATGAGATATTTGATTTTATTCTTTTTTTTTTTTAAATTTTTTAAGTGTGTTTTTCCAAGACCCATCAGCTCCAAGTCAAGTAGTTGTTTCAATCTAGTTGTGGAGGGTGCAGCTCACAGTGGCCCATGTGGGGATCGAACCAGCAACCTTGTTGTTAAGAGCACTACACTCTAACCAACTAAGCTAACCGGCTGCCCCGATTTCATTCTTTAATTTGTATACTTTTTAGGGTCTATGTAACACAACACATACACAGGTACTTAAAATATCTCAATGTTTATTAGAGTAACCTAAACGTAAAATTAATTTGCAAATATAATGCACCCATTTAAAATAAATAATATTTCAGTGCTTACTAGAGTATGTGGGGAGCGGGAGCTGAGACCCTGCGTGACACCCTGCATGACAAATCTAAAGATAAAAACTAATTGCAAAGGCAATACTACGTTACACTTTTTAAGTGATTACTGTGAGTCAGGCACTGTACCAGGTACTTAACATGTATCAACTCATGTATTGCTTTCAAAACCCCTATGAGGTAGGTGCCTTTATTATTCCTGTCTTACAGATGAGTAAATTAAGACAGAGAAAGGTTTAATATTTTACCCCAGGTCACACAGCTAAGCAGTGGGTACCACAGCCCATGCTCTCAAACACCATACTGTAACACTTTTCTAAATTTGAACTAGTAAATATAACTAACTAAAGAGATTGCGCTATGATTAACTTATTATTTAGTTTCATAATATTTTCAGAAAGAGAACAGAAGTAGTGAAATACTTTGGCAAGAGCCCAGGAATTTTGAAGGTCAAGACCTGTGTGCGTGGGTTCCCACTAAATCTCACGTACGACCTTGGGCACAACTGTTCTGAGCTTCAGTTCCCTCATCTATGAAGTAAGTCTAATAATAACTTCTCTCCCTACCTCAGAGTCATGAGTATCAGATAGTATAATGTAGGGTGTGAAAGTGCTTTGTAAATTGGGTTAGACACATAGCCTTAACAAGTCTTTTTAAAATCTTACGTTTTTCTATTTATAAAACAAATTCATATCCCAGTTTTAAATATTCTAGATTTTTAAATGATTTCCCTTAAGTTTATTCATGCCTGATTTTTTCAGACTGGCAACTTTCTTTTTTCCCCCTGTAATCATTTGACTTCCCATCTTGGACTTATTAAAAATGTTATAATATCATTATGCAAATAAAGTGTCTTTTACATGCTTCTCCCAAGGGTAAATTTTAACTTCTTGTCATGTTTCAATTTTATCTGCAATATACAGGCGACATAATCTGCTGCTCTGGTGGCTCATGCACTTGTGTTTTGCATATTTCTTACAAGAAAATGGAGAAAAAAAGAGAAACCAGCCAGATGGGAGTCTCTTTCCAGGCAGAAAAGAACTAGAAAAAAATTTGCATGACCACCATCTCTTCTGTGGACAAAGGATGTTTGTTTTTAGGACTGGAAATTGGTCACAGGGTGACAACCCATCCCCGAATTTCTGAGGCAGCCCCAGGTTTATATTCTGAGGTTCTTAAATAGTTCCCAAGATGCAACTATTTCCAAATTTAATCAACTCCCAGAAACTAGCTAATTAAAAATAATCATATAAAACAGCAGGCCCTTTCTCCAAAATTAAACACACACTTTCTCTTACTGGCAGTTTAGACAAGTCTTGCTAAAGCCCAGCCACCTGTTCGGGAAGGAGTGGGGGGAGAAGAGGTGCTCGAGTTCCCAGAGGTGACTGTTCTTGGGAACCACCCCCTTCCAATCCGTCTTGGAATCTGCCATTGTCAGCTTCTGCTAAGGTATAACTTTGTACTTGGTGGGTAAACACAGGCAAAGAATTTTCTTTACCTCTCTTCACATCCCTTTTCCATACTCTTGTTTATAGTCTTTAAATGACATAATTACAGTAAAGCTCCTAAAATAGTGTGTGGCACTGAGGAGGGTTCAACAAATGTGATCCTTCCTGCCCTTCTGTGTCCCTACCTCTTGTAGCCTTGGCTGCCCCTTTTCCCCAAGCTCCGCCCTCATACCCAGGAAGTTGGGTGTGGTTCCCATATGGTTTGGTTGGGATTTACATTTTAGTTTGCATTGATGATTTAATCCATCCTTTTGGGCCTTTTTCAGTAGAAAACCAAGCAGAATACTTTCCTGACCAAATTTGTTTTTCTCGAAATCAAAACCTCACTGGATAGACTGCCACAGAGTAAAACTAGTACGTAGGGGAGTATTTCTCTAAAGTCAGGAAATTCTCAAGAATTTACAGACCATAAGGGAGCGACGTGGGAAAGCAATGCTTTGGAGTAGAGATTAACATTCTTTTCCAGTTCAGTTTCTTTCCTGATGAATGTGAACTTATCTTAGCAGCTAAAACAAACAAACAAAACCCCAAAACAATGAAAAAATATTTTCAGTTCTCCTTGAGAGTTGTAGATTTTTCACGGACGTCTGAGAGAAGGGGGCTCCATGACAGGGACTGTTTGATAGTGAGGCTTCCATTCATTCTTTGGCATTTAGCACATTAAAGGATTTGTGGAATATTGTAACCTAGGGGAGCCTACATACGTGGATGCACTGGAATATTTATATAATACTTTGTAATCAGGTGAGGAGTACGGGGAACATCTAATTATATTCTTATCACTAATAATGATACTTTCAGTAAGAGCAATTTTTTGTACCAATAAAAACAAAAATAAATATTTTATAATGTACATGATTTGGCTTAGTGTGTACATGTGTATTACTTATAAGTTAGTAAATATAAATACATATTAGGAGTATACACTTAAAACTTTTTTTAACCCAATATAGCCAAATTTTAACATGTAATTGATAAAAATTATTAATGAAATATTTTACGTGCTCTTTTCTCATACTAAGTCTTTGGAATTCACTGTATATTTACACTCAAGTACATTTCAACTAGAACCAGCCATATCTCAAGGGCTCACATTGTGGCTACTGTATTAGAAAGCACAGCTCTGGAGAGTCTAGCTTTAATTATAATTTAACTTCCTTATTTTCAATGTCATTCTTAACTTTGGTTGTTTCATCCTGGACTAGGCTATTAAAAACAGGCAAGTGTAATATAAATTTTCTAGCAATCCGTCAAAACAACAAAAATCAGGAAGAAACAATCCTAGTTCTGTGTGTTTATCAGAAATAGTCTAGAGTTTCTAGAACTTTATATCTACAATTCTTTATCTATTTTACTACCGTGTTTCCCTGAAAATAAGACCGGGTCTTATATTAATTTTTGCCCCAAAAGACGCATTAGGGCTTATGTTCAGGGGATGTCATCCTGAAAAATCATGCTAGGGCTTATTTTCCGGTTAGGTCTTATTTTTGGAGAAACACGGTAGGTAGAATCTATGCTGGGGAAATCTTAATGTGGGTGCAGTAACTCCTATCTACTGTTCTCCAAAATAGGATTTTAGGTGATTGTATTTTTAATCAGAATTGTGATATTTTAGCCACCACTTCTACTGACTTTATCAGGTAGTGGCAAGTACTTGTCTTGTTTTAACAACTCATCACTTGCACCACACTGTGTCTGCTTAAGGTTGTATATAGTATTTACACAATGCAGATGTAATCTAATATAGCCTTATTCTCCCACTTGAGAAAATATAGATCATGTCAAAGAAGGGAAATTATTAAAGTAATTTCTATAAACATAACCCAGACAAAGGCCTCAGGTTGAAGAACCTGCCTTGAAATTAGCCAAAAGAGGTATAGGGCTGTAGATGTTGGTGAAATTGGCTTGGTTGATGCAAATGCAGGCTACGGATGAATCATTCCTATTTGTGTATAAAACCTGGTAGGGCAGTAGAACATCTGACTTCTGGTTTTACTTTTGTGAATGAGATTGGTTATTTTTAAGCAAAAATTATAGAAAACGGATCATTAAGTGGTCAGTCATGCATTTTAGAGCTCTTGGAGAATATCCTGGTCACCTGGACCAGTCTCCCTCATTGTATAGATGACAAGACCAAGGTGTGTGGGCTGGGCTTCTTTCCAGGCCTTTTGACTCCCTGCCCAGTGCTCTTTTTACTAAGCTATGAAAGGACATGAATAAGCAACATTCAAAAGAAAACATACAAGTGGCAAAACTCATATGAAAAGCTTATAATTAGAGGAATGTTAATTAAAACCAAAAGATACTATTTTTCATTCAACAGATTGGAAAAGATACAAAATTATAACAAGTCTTTTTTATGTGAAGCTTTTGGAAATGAGCACTTAAGAACTCAGCTGATTGATGCCTGAAATTTCACAAATAGAGATCTATTCCTTTGGCTTCAAGTTTTGCCTTTAGTTAAACGTGAAAAAAGATGCATTTACACCTCAGGAAGAAGGAACACTTAGGCTCCTGCCCTGGGAATGGGGTTTCATTAGAGTACAGGGAGAAAGGAAAATGGCCCTAGGTTCCTCGAGCCTTATGTTTGTGTGCGGAAGTTCAGGAGACAGAGGCAAATGGCCTTTCTCACAGTTGACTGATGGCTGGCTCTGATAATAACTTGAGTCCATGACGGGATAGGTTCAGGATGTTAGAGTTGCTTGAAGAAAAACTCTCAGAAAAATATTTTTGATCTTTTTCTTTTATTCCTCAGAGTCAGCATTTCGGTTTGGGGTTTATTTGGTGAGCACTCTGTCTTTTGCCTTTTTTACTGAATTTATGGAGAGGTTCTGTTTCTTAGAGATGGTCACTTGAAGCTGGAGATGAATGTGGAGGTCATCTCATCTAAAGTTCCTCCCTTACACAAGACCTGCAAAAGGAAGGCTGCGACAGCCACAAGACGATGCTGCTACATGTGGGGTAACTTCTGCCACATGTCCAAATGGCAAAAACGGAGAGCAAGAAGGTTCATATCTCAATTCCTTCAGATTTATGATCCATGATTAATGTTTTTATACAAACCTTGCCTCATTCCAAAATGGGTCTGAGGCAGAATGAACTATTATACAATGACATTCCACCCAGAGCTTTCGTTTGCAGAGGAGAGATTGCCAAAGGACCCGGGATTTTGTAGAGTTTTGGCTGTTTGTTTAGATTCTTGCATTATGTTATTTCATAGCAAGATAAACCAACTAAAGCTATTATTATCATGAGCAACTTAATATTTACATAATATTTTATAATTTACAGAGGACTTTAAAATCCTGTTACATTTGACTCTCCCAACAATCGTACAAAGGAAGGGGCAAGGGTCTTACCAGTTTGCAGATGAGGAAACTAAAAATGGGAGACATCTAATCTCAAAGTACTAAATGGCAGGTAGAACTAAGATTTAAACCTAGGCCTCTGTTCTTTCCACTCTGCCACACTGGCTCTCAATAAAAACAAAGCAAAAGAGAATTCATCACTCCAATAAAGATAACAAATCCCCATCAACCTTATTGCTTGAATCGAACCCCCTTGAAAGCATTCCTCAGCTCTTTCTGAGATTCCCCTGCTGCCCCAGACCAGTTCCTGAATAGGTTTCCTTTGTAATCTTCTGCTCTGGACAAGTCCTCAAACAGCCACTGACCCCTTTGCTACCACTGCTTCTCGCTGAGCTTACCACTCCACTGACGTCACCTGGTCTCTGCTGTGACCACAGTAGCACAGAAAGCTGGCTGTCCATCAAGAGCTACATTTCCTCTTTTCCATAGAAAATAGATGTAGTTAGGACATGCCTACCCAGCCCGAGAGCACACTGCCCAGCCTCTCTGGCTCGTCGCTGTGCCAACTGAGCTCAACCAATGGAATGGGAATGAGGGTGGTGTGGGAAAGCTCCATCTCTGTACTTAACAGGAATTTCCTGGCCCTTGACTTTCCCTCTTCTCCTTTCCTTTTGGCTTGAAAGGTTATGCCTAGACTGACCTTAGAAGCTACATATCAAGGGTGACAGAGCACCCATCAACACGGGTCCTTGAGTGTCCGTGTGGAGCAGAGATGGCCACTAATCTGGAGCTCTCAGCTTGGACTGTTACGTGACAGAGAAGTCAACTTCTCTACAGTTTGAACCACTGGATTTTGAAGTCCCCTTATTACAAATGTTTTTTCTCCAATATGATCACTTTAGCTATTATCCCTTGACTGTTCTTTTCTTGGCTGGCCCATCACATCTATATAAAAGCTCTTTAATTTCTCACTGTACATCAATATGTGGCTACAATTTTTAATGAAGCATTAACAGAAAATTTGGGGATAAAGAAAGGAAAACATTCTCAGGTGGCAGCTTAGCAAGTAAGTCTTCAGTATCCACGTCAGCCCCCCCTCACTTGCTTTATTGCTGGCCTGCTTTCCCCCATCAATGGCTCCACCCTGCAGCGAAAGCACTTTAGGCCTTTCTTTATCTGATGTAAGGATAGTCAATAGTGAGAATATCAATTTCTCTTACGGGAAATCCTATTCCCACTCACAGAGGGCAAAAAGCAATGGCAAATCGTGTGATGTCAGTTCTCTCCATGTCTGAGTTAATCAGTCATAAATAATACCACATAGGAGGCACCAAGAGCCCATGTTGGCCCAAACCAAGCTCAGTCGAGTTCTTTTTAAGGCTCTCTCCATGAAGAGTTCAAAACCTCCTGAGGCCCAATCTCACAAGTTACCTTGTTACACTTTGTCTTCACGTTTTCCTTTCTCTGAATTCTGGAAATATTTATTTCCATTTTGTGGATAATAAAATATACCCAGAATGACTTAGAGATAACTACACATAACACTTACATTCTATTTTTTTTTTTTTTTTGAGCGTTATCACACTTCTTTTGGTCCAAACCAAGAAATCCATCCATTACTCTACTATACTCCTTATAAGCACTCTGCACTTAAGTTTTGAGTGGATAAAATAATTTAATAATATTTTAATAGATGTTTAATAAAATTGAAGGGTAACACCATCAGAAATGGATAATAATATCATTTTCCTTTCTAGATGAAGAAGTCACCTCAGGAGATAACCCCCAGGGCTGTTTACTGGACTCATTTATGTAATATACTCGAGAGAGAATTCAGCTCTGCTAAGGATAGGCTAGAAAAATAAGAAGGTCCTAGGGAAAGAAGAACGGTCCCAGCCACCCATCAGATACTTTTCCTAACTTCCCTATCAGATGATTTACTCTTCAGGAAAAGAGTGCATGAACTAGGTGGGAGAAAGTGTGGAGGCTCATTCCCAACACTCAGAAGACGATAGATGCTACTTTACGGGTCAAGAAAGGAACATGGAGAGGAAGAGAATGGTTTCTCAAATACTGGACATTTCCCTCTTTTCTTTTTTATATGAAGTTGTGCTTACTAAGCAGAGATATTGATAGACTCCAGGTTTTCTACGGGAGTAGCTTCAAAGAAGCCCAAAACATCAAAGAGAACTGGAGGAGAAGCCACAGCAGGTAAAGTATTTCAACAAGTCTATGAACAATGGAAAATGGAGGAGAGGTTAAATGATGATGGAACGTGGAAAGAACTACAGCTTGGAGTTATGAAGAAGGGGATATAGCTCTGGAGAAAGCTGACATGCCTTGAAGAACCTAGGAAAGGTGGCTTGGAAATACTCGGTCCAAAGAGGAAGTGAGTAAGCCAGGGAGCTGAAAACAGTGGTTTCATTCCCATCTGCACTTGGAAGGCTCGATCAGTCAGGCCCACCTGCCATGCCCACCTGCCTCCCCCACACCAGCCACACAACACCTGGCAGGAAGTGTTTGTTTCCCCCACCCAACCCCACACAAAACAGAGATTCTCTCTAATGGAATAATTTTATGATAGAACAAAATCCCACATGTTGGCAGTTAGCAATTCCAGCCTCCAGCAGGCCTCTGGTCATTCCTGCTTCTGTGTAGTCCCCTGCCACCCTGAATCGGCTGGCCCTGGCATTCAGTAGGAAGTGGCAGAAGTGACACCCAGTCTGTTCTGGGTCTGGGCTTTACAAAGGCTTGACGGCTGCTGCTTTTGCGCATTTTGGAGCCCTGAGCAAACATGTAAGAAGTCCTGCTGCCCTGCTGAAGGTATTTTGTGAAGAGATCACATGGACAGAGAAAGGCCCTGAGATCACAGGGGTAGAGAGACAGGCCGGCCCCAGCGTGTCACCTCAGCTCAGCCTTCTAGCCAGGCATGGGAGTGAAGCCATCTTGGAGGTTTCGGCCCCACTATCTGACGGCAGCAGCATGAGACACCTCAAATGAGACCAGAAGAGATAAGCATGCTGCTGCGCTCCGGCTTGCCCACAGCATTGTGAACGATAATAAAATGGCTGTTGTTTTCAGCCACTGAGTTTTGAGGTGGTTTGCTATGCAGCAAAAGATAACTGAAACAGGCACGTTTAATCTTCTTCTGTCAGGTCACCCACGTCCTGCTCGAGTTCCAGAATATCAATCCCAAAATTCCAAGAACTGAAGCGAGTCAGGCGGTGAGGAGAACAGATAGGATGACAGAGAGGAGAGAGAAGACAGCAAGATGTAGGGTTGCTGCATGGGGTGAAGTGGGAGTGAAGAGACCCCATTGGTAGGGGAGTCAAAGGACTTTTATACCCCTGAGTGTCAAAATTCAAATTTGAAGATTTTTTTTGTGCTGCTGCTATAAATGCCCCACCTCTGTCTTATTTTCTTCCAATCCTCAGTAAAAACTACGACCCACAAATTGCTTTATATGAGTAGAATTTTTATAAAAATGAAGGAGCTGAATTCATGGCTGGACACTTCCTAGGGATAAATTCAGAACTCCAAGGAGAGGGCCTCCTTTCACATAGGTGGACTTTATTTGGCCTTGGCTTAGTGAGTTGCCTTGAACATCAGACTGTGAGCAGATGTGACGTGCACCACTCCTGAACAGATTCTAGAGCCTTTGCAAGTTTTCACCAGGCCTTTTGTTTCTGTGCCCTCTGCCTCGAGAAGGGCATATCTGCTATAGGAGCTGCTCCTTTAGTCTTGGTCCCTAAATGAGAAGACACATGAACCTGTTCTCAAAGCACAGCCTGCATAGAGATGCAGCAGGCCAACCACAGCCACTGACCTGTAACACGAGCAGGAAAGAAACACTTGCTGTTGTAAGCTACTAAGATTTTGAGGTTGTTACGCAGTATAATCCAGTGAAAGCCAATTAACATGAAGCCCAAACTATAAAAGTTTCCAGAGGAAAGAGAGAAGTCCGGTAACTTGCAAAGGGTCCAAGTGAATGTCAGACTCAAGATCAGCAATGCCAGGTTTTAGAAGGTCATGGAGCCCTGTCTTCCAAGCTGAGAGAGAAAATTATTACTGAGTCTAAAATCTGTAACTGATAAGACTATGAAGACATACTCATATATGCATGTGTGTGTGTATGTGTGTGTGTGTGTATATATACATATATATATACATGTATGTGTATATATATATATATACATATATATATATATATATATATATATATATATATATATATATATATATTCCATTTTTATCCTACCAAAGTGAAAAGAGAAAAACAAAACAAAACAGCTTTTTCCTATCAGTGAGGGGATAGAGAAATAAGTGAAGGCACTGAACATTTGTAAGTTCATTACTTTCTGGAGAATTTAGCAAAACATATCAAAAATCCTAAAAATGTTCCCAGCTTTTGATCCAACAATTTCATGTGCAATAATTTATTTGAAGGAAATTAGCATTCAGGCAAGGATTTAGCTACTGAGATGTGGTATGAAATGTTATATGTAAAAGTAATAATTGGAAACAGCCTAATGTACATACTAGGCAGGCATTAACTATAATATTTTAAAATTATTTCTTTAAAGTGAATAATTCACGAGGCTGTTACAAAATTTAAAAAAAGATACACAGGTTTTTCAGTAAAAAACAAAACTTTTTGTATCCCTATCCTTCAGCCACTGAGTTTCCTCCTTGAAGGCAACTGATACCAGTTTTCCTTTCGATCCTTCCAGAGTCATTCTTCCTCGTGTGTGTGTGTGTGTGTGTGTGTGTGTGTGTGTGTGTGTGTGTTTTCTTTTATGGTAGCATACTACCCACACTGCTCTGCCCTTGGGTTTTTACACTTCATCCTTCTTCGAGACTGTTCAGTATGAGCACATGGAGAGCTACCTCACTCTTTTAAACAACCACAGAGTATTCCTTTGATGCACGTCCCTTAAGTTACATAGCCATTTGGAGATGATTACATTTGTGGAAGATTTGTAGAACATTTAATAACATGCATAGATGTTCATGATTTTTTAAGTGAAAAAAAATAAACAGATTACAAATTGGTTGAGAGCTGGAGGTCTACAAAGCCTACAAATAGTCTATTCCAAATGCTGAGGACACATATACACATATTCACATGAAAGCGTGGCATTTTTCATTACAAATTCTTGGAATGTGACATCCACTGTGCCCTTTGTCCTAGTGAGATGGCTTTTGTAACCAGGGAAACAGCCCTGGTTCGTGAGCTAAAGAAATATTGGAGAGAGAGTCCAGCAAAAGATAACGAACAGCGTTATAGTGTTCTCTGGGTACTCGGTGCTCTTTCCCTCGCTTTGTGTGTGGTTTTATGACTGACAAAATCAGCAGTTGGTTCTCATCCACGCTGTCTGCAGGTTTTTGAAAGCGATGACAGGTACACAGATAACCAATCTGTAGAGCTTGTTTGGTGACTCTTCATCCTCATTATGTTTTCTGGACGACCGCATGTGCATACCGTGGGGGACATTTCTTACTCCTTTGGCCCAGATAGCTTTGCGGAGCCTGGTGTCAGGGTGCACACCTGGCCTTCCCACCTCTTTCAAGGCAAATTTCCAGATCTCTTTGAGTGCCTGAGGGGCTCGCTTCCTGAAGCTCGCTCGTTGGTGTACTTGTGAGTGTTGATGGTGTGTTGTCTGCTCATTACCTCGCTGATGGCTGACCGACCCTTCTTCTCTCCACCTTTCTTTGTGGGAGCCATTCTGCTGGGCCCAAGTTGGAAAGGCTTGGTGATAGTCACATGCTCTTCTTTTCCATGCCCACTTGTGATGCCAGCCAGCACCACAGCAGGCGCATCCAACCCCAGACGTCCCTGTTGCTTGAAGTCAAGCCACGAGTGGGCTTCAACACCTCCTCCTTTGCTTGCTAATAACTGAGTTAGAAATGTCAGAGGAGTGGACTAATCAATAAGAGGGACCAGAGGCCTTTCTGTCCTGCAGAACCTATAAAACCAACCCTAATAAGAAAACCAGTTGGAGTTCCTGGGATCAGGCCCTAGAAATCAGGCTGCCTGCCCCATCTCAGTTTTCCCTTTTGGCCTCACTCTGGCTGGATGCTGGGCCCTCCCTGGGAAGCACTGACAAGATGAGAGGAGACTGGTTCAGACACTGATAGTTTGAAAAGCCAGCCATAGCTGGAACCTTATCTCTACTCTCCGCAAGAAGTGTTCGTATTTGAAACAAGCATCCTTTAAAAACAAAAAACAGCTTTATTTTGCCATAATTCTAGATTTACAGAAAAGTTGCAAAGATACTACTAATAGTTCCTGAATACCCTCACCGAGTTTCCCCTAACCTTACATTACAAATCATTACAAATGGTACATTTGTAAAAACTCAGAAACCAACATTGGTACATTACTTTTAACTAAATTCCAGATTTTATTTGGGTTTTACTAGTTTTTCCACAGATGCCCTTTTTCTGTTCCAGTATCCAACCTGGGGTCCCACACAGCGTTTTGTTGTCATATCTCCATAGTCTCCTCTGCTCTGTCACAGTTTCTTAGTTTTTCTTGTCTTTCAGTACCTCGACAGTCCTGAGGGGTTTGGGCAGGTATTTTGTAGACTGTCCCTCAGTTTGGGTTTGTCTGATGTTGCTTTCTCATGATTACACTCGGGCACAGGCGGTGGGCAGAACACCAGAGGTGAAGCGCCCTTCTCTTCACACAGGATCAGAGGGTACATGACATCAACACGACTGTTAACATCACCGGTCCTGTTAACGTGGTTCACATGGGTAGGGGGTCTGCCAGGTCTCTCCACTCTAAAGTCACTATTTTTTCCCTTTCCATACTTTATTCTTTGGAACAGAGTTACTAAGTCCAACCCACACTCAAGGGGAGGGGAACTGAGCCCCACCTCTGGGAGGGAATCGTATTTACACATATTATTTGCACTTCTTCTGTAAGGGAGATTTGTCCCTCCCTCCCTTATTTGTGTATTTATTCAATCACTTATTTATATACAAGCATCCTTTTAATTAAAAACAATACATACTCTTGTTTAAGTAAAGGGGTTGGGTCAATAGTAATGCTTATAGCCTGTCCTCCTAATGGGCATAGGAACAAGGACTCTAAAAAATGATAGTTTCATCTCAGCTTTGCCACATGTTAGCTATATTACCTAGGACAAGTTTCTTAATCTCTCCACTCAGTTTCCCTTTCTTTAAAATGGACATATTAAATACTAAAAATACTATTTTATAGAGGCGTAAAGATTCAGAGAGATCATTTAAACACATAGCATAGGGTATAAAAAGAGTTAATGCTTAATAAATATTAGCTGTTATTTATTACATGATTTAATTTTAGTAAATTAAGAAGTATATATGTACATATGAATATGACTACACACACACACACACACACACACAGAATCAGTGGTTGATTATATCCTTAGTAATTTTTATTCTCTGTGTATTTGAACATTCTAAGTTTTCTATAATAAACACTTATTTTCCTAGTAAGGAAAAAGTAATAAAAGTTATTTTCCAGATTAATAATACCTGGCACTGCTAAAAGTGTGGAAAATAACCACTTTCTCATACCACTGCTGGGAAGAAAACTTGCTAAATCTTTTCTGAAGAATGTCTTGGCAATAAGTATCAGAAGCATTAAAATTTTGCAGACCATCTGACTAAGCAATTCCATTTCTTGCTATTTATCCAGATGAAAATATTGTACAGTATGTATGCACAAAGGTTTATCCATACAAATGCTCAGTACATCAATTATAAAACAAAAACTGGTTAATAACGGAATCATTTATGTGAATGACAGTCCTGTGTAGTCAAACGATCTTTTTGTAGAAGAGTGTTTAATGAAATTCTTTAAATGTTCATAATACATTTACGTGACAAAGGGCAGTAACAAAAATTATAGCCAGTACAATTCTATTTTTGTAAAAGACACACACACACACACACACACACACACACACACAGAAAAGTGTTGTTGAAAAATGTATCTAAATGCAACAGTATTATCTCTGGTTAATTGGATCATAAGTGACTTCTTATTTTCTAATTTGGGTTTACCTGTATTTTTCAGATTGCTTACAAGAAACCTAAATTATTTTTGGACGTTGTAAAAGCCAATGCTATTTTTGACAGGGTCATCATGGAGGATTTGGAAAATATAAAATATTATATAGAAAGAAACTAAGATTCTCACAATTTTACCACTTAGGACTAACCATTACTAACAATTGCTTTTATTTCTTTGTCTTTTATATGAATTAGTAAATAAACTTTGCCATACTCCTCTCCTACCTAATTTAGAACAATATCATATGCAATGATTTGCATTCTGCTTTTTTTCACTTAACATTATATCATGAACATATCCCTAAGTCTTGAATACTTTTAAAAACATTAAGAAACAAACAAACTAGTGGGCAGATGTTTAGGAAGTGATGTGGAAAGATTCATTACAAAGTGAAAAAGCAAGTTGCAAAGCAATATTATACGATGATCATATAAAATGTTCACCAAACACTTAATTTTTTGGTTATCTCTTAAGAAGAGGAATTGTGGGGAAATGTTTGGAGGTTTAAATTTTTTAAATAATGTGTATATTGTTATTATCTCTGTATTCAGAAAAATTACATAGATTTTAAAATAAAAACCCCATGTTTAAAAGGCTGTACAATAACCTACTATACTTTAAAATTCTCCTGTTGATGGACATTTAGATTTGTCTCCACTTTTTTACTACTATAAATAATGATAATGCTAGGATAAATATCTTTGATTTCAAGCCTTTTTCTGAGGTCGTTATATTCTATGATAACTTTGAAGGGAAATTCCTAGATCAATTCGTGTGGCTTACTCTTAAGAGATTTTTGTTTGAAATGCATGCCTGTATATAAAGAGCAACAGATTTAACTTTTTAATAGAAATCAACAAGGCCCCTTAGCTTATGGCTTCTAATTTACTCAGAGAATTTCTCATGGGAAAAACTGTACTCTCTTTGGAAATATATTCCAGTCTTATCTGAAAACAAATTTCTCAACCCCAACATAAACTTCAAAACCTGGCCTAATATACTACGATAGAGAAACGGAGGAAATAGATGCGTGTTCTTGATTGATTAAGCTAACATGATGAGGCTCAATTCACCGGTGATATCCTAATATGGAATCGAGAAGAGAGACTATAAATAATAAAAGTGAATAAACATTTTCATCATTCTTGCTTTTGGGAATTATTTTCCCACTTTACTTTATAATTATTACACATAGAAGCAACCTCACATCCATTATCAAATAAGGTAATGAAGAGACACAAGGTGTTAAACAAATATAGTTTTGACTACCTCCTTAATCTGTGTTTAACATTTCTTTGGGTCCTTTAACTTTTCAAGGCCTTGTTTGTTTATCTGTAAAATCAGAAGTTTGGTGTGATCTCACAAAGGATTCTCTGATTGAAATTCTATCTTTTTATGTAGCAGTCACATGAATGTTCACATTTCATGATGATCTCTGTATCATCACTTTTGTTAGAGCCAGGCTTTGCCTCTACAGAAGAGGAATATGCACATGCCTTCAGTTACAAATGTGCTGAGATCCACTCAAAAAGAGACCAAACTCCTTGATATAGTTTGGTGCTGCCCATTTCTCAAAGGACACTGTTTTTACATAGTTATTTTAACTAAGGTTGGCCGTAGAGAAATTCCATTCAGGATGTAAGGATTCAGTGAAAATTAAAAATGCCCCAAAGAAAGGGACTTGGTTTCAGACAATTAATTCTTACTATCTTTAAATGAAAAAATAGGTAAAAAGTTTGGGAGAAGTTTTTTGAAATTTTTAAAGCCAGCTCTGCCACTTCCTGGCTACCTCTCTGAACCTGAGATTTCTTGTTAAAAAAACAAAAAACAAAAAACTACTTCCTACAATGTTTGGAAGAGTATATGAGGGAATACATACAAAATATCCAGTACAATGCCTGATATCTGATAAAGGCTTAATGTAATTTAGCTCCCTTGGACCAGTTAATATACCAAGAACATAAAAGCCATCAGAAAAGAGGTAATAATATGTGTATGCAAATACATAATATATGCATAAATTGGTGAAAATGGATGACTTGAAAAAGCCATAATTTGCATCCATAATGCATCAATAATTTGTATTTCAACATATAATAGCTGCTTTATATTTAGAATTCTGATTTAAAATATTTTTTATCCTTTTTACTATATAAGGCTTGTGATTTCTATCATTATTTAATGCTTCTGTCTAGCTTTGATCCTGTCAAATTTCCAAAAATATTCAATTGTATTGGTCATTAGTGCTCCCTGACGGGTTTAGAAATTCTGGAACACCCACCCCCCCCAAAAAAAAACCACACAAAAAACCCAACAAAAAAAAGCACTGTAAATTTGTGCAAGATAAGGTAACTTGTGGTTAGCAAGTTGAGATAAAATAAAAATACTGTAAATAATGTTCTGGGATTTTTGCATACTGAGAGTACCGGAAAATCTACTGGCAATGTTGCTAGATGCAGTCTTCCTGGGATTCTGGCCAAAGATTTACTTTAATCCTTAGGAATTGCACAATTTGAAAACTGAAGTTTCAATTTCACTTGTACTTAACAGCCCTTCCTTCAGCCATGTGTACTCTTCTGTGTTGATGTTATTGATCAAAGGGCATGCTGTGCACTTACTGGGTGAGAGTGGTATTCTTCCTCTGCAGAGTGGCGTCCAGCTCATCTATTTATGCTGTGCCATCATCTGTGGCAACAGGCAGATTCAAGTGCTTACTAAGACAAAACAAAACAACAGCGATAACAAAACAAAAACCGAGCCCAGTGTTGAATAACATAAACCATCTAATTCTTCTTACATGTCTTGGGTCTGCTTAAAAAATGGAAGCTGGGCTCTTGCAAAACCCCTGCACCCCCAGGAGTTTGCAGTTGCCACTGTGGAGGGAGCTCTCTGTAGTAGACAGGGTGGAGAAAGACGTCAGAGTGGATCAGGAAGGTGGGAGGACACAGGACTAGTTCCTTCCTGTGAAGCAGACAGAGCAACGTTTAGCTAGGCCCTGTCTCTGTCCTCATCTCTCCCAACATTCTGTGACAGACCTGAGAAAAGACAGGTGGAAGAAGATACGGGAACAGGACAAGCGATAGATGACAGCTGTTTGCTTATGTTATTTCCCAAAATATGGTAACTGGAAGGATCCTTGAAACTCCTTAAAAAGACTGTACTCCTCATGACAGATTGAGGGGCTAGAGAGAGAAGGGAACATGCTCAACACAGGGCATTTGGTAGGAGAAGTGGCTCTAAAACCCAGGCAATGTATTTCCACTTCCCCACACTGCTTTGAGGCATGTTCTTTGTAAGATGGCCAGGGCTGTGGGCACATTTCCACCTCCATTTCTCACCCCTTGTGCTGCCCTGCCCTCCCAGTCCCTGAAGAATGCCCTCAGGGCCCTCCAGCCATTCAACAGCCCACCCACCCCAGCCCAGGATTCCATTTCCTTAGCATACTGATGACAAACAGCTCTTGGGAGAATCCTTAAAAAAACTCACATAAAAATTCTAACTGGTACATTATCTTCCTAATCGTCTCGGTAGGGTTACTTTGGAACCCAGATGAATTTCTAAATGTTAAATATTAAAGGCAGAATGAGGAAGGGATTTTTATCTCGTGTAGGGCAGTTAGCCTGTGGGGCACAATTAGTCATGGTCTCGCTCTATTTCAAGTCATAAAGGGTTCAGGACGCAGGGAAAGGCAAACTGGTGAGTACCAGGGGCAAGAGATCCTCTTTCCCAGGTTCCGAGCACCGTGAGCTGTCCAGACATTAACCCAGCAGAGCTCTCTAAAGTTTGGGGCAATAGTAGCCCTGGGTTACATTTGGAATCTGGATTTGGAAATGGAAGAGGGGACTTCTACTGAAGCCCTTGAAGCCAACTCATGGCTAAGAACCCATGATTTAGAGGAAATATATTTGACAGAGTCCATTTTGGTGAGAGATTTTATCTTTCCTAAATGGGATTATATTTAAGGAATAACAGAGTGTACTGCATCCAAAGAGACGTCAATCTCCAAAAAATTGTATTTTAGAGATTTGTTTGAATTCCATCTCAGATTATTTTCAAATTTAGTTTATATAAGATACAGGGGGGCTCTGATATTAGAAAAGATTAAATACAGGATGATTTTTCTCTAACCTGAAAATTGCAATTAGTAAAAGGAGATTAGCAAATCCAGGAGAAAGGAAATTGGAAAATGAAAACAAATGCATGTCAGAGCAGACAGAATTGATGGTATTTGGTGAAGGAAGAAATAGATGACAATAGGACAGGGATTCAAATCCAAGAAAAGCAGGTGTGTGGCTAGAAAGGAGAATCATTATGAACAGGGAGGAATGTGAAAAGGAGATTCTGAAATGGAGACTGTTGCAGGCAAGTGACAAATACCATTATTCCTCTAGCTAGCACTTCTGACAGTTCTTCTCCTTTCCTTTTTTCTCTTACTGCAAATGTTCCTTAAAGATTAGGACTGATCTCACCCAGTCATTTCCTCACTGCCTCAAGAATATAAATTGCTCATATGATTTCAATTGCTGGAATATACAGATTAAATTAAGACTTGCATCTCTAGCCTGGATCTCTTGCTTTTTCTCTACTTGAGTTTCCTACAGCTAAGTACCGTGTTTAAACAAACACAATATTAAATTTGTTTTGTGTATTCCCAGACAATAAAATGCTTTTTCTTCAAAATTTAGTTGTACTTCTCCAGCCAACTCTTCTATCTCTGATGATTCCAACCCCTCAGAAAATCTCTTGGAGTCATGGTCAGATTATTTCATGATGCTGGTATGTTTTCTTTTAAGTTTTCTGGTGAGGTTTAGTTTGCGCCTTCCGGTGTTAGAATTCTTGTTTTAGATAAGTGTTATTTTCATTTTAGAGTTGAAAACGCTAATGATCAAAGGTCATGACTTGTAAGTGGCAAAGCCAAAATCTAACCTCTGGTAGGATCTCTTTCTAGTTGATACAGAAAGAGGGAAAGTGAGGAAAGACAATGACGCCAGTCATCCTGAGTACTCAAAGGTGCTAGAGACCCTTCTTATGAGAAACAGGATAAGACTTTCCCCTAAAAGCTGAAGTCTGCTGAATGGGAGGATGAGTGATGAACACTGGATAAAAACACCAATCAGGACACAAACTGACTGTGTTTTTGGGGAGGTAGAAAACTAAACCTGGCATCCATCCAATTATCTAACACAGACATGAATATTTTTCTTGCAAAAAGATGTAATGTTCCAGGACAGTATGGGGAATATAATCAATAATGTTGTAAAGATTATGTAGGGTGCCCGATGCACACTGGACTTATCAGGGAAACCACTTCATGGATGGTGTAGATGCCTGACCACCGCACTGTACACCTGAAGTTGAAGTTGAATAATATTGAATGTCAACTATAATTAAACATATATACAGAGGGTGCCAAAAAAAATGTATATACATTTTAAGAAAGGAAAAAACAGTATTAAAATTGAAATACTCAACATATACCCATAACAAAAGATGAATACAAGTCATGTGTATACATTTTTTTTGGCACCCCCAGCAGTATATGTAGTCACAGGCTGTGGAGTACAGCATAGGGAATAGAGTCAATGGAATTGTAACAGCTATATACGATTTCAGGGGGGTTATCACTTTGTTACAATGCTTTGGATTTCTTGCATAGGGTGGTTACACAAGTCTTCAGAGAAGATGATGTCTTCCTTGGAAGTATAGCAGCCTTGACTAAATAAGATTCACTGATAGAGATGAGTGGGTAGCAGGAAAGAATGATTTTCAGATTCCCTAGACTTATTTGTAGTTCTAGGTTAAATTACAGTAGACCCCATGCCTTTATGTGTGAATATTATTTGAGAACTTGCTTGTAAACTGTAATATAAGGTAAGTCACTTAAAAACGTACTCTATTTCAGTTATCTATTGCTACATAACAAATCATTCCAAAACGTAGTGGCTTAAAACAATAATGATTTACTATTTCTCCTAATTTTGTAGGTTGACTGGGCTCAGCTGAGCAGTTATCCTGTTCTACTTGGTGCTGGCTGGGGACCCTCACTTGGCTACATTTAGCTCATGGATGCACTGAGTGGGAAGATAGAAGATTTTGTCATATGACTGGCCCCTTGGTGCCCCTCCAGTGGCCATTTTCTTTCCACGTGGTATCTTATCATCTGGAAGTCTGGCCTAAGCTTCTTTACATCTCAGTGGCTGGCTCCCGCAGAGAGAGAAAGCAGAAGTTGCCAGGCCTTTCAAGACCTAGACCCAGGAATCGCACAAGGACACCTCTGATGCATTCTATTTTTCTAAGGAAGTTACAGGTCACCAGGAGGGGAAGACGGAGGGTGACTTCACCGTTTGATATAAGGAGAGGCAAAGTATCATTGCAAAAGGCACACGGGATGGGAGAAATTGTTGTAGTCATCGGTGGAAATAATCTACTGTACATCGGTGGAAATATCTACTTTAGATAATCTACTGTATAATCCAAAGAAAACAAAGAATTGAAACATTCAAATAATGACCTCATTCATTACTTTACCAATTGTTTCTCTCTCTTTTGAGCATTAGTTTAAGTTTGGTCTTGAGCCTTTCACTTTTTAAAACCTACAACAGAAACTATTGTGATAACCTGGAATTGAAGTTATAAGAAAATTTCCTATCTTGTAGTTTAAGTATTGTAAAGAGTCAGAGACATATTTTGATGAACTGAAAGAAAAAGAATCTTATAGCCTCAAAGTATATTTGTAAAGATGTTTTCAGGAATAAGCATCTAGCTGGTCAGACTGGAAAAGATTTTGTTAATTTTTCTATTTGTAAAACTTGCCAACCCAAGGCACAAAAAGGAATAGTTGCCATGTCAGCTATGCAGATATTCTAACTGATGGGGAATTCAATAACAAGTTCTGGAATTTATATATGAAGACAACAGTTTTCTTACTCAAATATAAAGTATTAGACAATGGACGAATAGCTGAGTTAAATAGAAATAAGGAGACAGAAATATTTCTAACTTTTATTAAAATAAGCTAAAGAACATATTCAGGTTAAGTTATATATACAAATATAAAGTCACCGAAGTATTCAATCCCATACTCAGGTTTTCTAAATATCTTAAGCTAAATTTAAAAAACATCTACTTATATAGTTAACATGATACAACTAAAAAGGCTTTGCAGTGAATTGTTTCTAGAACAATAAATTGCTATTGTGCTAATTATCAAATGCTAATTAACATATAGCTATAATTTCATGTGATTTAAAATAGACCTGCTTCTACATTATATGTTGTAAAATAGTAAGTAGACACACACATCTTCAACGTAACAATACTGAGAGATATGGTCAGTGACTAGTGTTCACAACAGAAAAAAATTTTTTTAACTTTATAAATACAAGTCATTTATACGCCTGTTAAGTAGGATAACCAATTCTCAGCTTGAGTAAATTACAGGTTAAATATAAAGTTGACTGAACTTGGGTCCCTACTGCCGAAATATAAAATGGGTATAACTAGATATATTTGCAGAGTTCCATTAAGTTATCATTTACTGAAACTACTAAAAGTTTTACTGAAGTTAGACATGTATTAAATGTTCTTTGTCTTAATGATTATCTTAAATTAATATTTCACAGCGTATCTGTCATTTCCAGACTAATTAGATTAAAACATCAAAGAATGATTACATATTATTCTGCATTTCAAAAGCACACTTATTTTATTTACATTAAAATCTGGTGATAATTAGCTTTAATATCAATTTTAATTTATAAAATTTAACCTGTTACATGGTTGCCTGCAAACTACTATTTACCTGATAGAACTAGCAGGGAGTAGTTATGTGTTTATGTGTATGTGAAAGCAATCAAGCGAGAGAGAAAAGAAAGAGACAGAGAGAGAGAGAGAGAAATCTCCTAGCTCCTGGATATATCATAAACACCAAAATTTACCTTGGTATTATTAATAGAAAACAATCTCTAGAATGCCTCTTCTAGTGGGAGATATGTCCAAGACACAAACACCCTGTGCAATAGAGAATCACAGAATTTTAGAGCTGAAGGGGAGCCTTAGACCATCTGGCTTATCTACCGTGTTTCCCCGAAAATAAGACCTAACCGGAAAATAAGCCCTAGCATGATTTTTCAGGATGACATCCCCTGAACATAAGCCCTAATGCGTCTTTTGGAGCAAACCTTAATATAAGACCCAGTCTTATTTTTGGGGATACACGTTACTCTCTTATTTAACAACGAGAAAATGAAGGCACAGAAAAGTTACACGTCAGACAAGACTACAGAGTCGCAAGCCAGGCCTAAAACCCGGAGTCCTAACTTCCAGACCAAATAGTATTTCTATTATTCTCTGAACCACTAATCTTAAAGACTTTTCGTCATCTATTAAAACAAGAATGAAGTTGCTGAGTTAATGATTTTAATCAAAGAGAAACACATCCATACATACCAAGAACATTACTTTAACTTGTGAGTGACATTTTATCTTTATGTCTTAACTATGTGCATTTAAAAAGTCTATATATTTGCGATTCAGCTAATATCTTACACTGATGCTTCAATTTTTTGAAGATTTTACTGTTTTGTGGAATTTTAGGATGATTCCTCTTCTGATAGTATGTTTTAAAATTTTGGTGGGGGGGAGAACTCTGTGTCATTTCTAAACCCACGATTGGACATAATTAGGAGTGACAAATGACTAAGAAATTGCCATATTTTTGAAAAAATTGCAATTCTATGGCAAGTAAGCTAAAGAACCATAAAACATTTTCAGAATTGCCTTTTTTTTTTTCAAAGTAACTTATTACTTTTCTTAGATCTTATAGTTTGAGGGATCTGCAGGAGCAGTGAAGAGCAGTGACACAGTTAATTTAGAAGAGGGAACATCTACTCCCCGCTCAGCTCTTCAATCCCTGCCTGAGAGCTTTGTTTTTACCCTCTACTCAATCATCTCCCTAATCAAAAGCATTCAAAAGCCTCTTGAACACAACTTTTCAGTGCTTCAGCCTAGTTAAAATCATCTTCAAAACGTGACCCTCTAAAAGGGTTTTGTGGTTGGGGCAAGTTGGAACAATGACTATATTCAAATATCAGCAGGACTGAAATGGGGACCAAAGACAGAGTCCAAGCAAATACGCTTACGGGGCTGATACAGTTCTAATTAAATGTCCTTTCCTATGGTGTGTCTGCATTTTTAATTCCCTGTAAAGGAAAACAAACAAACAAACAAACAAAACTGCTTAGAGACTCTCAGGTCCATGTGTGGAAAATTGGAGGAAACCAGGGAGTGAAGAGGTCACGCTGAGGTGGAGAAAAGGGAGTATTCAGGTGGCGCCACTCACCCTGACAGCGCAGTATTTGGACTGCACCAAAGTATTCATTTATATAAATAAATGAAAAAGCTGGAAAGCTGGCACAGGTGGCACAATTCCCAGGTAAGCCACACACTACACAAGATTGAAGGAAATGAATGGTTACAGAATTGTGTGGGCTCCAGTGAAGAACCTGGGGCAAGGCTATTTGCTGAAGGTAAGTTTTACAAAAGTCATTACTTAATTTGGGTACTGGACGCTGAAATGCAACTGTCTTCCATGTGGCTGAGGAATGCAAGGGATTCTGTGTAGTACAGTGGTTTGAAATGTGCGCTGGAAACAGGAAAGAGTTGCAGTCTGAGATCTATGCACCTGGGTGATTCACGCAGCAGCAGCGCTATGTGGCCTGGGTCACCCAGGGAAAGCCAAGTATGCAAATGTCATCGTATTTTTCTTCGTGGGGATATGCTTGCATCAGAACATTTTTCTAAGCATTGGATGCTTTCTCCTCTCCAATGATACCTAAATGATAGATCTAAGGAAAAACAATTGCAAAATGCTAGCTTGAATTAATTCTTAAACGTAAGCAAAAAATACTTTAAACATTCTGTAACACTCTTAGATGTCCAGGATAAAAGGCGTCTACTATGGTGCTTCAAAATTTATAATTATAAATATATGTGTACACACACACACACACGTATGTAGGTAGATATGCTGCTGGTTAAGTTTACTTAGGAAAATATCCCAGTGTAAAGTGGGCTCACCTATGGAGGTGTTTTGTTTATTTGCTAGTGTTTTTGGTAAGAGACACAAAAGGAAGCTAACTGAAAGAAAGCTTCCTGCTCTCAGGAACGTTTACAAGCCTGACCTGATTATGATGTACAAGTTTAGGGCAGCACGAGTTTATGAAGGCTATGGATGCAAATGTTTGGAAGAGATGGTTGATAATAGAGCTTTTAGAAAATACACCAGGAGGATAGGTTTAGGTACTGAGATGATTTAGCCAACAGGAGAAAAGGATAAGAAACCATGATGTACCAAAGGATAGCATTAGAGTCAGCAGTCAATTATTCTAGCATGTTATGAGGATGGTAATTCCTGGTAGTTCATCCACTATTTGCTATGTAAATGCATGGAATTTTCTCTAGCTAGCTTTAAAAATAGAATTGTCAATGTCTCGTGAGACAGAGAAACTAGAGTCTGCCCTGGAATCAAGGAATAAGCCTAGGGAACCATTTCAAGGTTCCCTTCCTACACCAATATAAAAACACAGTTTAAAGTACCAGCATTACTCCACAGACCTGATTACAATAAGAATGAGTTAAAATGCAGAAACATAATGTCATTTCTTACACAAACAACAGCTAAGAAAGCTATTTGTTATTAAGACGTTATGTGGTCAGCTGAAGCCAGATGATATATGTAAATCTTTTTCACAAATCAAAGTACAGTAAGCCCACAAATTCTCAATATAAATTGCCTCAAGAGGGGCTGCTCTGATGAAATTGAAAATGTCTCCTCCATATGTGCAGTTTCAGACTTTATAACATTTAAAGAAAATGTTCTAAAAGATAAAATTGGCATGTAAAAAGCACGGGTAGAGGAATTGGTAATGATCAGAGCAAAATAATTCTAGAAAGGAATCTTAATTTTCATATGGCTCATTTGCATTTGAAACACTGAGAATTCCTATCTCTCTTGTACAAAAATGTGTACATATTAAATTACTTTCCACTTGAAAGAACATTTTCCTAAATGTTTGGAAGATGATCAAATTTTAACTGGAGGACTTGTTTTCTTCCATCAGGTATGGGGGAGATGTGGCTTCCTGGTATGAGAGGCAACAGTTGATTCTAATAGCAGAATAAGACAAAAATAAGAAAGTAAATTGAAAACAATTCCTATTTGTACAGTGTGATTTAAAGGTGGTAACAACAAAAAAAAAGATACATATGGTACAAAGATGTCAATAGATGTCAATGTTAAAATTAAGCAGGGTAACCTTTCCAAAAATTGTGATATTCTGACACTTGAAAATTAGATTCCATTACTTATTCTGGGACTCTCAGGGGTATACTATTATTTATATGAATATACAAATTTCTGTTATCTAGTCAGTGTTTAAAAGGTAAATGCCCACCAGCTGTTAAACGGTAATTCCAAGAGTCTACATTCAACCATCTCAAATTTTTAATTTTTGAATATTAATTTTAGGATATTGGCAGGACAGCAAAGATTTAAAAACCTCTTTATTATCAACTTTAAACAACATTTAATCTTAAGGAATTTGTTGGTCATCCATTCAGAGATCTAGAAATTGCCATCTAGGGAGAAATTTGAATTCACAAAATGAAACCACACTGAAAAGATCTTTCTCAATTTTCAGTTTATTTTCTGATAGGGTAAAATATCTAGAGAAGAGGTGCACGCTCAGAAAGAAAACCAGAACTTGAAAGACACCCTTGTCTTTCTCTTGGCCTTGCTCTCTAGAAACTTCCCCCGGTGGAGACAGATGTTCAGGCATCGTCTCATGGTGGGCGCTCTAGTGGGGCTACCACGCAGAGGTGGACAGAAAGTTGTTGACAAAGGACAGAAAATGACTTTGCAAATGAGATTATCCATGTGCATGCTGCTCTTCCTGTTTCTTTTCCTTCTGTTGTCCTCGGTCTTTGGGAAGGTCTACTGTAAAGTCCCTGATCTTTATCAATGGGCTACAGGGGATTAAGGAATGGGGAGCACAGCTGTGAGCTGGAGGCTTAAAGGGAGAGCAGTATCCACATCCCCTTCGAGGCGAGCGTGGTAGAACATGGTTGAACCACAGGGACAAAGGTAGGACGGAGCAGTGATGCTGTCCCACCCTCCCAAACCAAAGGTGAGGAATCTGGTGAGATGTTTTTAAGGGAATAGTGTTTTTACACACAATTCACACTGTATTTCAGATTGCTGCCTCAGACTTATTTGAACACACCTGAATCTTTTGGTTATTTACGTAAACTGTATTGGGCTTAACATGCAAAACATGTAACTAACAGTAAAAGATAAAATGGTCTATGTTATAAAAATTTGGATATCCAGAGATTTTAGATACACAGAAATCATCTTAACATTTCTTCCTATTGATTAGTTTGATCTTTCTCTCCCAACAAACTTCTATTTTAACTATCAAACAGTTGGAAAAAAAAAAAAAGACTGCTTCGTTCCTTTATGGTGACATGCTAATGAGAAGATAAATGACCAAAAAGTAGATCAAAGGTGGAAGATTAAGCAAATGCAAATGAAACAATCCTCAGTCTCTGATAAATTAAAAATTACCATCTTGACTTACTAATAAGCAGTGCTCATCTATTTATTTGGATCATATTTATTGAGAACCTTTTATGTGACACATATTGTTTTAGGTGCTTGTATAAAATGAGGGGGAAAAAAACCCAAACAAACTTACTTTCCTGTAGTTTATGTTTAAACTTCAAAGTTTTCTGAAAGCAAGTGAAGAGCAGTAGCCTAATAAACTGCAGAATCAATGCCTGTCATCATATTCACCATATTTTTCTGTAATACTGGCACATCTGAGGATAAGATTTGGTTCCCAGGTGTCTGAATTTCATCTCTTTGTATCTGGCCAGAGTTATCCTTGGCTTTGAGAAAAAATATCTAAGAAAGGCAGACTTAGGTGCGTGCCCGGGTTAAAAGACCACGTATAAGTCAAGTTTCTTTCATTTGTGCATCTGGAGGCTACAGAAAGGTACTGGATTCCTCTGCAATGCCAATTACACTCAGTCCTGCTGTAATCGGATTTTTATGAAGCTGTTGTACATGATCTCGCGGGTGGGATATTCAATCAGTGTAACAAAAGATTGTGCAATCATTTGATTTAAGTATATTTGGAATAGGATTTTGTAACAGTTTGGATCTTTTCCTAGTTTTATGATTTTATCACATCAATCACCAGTATTTATTAGGTAAACAAATACAACTAAACCAGTGCAAAGACAAGGTCGTGGTGTTCACCTAGTCTCACTTTGAAAGGTAGAAAACGGAAAATAAAGAATTTTTATAGCACTTCAACTTTGAACGGAGGTACCTGCTGACGTCTTCTATTTCTCCCTTCATTACGGGCTTTTCTTTTAATTTGGTCCTCTCGGAAAGAATCAAAGTAGGGGCTCTCCAGGAGCTGGGCACAGGTTAATCTGTCATCTGGATTCATTTTCAGACACTCCTTGGAAGAAAAGCAAAGAAGATATTAAAAGAGGGGCCTCTTTTGTTACTGTGGCCCCAAACTGAATAATAACTTGATAGAGCAAATATGAGTTTAGAAATTCTTCAAGTTTGTACTCGTGTATTACCCAATACAACTTGTTAATTGTGGTAATCTCTTATTTCTTTAGAACTTCATTCTGGCTTCTGGCTTCATAATTCCACATAAGTGGCTCTTGTTGTTCACACCTATGACCTCTACTTTCATATCTTTAAATCTACTTCCATATTTTGCATTCTCATCTCAGTTGTGTTAGATACTACTGACCACACCCTCCTTCTTGAAACTCTCCCTTTGGCTTCCCATTTTCATTCCTGCTTTCATTCCTGCTCTCCCTTTGGCTTCCCGTTTTCATTCCTGCTTCCTGGTCACTCCTTTTCAAACCCACCTTTCCTAGTTTACCTTCTCCACAATGGTTGCATGAAATTCTTCAAGGCTCAATCCTAGGTTCCCCTTTCTTGTCATCTGTTCTAAATTTCTAGCAAATCTTACTGATGCTCAAATGGCTTCAATGGTCAATGTTTACCAGAGACTTCCACATGTATATTTCTGGTCCAGACCTCTCTTTTGAACTCCAGACCCATATGTGCAATGGCCTACTTCATATGTCTCTGCTTTGTCTCAAGGTCACTGCTATAGGTTGAACTGTGCCCCCCCACCCCCACCAAATATCTGTTGAAGTCCTAACTCCCCGTACCTCATAATGTGACCTTATTTGGAAGTAGGGTCTTTGCAGATGTAGTTAACATTATATCATACTGGACTATGGTGGGACCTACTCTAACATGATTGGTGTCCTTATAAGAGGGAAGACAATGCAAAGCCACACCCACGGGGCATACACTATGTGAAGACAGGAAGAGACTGGAGTTCTGCTGCCACAAGCCCAAGAATGCCTGGGACTCCAGAAGCTAGGAGACACCACGAAGGATCCTCCCCTAGAAGCTTTGGAGACCGTATGGCCCTGCCAACACCTTCATTTTAGACTTCTCGTCTCCACAATTGTGAGAATGAATTTCTGTTGTTTCCAGCCACCCAGTTTCCGATACTTTGCTACGATTGTCCTAGGAAACAAATACAGGCACCCCCTCTTTGCCACCCTCCTCTACTTTACTCCCCAGATCTAAATCATCATCAAGTTCTATCAGTTTTGTTTCCATTTATATCTTCAATTTACTTCCTTGAAAAAGGAAAAAGAAAAAAAGAGAAAATTTACTTCCTTGTATGGCTTTTCAGTCTATTGAAATCTAATCTATCACTAAATACCTACGGGTTTCTTTTTTTAAGAGCATTTTTAGATTCTAAGAAAAGACTGTTAAAGCTGAGCTCCTCCATCGGGCCGGGGCTGGAACAACATCTTGCTTAATTCATTTTAGGTGCATTGAGAAGCACTGGATGGAGCTAAGGCTTCTGAGATCTTGACTGCCTGACTGATAACTTCCTGTACACCGAGAGGCTGATGAATCTCAGAGGTGCTCCCTAATCAAAGTGCTCCTAACCTGGAAAAGGTTTTAACAATGAGGGATGATAAACTGGAACTGCAAAGTGCGTCAGGCTCCTTTTCTTGAAAGGTCCAGTTTCACAGAAAGCCCTTTAACAAAATTTCCAATAGTCTAGTCTTCTCCTTGAGGACCAGGTAAAACTGATATAGTCTTAGGATGGTCATGACTATAAAAACCAATGAGTAATAAAAAAAATCAGTACTGTACCCACTGTCTCACTCTAAACCTAATGAAGAGAACACAAAAGGTCTGCCACATACAGGCCACTGTATGCCACCACTGTCATTGGCTGGCACTTCACTCACTAGAGCAGTTCCCTATATAGATCAGGACCCAGTCCCACAGGATAACTAACTGCCTGTATGGTAGCTGCTAATTATTTGCTGTTCAAGATGTCTCACTTGCAATTAATGAAAGAAAGCTTGCTTTCATCTAACATGGGGCAGGAGCCTAGGACATAGGGTGTGGACCACAGAATAGGTCAAACACTGTGGGTCTAAATCAAATAGTTGAGTGACAAAACTAGCTTCACCCAGAATCCTGGGCTGGCCAACAGCGCACTTCACCTTTGGAGATGAGGACAGGGAGTTTGTTCTATACCTTGGAGTTTTCCTGTCCTGGAGTTGCCTTCTAGGAAGTTTTCTCTCTGGTTAGTTGAAGGAGAAACCAGAGGAAGGCTTGGCCTCCACTTGAGAATGGGCTTGCAGCAGTACCTGAAGCTCCCCACGCCTGGGTTTTGTTAAATTGTAGGTGGGTCAGAACAACCTGTCCAAAACAAGGTCAGGACATTGGGCTTCCAGGATAGGACCCGTAGATTGCTGGGTGAAGGCAGGTCAGAGCAGTGAGGCAGGCAGAAGGCAGCTGAGGTCCAGTGGAGTAGTGGTAAGGGCAGTCTGGGAGCACAGAGGTGTCAGGCTGGGAATCTCAGGAGGACTCAGACTGAAGGCATCCAGCACCCTGGAGAGCACCTTGGCAGCGACCTGCACTAGCGCGAAGTGGACTCTAGGTCATCCAGATGGCTCCCTCTTCTAGATCAGATGAGTTTCAAATGGGGCTACTTATCATAATCACCTAGGGGGATGTTTAATGATACAAATCCCCAGGTCCTATTTATAGAGATTCTGTTCTAACCTGAGGTTAGATACCAGAATGTGTGTTTTTAAAAAGCACCCAGGTCATTCGGATGAGTAGTATGGAAACTTCTGCTATAAATAGAACTTAATTGATTGTTAAAGATAGATACCCTTACTGGTATCTCCAGCCTTATCTCCCTAAGGCAGGGGTGTCCAAACTTTTTTCAACAGTTTTCACCAAGGGCCATAAGCGGTAAAATACACAAACAGCCGGGCCACGCACTCGATGTGAAGTACGTATTGCCTCACCTGGTTTATTTAAGTAAACTAAATATATTTTTGGAATTTGCTGTGGGCCAATTAAAAATGGATTGCAGGCCGCAGTTTGGACACCCCTGCCCTAAGGGCTTTTAGTATTCACTGTGGATGAATGAGTCACACATAGTATGGCCTCAGGCATAAATGACAGACTGGTCATAGGTGAGTTTCTTCTACTTTTTATTAGAATTTGTCCTTTGTTTGACTATCTCTTTTGGGCCTCGTGCATGGACTATGTATGGTGTCTATTTGGCTCTGACTTTGCCTGCAGTTCTACTCATTTTTAAAAAAATAATTAAAAACTTTATGTAATTCCATATATCTAAAATGTTATCAGTTCAACATTAATATTTTAAATTATTAATGGAATATTTTATACTCTTTTTATAGTGTTTTTCATAGAAATCAGTACACGTGGATTCAAATTAACCATATTTCATGTGTTCAATAACATGTAGTGGCTACCACATTGGACAGGGCAGTTCTAGACCTTCAAACTTAAGGAGTATAGCCATCTTCACAATTTCCATAGTCTGAATATACTTAATCAAATTTCCTCATGAATCCAAACGAAGTATTGGTGTTCATCACAGCAAACCCTAATTATACTCTTTCATCTTCTACTAATTTTTATGGATATGCTAGAAAGATTACTGCATCAGTGATGACATCCTACCTTAGCATTATATTTGCCTTACTGTCCACCCCTCCCGGAGTTCCCAGCTTCAATCACTACAATTTGCTGTCCATAATGGTTCTAATTGATTCTTAAGTACCTTCATGAAATCCAAAGCCACGGGATGAGCATCTGAGAACTTTTCTTCAAGAGTCTCCTAGAAAATACAGAATTTCAATGTTACATAACAACAAAGTAATGTATATTTTAACTATATTAGTAATAAGGACATGTAGGTTAGATAATTCTTTAAAAATTTTTTTAAATCGTATTTTTGTATAATTTTACACTATGCAAAGATTTGAAAGACAAAAAATGGAGTTATTTTCTTAATTTCACAATGTCTGGCAATTGATGCTTGGTAAATGTGGGTTCCAAATGTCCCCTTTTGAAATCCTTCAACAATACTATAATATCTGTGTCTGACCTACTTATAGGGATGCTTTGAGCACTTAGGAAAATACATTGAACTACATGTGTAAGAGCACTACAGAAAGCAAGAGAATGATGAACGCACAATTCAGAATAGTAAGGAGGGAAGAGAACAGAATTGAGGAGGAGTCTGAGGGGAGTTTCACAATAACGGTAATGTTCTTCAACTAGGCAGCAGGTACATGTGGACTTGTTGTATTTTATTCTTTAAATTACATATTCTTTTGTAATTCAACCTCTAGCCTTGCAATTCAACTTTTAACCTTTTATTTATTAAAAACTTTAACAAATAGAAGAAATCCAAGATATAAATCAAGGAATTATAGGAAATAAATTTAAAACGAAGAGGGTGTCTAGAAGCAGTTGGCACCACTTGGACCCCCGATTGTTCACATGTGCCATAAATCATGATCTGTCTTTACAGATTTTCCCCATCCTGGCACCACTCTGGCACCAACACAGCTTGAGTGTGGAAACATACCTCTCCTGACTGTCCTTTCATTCTGTAGGCAGAACCTAGACCGTAAGGAGTTTTAAAGATCATAGCCCAAGCTTAGGTAATACAGACAGGAAACCAATGTCCACAGAGAGTAAGAGGGTGGCATAGTCATCGATATACTCCCATAGAAAGGCAAACCCACAGCAAGAGTGTGGAGTTTTGATTGGGATACAATAAGGATCATTTTGTAGAATGACCTTCCCATGTGAAAAATATACATTGTGAAGAAATGGTTTTTATTGATTTGAGCTCTGTTTCACATGCTGAAAAGCAGAGAATGTATTTTTTTTCCAAAATAAAGAGGACTGTTGTAAGTACTGTTTATGTGAAAATAATTATTTCAGGAAAAGGTACCTGAGCGTTTTGACTAAAATGATCAAGGTATTTATGTAAGGAAGTAAATATACTTTCACTTCAAATTTAACATTAAATTAATCTTTGGCTAGGACAAGTAAACTTTATAAGCATTCTCCTGATTCATTTTATATAGCTTTCATATAGTTTCTTTGATCTGTGTTAGTGTGTCATAAGGAAAACAGGAGCCCAAAGCACTCATATTAAAAAAAAAAACACAACTACCCCTTTAAAGAAAGGAGCAACACAAATACTAAAACATCTAAAATCGAGTAGTTACCATGTCTTCTGGTTCAGGAATACTGATGCCATGGAAAAACTGGTTACTTTTAAAGATAGATTGATGTCTCGGGATTAGTTTTCCTGTAAAATACAAACCACATAATTCAGAAGTTTAGTAAAAATAATATAGTGTTTAAACGGTTAACTTTTGAGGTCCAGATGTGAAAGAAATACTGAGCCTGGCTGTTAACCTCCAGACTTGGGAGGAATACGTCACTGCAAAAACACACCTTCTCAGGTCAGGTCAATTCTTCCACACAACTCTCTTTGTCACACATAGAGCTTGGTCTGACATTCAGCTTCCATCAGAAAAGGAGGTAAGAAAATGGCGAGGAGGGCTTTATACACATGATCTCATTTAATCTCATAACAGTCAAAATCCTCTTTTACAGTGGACAGAAATTGCGTTTGATCATATCTTCTCTTCAGAGTGAGGTCTACGCAGCTGACCCACATACTTAGCCCAATATGGAAAGTAAATGCAGAGTTTATTCCATGGCCAAGTGACCTGCCTTAGAAAGGAATCTAGAAACTCCTCAGTGGGAGAAGTAATGGCTCTGCATATTGAGGAAAGGGTTGGGCTTTGGCTACAACCCAGAACAACCATCCTGAGTAGCACGCTGGAGAGGCAAGAAAGCTCCTGCTGTTCATTACAATGACATGCTATTACTATAACAATTTAGCAACTCTGTCAGCCATAAAATGTAACTCCTACCGAGTGTTCTGATTATCAGATAAAGCTGATCCACATCTGATTGTCCGGGCCAGAGTGGCTGGCCTGTCAGGAGCTCTGCAAAAACGCAACCAGTAGCCCATATGTCGACTGAAGAACCATACTGAGTATCCCCCACAAGAAGTTCTGGAGCGCGGTACCATCTTGTAGCGACATAATCAGTGTAGGCATCTCCTGGAACTGCAAATGCAGCAATCAAATGAGGTGGGTCACATTCTCCCGAAATGCGAACCATTCCCAAGAGCAGATCAGGCCTTCAGGTAAGCTTCAAAAACTCTCAGAGGCCTTGCACTCCTAACAGTTAATGCAGTGAGGAACTGAGTCAACAGTTACACTGTGTACTCAGATATTAAATTCAACTTCCAAAGGCACCTTAGCTAGTGAATATCTATATAATCCCAAACAGAGGGCAGGGGGATTGAGAATTTCAGTAGTATGACTTCAAGTCTAAACCAATTTCCAAATGCATTGCCAAGTTACCCGTTTCTGGGTCTTATCAAGATACTGATTATGTGCATAACCACATTCTAATGTGTATGTTGCTAATAACATGTTTTTGCCCCCTGCACGGCTCTAGATTTGGGGAGAAATACTGATTTGTCCTCCTTTCTCTTTGGTTCCTCCCTGCCTGGGATGACTTCCATTTTCTTAGCACTGTCTCTGAATCCTCTCTTTGTTACTTTCTAGTCTCACCAGCTTCATGAAGTTTTTTCCAACCACTCTAGCCAACATTAGTATCTCCCTTCAGGGAACCATCTGCACCTTCACTTCAGTACTTTATCGCCAATCATCTTGCATTAGTCTTTTGTTTCTTTTACTTCAGATTATAAGTGCATGGAGAGCAGAAATGCATCATATAATTCTTTTCCTCTCCTATGGGGCAAAGCATACAAATGTGACATCCAATAAATTCTAGCTGAATGGAGTGGAGTTGAAGTGCAAACTAATGCAGCGACAAAAGGTTAAAGTGAGATTTTCCTTTTTGAATAATAACAATATAACACTTAGCATGCAGTCAATATCTAAAGTAAGAACTTACATTAATTCATAATCATCATCTAAATTGGATGTTAGTAAAAAGTTGCTACTTACTCAGAATCCGTGCAAATCCAAAGTCACAGATCTTGATTATTCCTTGCTTAGTTATCAGAATATTTTCAGGTTTTACATCTCTGTGAATACACTGTAAGATAACATTTGATTATTTCTCTGAGCCGTCAAAATGACAAAGCATAATAAACAATTAGTTTAAATGACAAAGAAACATAGCTTGTGAGATAAAAACAAATACGGTTTTCCTTCATTTTTCTAAAAAACTTAAAATTGGCAATTTTTCACTTGTAAATCTTATCATACCAAAAGAGAAAAATCAAAATGTTAACCATGTAAGTGAAGAAATGTGGGATATGAAAGCTGATTTTTTGGGGGGCAGGAGGAAGTTCGTATCATATGATTATTTCTTCCATTTTTTACCAGGTCCTCTTTAAACTGTAAGAGGTAAAACCTTAGCTGAGATTAGACCCAATGTACCTCCAGTAAGAACTGCTGCCACCCACCCAAGATCACAAGTCAGGGTGAATACTGCAGATTTGTGAAATTGGAAAAACACTTGAATGATAACAAACAAAGCTCATTTATAACCAGAATGCCCATATTATCATTTAAATCAGGATGTGTGAAGAGGAGCTCTGTTATATGCAAGGACAACAGGCACAAACCATAACTGTCCGATGAGCTGGGATGGACAGTCCCCTACTCTGGTTGAGATACCAAAGCATTTGGCCTCAGGGGATGAGTATCATATCTACATCCTCAACAGTGAGCTAACCTGGACCGATCAGCAGTCTCCAGAGAGAGGACCACACGATGCTGTTAGGTCCCTCCTCGGCGAGCAGGACGCCACCGGGAGGCATTCTCACCTCAGAGAAGCCTCCGTTAGTCTCCTACATGTGCAGACCTATCGTTTGCTGCACCTTTGTAATGACCCTGAATGAAGCAGATGCTCCTTGCTGGACGTGAGGGCTAAGCAGGGGGCATGGACGAAGGCAGGCCGAGCGAGCCTCACTCACCATGATTCTAGAAGTGGCGAGTCCATGTTGTGGAGGCCCTGGGAGAAAATAACTCAAGTCCTATTCTTCAGAACTTTAGCTTTCCAGTTTATCCTCCCTCCAAACGGGCAAAGAGATAAAAGTGATGTTGCTCTTCTTCTACAACTCAGCCCTCCTACAGAGCCCTGTGCTTTTCAAAGCACCTTCACGTGAATTAAAAAATCATTTTAACTACACATAAAGCTCCGTTAGCAGCCTTAGGTGAACTTTAATACCTCCCATATCACAGTGGAAAGCAACAGAGATGGGGATTCAACTCAGCATCCTCTTCAGTAAGTATTTGCAAGCACAATTTGCATATGAAAAACAGATTTACGTATTTTGTGAAAAATATCCCTCTATACATTTTAACAAAAAATAAAAGCTTCTGATTTAGTCTAACAAAAACTTCACTGTCTTAATACTAAAGGAAGTTTCTCTTAAGTACTGAAATTTAGTTCCACGATTTTGAACTCTTCTTTGGCAATCCTAGACTACTATGATAGACATTCTGCTGGCATCAAAACTGACCATACGGTAGTCTGTATTCTTGCCTCATCGCTGCCACTGTGTAGGCACCAACTCAAAAGGTCTAGAGGTTTTTTTTGTTTTTTTTTTTAAACTATCATTATAGCAAAAGTACCCAGGAGCCAACTTAAAGAAACTCTCACTGACTTCAGATGGGACAATTTGAACATCAGAGAGAACAATGATTGCAAAGGATTGAAACACATCAAATACATAAAATCTGTCAGTTTATAATGATTCCCTACACCCCATAAAAATCCCTTCATTGTTCACTCTTGGAAGTTGCTACGACACCAACTCATCACTCTGAGTATTGACAAGTAAAGGAAATAATCACATATGTATCTTACTGTTTTATAGTAGCCAGAGTCCATGAGGGTAAGTTCTTCTCCATAGAATACCAATTAATAAATGCAGAAGGAATAATAGAATTAGAAAATCACCACATTTTAACCCTAATGAAATACTGGATATAGGCAATAATCATCTATGGATGCTAAAACCATCAAGTAAAGGGTTGACAGTGATGATAATGGAGGGGATCAAATGAATACCTCCTGAACCCACCGGTCTATTTGAAGATTATCAAAAGTGGGACAACCAGATATTAGATGCCTCAGGATGTTGATGCAATAAGTATACAGCACTATATATGAAGTATTCTTGTCTAAGAACTGAACCCAAAAATGATACGCTTCTACATATAAATACCAATTTACAGGAAATACAGGTGAAAGAACAAGTTCAATTACACACAGGAAGCAATCAGCCCAAATGATCCCCGTACCACAGCAGTATTCAAAGTGTGGTGTTGGACCAGCAGCTTCAGCATCAACTAGGAAGATGTTAGAAATGCAAATTCTTAGTTCCTACCCCAAACTTATGTCATCAGATACTCTGGGGCCTGGCCCAGAAAACTATGTCTTAACAAGACCAGGGGATTTTGCTGCACGCTCAAGTTTGAGAACTATGGCTCTACAAAATTAATGATGGAAAATTAAAAAAAAAAGATAGGGGAAGGAGGATTGTTATAGAATAAAAGACTTAAAACACATAAAAACAAAACAAAACCAACTGCTATGGTGGGTTACACTACTGATGTCCTGAAAACTTCTTTTAACCCAATATAATCACAGAAATCATTAGTATTTAGGAAAAAGGAAACACTGTTTACACAAACTTTTAATTCATTAGGAATTACCCTGTTTCCCCGAAAATAAGACCTAGCCAGACAATTAGCTCTAATGTGTCTTTTGGAGCAAAAATTAATATAAGACCCGGTATTATATTATATTATACTATATTATATAAGACCCGGTCTTATAGTAAAATAAGACCGGGTCTTATATTTTTGCTCCAAAAGACACATTAGAGCTGATTGTCTGGCTATGTCTTATTTTCGGGGAAACACAGTAGTAATTTGATTCTTACAGAAATTGGGAAAAGGCCATGAATAATGCATTGCTTTGCCTCATATTCTGTAAATTTCTTTTGTTTTGCTCTTCTGGTTCTTACTTTCCCTCCTTTTTTTTTTTTTGTAGCTTTTGAAAGATACCCCTGAGGTGGTTAGAAGAAAAAAGTCATCATGAACAATTAACAAATACATTAGAAAGTGTTACTTACGTTATGTTTATGACAGAAATTAAGAGCTTGAAGTGTTTGCCATAATACACTTTTGATCATGCCATCAGCAACTCTGGGGAAAAAAATAACAAAGGAAATGAAAACTCCTAGAATGGAGTTACGGAGCAGAACTGGGAACAGAAATGGAATGGATGGGGCTTGTCATGGCCACGGGACACAGTGCAAACAGTGTCTTGGAAGTGGTTTTTTAAAAAATGTTTTAATGAAAATTTCTTTACTATTTTTTCATTATATAATTTGCTTTTGAAATCTGAAATTTTTACACCTGTAAAAATGATACACGCTTATCGTGAAAATTCAAACAATACAGAAAAGTAAAGGAATGAAAAAGTGTTGACTCAAATCTTGTTACCCCCAAATAATTGCTATAACATATGGTGGCCGTCCCATTAAGCATCTCTGTTTTTCTCCCCTCTCTGCATTTACTTTTCTACTTTAATTTTAAATAAGTACATTCATAATGTTCAAAAATTTTAAAGTATAAAAGCATGTCCATGAAGAATTCTCTCATACCTGCCTAAGCACCCAGTTCATCGTCTGCCACTTACCCCGCCTTTCAGAAACATTCTATGCATAGAGATACAAATGTTAATATTTATACAGGTATTTTAGCGACTGTAAAGGATCTCATTATATGGATGTACATCATAATTTATTTAGTCCCCACTGATGAGCAATTAGGTTGACCCAATTTTTATTTCTAGAAACAACGCTTCAATGAATATATGGAATCACCCATCTTATTCCAGTTGTGCGATTATCTTTCTAAGGTAAGTTGTAGAAGTGGGACTTCTGGGACCAACAGTAGGCACACATTACACTTTGATCCTGCAGGGATAAACTTCAGGTAGAGCCGAGACCTGGTTTTGCAGGAAAAAAGGCATTCTTGAAGACTGATCTTCAATTTACCCAGTTCATGTTGGTGGTAAACACTCAAGCTAGTGCTGGAGTTGGTTTGTAACAGTGACTTATACCTGGTACACAGCCAGGGAAGGCCCATGAGAACGGGAGCCTGGGAGCTTGTGTCCCTGCACAATCCTTACTCTGTGTGGAAAATATTGGAAAGCACCACAGACAGGCATATTTCCCATTGTGGAACTGGAGATCTGAGCAACTTGTATTTTGGCTAGTAATAGTTACTTTGTGTAACTATCTCTATAAATTATAGCAATTAACACGACCTTTAACTTTTCTGTTGGTTTCTCTCCAATGCTCCCATCACTGTCTCATGAATGACACCTTCACAGTTACGTACCGCCAAACCACCCTCTCTAAGGAAGGTTATATCTATTTCTACTCCCACCAAACATCTGTGCATTAAAGTCCCAATCTCATCATTTGGCTTTGCCAGTGATGCCAATCGGTGGTTAAAATAAAAAGATCTTATTTTGGTTTTCATTTGCATTCCATTAATTATTAGTGAATTTAATTTTCACATGATTATTGACCATTACATTTCTTTTTTGTGTACTTCCTGTTCACAGCCTTGATTGCTTTTTTGGTTGGTCTGTTTATTCCTTTTTAAATTGATGTATGTAGACTCAGGGTATATCAGAGTCCGCATATATGCTACAAATATTTTTCTCAGTGTGTTGTTTTTCGATTCTGCTGATGAGATGAGATTGTTGTTTGCATACCTCAAAAATCTGAAACAAGATTTCTTTTACTAAATGTCTATTGTAAATTTAATTTAAAAATGTAAAATTATTTAATATTGCTAATACATATTTGGATATTTAAATATTATGTTTAAATCACTTTTGAAAAACGGAACTCATCATGCAGATGATAGCTGGCCTTCCAGAACAGTAAGACGGCCTATATATAATGACTCAGTTATGATACTAGCAACAAGACATCACTATGTGAGCTTGGGATATACGCTGAGACGGCAACAAGTATATGGAGGAATTTTTCTCGGAGCAGTTTCCAGATCTCAGATCACAATTGTGGTAACATACCCTTGACATCAGTGGTCTGGTGGCAGCCCTTTGACTCTAGTACTTTTCATTATTAATATTGTGAAAGTACCGAATTCTCAGGATTAAATCCCTTTCCATTTGAAATTTCTGGAGAGGTTTCTATTTCCTACATTGAATTCTGATATAACTTTATCCTTCTCCTCCCATTTGCCTAGAGCCAAACTGGAGACAATATTGTTTAAATTTTGTGTAAAAATGGAACAATACCCCATAAGTTTATCAAGAAGTCTATTCCCTAGGAGTCTGGGTTTTAACATCTACGTAAATTCATAAAATGAGGGTCTGAGATCAGATGAGGACAGGAGATGGGACTGAGACCCTGTACAAAGACAAAAAGAGCCAAAGAGACCCCCCCCCCATATTCTCCCTTTCCTCCCCTAATAATAGTAAGGGGCCCTGATGTGAGAACGAATTGGAGTGTGAGAAAAACAATAAGGAGGCCAGTGTGGCTAGAGCATGAGTGCACTGGTGAGGCTGGCCGTGGCCACACCACGAGGGCCTAATAAATCTTAGTAAGGAATTTGGATTTTATTCTAAGTTTAAAGGAAGTCATTGAAAGGATTCTAGAAGGCAAGCAACATAATATGGAGAATAAATTTCTGGAAGTAAAGTGGAATCAGAGAGGTTAATTAGGAGGCTAATTTAATAATCCAGGTGAGATTTGGTGATTTAGAATAACAGGGTGGTTGTCATAGAGGGAAGGCAAATGGCTTTCAATCCTTGGGAGGGACTGGCCAAAGTAACACATGGCCCTAGTCATGCAGAAATGGAATGCTGGGTGGGATCTAAGGACGACAAGTACAGAGGAGCAAGTACTGGAATTGGGAAACCAGGTCAGGGCGAGGGTTCAGAAACTGGCAGAACCCTGGTTACTAGTGTGAATAACATGGAATTAAGCATGAAAAAATGTCATAAGAAAGTCCTGAGCTATTGTTGTGGAAGAGGGATGTTTAACTGGATCTCACATGAGGTGGCATGGCTCTGTTCAAAACAGAATCTTTAGCTCAGATTCCAAGAAGGCAGATTCCATCTTAGGCAAAACAACATATATACCAAGTAATAACTATTAGGTTGGTGCAAAAGTAATTGTGGCTTTTACAATCATTTTTAACCTTTTAAACCCCAATTAGTTTTGCACGTAATAGAAACAAATTCCACTGATCTTACATATATAAGATAGTTATCAAAGAGAATACAGATTCACACAATGCTCATTGCAGAAAGTAGAGCATTGGAATAGTATTTAGCCACAGGCAGTGTCGTGTGGGAGACCCTGCTCGCTGCACCATTTGTCATGCACGGAGGCCTTCTCGCTGCGCCATCTTTTAGGCGGGGCGGCCTGCGGGGTCTCTGCTCCCGCTCCCCACACAAGAACGCAGGATATGGTGAGGCCAAAAAGGAACACCCACGGAGCCATAGGTAGGGGAGTCATACCACTATGGTCTCACTGGAGGCTGGGCCCACCGGACGCCGACCTGCCGTCCGCTTTTCCACCAACCGACCGACCGACGACTCTTCTCCACTCTCTCCTCTGTTCCTCTCTCTCGGCTCTCCTCTTCCGCTCTCTTCGGCTTTGCTCGGCTCTGCTCAGCTCCCCGGCAGTCCTCGGCAATCCTTCGTAGCCGCAGCAGTTATACCAGCGGCCAATCGGCTAACCGGCCACAGCCGACGGCCAATCAGCCACAGCCGACGGCCATTCACCACCCGAGCCAGCACCCTTCCACGTGAGGCCGAGAGCCTGTAAACTACTTTCTGGGGCTCTGTCCCCACACTCCACCCCTACAGGGTCTCACCTCACAATCTACGTGACAAGCGTCTTCCGCGAGGGTCCCTGTGCCGTATTAGCCTACTGACACCTACGGACGAAAAGAAACGGTAGTCTTAGGAACCAACAATGGCAAATCCCTTCCATCTGGGAGGATACATGCTAGCTTTTTGTCCTGGGAAAGGAGGGTCGCTGCCACTGGCACCTTTCCCGGTTTGTGGTACCAGACCTTTATGGCAGTACTTGGGGTCCCTTGCATAGTTTCAACATGTAACAGAACAGGGGACCCCATAATAGGCCATAGTGAGAGCACATAGTTTCCTCGCAAAATCATCCTGGTATCGGGACCTCTGTATACTACAGTCACTTGCGGTGGCCACTCAGCCACCACCCCTGGCGTCACTTGCAAATCATGAGTCAAACCTGCCCCCCATGGGACTATCAGACCCAACCACCGACAGTGGGGGCTTTTGATCTGCCAGGGCCAAGTCCATTGCTGCCGTTCCCCTGCTTTCAAGCATGTGGGTGCTGGCAGCAAAATGTTCCCATTTCTGCCGTAGCCTGGCTTTAACAGAGTCTCCCATTAAATCATGAATTGAAGGCACTGCAGCGTGCAAGGGTGGCGTCACCTTATTTAACTCCCTATAGTCCACAGTCATTCGCCAGGTCCCATCTGGCTTCTTGACAGGCCATACTGGGGAGTTAAAGGGACTGTGCGTTGGCCTCACAATATGTGCCTTTTCCAATTCCAGTATTGTACGACCAATCTCCTCCTGTCCTCCTGGCAGGCGGTACTGTCGCACTGTAACCACGCGCCAGGGCTGTGGCAACACTTGAGGAGGGTGGTGAGCATGCCTGCGTGTCACCGCTTTCACCACCCGGATCTGGAGACGGAACTCTCCTACCGACGTCTGTAAGCTGAGGCCATGTAGCACGTCCACCCCTAGAATATACTCCGGAACGGGGGAGACATAAACCTTGTAGGTACGAGGAGGAAGCCTTCCTATACCCAGTGGTAAGGAAACGGCTTTCACAGTCACAGTTTTTCCCCCGTAGCCATCAATGCAGATTGCTGGTCCAGGGAACAGTTCTGGGTTCCCATAAACGAGACTGCAGTCGGCGCCAGTGTCAACTAGAGCCAAAACCCTCTGTACATTCGAAGGGGACCAATGTATGGACAGTTCCACGTGGGGCCTCCGGTCCCTGCTCGTCCCCTCTGACCGGGTACCTTGGCCCCACCCCTAATCAAGCTGCAAGGGGTCAGCCTCAAGCGGCTGCATGAAGTCCTGGAGGCACACGGGTCGCGCTTTCCCAGACTCCTCTTTTATGTTTCTCCGGAATTGTTGTTCCAGACGCAACTGTTTCCAAAGTTCCAGCAGGAGTGCATTGGGTTGTCGGTCTATTTTCTTCCTATCGACCCCTGCTGCCACGAGATCACGCCACATCTGTGCGCGTGTTACTCTCTGAGGCCCGCGACCTCGCCCCTTTACCTTTGGTTTGGGCTTCCAGGTCTCAACTATGCGGACCTCCTGTCTTAACTTCCTTCGCCTCCGGCTTTCAACATCCCCTAGGGTGGCCATGGCAGTTGTAACTTCATGGATCCGCCGCCCTACATGCGGTGTAAGAATAGCAACCAAGGATCCAAAAGCACTCGCAGGTGCAGTATCCAAAACCAGATCTCTCATGCTGGCAGTAAAAAGCTCGGGCCCTGCATGTTGAGGTTAAAAACAGCATGTCTCATACCCATTTCACGGATTATTTGCATAAGTTCTGTATATGACTGCCATTGACTCACATTGTCTGGCAGCTCGCCAGCCTGTTCCCACACTGTGCGTACCGCAGCAGTGAGCCACTGCATTAGAGAATGGTTGCCCTGGTTGTTGGCCAACCTATGGCAGTTTTGTAACCTTTGTCGCAGGGACGGATGCACTGTCACGAAGGCTAGCTTTTCCATCTCGCCTGGGGAGCAGAGAATGCTGTCTGCTCCCTCATCCCATAAACGTAATAGCCAAGCTGAGACGGGCTCTCCAGGGCGCTGTCTGTACCGCCTCCCCAGCTCCTGCAACTCAGTGGGAGTGTATGGGGTGTAGGTTGTGAACTCAGTCACAGCTGGGCTGCCGGCAGCAACGCCCCCGGGGCCCAAAGGTTGCTCATGCTTTACCTTGTGCTTCATGATGGGCCGGGCTTGGAGGTTGGGAGGTACATTTTCTCCACTTGCTTCCTCTGCCTCAGAGTCTCCACCTTGGGGCCCCTGTTCTAACAGGCGGACCCGGGCTTCCAGCGCTTCCAACTGAGACACCTGGTTCGGCACCCGGGCCATTTCATTAAGCCCATTTTCCGTGTTGAGACTCAAGGCCTTGAGGAACATCCAGCCCACGTGGCCGGCTGTAGCCTTCTCCTCCTCCGGCAACCGCTCAGCCAGAGCCTGCAGGGCCCTCTCCACACTGGCCAGAGAGCCGTCCATGTCCTCCCACCTCTCCTTGGGGGTCCAACTCCTGAGAACAGTGGCCACCGAACACCATATACTGTGTGGGGGCCATACATCCTCCTGCCCAGAATCAGACGCCATTCCTACCTGGTCGGAATCTTGCTCATCGTGCCAGGTGTCTGAGTGGGTGGAGGCCTCGGTGTAAGATGTCCACCACCCTCGGAGCTTAAGGCCGCAGCAGATCACCAAAATGAAGGCAATGCCGTCCATGGCCAAGAGGGAGGTGTGCCATCTGGAGGCTATTTCTCAGTTAATTAACTGAGCAAGAGATATCCTTCAAAAGTTGAAATGTGACACTTGGGACTATTTGTATAACTAAGAACACCAACCAAACATTCCTTTTTATGAGAAGTAGCCCCCACGCTTGTGTAATGTGGCTGTTTTTGCCTTGTTGAGGACCCTCCCGCCCCCAGCAAAGATCTCACTTGAAGTTGCGTTGCATGGAAATGTCAATTCTTCTCAAGGCTCCTCTCCTACCACCCCTCAATTATACTGAATGTTCTACTATGTAACCTCATTTTTTCACATACCATTTCATGAATATTTCTCCAGTAATATTAACTATTCTCCGACAGCTTGCTTTTATGTGCTGGATGCCTACTGTTTCATTGCATGGAGATACCAAAGTTCATTTAACCCAATCTTTACTGTTGGAAAATTTGGTCAGTCCCAATGTTTTTTGTTGTAAATAACGACATATTGAACATTCTTATAATTTTTTGCACCTACCTGATTCTTTTCTTAATACAAATTTCTCTAAATGGAATTTCTTAGTCAAAGGATGAAAACAGTTTAAAGGATTTTCATACATAGTGCCAAATTGCCCTCCTAATTATACGAGGTTTGACAATTATGTTTGTGAACTTGTTGCAATGATGTTGCTAACCTTTTTTTTTGATATCAGAGGGATTATTCATTATGAATTTGTACCAAGTTTACTATTATTTGTACCAGGTTAACCAAGTTTAGTGTTTGGAAGTGCTGAAAAAGCTGCGTAAAAAGTCAACTCAACTCAACCCGAACTCAACTCAACCTGAACTCAACTCGAACTCAACTCGAACTCAACTCAACCTGAACTCAACTCAACCTGAACTCGAACCTGAACTCGAACCCAAACTCGAACTCGAACTCGAACCTGAACTCGAACCCGAACTCGAACTCGAACTCGAACCCGAACTCGAACCCGAACTCGAACTCGAACCTGAACTCGAACCCGAACTCGAACTCGAACCCGAACTTGAACCCGAACCTGAACTCGAACCCGAACTCGAACTCGAACCTGAACTCGAACCCGAACTCGAACTCGAACCTGAACTCGAACCCGAACTCGAACTCGAACCCGAACCCGAACTCGAACTCGAACTCGAACCCGAACTCCAACTCGAACCCGAACTCAAACTGAACTCAAACCCGAACTCAAACTCGAACCCGAACCTGAACTCGAACTCGAACTTGAACTCAAACTCGAACTCGAACCCGATCTCGAACATGAACTCAAACTCGAACTCGAACCCGAACCCGATCTCGAACCCGAACTCGAACTCGAACCTGAACTCGAACACGAACCTGAACTCGATCCTGAACCCGAACTCTAACTCGAAACCAAACTCGAACCTGAACTCGATCCTGAACCCGAACCCTAACTCGTGACCGAACTCGAACCTGAACTCGAACCCGAACTCGAACTCGAAGCTGAACTCGAATAACTTTGTTATTGTTGTTGGTATTTTAATGGGATCCTTCTCCCCTACATTTTCTAAAGTGCTGATTGGTACAAAAGCTGTTAATTTCTGTGTGTGGAATTTAGAGTCATTATATTGAATGCCATTAGTTTTAATAACTCTTTAGGCAATTCTCTTAGATTTTTATAGAATAATATGATGCAAATAATGACAATTTTATCTTGTTTCCGTAAGTTATATATTCTATTTGTTTTTATTATTATATTCCACTGGCTAGAGTTCTCAGAACGATGTTACATTATAGTGGTGACAACTGATGTCCTTGTCTTGTTTTGTACTTTAATAGTGGTTCCTTTAGTGCTGAGTATAAAATTAGCTGTTTATTTGAAGAGGATTTGTGTGTGTGTGTGTGTGTGCACGCTAAGAAAGTATTTTAATCCTTCTTTGCTAAAGGTTTTTGTTTTTGTTCTTTTAATAATCTGGAAAGGATGCTGAATTTATCAACTGCCTTTTCAAGTTTAAGCAACCATATGTATTTTTTTCCTCCTTTAACTTACATTAATAGATTTCCTAATATTGAACAGTATTAATTCCTTAAATTTAGACAATCCAATATATAATTTAGCCTCAAAATGCATTACGATTTATATCTGCAGTAAGTTTGTCTTCCTAATTATTTTTACTCTAGGTTAATATTCATTTGCCCTGTGAGCACATCCTGAAACCGGAGAGGGGTAGCCAGTAGGTGTATCTGGATAGAAAGGGGAACTATGGCTCAGATTTATAATTTGCCAGTTAATCCCACATAAAATAAAATTGGGACCTGGCCACAGAGAGATCTTCAGTTTCTAGATTACTTACCCGTTTGGATTTCTTTCCAGTTCATTTAAAAGTGTATGATCACAGTATTCAAAAACTAAATGCATTTTCCTTTTTCTCCTGAACACCTCAATGAGGTTCACAAGATTTGGGTGTTTTAATTGCTGCAAGGAAAATGAGATACAAAGTTTGGTGACTTGTTTCTTGTAAGAGTTTCTCCCTAGATCCCTTACAATTTTAAGAGCGGAAGGCCTTGTTTATCATTCTCTATGCATATCTTGTAGAACATTTTATTACAGTTACTTACAAAAGAAACTACTCTTAGTAAGAATCATGGAATCTTAATGTTGGAAGAAAATTTTAAGAATTTTTCTAATGTACCCATAATAGATGGTAACTAAACTGCTTGAATCTCTCTGGAGATACCAAATAAAATACACACTAAAATAAAATAAAATTAAAATAAGCACTAAAACCAAAAATACTTCATGCATTTTGTGGAAATTTAAAATATACAAGTCATAAAATAACCTGAATAAAAAACTGAGGAAATGGAATTATTGAGTAAAAACTATAAAAATCATCAGTCCCATTTAGCTTACATATTGCCATGGATTTAATGTAAATGTCAGCTGGATTTAAACCCAGTCTGGATTTTAGGGTTGACTCTCAGAAATACTAGATCCCAACTTTCAAATCTGATTAAACAGCCTATTCCAGGAGTCCCTACAGTTAGTCTGTTTTTAATTTGTCATTTTTTAGCTCTGTTGTTCTTTGATTTTGGTGTTCTCTCTTATGCTTAGATGTTTTATATGTTAAATTCTACTCCCAAACTGAAGCATTTCACAAGGCAGCTTCTGCTTAATGTTGTAAACCAAAGGAGAAATCCTGATTAAGATAATCCATCACTAGAGCAACTATGTATCATCCAGTCAGGGTAATGAGTATAAACCAGGTCTGTCCCAGGCAGACCGGCATATATGGTCACCCTCCATATAGCTAGGGTGACTGTATAATTCAGCTTATAAACCAGGACACTTTTGAAAGAGGATACTAACCAAGCCAACTCTGGGAAAAAGCTATGGACCAGGACATCTGATTACTCCTACTTATAACTCAATCTTCCCTGTTGTTTTCCCAGTATAGGAGACAAATCACATTTCTAAACCCTATACCATTTACTCAGAAAGATATATAAAGAAATAGAACACAGTATTTTGTATATAGTAAAGTTCAATAAATACTTTGCAGGCCCAGTAGAGAGTCTTCAGTATGACATAGCATCCTCTACCTCACTATCTGTAAGCATGGCTTGACCAAAAAATATCACCCTGTAACTATGTGCCAGCTGCTCAACAATTTGGGAAAAGGGAATCCATTATACATGAAAAATATTCCCCAAATCTTTCCCCCCCCTGCTGCTTCACTGCCTAAAAGGCAGAAAGGCAAATAGTGGGGGAAACAGGTCACTCGGTAAGTCAGCTGCTTTGTGCTGCAGTAAAATTGTAGAATGGAAGCAAAAAGGTGTCTCTCTCTACCAGGAGAGTAAGGGATTCACAGATGCTACAGCTGGATGCAATGTCAAGGTTCAACCTGGTCAAATCTGTGTTTGGATAGATCAGCCTTTGCAAATGAAATTAACTTAGCCAAGAAAAATAGTGACTTGTCTAAAGTAAAATAGGTAGAAAGGTGGGAGAAAATCAACCAAAAGTAAATAATAGGAGTGTAGGAGGAAGGTAGATTTATCCTGGAAGGAATCCGCTCAGGGCATACAGGGATATAAATACCCAAAGCAGGAATGATGTACCTTCTGAGAATCATCATCACCAGAGACCAAGCTGAGTTGGAATCTGCCTACTTTTCACCTTCAAGTTCATTCTCCAATTGGGATACCTGTAACCCAGGAGGTACTACCTGAGCATTAACTTTAGCTGAAAACTTTGGGGGTGGTGGTAGATAAAAAGCCTTAGTTTTCTTAGAAAACAACCACTGTCCAGTTCAGACGCACCTTCTAGCTTAGCTCTGTGATGGAGCTGGCTCTCTGACTAGAGCCTACTGCTGGCTACAAGGTAACAGTGAACTGTTTTCCATCGTGATGGATACAATCTTGAAAACTCCCTGTATATCAAATTCTATTTTAAACAAAACACTAGAATTTATTAGTTGAGGTAACTTGCTACAGATAATATTTCAAAAGTATAGAAAATATAACTATTATCTCCCTTTAAAAACTGGATTTTAGGGGATTTCCTAAAAACAGATGACACATGTCAGAAGTAAAGGTTGGCTGTGTATTCTTGAGGAAACCACACGAGTTTTGTTACTCAAAGTGTGGTCCATGAACCAGCAGCTTCTGTGCCATGAGGGAGTTTGTCAGAAATGCAGAACTTCAGGCCTACCCCAGGCCTTTCCACACACAGACTGCACATTTCAACAACGTCCACAGCGGATTCTGATGAACATTAGCGTTTGAGAAGTGCTGCCCTACGCCCCCGTTTCCTTTCTGATAAAATAAGGCTACTGCATGAGCAGCGTCTCTAAGGTCTTTCATGGTTCTAAAACTAAGATTTTTTTAGGGTAGGAAAACGTTTACATTGAAAACTTATGAATTCTACATGTCAAATCCTATCAGAGTAGAAACAACCATTCCAAAAACATGTGTAAAATGTGTATACATAGCTGGGGGTGGTATTCAGTATGTCTAGGAACCAGTGGAGAGCAGGCAGGACCTGTCCGTATCCACGTGGAGGGGCAGGCGCAGTCCTGTGGGCCCCTTTAGGCCAAGGGACGCTCTTTTAGTTGCTGGGAGGAGGCTTTGGGGAGCGGGCAGAAGAAGGCCAGGGCTGAGGGAAATGAGGGGACTTAGGACAGTGGATATTTACCAACCAGAAGGGGCGTACTTCAATATTTTAACAATCTACAGCTGCAGTCTTAATGTCAGCTGCTAAACATCAGAGCCGCCGAAGTCCAAAGTCACGATCAATTTATTTCCCAAAGTTGCTGATACAAAGGAATTTAAGTCTAATGGGGGAAAAATATGACTTTAAAATTCTCTGTCATCTTGGCATACATATTTCACCCAATATCATATTAGAGATATATAGAGTTAACCTACCTTCAACATTCGTATTTCTCTTAGTGCTATTTTCTTAACAACAGGATCATCTTCAGATTCCGCAAATTTTTTAATAGCTACCACTTGTCCAGAGGTTTTGTTTCTGCATTTGAAAACAACCCCGTAAGACCCTTCTCCAATCTTAGCTAATTTTTCATACTTTTCCATTACAGAAGTGACTTAAATTGCTGTCTTGATAGACTTGCAGTACAATGTTGCACCTGGAAAATGAGATGACTCCGCTTAATCAAGTTATCAAGGACAGTGTTCCCACAGATTATTATATAAAACCAATTAGCCCAGGAGGCCAAAGGTTTATCTCCATTATTTTCAAATACACTTAAAAATATTTGGATATTATTTCATTAGTTTAGTTCAGTCCTATGCAATTCTTTCAGATACTGCAAAATTTTCATATGCCATTTCTCATAATGGGTCTGTGTTGGTTTCAGTTGAGTTAAAAGTATTTGTGGAAAGGGACTTTATTCAATCTATTGTTTTCATTATCCTCAAGTAAATGATTAAAATATGATGCTATAAAATCCAGCTGAAGGAGTATTTCATACTCTTGAACATGGTGGTTATCTTTTCCCTCTTAACCCATTCGAATACTGCAGACTAGAAGAGATGAGAACAAGACAGGGTACAAAGTGCTATACTTCCACCTGGTGGAGAGAAGAAAGACAAAATGTGGGCTGTTGAACAAAGCAGCCATTAAAAATAATAACAAAATATTTTTAGAGCATTATTTATTGTGCTTAGCTTTTCTATGTACGAAGGAACAGACCCTTTAATTCTTAGCTCCCAAAGAAAATAATAGTAAAGCACACAAAAAGGCAGATTTCTCTAATTCTTCACGAATGCTTTCATGTCCATAGTGATTTCTACGGAAATACTGTTTAATTTTTATCTTGTATCACTCATTTGTGAATTTTGTGATGACTAGATTACATGTTGAATAAAATAAGGCCAGCATAATTAAATAAATCAGTCTAGGAATTAAAAATATAAAAATTCTAATTAGTCTTAAAAATCCCACCTCACTTTATTCAGCAGAATCTTGTTAATATACTCTAATAATAAAAATAGCTAGCACTTAAATAACACTGTTCTATGCAAATTATATATAATCAACACAAATATTCCATGAAGTAGATGTTATTTTTATCCAACTATACAGACGAAAAAACTGAGGCACAATGAAGTTAGTATAGAATTAAAACCTAGGCAGTCACATTCCAAATCTCATAATTTTAATCACTACATTATACTGCTTCTCAGTTAATTCAAAAGAATGTACAATTTGAAGAAACACTTAGTCCAAGTCTTGGTATTAATAAAATGTCATGTAAAGAGCTGACCACTTTAAAAATTTCTGATGCTTCAAATGAACACCCCCTTTTTTTAACCTCACTAATGTTTAGGCTTTTCCATCCACAATTATCTCAATGAAGAAAGAAATCATGTACTCTCACTTGCCACTATAAAAATATCCAATTGGAAAAAGTATTTACCTGGATAAATGACTATTAACATACTATTTTACAAAATAGATTCTATTCTCTCTCTTATTAAAGCTCAAGAATACACAATCAAATAACACATGGAAATCCATCACAGCTTATGTTTGGAAAACTCTGTTAATCATGGGCACGCATAAGGAAGACCTGAGGAGGCCTAAAGGAAAGTTAAAGCTGAAGTAGATTTGATGACTAACTGAATTTTGAACGCACTCCCCAACCCACACACTAATCTATTGGGAGAGGGTGAAACACTTATGGCTGGGCGTGTTTGTGTGCCATCAGTGCCCAAATTATCAACCACTAAGCTATGGAGACAGTGGTGACTTCCAGAAAGCCAGACTAAAAACATAAAAAACTGAACAGAGATATCAGCAAGCACACACTTAAAAGGAAATAGATTCTGCAATACAGGCAGGCTGCTAAAACAAAGAAAACCAACCCATTAAAAAAAAAATCCACAAAAGAAAACTGGAATCCAGAATTGCTACAATATGTTACCTAAAATGCCTAGTTTTCAATAAAAATAATTATAACACATGCTAAGAAAAAGGAAACTGTGACTGATATTCAGGGGAAAAAGTTCAATTTAAATGGATTATGAGTGGATTCAGATGTTGGATTTAGTGACAAAGACTTCAAAGCAGCAATTATAAATATGTTCAAATAATTAAGGCAAATTACAATTTAAATAATTACAGGAAAATATAATGACAATGACTCAAAAAACAGGGAATCTCAACTGAAAAATGAAAAGGATAAAAAAGAACCAAATGGAAATTTTAGAGTCAAACACACAACTGAAATGAAAAATTCACTAGATATACTCAACAGCAGATTTAAGATGGCAGAAGAATCAATGAATCTGAAGATAAATAGAAAATGACCAATATAAAAGAGAGAAAAAAGACTGAAAATTAACAGAGCTTTAGAGACCTGTGGGACAAAATAAATAATACCAACATATATTTAATAGGATTCCCAGAAAGAGGAGTGAGAGAAAGAGGCAGAAAAATCTATGTGAAGAAATATTGGCCAAAAACTTTCCAAATTTAATGGAAAACATTAATCCACAGATTCAAGAAGCTCAATAAATTCCAAGTTGGAAAATACAAAGGCATCTATACCTAGATGCATCATAATCAAACTGCTGAAAACAAAAGACAAAGAGAGTATCTTGAAAAAAGTGAAAGAGAACCATTCACACAAAAGGGAACAACATGCTTAATGAATGACTCCTCATCAGAAAAACAATAGCAAAAAAATCAGTAAAACAAAAAATTGGTTCTTTAAAAAGATCAATAAAATTGATGAAACTTTAGCTAGACTATGAAAAAAAGAAATAAAAATTACCAAAATCAGGACAGCATTATAGAAATTAAAAAGATTATAAAAGAATATTATGAACAACTTTATGCAACCAAATCAGACAATTTGAACAAATGCTTAAAAAGACACAAAATAACAAAACTGGCTTAACAAGACACAAAATAACAAAATAACTCTAGAATAAATAGAAAAATAGAAAACCTGGTTACACCCATAAACAAATGAAAAAAACTGAATTAATTAAAAATCTATCCACAAAAAAAGCCCAGGCTCAGAGATCTTCACAGGTGAAATCTACCAGATTTTCAAAGAAGAATTAATACCAATCCTTCATAAACTGTTCTAAAAAACAGAAGAGGAGGAAGCATTTCCCAACTCATTCTACAAGGCCAATATCACCTTGCTACAAAGTCAGACAAAGAAATCCCAAGAAAACTACAGATCATTATTTTCATGCACATGGACACAAGAATCCTCAACGAAATAATTAACAGAAATATATAAAATGAATTATACATCATGATTATGTGGAATTTATCTGAGGAATGCAAGGTTGGTTTAATATCTGAAAATCAATAATGTAGAATAACATATTAATAGACTAGAAAATAAAACTACATGATCATCACAGTAAATTACATGAAAAAAAGCACTTGACAAATCTAGCACCCATATATGATGAAAATCTCAACAAACTAGGTATGGAAGGGAACTTCCTAGAGGGCATCTGTGAAAAACCTAGTTAACATCATGCTTAATGGTTAAAGACTGAACACTTTCCCCGAGATTGGGAAATTCTTCTATTTAACATTGTACTGGAAGTTCTTGCCAGTGCAATATGTCAAGTAAAAATATTAAAAGTATAGAGATTGGAAATGGAAAGAAAAACTCTCATTATTTGGAAATGGCATGCTACTTACTGTATGTAGAAAATCCCAATGAATTTGCAAAAAAAAACCTCAAACCGAAACAAAAACAAAACCCAATTAAAAATAATGAACAAATTTGTAATGTAGTAGGACACAAGATCAATATACAATAATAAATTGTATTTCTATATACTGGTAACAACCAATTTGAAAATGAAATTAAGAACACAATTCCACTCCCAATAACATCAAAAGAGTGAAATATTTAAGAGTGAATTTAACAAGTGAAGTGTACAGAAAATTAAAAACATTGCTGAGAGAAATTAAAGATCTAAATAAAAAGAGAAATGCAATGGTCATGAATTGGAAAACTCAGTAAGATGTCAGTTCTCCTAAATTCACCTATAGATTAAATTCAATCCCTATAAATATCCAAACAGGTTTTTTTTGGGGTAGAAATTGACAAGAGTACCCTAAGATTCACCATGGAAATGCACAGGATCCAGAATAGCCAAAATAATTTGGAATAAGAACAAACTTGGAAGACTTATATCACCTGACTTCAAATTTTACTATAAAGTTATAGTAAATCAGGAGAGTATGGTGTTGGCACACACACACACACACACACACACACACACACACACATCCCGAATGGATCAGAATAGAGTCAAGAAATAAACCCTTTTATTTATGGTCAATTGATTTTGACAAAGAAGCCAAGACAATTCAATGAGGAAAGAATATTCTTTTCAATAATGCTAGGACAATTTGGTATCCATATGCAAAAATAAACAAACAAAAAACCCCAAAAAACTCTGATAGCTTACCTCACACAATATATCAAAATCAACTAACAATGGATCACCTACTAAAATGTAAGAGCAAAACTATACAGCTTCTAGAAATAAACATAGAAAAAAAATCTCTGAAACTTCAGTTAGGCAAAGATTTCTAAGATATGAACCAAAAACAAGGCCCATAAAAGAAAAAAAAATTAATAAAATGGAATTCATCAAAATTAAATGATTTCCTCCTCAAAAATAATTGTTCCATTAAGAAAATTAAAAGATGAACCACAGGGGCCGGTCCGGTGGCTCAGGTGGTTGAAGCTCCATGCTCCTAACTCCGAAGGCTGCCGGTTCGATTCCCACATGGGCCAATGGGCGCTCAACCACAAGGTTGCCAGTTCAACTTCTTGAGTCCCGCAAGGGTTGGTGGGGTCCGCCCCCTGCAACTAAGATTGAACACGGCACCTTGAGCTGAGCTGCCGCTGAGCTCCTGGGTGGCTCAGTTGGTTGGAGTGCATCCTCTCAACCATAAGATTGCCCGTTTGACTCCCGCAAGGGATGGTGGGCTGCGCCCCCTGCAACTAGCAGTGGCAACTGGACCTGGAGCTGAGCTGCGCCCTCCACAACTAAGATTGAAAGGACAACAACTTGACTTGGAAAAAAGGCCTGGAAGTACACACTGTTCCCAATAAAGTCCTGTTCCCCTTCCCCAATAAAAAAATCTTTAAAAAAAGAAAAAGAAAAAGATGAGCCACAGACCGAAGAAAAAATATTAACAAATTATGTATCTCATAAAGGATTTGTATCAAGAGTACATAAAGCACTCTTACAACATAGAGTACATAAAGTCAAACCCAATTTAATGAACAAAAGATTTGAACAGACATTTCACCAAGGAAAATATACAAATGTCTAATGAGCACATGAAAGAATCCTCTTAGTCATTATAGAAACGTAAAACCACATAAGATACCAATACACACCCACTAGAATGGCTAAAATCCAAAAGACCGACAATATCAAGAGCTGATAAGGTTATGTGAAAACTGGAACTCTCTCACACATCAATGGTGGGGATGCAAAATGGCATAGGCCCAGATGGAAAACAATTTGGCAATGTTTTAAAAGTTAAACATAAATTTAACATAAGAGTTAAACATAAACACAAATAGTAATTCCACTTTTAGGTATCTATTCAGGGAAAAAAAATGTCTACACAAAGACATGTATGCAAATGTTCATAGTACCATTATTCGTAAAAGCCTCTAACAGAAAGCAATCCAAATGTCCATCAATTGCTGAGTGACGATCCATGCAACAAAATACTATTCGGCAACAAAAAGGAACAAACTACTGATACATGCCACACTGTGATGAACATAATAAATAACCCAAACCCTCCCCACCCCAAAATAATGCTGTGTAGAAAGAAGCCAGCCACAAAAAACCCCACATATTGTATGATTCTATTTACGTGAGAATTCTAAAAAAGGCAAATGAGCCACTGTGAAAAACACAGAATCAGTGATGTTTTTGCCAAAAATGCAAAACCTGAATCTAATCATGAAGAAAGTTGACAAAATCAAATTGAGGGGCATTCTACAAATAACTAGCCTGTGTTCTTAGGGAAAAAAAAAACCCGTCAAGTCCATGAAAGACAAAGGTCAAGTACTACTCCAGATTGAAGGGGACAAAAGAGATGTGAAAACGAAATGCAGTGTATGAACCTTTAAGTGGGGGGAAAACTAGACAGAATAATACGGGGTAATTGGTAAAACCTGAATATCGACATAAAGTTTCCTAATTTGGTAATCTGTATTGTGGTTATGTGAGAAAATGTCTTAGATCTTAGGAAATATACACTTATCTATTTAAGAGTAAAGAGACATGATCGATGTGTGCAACTTAGTCTTAGAAACCATATATAGTGGAACTAAAGTGTCTAAACTCCTTTTTTCCTGCATATCTACTTCTATTACATGAAAAACTTTTTTCTCAAACATCAATATAATCAGATATCGTCCTTCCTCAAAAATGTCGTAGGGCCTCTAATGCCACAGAATAAAGTTCATATTGTACATGATATTTACTGTCCTTTGCACCCTGGTCCCAATGTACCTTTTCCACATTGCTTCTCGGATTCTTTGCCAAACACTTCCAGGTCTCAAAGTCTCTGCTTATACTACAGCTTGGAAGGTTTGACACCAAAACCCTCTTAAGACTTTTGCAGTTCAACATAAATGCCTTTTCTGCTTAGCCTTCTCCAAACCCCAAAGGCAGGCTCCTTCTCTGCACACATATTGCAACTAACAACTTCCCCCACTACTTTTTCACATTTTTTTTTTTTTATCACATCTGACTTGCACGGTTAGCCCATTGCCTGGCACACAGTAGGTGCTCAACCTACTATAATTTTATCCTCTAACCTTTCCACTAAATATGTATAATTTTCTTTTTTAAGCAAAGGCAATAATTAGATTTTGATTGTTAATACAGTAGTTGGGCAGGAAATCATGATCAAACAGTGATAAAGGTACTGGCAGGGAATAGATGCAATTGGTGAAAATATTTTAATAGTCATTATTGACCTCCAACCTGAAGCTATATACCTCTTAGCTACCGGGCCTCCTGACTTCAGAACTTACCAAATATTTGACTGTTAATAAAGTTCTGTGTACAATGGCAAAAATAGGTATAGCCCTAGGCCCCTGGGTGAATAGAGAAAGATAAACAGAGATAAATAGTTGAGTGGATCATTAAATGCTTTGAAAATTTTCTGTTTAATTTCCTTAGTCTTAAGGATTTGCAAAAGGATGCACATAGAAACAGAGAAAACACTTGGAGTCAGATATTTTCCAGCACTGTATCACAAAACCCCACAAGCAAACTAATGAATAAATACATCGAGAGAAGGAAAACAAAATTAAGAAAGAGAGAGGAAACAGGATGAAAACACACTTATTAATATTAATGTCCTAATCTAAAAGTTTCTTGGAAACTCGTGTAAACAGTGGCGTTAGGAATGGGGCGGGGACGGGGGTGGGGGAAAGGGGGGAGAGGAGGGAAGGAGACTTTTTCAACACCAGGCCTGACCAGTTACAGGTTGGTTCTACAGGCTAAAAGTCACAATTTCCTACGTTGTCGTTATTGTTTCCAAAACAACCAAACGTTATTTATGTTTAATAAAATTGACCAGGATAATGGGCGTCTGTCTTAAAATACGGAATTACAGAACGTCAAAAGTACACACACGTTTATAAATTTATCATGGTGATAGTACAGCTTGATTAATTAAAAGCATCCCCAGAAAACCAGAAGACCACAAATTTACGTAATTCAAGAAACGAATTTTGTTAAAAAAAACACACACATCACATTTCATGTGGGCACACAACAGGTATGAAAGTTTTGCATATATCGTTTTATTTCCAGGCCTCTAGTCTCGACCCTTCATTCAATGGCAGTTCAGCTTCGCCACACAGGGGTCTCCCAAAGCGCAGAGGCGCCCCTCGCTCCCTCCTCTGCCGCCGCAGCAGCCTCGTCCCCCCGGCCGCACCCCCGTCGCCGCCCTCTCTTCAGGGCCGCACCTGCCTCCAGGCGCCAGGGAGCCGCACCGGCTAGGTCGTGTGGCCGGTGGGAGCCATTGGTCACCTCTAGCCCCTCGCCCCCTCACCCCTTCCTGTCCCTCCAAAGGCCACCGAGGGGAAGGCGGCGGGGACCCCTCATCCAGACTCCACATCTCTCTCCATCACCCCCCGCCCCGCGCGGACCCCCGTCCCCTCCGGCCCGCCGCGGACACCCGCACTTACGGCGCGGACCGGGGCAATCGTGACGCAGCCGCAAGCAGCGCGGAGCAGCACCAACTCCGGCGCGGGTCGCTCCGCGCAGCAGCTCCGAAGCCGACCAGCCGCGGCGTCTCCCAGGCAACCGGACGCGGCGGCCTGGAAGGGCAGGGCGGCTTCCGCAGCGGGTTTCCCCGGCACCCGCTGCAGCAGGAGCTCGCATCCCGGGTTCATCCATAGGTGGGTAACCTTGGGGACGCAGCAACAGTTTCTCCTCAGAGAACCCTTTAAAATGCCCTGAAGGCGGCGCTCGGGCATTTAAACTACATTCCCAGCAACACTGTGATTATACTGGCCTGGTCTTTTCCAAGGCCTCGAGCACTAAAATTAAGCACCTGTAAACTTGAATATTAGTCCGTTTCCTGCCTGGTCACAGACCCTGTTTATCAGATCCTCTTTTTAGTCATTACTCTTCAGTCCTGCCCTACTGCTCAAATAGCTTTTCTGCAAACTTCTGTAGGCTTTTCCGTGACAAGCAGCTACTAGCTGTGGTGTTTTGCTGCCCTTTTCATAATTCAGCAAGCGTTGTACTAGTGTCTGGGGCAGATTTAGATGGAGACATGTTTGCCACCCAGCGGGGAGGAAAGTCAAGCAAACATAATGTTGGGGTAAATTGGAAAAGATAATTTTTGGCAACGCTCACCCTTCTTGTTCCCAAGGTGACAAAAATACTACCTGTACGTTGAGAATGAGCATGTCCATACTTGGTTTAGCATCAATAAAATGCTCATCATGCCGATATAGGAATGTCCGTATTTCTCTTCTGATCTCAGAGGTGACTGTTTTTCTCATCTATCTTCAAGTCTCCATTTCCTTCATTTGCTTAGAAATATGATCTAATTCCCTCCCATCTTTGGAAAACAAAATGAGAAACCTTTATGTCCTTCCTCCTCGAAGACCAAGCATCCTCCCAATACACTCAAATCTACATAAACTCCCATCTACACATTTCTATATCATTTCTGCCCTTATAGAAATGATATAGAAGGGCCATAGATAATTTTCAGTAAGGATACAAGTGATCACCTCATGTACAAACCCAACAGCCTATTTTCATCTTCATGTAGTATTTGATCTCTGCCGTTTCCGAAAATGTTGACTACTAGAGCTACTTTTCTCCTGAACTAGCTCTTCACAATTGGGCCTATCCTTGTTCTCTAGCTTCATGCCCCGTTACTATGTTCCAGGCACCCTAAACTCAGCTGCATTTAATGTCACCATTCCTTGAACATGCAGCAGTTTTGTTTATGCCTTGGCCTAGCCTCCCGCTCCCTACCCTGATTTTCCCCTGCACTTGATAAACTCCTTTTACCCATCAATAACCTGGTTTATACATAACTTTCTACATAAAGGCTTTCCTTTCCCCAAAGAGAATTAGGCACAGCCTCTTGCACCTCTCTTTAAACTTTTTTTTTTTTTTTTATCCAAGTGTGCTCCTTGGATACTGGGAATGATGACGTTTCCATCTTTTCTCCAGTGCCAATAGTTTCTGGATACACTATAAATAATCGATATATGCTGGTTAAACAGTTATCTCACAAAAGTAAAAAAGTCTTTGTAATGAATTTTAACTTAGACTTATTTAATAAGATTTAACTGTAAAGTTAATTTTATGCAAATCCTTTTACTCTCATACAAACTGCTCTGAATAAGGAAAATGCTTTCTAGTAAAGCAAAAACATTGAGACAGAAATGCTGTTAATTTCTCCTGTTGCAAAAAGACAGTGAAAAGCAGAATTTGAAATCCAACTCCCTCCTGAAGAAAATACATCTAACTTCAGGGGGAAAAAATGCTAGTGTATTTTAGAGGGCAGTGGATATATACAGCGTAACAGTTTTGCACAGTAGTTAAATGCCTAGGTTCAAATCCTAGCTCTACCACTAAAGGCTATATTTTTGGGCTACTTACTTTTCTGTGCCTTAGTTTCTTCATCTGTAAAACTGTATTAACAATGTCTACCCCATTGGGCTGTTCTGGGGCTTCAGTGGGAGAATCCAGTAAAGCACGTAGAGTAGCACCTGGCACAAAGGTACATGCCTTGGGCACTTGTTATATTCCCTTAACTAATACTCTTAGTGTTTACCCATCATTTTGGATAGCACACACTTTCCTCTTTCTTCTAGTAATAGTGAAAACTGGTATCTATCTGTCCTTTATTTCATGGTCTCTACTGAAATCAGTGACACACTTGCAAGTTGAATAATACCAACAGGCCCAGAAACAACTCATCTCATCATTCTCAACACCAATGTCTAAGTAGCTAACAAGATAGCTTGAAATTCAATGAAGACAAAATAGATTTTCAAACATTTAAGAGAGCAGCTCTCTTCCTTTTGAGTTAATAAAAATCCTTCATCAACATTTACTCGTTAGAGGCCCAAAATCTGCAGTTTTAAGTGTTATTAAAGATTATTTTTTCTGAGGTGTGTGACTGATTTAAATTCAATGTCAACCAGTGGTTCTCACACAGGAATCAGAATTATTCGTACAACTTTATAAAAATATAGGTTACTGGTCCTCAACTCACCTCCAAAGATTGATTCCAGGGGTCTGTATTTTTTAAAAAGCCCATGGTAACACACAACTAGTAGTATGCCTTGTTTTCTGGAAATATTTCTAAGCGCTTGACAATTAAATGTGATGATTAATTTGTGAGATGTGACCCTTTCTATAACTCATAGGACTTAGAAACTAGGAAAAACAGTAGCTCAGAAAAAGGATCAACAACCTTGTCAATAAAAGCCAAGAACAGAATCTTAACTTCTTGAAAATCTTTACCATGAGTCTGTTTTTCAACAACTTGATGATAATGTTATACTGGTAAAGATGTGTTTCTGAAACACTCATTATTCAGTCATGACCGCTAAGATTGGTCACAACGTATTTGTTTGGCAAAAGTGATAAATGTACACAACTGGCATGGTTATTAACATATGTATGATTTAGAAGTCACATTTCTAGATAAGGAAACTGTTCTAAGTAAATTATCCAAGATCACAACAACAGGCAAGTAGAAATGGTGCCTCTTTACCCCGTCCAGTTCTTCCATTCTAATCTTCCCCTTCTTTACCCTCCAGAACCACATTCCTCAATAGTCTCCCTTCCTTTCTCTCACCCAGGAGTTGGCAAACTTTTCCTGTAAAGGGTCAGACTGTAAATATTTTAGGCTCTGTGGGCCATACAGTATTTTTGCAACCTCTTCACTCTGCCATTTTGTGCCAAAGCAGCCACAGACAACATGTAAATGAATATGTGGTGTGTTCCAGTAAGACTTTATTTACAAAAACAGGTGGTGAGCAGGAACAGGCTGAGGAATATAGTTTGCTCACACCTGCTTGAACCAAAACACTATGAATATTTAAGTGATTTTCCTGATCAGGAAGTTGAACACTATAAAAGATGTCCTTTCCTCAAATGTGGGGATATTATTCTCTTATGACACTGAGATGACAGATAAAAAAACAAAACAAAACAAAAACAATCATAATCTGAGGGACCAGAGTGGGTACTTAAGGATTTAACGCAGAACTAAAAAATATTTTCAATATATTTTAGTTTTACTATATATAAATTAAGTCAGATGACAAGCTACTATACAACAGCATGTTAAAAAACATGTTTATTTTACACTATGTACAATCAGGAACATATTTAAAGCATTATCAATTAAAATAAATGAAGACCATAAATCACAACTTAGTTTGTTCTTAGTGTATATACTCACATTAAAATATAAAGAACATATACCAAAAAAGAGCCAAAGTGTGCATTTTGCCAAAACTTGGTATATATATACATATTCCATTGGAAAAAAAGCAATCAAAAATGAATTTAACCAAAACTAAGTTCCTGTGATGTGTAGTAACCATTACATTGTTTATATGAGGTAGTAACTAAATTATTTTGGCCATGTGTTAATACTCTAAATCAAAAGAAATATGAAAATGATCATAAAATAAGGCCAACAAAAGTAACAATTCCACCAGAAATTTGAACCACTTCACTTCATGGAATGTTATAGCTCTTCAACGTGATTATATGAAATGTTTAGTGTGGACTCTTTAAAAATGCTTATTTATTCTTTGTGCATACTGTAATTCAGACAACTACAGTGTTACATCAGGGTACCACTATTCTGTGATTAAAAATTTTTTCAAAGGTATTGTTTTTAAGCACAGACAAGCAATCTTACAGAATTCTGCTTAAATATAAAAAGACCAGTTACTACAACAGGTGGTTAATTGGCTTGTTTCACATAGAAAACAATCCAAATACATTTAAAAAAGATGTTGTGGAGCCAAATGCATATTGACAATGTCACAGCTTCCTTTTGTGACTTAATACATCACATATCAATACTTTGTGCAAATATAAACACCAGTGTACTTGCATTAAAATTAAAAACAAGATTATAAAATGATTACAGCCTCCATTACAATTTTAAAAGTTACAAGATTTATATTCATATTACTAAATTACATATAATAAAAATACAATAGTGTTAAATGTACTGTTTCATTGCCAGCATCCCATTTCGTAATATAGCCACACCCAAGAATATACTAAAGAATTCTTAAAATATTAACCCCAGTTGCATTTTTCATCAACATTTACATCTGTACAGATAAGACACTTACTTTTACATCTCATAAAAGTACATTATCTACATAAATTCTTAGTGTATGTCTTCAGCAATATGAAGTTTCACAGAAAAATACTGCCTATATGTACAAAGATTACATAACAATGAATTAAGCACTTGTGTGGTTCAATATGCTAAATATACCCATACCACTTAAAACAAAAGTTTTCCCCATCTTGTCTCATGCCACAATAAATTACAAGTAACTGAAGCCAGGTTACTGCAGCTTTTGTACAGCTTCAAGCATCCATTAATGTTGCAGTGGTAGTGTTCTGTCTTTCTGTAGTTAATTGTCAAAGCACACCATTTCTCAGTAACTGTTTTCATGACCCGCCAGGATGTATAAATTGCTATTTGCTGTGGGGTTATCAGTTGGCCTACTTTCCAAAACCACGACCCTAAAAGTAATAAACAAAAAAACATATGCAAAGTTATTATTGAAAACTAATGTTAGAAAAATTTTCCATTGCTTCTTCATTATATGCCTCTACAATTTCTGCTTATTTGATTTGTGGACAGAAATCATTTGCAAATCACTATGATTAAAGAGCCAGTTCCAGCTCTGGGAAGTAATTTTGCGGCCCACCACCTCCCACCTCTAAGCAAGGGTTGTCCTAAGAGTGGGAGTGGGAATGGGGGTGGGAGGAGAACTGCATTAGGAATAATTTGGGGGAACTTAATTCTTACTATAAATTCTAAAAACAATTTGTATTTTAAGAATCAGAAAGTAAAACAGAATATAATCCCAAATCCTATTAGGCACTAAAATCAAAACGTTCCTATTTATTAGCATATGGTATTTCTTCTTTCTTGTGGTATAAATCATACTTTAGATAGTCTGTTTAATACAAAACAATTACTGACAGAACTACATATTCCTATTACTTGAGAGGTTAGGCATATTCTCAGGCTTTAAAACTTTCTGACTCTTGAACTCTTAATGTGTGAAAAATACAATGTTGAACCTATTTCTGAATAAATTTCAATTCTCTTGAAAAAGAAACCAACTTCATGCTGAATTTATAAAATGCCATGTTTAGTACTATTTATTTAATACAACACCCTCCATACCTGTCAGATCCAAGGAGTCTGAAAATTCTTGTACTATCTGAAATTTCCTGTGTTACCTGTTCAATTAAAATACAAATTTAATTTCTGAAATTAAAGGCACAACATTTTATATGGGGATTTATTTTATAACTCTATGGAAAAGAAAGATCATTCCTAAGATGGAAATAGATCCCTGAGTTAAGGGAAATAGATCCCTTTGTTAAGTTAGCATATTGGTGCATCAATTTATTAGTCTAGGAAAAATGTGTCTAGTTTTAAATAAATCATAAAATATGAGAGTAGGAAAACCATTTACTTGTTAAATTACAGAATGCAAGGGAAAAATTTAAAAGCAAAGCACCCCGTTCATTTTATTCATCAGAAACTTTTTGTCAGTTATGTGAATGCTAATAGCAAGGCTATTACCTCAGTAAGACACCTAGATCTGGTCCTTTTACTTAAAAGGCTGCAATGTGGTATGAGACAAATGTATGACTTGAGCTTGAACCCGTTTTCCCACTTACTAGCTGTGACACCATGCAAAGTATGTTAATTTGTTGGAAATGGTTTTGTCTTCTGCAAAATGGGATACAAATATCGACATTGGAGTAGGATCTGGCAGTGTTCTTACAAGTATTAGTGGGAATAATGCCTAGCTAAGGAAGTGCGAAACAGATCATTCTTTTTCCCATTTCTTCCCTAGTCTCCCAAAATAATGTTTTCTCATGGCACATGTCCTCCAAGAAGTCCTCAGTGTGACCAATTACCAGTCGGGGAGTTAAGAGTAAGTCTACAGGAGAAAGAGCAACCCACTTTTATTGGTTACTGATTGCAAAACATTTCAAATTATAATGGCAGTAACTTCTCACCAAAATTTGGTAGGCTGAAGAAACATTTTCATTTTTAATCTAAACTTATTCTTTCAGTACTGCTATAATGAGTTTTTCTGGAAACACCAGTAATTTTTAACTTCTTTGGTAACTTAGCACCTGAAGGCTACAACATGCTCTCCTCAGACCTGATCTTCAAGGTAGTTTGTGGTTTGCCTACTAGGAGGACATGACATTTTTGGGGGGATTGTATTCAGTTAAGGGGCTACCTGCGTAGTCTGGAAAAGCTCCTCAAATGATTTTGGGGGGCAAGTTTTTCTTTCTTTTTTAAAACCATTCTCTTATATCCTGTCTATGGTGCTTTTCTTTCTCTGCCTAGTGTTTATTAGCTATTGACTGTTCTTACTTCCCTGCTCGATTCCCTCCAGTGATTTTAAAACATCTTCCTGAAAAGTGACATCCTCTTGTGGTAATTACAACTAGAAACATATTAGCAGAGACCTTTCTTGAATATTTACTATAGGCCAGGCATTATGCCAAGCACATTACATGCTTCTTTTCATGTAATCTTAACGACCCTATGAAGTAAGTACTATTTTGTTATCTTCAATTCACATATGAAAAAATGTAAGCAAAGAGAAGTGATAGACCAAGGTCACACAGTTACTAAAGAGCAGAGCTGAGACTTGAACCCAGGTGTCTTGACTCTGGAAGCCACCCTCACCATCACCCTGATATATTGTTTACTTTATGAAAAGAAACGCTCTCAGCTTAATGAATGACACTTTAGGACATAAATGGGCCACTTTCATGTTAGAGGCACCTAAAGTTCTCCTTTCCCTCCAATGCTCAAGTAAAAATTATCCTATTGAGACTAGGTTGGGGGAACTAGAAGAATTTTTGATGATTTTACTTGCCCACAACATTCCAGGGGGCAAGCAGCACGACTTGTTCATGTTTATAATCCTAGCACTTCCTGGTGTAAATGTTGAACTGAATTGAATATGTCACATGATTTGGAGTTAAATTAAGGTAGGAAGGACTCAGAAAATATATGTTACAGGTTAATAAAAGGAAAGGGAACGGGGAAAAGAATCTTATAAGTGTCAAGTGAATAAAGGTAACAGAAATAGGAAGCAAGGCGGCTTCAAGAGAAATGCAGAACCCTTTACTTATAGCCTGCATTGGTCATTATTTCCGAAATACAAAGCAGAAAAGGTGCCTGAAGACACAGAGATGGTCTGGGAAAGTTGAAAGAAAATCATAGTTCACTTTTAGCAGTACTAGGAAGTTCTTGTTCTGAACATAAGGGTGATTACCTGGAAGCACATAAAATATGCACTAAAGTTGTCTGAGTGAATGGAAAGAGAAAGGTGGCTATAATGTATGTGCTATTAATTTTGTCACTAGACTTGATACAGTAAATATTAATAAAGTTAGCAAATCAAGTAGTCCTTGTATCAAATAGGAATTTTCCAAAGTCAAAAACTGTTTGATATAGAATTTGATAATGTTTTATGACTATTTAATGGACATAATTTTTAGATGACTTACCTCATTCGATCTAAAACTTCTACCTTGCATTCCATGTTTCCAGAAAGCTAGCACACTGTCTTGTAAGCAAACTAGCAGGCAAGAACAGCTCAGTTACTGTTAATAGTACAAAAGTTCAACTGATAAGCATCATTTCATCCCTCTCTCTATCTTGCATAGCAACATTTCAATTAATGTCACTCACTCCATATTTATGTGGCATCTTTACCTTTGAAATTTAAAAAATACTATATAGAGCTTATTCATCTTTTTGGCAAGAAAAAATAAAATTCACTGAAAATCTTTGTTACAGAAATGTTCTGATAAAATGACACTATTTTTAAATATTGCAAACATAGAAAAATATGAGAATAGCATAAAAAAGACATGTATCCACCTTTCAATTGTCAACTCCTAACATTCTTCCATATTTGCTTTTTGTTTTAAATAAAAACAAATACAGCTGGCATCCTTATATACCCCATCCTCTGGTCCCATTTCATCCTTTCCTTCCTCCCTGAGAAAACTATTCCTACAAATTTAGTATTTATCATTCCCATGCATGTTCTTACTATTACCACAATAAGTTTGCATTATCAGTGTAAACTTTATATCGAATGTTTCCAACTTCCATATATTTGGTATGATGAATCAAATGACGGTTCTAATTAGAATGCTGTAATAAACACTCTTGTACCTCTTTTGGAATACATGTGCAAAATTCTCTCTAGGGTAGATACTTAGAAATAGATGTATGTATCTTCTAAAAATTTTTAATTTTGTTTTTTATATGTACATATTTAATAGATATTTGCGAGTATATTCAATGACCAAGAAATGAAATTTTGTTTCCTCTAGATGACCAATTATACCAGCATCCTTTGTTAAATAGTATACATCATTTCCCCACTGACATGTAATGACATAAACTTCCATTTACATGTAGGTCTATTTCTGAGTCTTCCTTTCTGTTCCACTCTTCTATTTATTTATCCTTGTGTTGATCCCACACTGTCTTAATCACTTTATTTAGCTTTATAGTAACTTTCAATATTGAGTAGGATAAGTATTTATCTAAATTTTACTATTCTTCGCCCTTGGCTCTTTCACATGAACTTTAAGGTCAGTTTATCAAGTGGCACAAAATACCTTTTTGGGATTTTTATTGTAAATGCACTGAATTTGTGGATTATTTGTGAGAAATTGACATATTTCTCATATTCAGTCCTTCTATCCATGGACATGGTGTAGTTCTTTAGTTTAAATCTTCTTTTATGCTTTTAAACAATAATTTGGAATTTCCTAGATAATCGTCTTAAATGTTTTGATTATATTTATTCCTACGTATTTTATTGCCATTGTCAATTAGATCTTTTTTCCTATTCAGAATTTCAGATTATTACTAGCATATCAGAAAGCTATTCATAGTATTACTCCTATCTAGCAACTCTGAATTCTCTTCTTGGTTCCAGTAGTTGTATAGAGTTGTATGTTCTATGTAGATAACCATACTATACGCAAAAAAGGATCTTTTACTTTTTTCTTTCTAATCCTCATAGTTTCCTTTTCTTGTCTAGTAAGACAATGTTGAAACGTGACAGCAACAATCCTCACCTCATTTTCTACTTTAATGGGCATTAGTTTGACCATTAAACATGATATTCTACCAGGCTTTGCTAGGCAAACATTTCCTTGTATTCCCAATTTGCTGAAAGTTTTTTATTTTTTAAATCACGAATGATGTGGATTTTACTGAATGTTTTCTGTGCATCTACTAAAGATTCACATGACTTTTTGCTTTTAACTTTAATGTTCTATATTATTACATAAATAAACTTTCTGATGCTGAACCATCCTGTTTTCCTGGGATAAAGTCCAATACTTGATGATATGAAATTTCATTTGCTAGTATTTTATTTAGATATTACAAAAATCTATTTTCATGAAATTGAATAATTTTGTTTTCTGTACTAATCTTGTTTGATTTAGTATCAGTGTTAAAACACTGATGTGTTCAGCATTCCTTTTTTGTCTACAATTTGAAACAGTTGGTATAGGACAGGAATGGTCTCTTCCTTTAAGGGCAGATAAAAATTGCCTCCAAAACCACCAGGCCTCAGGTAGGGAGAGTCTTGATCAGTAGGCACCTCACACAATGGGCTGGCTCTGGTTCCCCCCTTCCTGCAGGATGCCTTTAGCCTTCTTTATCACTCAGGAGCCCAGCAGGTCTGCTGGCTTCAGGCCTACATACTACCTGAGGGTCTTTTCTCTTTATGTTGTTTTTTGACCCTCGCTATTTTGACCTGTGTTTTAAAGCATGGATTCCATTTTAACATCTTGAGCAGATGTCCCTTAAAACTGACTTCTTATTACATCAGTATTTGTTTGCAGGGAGAGAGATGTTTTAGTTGGAGGAAAGAGTGAAAACAGAACCCGGATTAAGACAAATGAACTATCCATCCTTAGCCCTTCCCTTTGCCAACATATAAACATGCATATACATGCAAATATCTTTATATTACTTATAAAGGACACCAGAAGAATTGTGTATAGTTAAATACTGAATTAATTTGTCATTCATTTTCCCTAGCACTATATCATATATGATCATTTTACTTAATTTTTCCTGAACACAATCATTTTAGAATGATTTTTGTTAAGAAATCCCTTTTCAGAAAAAACTCTTGTCAAACAAATGTAAGAACGGCAAGACGGAAATTCCATATACTAATTAAAACTCTCTGATCAGCAAATATAAGAGCAAAAATACAATACAGTATACTAAGTACTAAATTTTAAAGTACTTAGAGGAAAACTACAGTAATCTAGAGGAAATGGAAATTCATAACTTAGTATGTTACAAAAAATGGTATTTAATTATTTCTTTTGAAAATGCCAACTCTGTAAAGAAGATAACATTATTTAGATTATATCACAGTTATTAAGCTATTTTAGCTACTGTGTAAAAGAGAAGACTGATAATGATCTTATATTCATTATATCCTACATTTTTTAAAAAATGAGGTCTTATAATATATTTTTAAAATTTTGGATAATTATCAGATAAATTATTTTAAGCAACTCGTAAGTAAATCATACAAAACTTTGACTTACCTATCGATTCAATCTGGAAATCAAAGGTGAGTTCTGATGATAATTTTCTGCTAGATTTTAATCTTCCTTGGAGATTTACAATTTTTATACAACCTAGAAAGAGAAAAAAAGTCACTTAAAAATTATGATAAAAGAAATCTTATTAAAATAAGATGTACATAAATAAAAACTTACAGTCCAAGCACACAAGAATGGTATCTCTCTCCAACTGGGTTACGTGAGTAACACTTGTCTGTGGGGTATCTATAACACAAACAAACTCAATAAACTTACAGAAAAAAGTAGTATTAGAGCACAAGACATTAAAAAAATAATAATTCTGAACATCACTGAATTTGAAATGGATACAAGGTTTTAGCTATATGTATACAGTGGTTGAGCCAGGCTGCTTGGGTCCAAACTCTGATGTAAGAGCTAAACTATGTGAGTGCTTAACAGAGTATTAGCTATAGTCATTACTATTGGTGATGTCATTATTTTTATTCATATGTGCAATTAGAAGTCCAATCTTCTGTATTATAGTTATGACTAATTTCTGACTTTAAGCTCAGGAGGCCAGGGACTGTGCTCTGTATATCATTACATGGCAGTGCCTAGCACATGCAATAAATATTTATCAAATGAATGAATCAGTGAGTCAAACAAATTATTTTGCGTACAAATGAGTTTAAAAATATTGAAGTACTGTAAGAAGTATGAAGTACTATGAAAATGCAAAGAGATATTATTTTTATTATAATACTATATAAACGTTCTTACAAACTGAAAATGTTCAGATGACTTGATAGGATACCCCAAGCTTTGTCTGAACATCAAAACTGAAATTGCTGAGCTATGGGCCTTTGCTTCTATTCTTGTATTTTCTGAAGAGTGGGTCTTATCTATTGTCTATCCTGCCTTTCTTCTACTTCTGATAGTATCTAGAATCTTAGGACATCCAAGGACTGCCGTAATTCAGACTTTCAAATGTATTTAGACCTGGTGCTTCTGTAACTAACCAAGGTTGGAAGACTATGGAACAGGCGTCCTGCAAATCAGACCAACCATATCTTTGTAGCTCTTATACACTTGGTGAAAATTAAGAATCTGAACAAAGGTATAGAATCTACGTCAGTTCAAGAAGGCCGCCTAGGGTTACTAAGTAGAAAGACAGGAAAACGAGGTTTTATCTATTGCTTATAACAATTAATTTCCAAGTACTGGAATCATCTAGAGATCTTTAATGCCCAGCTGCCACCCCAAGATGTTCTTATTTAACTGTGTGTGTGTGTGACTTGAGGTATCAGGAGTTTTAAAAGCTTTCCAGGTGGATTCTAATGCACAGCAGAGTTTAGAAAACCATTGGCTTACATTTCATCTGATGCAAAACCTTAACCATACTTTCTCTCTCACTCTTTAAAGGGATTTCATTACAGTCAGAGAATGTAATCAAAAGTTCTTGGAAGGACTACCCACAGCCTTACACAATTCTTGTCAGGAAATGAGGCCCTTAATCCAACAATCAGAAAAGGATTTAAAATGATAATGCTTAGGAGAATTAAGACATTAACTAAAATTCACTGACAATAAAATATTAATCAACCAACAATCCCTTCCTGTGAAATAGGGAGAAAGAGATTAGGAAGCAGAAGTCTGAAAGGGAGGATGGATGTTTAAGAGAAAAGGTAGTAGAGAGAATTTGGAGGGGGGCCAAAGGAAAGCCAGGTAATGTTACCAAGGGCCTGCGATGTTTATCCTTCAACAATACGTCCTTAAAGGAAAACTCTTTCAAATTTCCTGGGTTTCAGCAAGACCTGTAATTATCTCTAGGCTTTTGGGAATGTGATTGTGATCATTTTTTTTCAATGCCAAAGAACCTCAGTCTCTCAATTTATTTTCTTTTTCTTTTTGTGAACACTCTACCAGGCTTCCAAAAACTCCTGACTAATCAATATTTATTGTCAAATTGGTTCCTTAACTGTTCCCTAAGTAGCCAAAGATTCTGACAAAGGGTCACTGCAATATCTTTAAAAATTGCCTTCTAAACTAGTCATTGCCTGTTTTATAGCAAAACACTGTACAATGCCATTTTTTAAAGGGAAAAAAGCAAAAGGAGCTTCATAACAAACACAGTGCTTTAAAAATAAAAATAAAAAGCCCTTTAAGGTCATTTTACTTTAAGTGTGAAAGTTGAATCAGATTTATTTACCATGAAACTCAACTTTTGCCAATGTGTACTGTTTGCAACAACACAACTGAAGGTTTCAAACTATAAGCAAATTTTTGTAAAGCGCTCATCAATTGGAAATAGTATTTTCTATAATACTAGCTATGAAGGAAGGATCTGCTATGCAACTGAGCAATGCAGATCAAATTTTAAGGAAATATATTAAAGCATTATTTTCAAGAACCCTCAAATACTTTGGAAACAGCTGTCTATACTTATAATTTGTATCCTAATTACAAATCACTAAAAAACTTTCAAGTTACTGGATAGCACCTGTGTATTAATTATAAAGAATATACTGAAAAATAAACTATATTTAATAAAGTTTTTCTTTTATTTAAGTCAGCTTTTCTATTAGCCTGAGATTTGTGTATATATGGTTCTCAGAGTTTAGTCCTTATATCAACATCATCAGCATCACCTGGAAACTTACAGAAATCAAAATTCTCAGGCCCCACTCTAGATCTATTGAATGAAAAACGGGGTGTGGGGCCGACAACGTGTTTTAACAAGCCTCCAGTTGATTCTGATGCACACACAAGTTTGGAGAATGCTGGTATGTTTTAAATACATCAAAAAAATGAGCTATCTTAAAGCAAGTCATCTTCCTTTTTCCAGTCTAATAAGTTGTTCAAGATTGGATTTTTATGCACTAATGAGACTTTTTTTTGCCTAATGAGACATGTATAAAACTTATTACTTATACATCCAGTACATGTATTGGTCTATAATTCAATCAAAATCACAAACCTGATTCTGTAAACCACGAAGAGGTAGAATTTGGATTGACGGTTTCAAATCGAACCACCTGGTTGAAGTCTCTCCCTCGACTGACACCAACGCAAACTAAAGGGTACTCCTGTTCAGGAACTACCAGCATTTCAAACATTCTAAGTGGACATGGTATAGGAAAATCTATGTGCTAGAGAAAGAAACAAAAATATATTAAAAAAGGAAAATGAAAGCCAAAAAATTTCACAAGAACACTATTAAGAATTTTTAGTTTTACTAAATGTGTAAACTAGATCTCTACTACAAAAGATTGCTTCTTCTTACAGAAACTCGGGGTATGCAGAAGAGTCCAAATTATAAAGTATCTTTATAAAGATTGTATATTTAGCACTGTAAATATTTTTTAAGTTAAAAATTATATAATTTTAAGATATTAGGGCTGGAAGGCAACTTACAAATCACTTGTCCAACCCTCTCTTTTCAGAGATGAAAACTGAGACCCAGAAACTGGGTGACTGGCCCAGGGTCCCCTAGCCCTTTGTGGGCTAGTCTCCTGTTTCCTAATTTGATGCTGCTTCAATAATACTCCTCTGCCTTCTTTTCCAACTGAGCAAACATGGATGAGAAAACTGAAATGCTGATTAGCACGAGACACTCCTCTTATAAGTGCGGGCAGAAAAGAAACACAAATAAGAGAAATATAGCCCCATATCTCAAGTGATTTTATTTAATAAATGAAGTTAGTACAATGCAACCATTTTAATATTACATAACTTTAAAATTATTTTTATATTGCTACAAAGAGACTAAATAGTTCATATTTTGAAAGTCTGGGAAAATAGAAGGAAAACACTAACTTCATTAATAATCAGGGAATAAAACCATGAGATACTATCTATACCCAACAAAATGGCTAAAATTAAAACGAACAATAATAAGCATTACTGAGAAAGGAGCAAACGAATGCTCAGACTCTGACGGTGGGACTATAAGTTGGTATGGCCACATTAATTAATTGTATTATTTACTCATGTGGACCCTGCAATGACACTCCTAGTTGTATGTTCGAGAGAACGTGACTACACACATGCATAAGAAACATATGCAAAAATGCTCACAGCAGCATTGTTGAGAATAACAAAAAGCTGGAAGGAACCCAAATGCCTATCAGTAGTAGAATGGATAAAATTATGGCATGCTCACACTGAGAAGAATTATAGAGCAATGAAAATGAACAAATTATAGCTATATTCAACAACTACACGAATACAATGCTGCACAAAAGAAGCCAGATGCAAATGAATATATATTTTATGATTCCACTTACATACTGTTTAAAAAAATCAGGTAAAATTAATTTTAATGTTTAGGGGTGTATGCTAATATAGTAAAAAGGGAAAATAAAGGAGCTAACTAGCAGCGGGTGCCATGGGGAGTTCTGAGGTGCTAGCAATGTTCTTCTTGACAATAAAAAAGTTATCTTTTCACGTTTTACGGTATTACGCATGTTTTATTAAGTCCACTCTAAATATATTTTATATTTTTGTTGCTCTTATTAATGGGCTGTTTTCATTATATTTCCAAAAAGGCTACTTCTAGTATTTAACAAAGCAACTGAATTTGATTTATTTTTTATTCTGCCGGAGGGCATCCACCCCATAGGTATGGACAATGCTCTTCAACACTCTCCAAACCCCTCTCTAGGAGCTTGCATGTTACTTGGGGATATGCTTTGGATAAAATCTGTCACATTTTTAATAAGGTAAAACAGTTAAAATAATTCTCTTTGAAATGTGGTAAGAGCAGTAACTCAAAGAAAACAATGCTTCTGTTTAATATTTTTTTGTCAGCAAATAAGAAAAGCAACAGCCTTTGAATATTGAATATTTCTTCTTAGCTTCCAATAACTAAGCAATGTGTATAAGTCATTAACAGAAGGGGATTCCTGTGTGAGAGTTTTAAGTCCAGTTGCTATTGGTGATGGTCCTTGAGGGCAGTGATTGTATCTTACTCATCTTTGTCTCTCTAGTTAAAGAGCACTGTGCCTGGTTTGTAGAAAGTACAAAAATGTTTGTTGGGAAGGTGTTTAATTTATAACTTTTATTTTTGATGAAAATGTTGTCTAGTGAAGCAAAAACTTTGTCAGAAATGTCATTAAGTGGAAGGAAGAATATAAAAAGCATAAGAATGTTTTTGAACACTTATGATAAGAGCTGTAGTATAGAAACATCTTAAATACTAATCAAAATAATACTAATCAAATCCAGAGACAAAACATACAGAGTCTTGAAGCAGAGAGACAGAGAAAGGAGAGTTGGGTTAAGATGAAAGGAGGCAGGTAAGGGACTATAGCTGAGGGAATTTAAGCCAAGTGCTATGAGCAAGAAATCTTATGAGAGACCTACAAGTAGAATTGTACTGTAAGTCTAATATCTTAGAATAGTAAGAAATAAAAGATTTTGAAGACATGGGAAGCCTAAAAATTACCCATCCATGTTTCCTCTTTTCCAGGTGGATGGTACCAGGAAATTTGGCCCTGACTAACGAGGCTTAGTACCAGTATTCAAAGTATATAATACTTTGTATTCAATATAATACAGTATTCAAAGCATATAAATTTATATAATTTATATAAAATAACAAAGAAAACAGCTTTAAAAATTCATTTAGAATTTCCTTGGTGTGGCTAAGCCTGTACTTAACACATTTCAAGTTAGTTTTCCCTCAAAATTTAAGTTATAGCTGAGTAATATAAAATATTTTAAAGAATATTCATTAATTAAAAATTCTAGAGAAACTCAGGCACAAAACACCATCCAAGGGAAAAGGCGTGGGCAAATTAAAAGGGAGGCATATAAGCAAAACAAATAATTTCCCCCCTCATGATTATCCGTTGTCCTATTAGGCTGAATGCCAATCTGCAGGTTGTTTTTCTGTTGTGATGGACCAAGTCGAGCAGAGAACATATTCAAAGATTTCAGTGCTCTACCAGCATTTCCTGTTCTTGGTGTCAGACTATATATATAATTTGAGACACTATTTCTAGGTCCTACTGCCACATCCCCAAACTATTTCTCTAGCCTCTTTCAAATCTTTTTCTCAGGTATATGGAGTTTCTTACAACTGGGCAGATTTTCCCTATCCTGGCCACATAATTCAAAAATCATTAAATTAACTTGGGAATTAACTGAAAAATGTTGTTTTTCAAGAATAGGAAAATGGACTTAATTAAGCTTTTATACTAGGAATGACTTAGGTTGACTTTCACGCTTACCTTAATTAACATGAATTTCTGCATTGGTTCAACCCATTCTAACAGAACAATGCTAGTCTGAAGTGCCCCACACAGGTATTTAAGGCCTGTGTAAGGATTTCTCACTGTCAAGGCAAAAAAGTACAGTAAGTTCTCTTGTAATACAAAGTCCTTACAATAATAGTTACACGCTCAAAAAAACCAAACAAATGAAAGCTGGCTGCCAGTTCAATTTCTTAATTAGACTTCAGGGTGAAAAAGAAATACTGTTCCAGGCAACAGCATGGAAGTCCCTCATCTCTTGTAGGATTTTTCTTTGTGTGCACAAATGAAATTGCTGGTTGTTATAGGACTGGGGGTGGGAAGAAGGACTTTAGGTCTTAAGGTAGCAGGGAGATTAGCTGAGGCAGCCAGATCCTGAAGGAAGGGTCAAAGTAGATTTGGGAAGAGGTTGCCAAATTGACAGGCTATATAGCTTATTTAAGGACAGGTGATTCAGGGTGCTTTTGGTTGTAAGGTTCAAACAGTAATGCTTCGGTCATAATAACATGACATTAATCAAACCTCAAAATACAGATTTACAAATAATAAAACTGAATTGCCACAGAGTTTTTTAAGGGAAGGAAACTATTTTTTGTTTCTGCTATATGCAAATAAAACAGCTAGTTGTTATGGGGGTGAGTGAGGGAGGAATTTAGGCTAGTGGTAGGTGAACAGGGAGGCTCCTAACCATTATATCCCACGTAAGGTTTCACATATTAAAATAGATGCTGAATAAATAAATGTATTCTCATAAGCCATTACTAAGCAGAATGGTGAATGATAAGTAACAGGTCCCTTGGAGAACAGGGTGTGATATAAGTAATGTAATAAAAAATCACCCTACTTGCTCCATTTAGCCACTCAATAAATTATTTGTAAAACAACTGTTATGTGCAATGTACTATATACTAAGTTTAGTTCACATGGAGATAGAATGGTCAAGACATTTATTTTACTTAAGGGGGAAAAAAACGATTACTGGCAGAATGCCCTGGAATAGTACTACTCTACTCGATTTAAAAATGAGCCTCATAGCATTTTCTTATCCACTGTGCAAAGAAGGAGAGTCACGTTATTGGGCAGTTTACTTACCAACACAACATTTCTGACACCACTTGGTTTCAGGGATTTTTGCTGACACAGCAAATTTCCTAAATGTAAATGAAAATGAATATATAATACATGTAGGTAAAGTGAGTATATGATAATGGAACGGTCACAGATCAGTGGAAAAAGGATGAGTTGTTCTGACATAATACATCATCTATTAAGAAGAATAAACTGGAACCCTTTCTCATCGCCCCCATCAATTACAAATAGATTAAGAATTTAAATATGAAAAACAAACTATAAAATATTTAGATTGTAGAAAAATATGACCTTGGGATTTCTTTAAAAATGGAAAAAGAACAAATTATACAGAAAAATACTGATAAACTTTAATTGGTATTTTTTTTCCATTGATGCATCCCTACTATCTCAAGCTACAGGTGGCATTCAACTTGGTGAATGAATCTGTTGAATATGTTAGTAACTATAGTTTACCAAAAGATACCATTGAGAAAGTGAAAAAAGTCACAAACTGGGAAAAGTTATTTTTAGCACATATAAATTTAAGCTACATAAAAAGTTGTCTTACCACTAAAATAATGTATAAGAACTTTTTATTCAGGCATTTTTATTTCTCTGCTCAGGGAAGTGGGATATAGATTTTCTGCAAAGGTGCTTTAGGAGATCTGCAAACATCTAATTCAAATTTAATATGTAAAAATCCATTTAAAATTAGTTTTTAACTACAATTTTAAAAAATCACACATATTCAAATGTTTTTTATAATGAAAGTTAATATAACAAAAATGCTAATGTGCCAAGTTATGAAAACCTCAAATTATACTCGTCCATTTCTGTACACATATTTAAACTTCTTTTAAATGTGTAAATATGCCCCAGATTAGATGTCAACGCTCTGCACAGGTCTTTTTTTATTTAAAAGATGAGAGTTGTGCTTTGCTGGTACCGAAACTGTAGAGCATGCAGGTGATACTGAATATCATCCCAAACAAGCTCAGAAAACTTCTTGGTGGATGTTCTTGTCACTGTACAATTGACAGTTGAGTAATAACCAAGCATATGGTTATTATAACCAAGCATATGATGTATTGTAATTTTAACTTTTAGTATGTCTGCCCTTACTATATGCCTTGGGTTTCACATATTCTGGGTCATTAGTCCCTTTGGTAATGCCATGAGGTAGGTCATGGCATAGAAATCTGAGGCTTAGATTTAGTAATTTCCTCAAGGTCACACAGCAATTTAGGGAAAAAGAACTCTAACCTAGTGTCCCTGTCTGTCTGACTGCAATGTCCATTAGTGATTCAACTTGGGGAAAAAAATCTATTTCTCTTTATGATTCTTGATCAGTTTAATTGAAGAGTATGCTGAGTTTGCAAGGTAAATTGTTATAAACTGTTATTACTGCTAAGTATTCATCTGTTTGAATTATAAGTTTTTTTTATATGATAGTACCTAAACAATGATACAGAAATTAGATGCTGAGGTATCTCACGGCTACAGTGGCAATTGAGATATCTGGATTTCAAATTTCTGGCTAAAGCACCTTATTGTTCCACTTGACTAACACTATTGAGAAGTTTACATTTATTAAATAATCTAATTTATCAAACATAAATTAGATTAATAATTATAAAAATGCCCCTTTCATATATGTTGGAATTCATATAGCTTAAAGCCAAACAAAAATTCCCAACACCCTTAAGCAAACTGCTCAAACCAAAGTGCTTTCTAGAGTTTTTAAAAATCTGAAGGAAGCTCCTGATATATTTTTCTATTGGCAGCGAGTTTAATGTTCCTGGTCAACTCGTCCCCTGGCTCTCAAGGTTAACTAAGGGGTTAGGTTACTGCACTGGTCAAAACCCAGGAGGATTAACTGACTGTCGGGTTCTGAAAGATCATAAAGAATACTACATGACAAGAAAAAAAAATCAACTACTAAGTATACCTTTGAGTTAATAATAAAACTATTCAAAATTGAATTGTGGGCAGCATACTGAAATGTCATAAAAACTTATCATTTTCTTAGTGACCTACAAACCTAGCTTAATTTTAGTCATGATTTTATAAAAAGACAATAAAATTTATTTTAACAGCACCCAATTAACGGGAATCCTAAGTTAACTAACATTCTCAATATATTTAATGTAGGATATTTTAGGGTACACTACAAACACAGATCAATTTACCATGCCTAATAATGACAATAGATCTATTTATTAAGAGCCTACTAGGTGCTAGAAAACATGATAGGTACTTTACATACACAATTTATTATTTTCAAAACAACTCTGCAAGATGGGTAGATTGGTTCTTTTTTACAAATGAATATGTTGGAGAGGTTGTATAATTTATCCAAGGACCTAGTAAGTGAATGATGCGGGATTTAAATTCAAGTCTACCTGGACTCCAAAGCCTATGCTTTATTAAAAAACACAGATAATATGGTACAACAAGTACCTATATTTATAATGAGTACCATGAAGCATTATAAAATGCTCAAAGGAAGCTTAATTTGTGCTAACTATATGGAGAAGAAATGGTACTAATACATATATAAAATATAACCATGCAAAAAAGGTTTTCAGATTTCCTGCCAATAAACGAGAGAATGAAGAGTAGATTTTACAGTGATTGATTTCTAGATAATGAAAATGAAGTAAGTGGGAAGGACACACTGGTGAGTGCTACTAACACTAAAGACTGACTACAACAAAATAACCTCAAATAATAGTTTAGAGGTAAAGTAATTCTTAAAAAAATAGCTGATGTAAAATCTTACTGAACGGAAATTCTTTAAAGGAAGAGGTAATACCGTATTCAATTTTGTCTCAGCTATATACTGGGATACTTTCTGCACATTTGGTATATTCAGTAAAATTTTGAAGAACTGAACACAAAGGTCTCTATTCTGACAAAACTGTATGCATTCAAGTTTACATGCCTTAAATTCCTCAGGGGCTCTTTACTTGTATCTTATATATACTTCTAAAGCTTGATGGTCAGTTCACACACCCACAGTAATTTAGGATTATCAAGTTAGAAAGTTGGATGGAGATGTGCTATACGTAGGCAGAAAAACAATAGCAAAAAGTGGCAGCTGAGAGAAAAAGAGGGACATATAAACTATATGAGAAGAAAGAAACTCCCCAACTCTATTCCTGGGGCTAGCTATGGGAGCAATACCCCTAACTCCGACTACAGATATTATAGTACAAGTATAATAATCAAGTTAATAATCACAACTGAGTCATCATAAAAAGATCTAATTAAGCTCAATTAATCTACTTTAAGAAGACAGAAAAGCATGTGGTGTATTTTAAAATAATTTTCACCAAAAAGGTTAATTTTTAACAAGTTTTTGTGCACAAAGGGGCAAATTTTAGCCATCGTGTAAACTCAGCAACCGAGAACAATAGACTTTCAAGGTATTTGAAAGCCAAGGTTCTACATTAGTTGCTTTACAAATAATATTGTAAAGGAAGAATGGCTATATTACAAAGTTTTTGTAAAATGCAATTTATACCAGACTCAGAAGACCTTTTAGTCAATAAATAAGATCTAATATAATAACCAAAAGGAAGAAAGTGTAATTAAAAATCCCTGGAAATAGAAAAGAAAAACCCTAAATTTCTAAGTAATTTTCTTGTAATTTAAAAACACCTTTAATAAATCATCTTGATTTTCCAAGTTTAGAAAACTGTACTTTCAGAAAAATTCATTTTATTCAAAATAACAGATATGTCAAAAGCACTATATGTAATGTAAAATTACCATCAGATTACAGAAAAAAATTAGTTATAACCTTCTAGAAAAACAGAATAAAAATTCAGAAAGAAAGTGTTTGGTATAACTGGTAAATATGACATAGAACAATTTTAGGATAATGTGATAAACACTTGAGAAAATATATTACTTCTTATATTTTTTTTTATTTCACATGGTTTCTACTAACCTATATTGGAAGCTTTTTCAAATTCTGTAGTATATTTATTAGAATGAATTAACATATTATGTCTAAGGATGAAAACATATTTAAATGTATAGTTACCTTGGCAGTATTCTGTCAGGGAGTTTGTGTGCTGGAATAGCAACAGGTAACTTTTGCATTTGTCTTGCATAATCAAAAAGCCCTGGTAAATTATGGGAATAAAGCTGAGAAGCTTTACCTGTTGAGAAAAATAAATATGACATAAAAGCTAATAATATAAATAGAAACAATTGTAAAGTATTTAAAAACAAAAGGACTTACCAGATATTGATAGTAAGCAATTGTTCATTACATACAACCATGTACACCTTCGAGGGAATAGCTGATTAAAAAAAGGCACAAAGTTTATTAAAAAAAATAATAGATAACTGCAATGTATATTAACCTAAGCTATCATATCAATACAGTTCTTAAAAAAGAAGTGTTTTCTAATAGAAATTCATTTTATAAGGCATTTAAAACAAGATGATATACATACATACACATTTATGAGGGAGGGAAAAAAATAAATTAGCACTGTAATTTCATTACCTAAATCTCAACATGGTATGATTAGCCTGAGTCTCCTCTATGGTAAGGACTGTGTAATCCCAAACTTTGCAGGAAAAGGACATTTTCAAATAATGTCTATTCCTTTACTTTGGTTCTGGGGTTAGACTCTCCTGTGTACTTCCCCCAAAATGTTCTAATCTAGGAATATATAGACACGAATGGCTTTTGGAGCAGAAAAGATAGAAAAAATGATCATAGTGTAGTGGAACATACAATATGGAAACACTAAGTATGGAGAAAAAAATGGCTGAGAGAGAATATGATAAAAATTTATCATAATGAATACACACACACACACACACACACACACACATGGAATTCATTACTGTAATCTAGCACACATAAGCACTGAGAGGAACCTCTGGAAGCTTGAAGTGATTAGTATTTAGGGCAAAGAAAAGGGAATTTAATGGAACACAGTCCATATACTTTGAAGGAAGGGGAAAAACCTGCTCAAGATACTTCATGATGAATATCAAGGGTTCTCTATGTCATCCTTGCACCAGCAGCACCTGGGTATTTGTTAGAAATGCAAATTCTTAAACCTTAGCCAGATTACTAAAGCAGACGTTCTGAAGGTGAGCCCAGCAATCTATGTTTTAACTGGTGCTCTATGCAATTCTGATGCACACTGAAATTTGAGAACCACTGATAAATATAATTAAGCATTCTGATTTAACAAACTTGGCTGCCGGGTTTGCTCTGGCAATTCCTACGAGGTTACTCCAAAATAGACTGGGATGAGAGTAGGGAATGGAGAGAAAGAAGAAATAAATGAAACGTATCAAGGCCTCAACAGACAGTACTATATTAAAGCACAAAGTCACAGTGATGGCCCTGATAATTAGCAAAGGTAATAATACAAGGAGAGAACACAGTAAAATCTATTTTAAACAAAACCTGATTGTTTCATTTATTTGCAAAATACACTCACATAAAATACTTAATTTCTCCAAACAAGTAAGATGTGGCACCTGCCATATAGTTTTTAATTTTGAAAAATGTGGCCTCTTCTGGAAGGCAAAATGTTTCACTTTGAAGGGCATGTTTAGCTAAGATAATATTACTCTAAGAGTGTAATTTCAAACGCTGAAGCACCTAAGAAGGGGACTTATTGCAGACTGGGGTTGAGTGGAGTTGACGGATGCCTCCATGTAACAGTCCCTTCAATTAGGTTGATGAATGCTTATCCACTTATGCATGAAGTTGGTCTTGTTCTTTACAATTAATATTGCTACCAGAAATATAATTTTTAGGTATCTTATTATATCCAAGAAAACTATTACCACGTTTGAATTAGTTATTCACTAATTATTATAAGCAACAAGATTTTTTTTTCCCCTAGTTCTTATGAATTTTTCAGCCGCTTCACTCTACTAATCCTTTCTGTGCTTCAGATTTCTCATCTGAAATGAGAATAATACTGTTCTGAGACTTGTTGTGAAGATTAAATAAGTTAATATATGTAAAGCATTTAAAAATAGTGCCTAGCACATAGTTAGCTTTGTATGGATATTAGCTATTAATATCATTACTACCATTTTTGTAGGTTGTTTAGTGTTCCTGATCTCTGGGTACTAAATGTCAAAAGCTTCGCCTAGTCATTTTGACAATCAAAAATGTCCCCATGCAATTCCAAATCTCATTTTTCCCTCTTTGTCCTCTCTACTTCTGCCTGACTCAACACTTCTTTACCCTTTAACCATACTCTCTAGTTTCAATTCTCACTCCACTGCCAACAGATATTTCTAAAACAGATCTAATTATCAGCATGGTACACAAAGCTGGGGTTTGATAACCTGCCTACCCAAACATTTCCATTTATTGTTACTATTCTACACTCATTCTATGAGGTGTGATCAAAAAAATACAGTGAATGTTTAAATTAAAAAAAAAACAACTTATTATAGTAAAAGTCATATTGCCATTAATCCCCCTCAAAATACTCCCCCTCACTTCAAACATATTTATGCCATCATTCTTGCCACTTTCTGAAGGAGCTCTGGAAGTCCTCTTTCGTGAATGTCTTTAGTTGCACTGTCATGGCTGCCTCGATGTCGTGATTCAATTCAGAACGTTTACCTTTCATGATCACTTTGACTTTGGGGAAGAGCCAGAAGTCACATGGTGCCATATCTGGTGAATAAGGTGGATGAAGGCACATTGTAATGTTTTTATTTGACAGAAATTGCCATGTATCAGAAGTGATGTGTGGCACGAAGCATTGTCATGATGGAGGATGACTCAGGGCACACTTTAAAACACACCTTCTCTCAACCATAGTTCACACCCAGCTGACTGCACCAAACAAGTTGAAACTTGTCACACACTGTTAACTAAGGTTCGATGTGCAACTTCCCGTATTGAAGATCCCTGACTTTCCACTGGATGGAACTCAGCAGCAGCATTCACCATATTTTGTGATCACAACAGAAAGGCTCCTTGTCACACATCACTTCTGGTACAGCAATTTCTATCAAATAAAAACATTACAATGTGTCCTCATCCACCTTATTCACTGGATCTGGCACCCTGTGACTTCTGGCTCTTCCCCAAAGTCAAAATGACCATGAAAGGTAAACGTTTTGAATCGATTCAGGACACCGAGGCAGCCACGACAGCACAACTAAAGACACTCAAGAAAGAGAACTTCCAGAACTGCTTCAGAGAGTGGCAAGAACAATGCGATAAGTGTGTTCAAAGTGAGGGGGATTAATGGCAATGTTTCTTTTACTTTAACAAGTTTTTTTTTAATTTAAACATTCACCATATTGTTTGATCACACCTCGTACATTTTAGTCGAATTGTCCATTCATGGTTCCCCATACTGTGTTACAGCTACATGCCTTCATTTTATCCTCTGTCTGTCTAGTAACCTTCCACTCATCGACATTTACAGTCCATTTCAAACGTCTCTCCTCATTTCCCCACAGGAGGTGCTACAGTAGTGACTTCTGCCTCTGTGGCCTATACCTGTACTCATTCCTAGTGTGACACCCAACCCTGAGTGTTGCAGTTACTGGTTTATGTGTCATTTTTCTCTATTAGATCATGAGCTCCACAAAGGTAAGAACTAGTCTTGTGAATTTGTCTTCAATATCTGGTAAATAAAACATGTTCTATGAAGGTTTTATGAATAAAAGAGGCAGTAAATCATAGAATTAAAACTTATTTCTTGTCAGTATGTATGTATATAATAACTTAAAAACTAAAAAAGAAAATACAAAATAATATACCTGTTCCATTGATGTTTCATGAAGTTCATTAAGATTCAAGGTATAAATCCCTTCTTCGGCACCAAATATCAAGTACTGATCTAAAATGCCAAAAGTAATCCATTGATTTTGATATATATAAAAAGCTTTCTGAAAGGATTTATGTAGTCTAAAATTAAGTATTTTTTATTTTAATGCAAATAAGTGGTTAGACAGGCTAGCTTGAGTTATATGTAAATATTACCCTCAAAGCAGTGAAGAGTGACATGCTAGGACTTCTCACTCATCAGTGGGTGCTAAGGACTGGCAGAGAATCTGCAGCTCCTTTTCTAAAATTCCTTTAAGAGAGGATCATGCGCAACTGATATACAGAATGTAAATGAAGAATAGCTGATACAGATTTTAAAAAGTTTGTAAATGGGCTATTATTATAAGCATAAACATAAAAAAAAAAAAAAAAAAAAAAAAAAAAAGAGGATCTAACTAGTGCCTCTTCAAAAAGTTAACTAAAACTTGGATACCTGCTATGATACTAAATATCTCCTAGAAGATATCAAAAGTTTGGCCATGGTCCTATTTGATCTGTTTTTATGATAATATAAAACAACAGGTCAAGAACTTTTCCAGACTAAACTGAAGTATGCTGAGAACAACGTAGAATGCCAAGAGCATTTCACCCCGTGTTCAGAATTAGTACTGGTAGATTAAAAGCACAGGCTTTGTGGTCAGACAGACTGAACTGCCTTCAAACTGCAGCTCTACCACTGAGTGGCTGTGAACCTCTCTGTCATTTTCCCTACCTGTGAAACAAAAGCACCTACACCTTGGATTTTTAAGATTTGGAGAGAACACATGTGTGTATTTGTATCTATCTCTATGTATATCTTATATAGACAGACATTAAGATATAGATCTATAGTGAGAGGATGCAGACAGTCTTTAGTCAGTGCCTAATGACAACTATTCTTAGCATGACCTTTTAAGGTGAGAGATCCTCTAAAGTGGTCCCTAGATCCTGAATCCTTGGTAGTTAAATTCCTTTATCAATGGCTGTGTCTATAACACAAAGAGAGTGAGTGATCGAGTGGCAACAGAAGAAACTTTCTGGAGGAAATTAGGGTAGCATAAAGTATATGGTTTCATTACATTGATATAGTGACTAAAGAGTGAAATTTTAATGTCACGTGTCACACCTCAAACACTGCTAATAACAGAGAAACGTTTACCTTACATTTTTAAAAAATTGTAACAAAAACTTTTTCAGAAAGATTCAGAAAATGAATAAAATCAAATGTTTCATAGCCTCAGTTTAAAAAATAATCAGAAAGATAACATAAAAACATACAGTACTACCTCTAGTATCTGGGTTTATCCATGAAGTTGCACAGTGAATTTTCAAGGGACATCCATTAAAAACCTTTGAAAAACATGCACCCATCTGAAAACACAAAGAATAACCAAGTAAGAATACTAAGCCATAGTCATTTGCCTTACAGTAGTACTACAAAGGTTCCAAGCACAACAGTGATTATCGACTAATGGAAGATTTTACTTTAGAGGGTCATTTTATTTTTCCTATCTTCTCAAATAAAGCAGTAAGAGCAACCAATTCTGCACAATAATTTGTTTACAATTACTTAGACATCCTACATCAAGAGCAATATAATATTCCCTGGTAAGAAGGAAATCATAATCTCTACAAAGGTAAAACATTTTCTTATTTGGTTTCATGAGCCTGAAAATGGTGTTTATCATTAAATTTAATATTATAAAGTAAAAGACATATGGTTGATTTAAAATTCATATATGTACATCAATCTCAAAACACACAGAACCATTTCTTTTTTTAATGGAGCAATCTGATTATTTTCCCTGGTAGGAATCAATAGAAAGCTTTATTCTTTGATGTTAATATTTATTTATCAAACCCATTTACAAATCTTTCCGATAATAACCATTTTATAATGAAATCCAGTATCACTCATTTGATCTTTTTTTGATCTTCAAAGAATAAAATGTTAACTTTGAAATTATTGTGCATGTTGGAATAAACAAATACAAGAAAGCTTACTCATTTAATCCCTTTTACTACCAACAACTTGGGGGGAAAGAATACAAAAATATTTGGTTAGAAGAACAGCATTGCGCATCATTTTATAGCAGTAATGTCCTTCACAAACGTTGAAATAATACTCTGAGAGAACATATCACTAGTTGATTAACATAAAAATAAATCTTAAGATTTCCTTTTTACTCACAGGAACCTACCAACCAGTATTTTAAGGATTTTAGTACCCTCCCAAAAAAGAAAGGAAGGAAGGAAAGGAGGGAGGGAGAGAGGGAGGAAGGGAGGAAGGAGGAGGAGGAGGGAGGAGAGGGAGGAAGGAGGAAGGAGGGAGGAGGAGGAGGAGGGAGGAGGGAGGAGGAGGAGGAGGAGGGAGGAGGAGGAGGGAGGAGAGGGAGGAAGGAGGAAGGAAGGAAAGGAAAGGAAAGGAAAGGAAAGGAAAGGAAAGGAAAGGAAAGGAAAGGAAAGGAAAGGAAAGGAAAGGAAAGGAAAAGGAAAGGAAAGGCCTGGCAATAGAATCAGGTGGTAGGAGATGGATAAAAAAATGTTTTCATGGTATAGGGAAGAAATTGTATCACTTTACTAATCCTAATAATTATCCTTTAAGATAGTAACCAAAATTTGTATGTTAAGGTACTGCTAACCCCCTAAAAATACCAATGACAAAATGAGGTATAAAACAAACCAGTCCTGACCTTAAGTTAACTTGTATATTAATCCTATCTGGCTGGCATCCCATAGTTATTAGCTCTTCCCTGTGAACTGTATACCTGATGTAAGAGTTTTATCTTGTAGCCAAATAGGACATTTCATCCCTATTGTTTATATATCTCTGCTAGATTTGAGATCTCTTTACACTCAAAACATTTTTTTTATTTTGAAAAATAAAATATAATTGTTTAGATCTTTGTATTAATTAAAAACTAGAGTTAGAAAGTAGAAAGGCTAAAAAGTAGAATTGGGAGTTTAAAAACCAGAAAAACTATAGACATCTTCTAGTGCTACACAGGTTTTGGATTATACATAACCTGTAGCAGTGAAAATGTAGTTCTATGTATACTAACCTAAAATTACATTTACTTAATATAATTTTAATTCTAAGAAAAACAGCGTGGTCTTTAAAAACAAACAAACAAAAAAACACCGCCTAATGGACTATAACATAAGACATCTAAGTTCTAGTTGTAGGTCTGGTTAGAGTTAGGTAAAGCTTTGTGATGTTGGTGACTAAGATTTTTGGGTCTCAGTTGTACTCATGGAAATAAATAAAGAGTTTGGGCCAGATGCTCTTTAAATGTTCCTTCTAGTTCTAAAGTTCTGTTTTTGATAACTGAAAACATGTTAGAAAAAACATGTCGCATCTACATTTTGTACTTCCTATTATTACATCCACGTCCTTTTTTCACATTTCTTCCAGAGTACCTGTGAGGAAGATATTAACAAATTTTGGAATAAAGGAGCTTTAAAATGTATATTGTAATTTTATTTTCAAAAGCTACTTTTCAGATATAATCAATTAATAATTAGCAATCTTATACATTTTTTCAATAATAATGGAGGTTCTTTCAAATAGGCAAATATTCTAACTAAAGGTACACATACGAGCAATTGTATTTAGTTTGAAAACTTAACCTATTTGATATTTATACTTACATGGACTTTAGGTGTTGGGGGTAGACCATTACTAATAGGCTTCTAGAAAAGAACATATGAATAATTACACTTATTTTGTTGCTATTTGGTATAGCAATATTGTATTTCAAACACATATATTAGAATAAAATACACGAATACTTTTTTTGTAAAACAAGACATTTCAGATAAGACTGAAGTTCCCTATAACCCCCTTCCATAGTCTACTTAATCCTAGTACCTGTCAACCCCCCAAAATGCGTTTAGTACATATCCTTCTAAATCTTTCTCTAGACTATTATATGTACTCATCTATTTGTGTATCCTTCCAGACCTTTTAGTATATATTTATTAATATATACATGTCTTCACAGAAAATAGTTGTGTGTGTTTTTTAAAACAATAGTTATGCATTATTAAGCAACTTGTTCTTCACCTTAATATTGGGTCTTGGACAACATTTCATATCACAATATACAGATCTGGTTCATTTGTTTTAACTGTAGCACAGTATGACATACTTTATTAAGCTATTCCCTAATTGTTATTGGATATGTAGGTTATTTTCAATTTTTTTACTCTAACAATGCAGAAATGATCACCGTTGAGTATATCCTACTATGTAACGTGTGAATGGTTTTTTAAGGTATACTGTGAGAAGTGAAACTACTGGAACATTTTAGGGATACTGACTGCCAAAATGTCTTTCAGAGTGCCCACATCACATCACACCCATCAGTAACGTATGAGAGTCCTGGTTCCTTGTAGTCTCACAGACACTTAATGTTATCAAACTGATAAGTAAAAAATGTTTTCTCATTAATTTGAATGCCTCTGATTGCTAGGACGGTTGAAAATCTTTTTTAAAAAAACACGTTTATTGCTATCTTCTGTGAATTGTTTTTTCATTTTTACTGAGTTATCTTTTTCTTATCTATTTGTTGGAGTTCTAGATTTGAATATTTTATGTTACATATATTACAAATGTGTTCTAGTCTGCAGATTACAGACCTTGTTTAAAATGTGTTTTATCAACTGAATTTTAGATTTTGATGGATTTAAATAATCATTTGTGAGCGTATACTGATAATTAGAAGGAGAGCAAAAACAACATTATTTGCTTACCTACAATATTCTCAAGAATACCAGATATTTTTCCAAAGAGCTACATTTCTGGGATATATGATTTGTTTCCCCAGAGAAGGAATCTCCTTGGGAGAGATTATATTTTAAATACAAACTTTATGAAAGTCTAGATTTCTTTCGAGGTTAATCTTAATAACAACTTTTAAAGAAATGTTATAATTTTTTCCATCTGATATAAATCAGAATTATTTAAACTATGTAACAAAAATTAACTAAAATGCTACTGTTAATTGACTTCATATACATGATACAAATATTCTGTGTAGTACTACTTATATGAGTAACAGTTGGACATTTCTAAAATTGACTATATTAAATTTACTTTGTAAATATGTTAATGAGGAGGTACTGCCTATTATTGTCACCAATCTCTGATAATTTTTTCCATTTGGCAAATAATTTATGTACTTATTTTTATATTTATGTTCTTAAACTATCTTCTATCATCCATTTTAGAAAAAACTCATTTTTAATTAAGGAGTTCTGAATATTATAACTTAGATTTAATTTAAGTATTGATAGAATTGGCTTAAATAATTTCAAGAAGCTGCACAAACTGTAATCATGTTTCAGTATATCATGGGTACTGTTTATCCTATGGTACAATCATGGACATATTTATTTCAAAATTATTAAGAATGTTAGTTTAACTAGTAGTTCCTTATCCTAGTGAATCAAGGTAATAGAAGAAGTGAATTAAAAATGTGTGCATAGGGGCCGGACCGGTGGCTCAGGCAGTTAGAGCTCCATGCTCCTAACTCTGAAGGCTGCCGGTTCGATTCCCACGTGGGCCAGTGGGCTCTCAACCACAAGGTTGCCAATTCAATCCCTCAAGTCCCGCAAGGGATGGTGGGCTCCGCCCCCTGCAACTAAGATTGAACACGGCACCTTGAGCTGAGCTGCCGCTGAGCTGCCGCTGAGCTCCCGGATGGCTCAGTTGGTTGGAGCACATCCTCTCAACCACAAGGTTGCCAGTTCGACTCCCGGAAGGGACGGTAGGCTGCACCCCCTGCAACTAGCAATGGCAACTGGACCTGGAGCTGAGCTGTGCCCTCCACAACTAAGACTGAAAGGACAACAACTTGAAGCTGAACAGCACCCTCCACAACTAAGATTGAAAGGACAACAACTTGACTTGGAAAAAAAAAGTCCTGGAAGTACACACACTGTTCCCCAATAAAGTCCTGTTCCCCTTCCCAATAAAAATCTTCAAAAAAAAACACCAAAAAAACAAAACAAAACTGAGTACATTAAAGAACATGTATCTCTCAAAGGTTATTATACTGTCTTGGGGTCATTAAGCTGAATTTTTGTACTACTACATTAGCAGCACTGCTAAAATTTAAACTGATAAAAGGAAAAAGGCACTACTGCTCAGTTGAACAGACTTCATAACACCCACTTCTGAAGTACATTTTATACTTTAGTTAAAAATGTCATAAATTTCACAAATTACAATGGATAGCACCAAATGCCTTAACTGAATTATAAAAAACAGTGTGTCACGTTCTATAGTAAAATCTTATAAAAACAGTTGAACTGATATGGTACAACAGCCTCTAACAATGCTTACGGTGCAAAACCATAGCTATTATGCACATAAACATATTAAATGTACTATTAATGTCCATAAAACTCACAACAAATACACACAAGTATACAAATATACACAAAAACTTCAAAAATATTGTCTCATCTCATGATCTCATTGGCATCTGCAGAATTGGGATTTTAAGAATATTTTGTTTTTTTAAGTGCTATGATGACAGATAAATGTCTTCTGACGAGAAAACTCTTTACAAATGCTAAAACTTTTTAAATCGCTGTGATAAATGTTATTTATGTTTTAGTATTTATGTCATAGTGTATTATCTAACAACTGCAACAAAAAGAGCTACTGTGGCTAATTTCATCTTTCTTGAAGTGACATTTTTTATATACTAAAAAATAATCTTAATTTTTCCTCCTTTGTTAGTTATTCAGAGTAAGAGTAGTAGTATCAGAAATTGCAAAATCTACAGTTAGACATTTATCCTAGGGTAGAAGCTATAGCTTTGTTATCTGCCCATGCCCTTCTTTCCTAAACTTCTTGAGATTGTAAAAGGAATTTTTAAGAATCAGTTCTCAATAATGAGAATAATTATAGTTATTTTCTGAACAATCAAGGGAATACTGTTTACCTGTATGCAGGTCACATTTTATAATACACTATGGATCAAACTGGCTTAAATGATTTGAACAGAAAGCCATCATTCAAATTTGCCATATTAAAGTTACTTTTTTTCAAGATTTAAACAATCTGTTATCACTATAATACACTAAAATACCAATACACTAATTGTAAAATACACAATTGCTGTAGAATTATAATTATAAAATTAACCAAATAGTGAAAAAGGAAAAAAATACAAGTAGACCTTATGAATATAAATAAATACCTACTGGTACATCTTTCTTTTCTTTTCTTGAAAGGTTTGTGCCTCTATGTTCATTCTGTTGTTGATATAATGAACCATCTCGTTCACCATTTAATTGGAAGGAGCTCACTCCATTTCCTTCAACAAGATATGTTTAAATATATTTTAAAAAGATTAATTCTCACAAAGATTTTTCATTCAGAAATTATCAAGTAGAAAAGAAAAATATCATTTCTGAGACAGTTTCGCCTTCATAAGGGATCACCCCATCAGAATGTTTAGTACTAAAGGAATTGTAATTACATACATGTTCTTCTACTTATATCTCTTTTTCTTTCATAAAGGCAAATTTAAATTCAAGTGGTATCTAAGTACATATATTTGTGTTAAAAAGACAAAACAGAAATACTGAATACATAAATACTTCCTGGAAAGGAACAATTTATATAGTATGTTATCCAAGAAACTTTTGTTGTTCTTTTTTAAATTGCTTCTTCTGCATGATACACAAGAAACTTTACATTAAAACAGCATCCTCTAGTATTAATTTGCAGACAAATACCTAGCAAATAGTGACAATTATTTTTCAAATGATTAAATGAAATAAAGGAGTTACACAAAGTACCCTCTTGTTTTTCTAAAACAGAAGCAGCCTAGAACCAAAACACATTTTGTTTGTTTAGAGTTTAATTTCTCCTGTTGCCAAACTATAGATAAATGTTGAATTGGGCATAAATAATTCTCCGAAAGAGGGAAGGCTAGATATGAAATGAGAAACTAGGGGCAAAATATTCCAGACTGCGGCATAGGTAATTCTGCCATAAATATACTTCAAACTAGGAGGTAAAAAGCAAAAAACATCTCCATAGACATTGTCTTCCTTCTTCTCTCCTCAAAGGAATTTCACATATTAATCTCAAAAGAAAGATTCCCTCCATTTTTTTCACACCTGAAAACCTGGTAACACACTTATTTCAGCCTCTCTTCCCCATTACCTAAAGCAACAGGCTTGTGTGGAGGTAATCTGGGAGGTGGTGGTCTAGGTGGGACTTGGGATGGTTTTGCTGGGCTCTCTGACATGGGACATCTCTTGATTGTTCCTTGATTATCATCCTCGGTAGAATGAGTTTCCTGTGGTATGAATATGGACTTAGGCTGAAATAATACAGAAAAGGAGACCAACGATTAAACATTATCCATGTTTTGCTAAACGTAAAACATATTAAATGTTTTTCCTGAAGTAAATATTATTATATACCAAAGGCTTTCAAACTGTGTTTACTACGAGCAGAGTTTTGAGGTTATTTAACTATCTGATTCAGATTATCTTAATAAATATCTTAAAATTGTACACTAAAATGTTTCCTCGGAGGAATAAAAAGGTCTCTTTCTATTAATTCGTCACAAGCCTTCCTACTTAGACTTGCCAAATAAAAATATTCTGGTCTTTCTGATTTCCAATTTAAATGAGTGGCTTTTTATTTTAAACATTCAGGCTAATTGAAGTTCAGCCCCTTACAAGGCTAATCTAAACTGTCTCTTTTAGATGACTCAATGCTTTTTATGTTAATGCTTAATCTTTCAGACTAGAGGGAGGAGAAGATACTAATTAAAATTTTAACATCATGGAGAATACTAACACAGCAATAGAAATGCCATAGATACTTTCTGTTCAGACAATGAAAAACATCCAATCAGCAGAAGGTTTGGAGAATTTATAAATGTGTTCCTTATTAGGAAGAGTACTCAGCAGTTATCTCTTTGAAATTCAGATCTCTATATTCTTGCTATATGAAACTAAACATGAAAGTACAGTATTATTTACCTGTGTGAATCACGATTTTCTCAAAAGTATAAAATGAAAACAAAATACAGTAATATATTGGATGCCAAGACTGGTCAGATTCCAATTCTCCTTTATAACCCCTGATTTCAAACCTTGTAGTAGCTCATTTTATAAAGTTTATTTTACAATTAAAAATGTGCTATGCATATAAGCTTACAAAAGTAAGCTTATGAAAACATTTATATTACCGCTATCTATGTTAACTCATTTTATCTTAAAAAACAAAACAAAACAAAAAAACACACAACCCCATCTGTTGGAATTATTTTATAATGCCTTTGTTTGGCAAAAGGATTTCATTGATTTAAAAAAAAATTGAAAATTACTGACCTATTTCATATTTTTAATTTAAAAGTACCATCTGCAAATTAAATATCTGTGATGATAAATCACTATTCTTTACCCATTTTCAGGAAATCAGTTAACAGATTGTATATTTTGAGGAATAAAAATCTTATAAAAAAATTTGAGTTCTCTAATCCAAGTGAAATAATAGTAATCCATTAACATAATCACTTTCATGTACAAATTTCTAGAACTTATTATTTAGAATAAACAATAAATGACAAGTTGGATAATTAAAAAAAACAAAAATAACAATCATCTACTTATTAATAACTTCATGATGTTTCTTTGTGGATCTCAAGTGAAAATAAGCTACAGAGTAACTATTAATACAACATTAAAGGGGCAGAAGAATGACACAAATCATTTGAATTGAAAAACAAATCTGCCTACCTTTGGTGGCAAAGGAGGTGGAACTTTTGCTTTCATTGTTGAACTGAAAAAATATAAAAGTTTAGAATTAGAACTCTTCATTTTGCAAATAAATCATTACTAAAATATAACTAATTTTTCAGTTATGTAAGAAAAACTTGCATAAACAAGTTCGTTTTTCTAAGTTCCTGAGTGTTTTCCAAAATGTTCCATGAAATGCTCAAGTTATGCTAAATGAAGTATTATTCAGAAGTAACTAAGAAGATATGCTTTCCTCATTACAAATATTACACAGTAATTAAAACTGGTAAAAAGATAATTAAAATTCCAGCTTATATCAACTGAAAGATAATTAATTAATATAAAAATGTAACAATTGGTTTGGAGAAAAACAGCAAAATGATATAGTATAAAAACATTATCACAAAATATACATATTTACTGTTAGAGATGAAATATCTCTGATGAAGCTCATCAAAAGCTATCTACATCCTCTATGAAATTATAGACAAAATTGATTCAATGAAGCTAAGATTCATTACAACCTAAGATTGGAGTTTAAAAAAATTTACAAAAAAATTAAGATAGAAAATAATTTTACTCTTAGAGGAGGAAATTGAGACCCAGAGAGATTAAGTGACCTGATCCAAAGTCACAGAGTAGTAAGACAGAAAGGAAAATCCATGCTTCCAAAGAGTTAGGTGCTCTAGTCACCCTATCATGAAACTGTATCTTTCTTAAAAAAAAAAAAAAAAAAAAATTAAGAACTGAGTATCAATGTTTACATAAGTGAAAACATTCCCTTTAAAAATACTATTTTTATCCAAAGTATTTGTTTATTTGAAATACATCAGATGAAATTTAATAAACCATAAAAGCCTCTCTGCAGTTGTAGTAATAATAATTACAGCAGCTATCAATTACTAATTTATGATACTAAACTACAAGATATATTTACTGTCTTTGTTAGTTTTTTTTCAAAGTTCTTTGTTACTAACTTGTGCTATGGACTGATTGTGTCCACCCAAAAATTCTTATGTTGAAGCCCTAACTCCCAGTGTGATTACGTTCGGACACAGGGCTTCTAGAAGGTAATTAAGGTAAACGAAGTCACAGACACAGTGAGGTCCTGCTCTACTAGCATTCCTGGCCTTTTTAAGGAAGATCTGGCTCTCTCTCTCTCTCTGTCCACATAGCAAGAAAAGACCACGTAAGGACACAGCAACAAGGCAGCAACCAGGAAGAGGGCCCTCACTAGGAACTGAATCAGCAGGCACCTTATCTTCAACATCCTACCCTTCAGAGCTGACAAATTTCTGTTGTTCAAGCCATTCAGTCTATATTTTGTTATGGCAGCTTGAGCTAGCACAGATTTTGGTACCAACAAGTGGGATGCTGATGTAACAAATATCTAAAAATGTGGAGGCAGTTTTGGAACTGCAAGTGGGTAGAAGCTGAAAGAGTTTTGAGGTACATGTTAGAAATATGGACATTAAGAGTGATTCTGGTGAGAGGTCAGAAAGAGGAGAGCTGCTGAGAAAGTTTCCATCTTCTTGGAGAATACATAAATAATCAACAACAAGACGTTGGTAGAAATATGGACATTAAAGGCCATTCTGGTGAGGTCTTTGATGGAAATGATGAACATGTTACTGGAAACTGAAGGAAAGGTGGTCCTTGTGATAAAGGGGCAAAGAACTCGGCTGAATTGTGTTCAGTTTCTAGTGTTTTGTGGAAGCTAAACCTTTCATTTCAAGTGATGAAATTGGGTATTTAGCAGAGGAGAATTTCTAAGCAATGTGCTGAAGGAGTGGCTTGGTTCTCTCTGACTGCTTATAGTAAAATGAGCAAAGAGACAGATAAATTGAAGGATTGTTAAATAAAAAGGAACCAAAACTTGAAATTTGAAGAATTCTCAGCCTATCCATATTAGCTCAGAAATGGAGGCATGGGAAAGCATGTTTTGAAGGGAACACAAAAGGTGTGGCTGGACCATCACTCAATAAAAAATTTATGGGATTACTGTATTTTGCCCTGTATAATGTGTTCCCGTGTATAATGTGCACCCATGTTTTGGACCCAAACTTTCAGGGGGGAAAAAATCATTCATTTAAAAATTTTTAATTCAAATTTTTGATGGTTTACATTTAGGTACTTGTTTTTTGTATTATAAAGGAATTTTACCATTTATTTTTTTTAACATATTATGGTATAAGAAATTTTATGTAACAAATAACTACAAAAAACAAGAACAGATACAAGGTACAAGAAATTTTATGTACCAGTAACAAATTTATGATATTTATGCATCATACAGGGCCAAGAACTCTTCATCTTTGCAAGTTCATTGTAAATTCAACAAAACGGATGATCGTATTCCAGGGTATTATTCTGCATACAGATATCGTTATTGATTTCTAGAGTTACACTTTTAACTCATAAGCATAAATAAAAGAATTTAAAACATTTATATAGCTATGGAATTAGTACTACCCATCTATAATGTGCATCCTTATTTTTCCCTCAAAAATTTGGGCAGAAAAGTGCACATTATACACGGCAAAATACGGTATACCAGCACAAACACTGGCACTTTGAAATGAAGAGGATGGAGACGAGAGAATGAAGGAGGCTGCTGGACTCTCTGGATTTCACAGAATAGGACAATAGGGCTATCTGAACATGTGTTATTCTTCAAGAGGGAAACATGATCCTGAAGGTGATCTGTAGATCAGATCTAAGTCAGACTGATTTATTATATTTAGATAAGTCTCTTACTTTATCGAGTTGATGCTGGAAAAAGTTAAGACTTTTAGGGCTGCTTAGATGGAATGACTGTATTTGGCATGTGTTAAAGACACGAGTTTTGGGGGACGATGGGCAAATTGCTATAGACCAAATTGTGTCCCCTCAAAATTTGTCATGATGAAGTCCTAATTCCAATGTGATTGTTATTTGGAGATAGTGCTTTTGGGAGGTAATGAAGGTTAACTGAGGTCATAAAATAAGAGTAAAGTCCTCATCGAATATGATCAGAGAGAGGCTTTATAACAAGAGGAAAGAGATTTCGCTCTCTGCATGTACATACTGAAGAAAGTCCATTTGAGGACATACTGAGAAGGCAGTTGTCTGCAAGTCTGGAAGAGAGTTCTCAGCAGGAACTAAATTGGCTAGTGGCTTGAACTTAAACTTCTCAGCCTCTAGAACTGTGAGAAACAAATTCTGTTTAAACCGCCAGTGTATGGTATTTAGTTAAGGATGATTGAGCTGACTACCACAATGAGAATTGAAAAAGGAAAGAAACGTTGTTAGAACCCTCGATACTATGTTACTAGTGATATTAAAATTACTGTCAATATTAAGCTGTCAAACTTATGAAATTAGGTCAAAATGACACCTTTTCTTTTACCAAAAACAGAAACAGAACTTACTGTTTAGATTCATCATCGTCCCCTTCATCATCGTCTAAATGTGCCACATGTCCTCTAAAGATAAAGAAGGATAATTCCATTGTTACTAAATGAACTTCACCAAAACAGCTTAAGAAGAAATTCTAGAAAATGCAGGAAGGGCTACTGCAAGACACAATTTTATTTCTCCACCTTTACAGAATTCAGAATTAAAACAAAAATAATAACAAAACAATCTTATGTTACATGACAGAGATGGCGGCAAACAGACTTTATCTGTCTGTGAAATAAAGTATTTTAAGCTTAATTAAAAATTAAAATTACCGCTGATGTAATTCTTCTTCAACAGACTTCAGAAGACTCCTAAAAGAAAAAAGTGAATAAATAAGCAATGAGTACGTATTTTCATCACTTTAACCTAACCCATACATTAAATTACTTTTTACTACTTACTAATAATTTGCTATAATGACCATCTTTATACCATAAAACATCAAATTTTATCTAATAAGCTATCTTTATTTTCTGTTGCTAATGCCTTTATATATGTATTTTAAATGAGCAAAATAAATCCTAATATTTACTAAAAAATACCAATTCAAACAGAGGACAACCCACCATGAAATGTCACAATAGGACTGACAAACAATAATTGCAGGGTCATAGTCAGGGGTTTCCAGGATTCAGGTTTTACCTGGAATCGTTACCTGACACCTGAAATTATATTTTCTTTTTCTTAAAATAAGGAAGTGACACACTTTAAAAAAACATCATGCTCTCAGGCAATCCTACAAAATGAAACTCAACATGTTGGATCTCTCTGCAAAAGCATGCATGCATGTGATGTGAATACATGAATGTAGTAGCACTTTGCTTTCACAGAAGACACTCACTTACCTGAAGTTATCTGTTCTCCAGTGGTGTACTGGCAAACACATTTACACTTTTGGGAGACTAAGCCTGTATCAGACCAGGTGCGAGGATTTTGTCAGTAGGAGCAATTTATAAAACTTTGATATTCAGGAATGTAAGAGAGACCTCATGGCATTCCTGAAGTTCCCTTACTTCTTTTCACTGCAAGTTCATGCAGCGTATCTCCTAAATTACACTCATCAAGCACAAAAACTCAATAGCCTTCTTAAAGCTAATGGGGTAGAGAGAAATATGGTCACTGATGGATTACTGAGGTAAAAGTGATTCAGCAGAAAATTTACTCTCCTCAAAAGCTGGAAGGTAGTAACTTCTAGTCATTTTCCCCTCATATATATATGTATGAAAAAACTGCCCTTAGAATTATCAAAACATAAAACCAGAGAAACTGAAAGGTATGGTTAACTGGTATTAATAGAATATAATAATAGAATAGATTTTAGCCATCAAATTTTAATTAAGCCAGCTTAATAATCTAAATATGAAAAATGACAAAGTTCTAAATCTGGGGCAGTAAAAGACAACAGAAAACTGTAAACTAATTGCAAATCCGATTTTGCAAATAAAAAAATTGAAGAATTCCAGTCAAACATATTATCTTATTGACAAAGCTCTTCCAGGGCTACCTCTACAAAGGGAGGAGTTTATGCCTAGAGGCAGTTTAGCAAAATGATGACAGGTTGTGAAGCAAAGACAGCCCAAATCTCATCCTGCCTCTGCCATTATAAGCTATGTTACCTTCAATAAGCTACTTTGATTTCCCTATGCTTCAATTTCCATATCAGTAGAATGGGAATTATAATAGTACTTATGTCCAATTGTTTATCTGAAGATACAATGAATATAGGTAAATTGCTTAGAACGGGAATTTAGAACATAGTAAGTACTCAATTAGTGTTTTCTGTATTATTATCGACTAAGCAACATTTCCTTAAACTAGGTGTTCTCAAAATGTGGTCTGAGGATCCAGGGCAGGGTTCTCTCCGTCTCCTGTAGGAGGTCTACAAGGTCAAAACTATTTTCATAATATTAATGAATTCACCTTTCCACTCTTATTCTTTCTCTGAGAATAAAACTAGAGATTTCCAGGCTATATGATGCATGATATCACAACAGATAAGTAGCAGACATGAGAAACCAGCTGTCTTCTATTAAGCCAAGTATTAAGATTTGCAAAAAGAATATAAAACAATGCATTTTACTCACTAATACTATTTTGTTTCAGAAGAGCTATTCTTCATAAAAAATGTTATTAGTGGGACTCAACAAAAAATTTGCTTTAATACACTGATATATGTAAAGCCTCTTCTTGCAATTATCTGCTGTTTCTAAGTTTCACAAAGGAATCAAGTAGTGTTACAAGGTACCATGAAGGGGAGGCATTTGAATTGGTCCATAATGATGAAAAAAGTTTTAATACACACAAAAATGTTATTTATGATAACTTGTAACGAGTATATTGACTATTTTATATAAATTACTCAATACTTTGAAAAGTTCTGTTTAAATTCCTTATACTATAAATATTGATAGCTATAACCCATGTAAACAAAAACTCACTGGAGTCCTCAAATATTTTTAAGACTGTAAAGAGAGCCTGAGACTAAAAATTTGAAGAAGTGCTGCATTAAATTATTCTACCAAATTAAACATAGTATCTCAAACTGTACAGTGGGCTTTTACATCATTTTAGAAGATGTGAAAAAAATGTTTTCTTAAGCATATAATATTTTTGAGGCATTTCTTTTTCCAGCAAGGAATATTAGGATTTGGAAATAATAATTAAGATGAGAATTTAAATGTAGTTTATTTTCAGTTACTGTATTTAATTGGGCTTATATGGCATTCTACTTTAAAAAAGATAATCTTCCTGGGAGTATTAGTTTCTCTAAGAATAAGACAGAAGGCTGACTAAGAGAATATGGAAAAGCAGCTAGCTAGCCTATGGCTAAGGACTCATATATTACTTTTTATTCATTTACTTATAAATCTCCGACTGTGTCTTGACTGTTTTGTTAACAAAGTTAAAGAGTTCATTAAGTCTTAATGAAAAGTAGAATATATGATTTGCTTTTCAGGTTTTATAAAAGAGAAAATGAAACATGGCTAAACTTGCTGAAAGATTCATTTATAGTAAATACTATTATCTTGAGAAGGCTGGAGAAAAATGTGATACTAATTTATTTAATCACCAAGATTGGATGCTATACAATAAACAATGTCACTATTCACTAGTCTATTTGGATTTTGGATTCTTCTATTACGAAACTTTTAGAAAGTAATGAATAAAACATAAATGATGCCCTCAGATACTGAATTACTTCGTCTACCTAAAATGATTAGAAAATCAGGATAAGGTTAAAAATGGAACAATACGCAAACATAGATTTAATTGATAAAGTAAAGATGAAACGGATAGAAGTAAAAAAACCACTGCCAAAATATTTAGCATAGCATATTTGAATTAGCTAAGGAATTCATGCTGCTGGTTACTAAAATCTTTCCAAGTAGCTTAACTGGATCAAAACAATCTGTAAGTACTACCCCGATTATATTGAAAACAAAACAAGAAACCTCCCTATTTCTTTAATATCAAAGAGCAGTTTTATTTACTTTCTCTTACAGTCAACAATTATTTACTGAGTAAATGCTACAAATAAGGGTAACCAGTAAGTAGTTACTAAACACTAAATGTGCTAAATGCTTTACAATGATTATTTCACCCTTTGTATTGGGCAGGTACTATTATATTATAATCCCTATTTTACTAGAGAAATTAAGGTACATTTCTCAAAGTCTCGTAGCTTATAGAAGGAGACAGTTCTGGCATCTACTACTACTTGACTCAACTGTTCCAGAATTGTGTAATTCACTTTATTCTTTTCACTATATTATTTAGGTCTTTAGAAGATAATTTATCTTTAGAATTTTTAGTCTACATTGAAAACAAAATCAGAAATAATTTAGAGTTTTCTTTTAAAAATAATATTTTGTTGGTTTTCAATGGTCAGAAAGGTTGACCCCAGTAATAACAGAATTCAAAAGAAAGAAAGAAAACCACCCAATAAGTCAAAATACATATGCATTCATTGAACAAAAAAGCAACTATCTTAGATAGTTCCTGCCTGGTCTGGAATAGGTAGAAACCCATAAATGGAAATCTGTCTGCCTGATCACCTATGGAGAAAGCAGGAAATCCTGTGAGTTTTAAAACAATGCCTAATCACAAGAATAAAGCAGACATATCAGTACAGTAAGAGAAGTGCTACATCCATGCTCATGTCACATGTATGTATATACCTGTACACGAAACACAGCCAAAGGTCAAACTTTTGGCAAACCTACCTTGCCAGTGATTCGTTATATAGAATACAGTTCCTTAAGCAGGGATCCAATTAATCAAAAAATGAAGGTTGGGCAAATTATTAACATTTTACCTAGCCGAAGTAACCATATACTATGAAAATGTCTCACAGTCAGAAATTAGACAATGGGAACTATGGGGTCTGGAAAGGCAGTTAGTGATGGGCTATTTTTGCAAGTATATCATTTAAAAATATATTTAAAATGAACCAAAAAAAGGTAAATGAAGTATTTTTCCTGATTATCCAGTCTCTTAAAATATACCAAAATTTGCGAACAAAGTCCTTAACACAAGTGACTTCAAATTTAGACAAAATAACATAAAAAACACTTCAGAATATTTTACACCTTGCAAAGCTGCTTTTCCACCACTGTGCTGTAGCACAGGCCTTGAATAATTATTGCATTTGTTTCTTGCACGAATTGATAACTTTTAAGACTTTAGACACATTGTAACTACTATCCACTTTTAAGACTGACCAGCTAAATTAAGGTTTCTAAACAGTGTGAATATTTCCAGCTGTTTTCAGAGGCCAACACACCTGGGAGATATACCAAAGCAAGTTTTGTAAGGAATAAATAGGTCAACTTTACAAATAAAAGATAAAAATTGCTGAAGCATATATTTATGTACTTAATTTTCTCTAACAAGTAAGGTCTGCAAAGCAGCTTCACATAAAAAATTTAAGGTGACTGTCCCCATTATAAACTATTATGGACTAAATGATTAGCATGGTAGCAATAAAAAAAGTTAAAAGTACATTATAAAATATATCTATCAAACTAATGCAATTTACTACTGTAAATATTAAAATACAATATTTTAAGGCAATTTAATTATTCCAGAATTTAAATTTTGAAAGAACTTTACTTACTTGTTTGCACCTAAAAAGTAACTACCTTGGTGTCCTTGTCCATATTCTAGTTGTAGATCCTATTAGTACAAAATAAAATATTTAGTAAAATAGTAGTATATCACAAATCATGATACACTAATACATATTATTTCAAAAAGAGAAACCCCAGACTGCAAATAAATCTGTATTGCTATATGTTCTTAAAAAGAAGTCATGGTAGGACTTCTAACAATTAGATTTCAGAAGTATGTAGTCCTAACTTACATATTTTATTATTTAACTTTAGTACTTTCTGGGAACTTGTTTGAATAATAATATATGCAAGTTTCATTTATGGTTATTGCTATTGTAATTACCATTTGTAAAAGTCAGTTTTTAGAAAGAAAAAAAGCTCACATAAGGAATATATCCTCAAGCTATAATGAAGCAAAAATGATTACAGAAAACAAGTAACAAAAATCTTGGTTTGACTTTTTGTATATAAGATCTGCAATAATTATGTATATACACACTCTCATATTTCTACTACTACTTTATGCAGGTAATAATTTTTTAAAGAAACAAAATAGGGTGCTCTTTTAAAGTAAATTATATACATGGACTTACAAAAGATTATAAATTTCATGTCAGGACTTTTAATATATTTTTAAAGAGTTAAGTATAAGTAGCAAAACTTCAATATTATTAAGGTAGTTCCTTAACTATTTATACATTCCCACTGACTGCTGTAGGTTGTACAGTTAAGAACTGAAATTTAAAGGGGCAAGCAATATATATAGGTTCAACTCAAACACCTTCTGAGACAAAAAAAATACGCTTTCCGACAAGCATGGAAAGTACAAAGTCAAGTTTCCTTTTCTCCCCCTTTTAAGCCACTGTATTCCAAGCACGGTTTTAACAATAAAGGGGGAATATGTAACATTTTAAATGAATTTTATATTAATTAGAACACAATCTACTTAAGAGCGCTTTCTAATTTTAAAAGATATTGTCAGATGCATGATCAAGACTTAATGCAAAAGTTACCTCCTTGGAGCAAGCAGCCTTCCAAGACTGTCCAGGAATATAGCTGAAACCTTCTCCATGCCTCCATAGCATTTAACATACAATTTTCTTCTACCACTTACACTGCATTTTAATTAATTTAATTACAATTCTATAAAAATAGTAGCCAGGCTGTGAGCTCCTCCAGCAAAGGGAAATTGTGAAACCCATCTTTCTTCCCTCCTGCCCAGGGACTAGCAGAATACCTAACACACATTAACTCAGCCCTAAATAAATGCTTGTTCAAATGCCATTTGTTAATTTTCCTATAAATAACGAATACTTCAGCCTCGTTAATACACACGAAAATATTTCTAGATTACAAAACTACTAGGCCTAGGAATAGAGGATTCTAAGCAGTATATTACATTTAAGTGAAAAGCTCTTTAACATTTAAGTACTATAAGATCTGTCAAAATATATCGGATGAAAATCAAAATCAAAATGGGGGCTCACACAGGCTCAAATTTTGTCTTCTTAAATATCTGTGTTCTTCCATACATAATAACAAATGTTCTTACCAGTGACAGAAAAGATAAAACACATTATAGACAAAAAAGACCAGTCAAGTGTGGCACTGGTATCACATGAAATTCTAATGAAAAGGGTACCTGTTTCTTAAATTTTTTGCGGGAAACGAGTAAACTCGTCATATCGCCTCTAGTTGGAACTGGCAAAAATTTTGCAAAGTAAATAAATAGAGACCTCTTTTTAAACTAAAACACTGAAAGTTTCATAGAAAAATATCAAATAGATCGAAAGATACGAATATTTTACGGAAAGTCTAATTTTGGCGAGAAAATGTCAAAAAAGCCCTGCGTTACGACGCGATTTGGCGGGAAAATGCCCGTTTACAAAGTGTTAATAGGTATCTTAGCGAATAGGATGAAATCACTGCTATCATCAGACTGTCACACAATTACACTGAACAATTTAAGTGGTCATAATTTTATACAGAAACCTTTAAACTTTGGTATACAGTAAAGAGAAGTAGTATCTCAATGAATACACTTCTAAATTTTCTTCAGCTGTAGATAACTGGGCACGCTACCAGACCAGCAACCTGTTGAGCCAATATAAGCTCTTAAGCCTTTAATCAAATGACAGCTTCCAAAAGCATGTATTTGTGCAGCGTGGCCATAGCTTCTGTAGTTTAAACACAGATGTGTCGTAAGAATAGCCAGCTAATCTGATACATGACAATTACCAAGTTGATGATAATGATTTAAAAAAAAAAATCAACTGAGATCGCAGTGTACTTAAGAAAGTATAAAACTACTGTAGTATTTTAATAGAAAACTGAGCATAGGTTCATATACAGAATAACACTCAGTCTAGGGAGAAGGTGTAGACAGATCCAAGTCTAATGATTAAATGTGCCATGTGTAAAGCCCTACCAGGCAAGCTAAAATTTAAAGGGACTTATTCTTTATTATTTCCTTCTCTGTAAATCAAGTATGTTTTAGCAACCATGGAACAAAAACTATGTACTAGGCATGTCATCAAGTAAAAGAATTACACTAAGCCCTTCTAATAACTATCTAATGTCATTTAATTCAACTCTTTACCAAGCACCTATTATTATATATGGCAGGAATTCAGACAATAAATCAGACAATAAAAATGAGAAGAAATAAAAAAGGAAATAAAGAAAAGTGAAATCTGGGTAAAGTTAGTAGTCATTTATATATTTTTAAGCAGTCAAAGAAAGACTGATCTAAAATGCTCTTCAAAAAGGACTTGGAAGCTATTCTGTAACAGGAAAATGCTACCAAAATTATGTTTAGAAAAGCACTCAAAATAACTAGATGACAGTAAAATAGAGCCATTCTTTACAAGCTAAATAAGCATACATTGAACATGTCAGTATAGACATAAAAAAATTAGCTGCATCAATCAGGCACCAACTTATTAGTGAATGACAATAATCAACAACACAGTAAAATCAAATAAGTAATGACATGGACTGAAAACATTCAATAGCCTAGTATACATTCAACCTGAATGCTCAGACAAAAATTTAAGGTGGTCAACCTATGCCAATTAAAATACCTTTTCTGAGTCACAAAATCCTAACTTCAGTGGTTTGTTTTATTGAATAGGAAAGTATTTCTAAACCTAGGATACAGCCTCTAAGAAAACATGGTATCAGAAAGAACTGAAAAAGAATAAAGGATGTAACGCGGAACACTGGAAAAGGAAAATATATGATCAAGAAGTTACCGTTTTTCCCCCTTATAACTCCCTCAGGAGATTACAAAGTCTATACCTGATGAGAAAACAGCAGGAAGTCAATAGAATTGCTACAGTTGGCTACAAAACCACACATACAAAAAAGTACATTAGCAATATATTTTAACCAAGAAAAAAGAACAGCAGAAGAGGAAAAATTTTTTCTCATCAAAAACTGAGAAAATTATGGTACAAATAACGTGGTTAGATACATTTTAATGTGGCAGATAATCTATAGATGCAAAAAGGGACTGGATCCCGGATAATTCAAAAAGATTGTTTTATTCCTTAAAAGGTCAGAAAAGCAAGTGAAGTCAGAACACTAACTGATCAAGCGCTATTCTGACTAATAAAAGCAGAAGACTTAGGAGGACTCAAACTGAATAACATGACTTTTGTAAGGTCAGCTTGGAAATGACTATCAGCAGGTGAGGTCTGACATTCTACAAAATGTCCTATCATTGCACAATTATGAAATAAATTATGAAATATCCTTAGAAACTGTCTTCATACAATGTAAATTTTGTAATAGTTCAACAGATTTAAATAGTCCAATAGATTTAAAATAAACAAAGATAGCATTTACTGTTTCTTTGCCAGAATAAAGTTAACTTTATTTATAGACTATTCAATTTTGACATAATTGAGGGATAATCTTATAGCACTTTTGTTTATTGATAATGATCAACTGATTATATCTTCCTAACATGTTTTCAATTCTAATTTAAATATTTTATTCTTACTCTTTCAGGTATACTATAAATTTATTCAGAGTAATGATTATATTACTACTCATGTTCCTCCATAGCAATTATTAGGTTGGTGCAACAGTAACTGCAGTTTTTGCAATTATTTTTAACCTTGTAAACCGCAAATACTTTTGCACCCACCAACTTAGTAACATAATGTTTTACATCCAATTAACTTTAAATATATTTTTCATTGGAATATAGGCCAAAATATACAGTAAAACTAGGCAAAAAAAATTAGCATCAGCTCAACAGATGTGTAATATAATCTTTTAATCTAAAGATAGCATCTTATGAGGATAAGATAAACCCACTTGTATGGTTACAGGCAAAAGTGTTACTATTTAATTATCACATTATGGTGAGTTGTTTTTTTTTTGTTGTTGTTTTTTTTACTGCGTTATCTTTCAAAATATAAAGACCTTTTTTATTCACTAACAATCCAAAAAACCAAGCTCTGTTCTGGTTTCATATGACTACCTGATTTAAAAAAAGAAAATCACTTTATTTGTAGTAATGAAAATTGAGGTATTATATTCGAAATTCATTTACAAAATCATAAATGAATACACTTAGTACTTATAACAACCAGAAATCACTGATGACATGAAGCTTTTTGGGTAGCAGCAAGGTCTTTAAGTGAGTAAATGTTTTTTTCTGGGTTCTAAAAGATTTAGGGCTGTCATCTTGTTGGCAACTGCCTACTAAGATGACATTTTGGGCACATCTGGCTTCTAATGGCCAGCAATATGTATTTGTTAGAGCTGAAATCTTGTTTCTAGTGCCAAGGATTTAGGAAATTAGGGAGCGGAGATAACTAAGAACAGGTCATACCCATTAGGATGGCTATTAAAATAAAAAAAAAAGAAACAACCACCTGCCTCCACCAGAAAATAATAAATGCTGATGGTGATATAGACAAATTGGAACCCGTGCACACTGCTGATGAAAACTGTAAAATGACACAGCTGCTATGGAAAACTACAGCTATTCTCCAAAATATTTAATGTAGAATTATCATATGATCCAGCAATTCCCATTCCAGTTATATACCCAAAAGAACTGAAAACAGAGACTCGACAGATATCTGTACATCTACGTTCATAGCAGCATTATTCACAATAATCAAAAGGTGAATGCAACTTGTGTCCATTAATGGATCAATGGATAAACAAAATGTGTTTTATATATACAATGGAATATTATTCAGTCTTAAAAAGTAAATTCTGACACATGCTGCAACATGGATGAATCTTGAAGATGTTATGCCAAGTGACGTGAGCCAGTCACAAAAGGACAAATATGTTTACCTTTTTATATTTACGTATATAAGCATAGTTGATATACAATCTTATATTGGTTATATTAGTTTCAGGTATACAATATAGTGATACGACATTTTTATACCTCACAATTTGATCACCCCACATGATTAATTCTAGTAACCATCGGTCACCATGCAAACTTATTATATTATTGACTATATTCCCTTTCCCCTTTTCACTCATCCCTCCCCCATCCTTTCTAGTAACCACCCCTTTGGTCTCTGTTTCTATGGATTTGTTTTTGTTTTGTTTTTGATTCCACATATAAGTGAAACCATATGGTATTTATCATTCTCTGTCTTATTTCATTTAGCGTAATACCCTCTAGATCCATCCATGTTGTTGCAAATTGCAAGATTTTATTCTTTTTTGTTGCTGCATAATATTCCATTGTGCAAGCAAGTGGACAATGGAATATTATTCCACTGTCCCACATCTTCTTTATCCATAAGTTCATCTATCAATGGACACCTAGGTTGCTTCCATACCTTGGCTACTGTAAATAACATTGCAATGAACAAAGGGGTGCATATATCACAAAAGGACAAATATTCCACTTTGATTCCAGTTATATAAGGTAACTAGAGTACAGAAAAATTCAAAGAGATGGAAAATAGAATGATGATTGCCAGGGGCTGGGGGAAGGAGGGAGAATAGGAGCTATTGTTTAATGGCCAAAAAAGTTACAGTTTAGGAAGAGGAAAACATTCTGGAGATGGATAGGGTGATGGTTCCACAACCATACAAATGTACTTAATGCCACTGGACTGTACACTTAAAAATGGTTACAATGGTAAATTTAATGTTATGTATATTTTACCAAGATAAAAAAATAATTATAAACATATATGTTGATTAAAAGGAGACAGAGAGCACAAGCGCAAGCCCAATTATTAGTGGAAACCAAAATATCGACAATGTTGGGTATGGGCAATAAAGCATAGTGATTTTGGTTTGAATTCCTCAGCCAGGTTGCTTCGGTCAAATCCCAGTTCTGTTATTATTTCACTGGGTGATAAGACCAATTTCAGTTTCTTTGTACCTTCAATCCCCATCATTTGTAAAACAAGAATTATAATTTAATATATCTAAAGTGTTTTGAATAATGCCTGGTATATAAAAACTTCCAGGTAAGTGTTAGCTTTTATTGTCATCAGAAGTGAGCTTTTCAAGGTTGATTGTATAAATGACAGGATCTGACAAATATTTCATTCATCCCTCTTTTGCCCGAACTATCTACAACTGTCCCTAAAGCCCACCTTTGTCACAAGATCCCCTGTCAACTCCTTCCTCTATCATAAGTAACTCATGGTTATTTGGAGTGGGGTGGGGGCAGCTCTAGGGAACAGAGCCATGCTAACTTACTCAAGTTACTAGTTACAGTTCAAGTTATTGATTCCGTATAGCTACAGAAAAGAATACTTGGAACTCTAAAAGTATTACGTTTCTGGTGTTGTAGTTGTCTTTTCTAGAAAATATTAAACTTTTGATTCTGTATTCTTTTATTTCCATAATAAATTTCACTAATTGTTGTTTTGGCTACATGTCTAATTCTGAAGAAAGTTCCAATTCAGAAATCAGTGTTTTCTTCAAATATTCCTTTCCACTTGCTTCCTCAGGTGGTCAATTCTCAAGCCTCATACTTTCTGGCCTATTTGGGCCATATGATGCATCTTTCTTTCTTTTATAACACTGCACCTTACTGATTTTTCTAGATTTTCATTGCTTTTCCCTTAACTTCCAGTGTTGGTTCTACCTTTGACTGCAACACACAGGCATCACCCATTGAGGTAACCAGTTTTCTACACTTTTTTTTTTTACTTAGTCCTAGCTGGGGAAACCATGAAACCTCATGGTTTCATCTATCATTTTCTCTTTGGTTAATCTTCCTCTTCTGAGTTAATCCTGTAATTCCGGTAGTAGTATGACCATTTCATAATTTCAGCTCTTTCTCTGCCATCTCTCAAAACTGTGATCTATGCTAATTATTGTTCCCACATTAATTCCCGTGAAACAGAAGATATATATATATATATATATATATATATATATCCATTCTCTTCCTGAAGAATCTATAATGGTTCCAATATAATACTGAAATCAGTCTTAGTCCCTCCCAGAAATCATTAATCCACATTAACCCAAAAACTTTTCTCCTCCTCTGGTACCTACATTATACGTGAGCCTCTCCTCACCAACAGTCACCACCTGGCAAAGTTTCGGCAATCCACTATTTTGTTGCATGGCTAAGAGTTTCTATGTGCAAGTATTTTCTGCACATCGAGACAGCAAACTTCCCGAAAAGAGTAATTATGTCTAAAATTTCTTTCATTTTTACAAATGTTATATGGCATATATTTAAGAATTTATGTAAAGAATCATTTAAACCATTCAGAATTGAAAGAGGCATGTTACTGAAATAGAGAGCAAGGAAAGAGAAGGAAAATTCTACTGAAATGGCAGAAAAGTGGAATCTAGGAGTGCATATGAAGGTAACTTAGGACCCTGGCCAACTACCAAAGTAGAACTATTTATTTAATAGCAACTATTAAAAGTATTATTTATTTAATATTTACTAGGGTTAATGTCCCATCTTTTCTTACCTACTGGTAAGACAGTCTTAATATTTATAATTTCAAGGAGGCTTTAAAATCCAAATTTTGGCCTGAGAAAAGTGGTTATTATATAATGCTACAAAATTAAAATTTCATCGGAGACTGATTTCATTGTTAATCAGGGTAAATTATTTTTTAAATTACATATATATTATATGTGCAATATATGAATAGTTTTATATATGAATGGATATGGATATATAGATTGTTTCTAGTTCATTAAAACAAGTCACATTAAAACTGGACATTTTTATAAGGAAATGTAATTAAAAAAACACATTTGGGTAAGAAAATTAAATGTTTTTCATAAAAAAGGAAAAATATTTTTATTATAATATCTTTGAGTAAATATATTTATTTAACTTGTTAGGAGAAAAAGCTTGCTATAATCCTTAATAAAAAGGAAGCTTGCTTATCCTTAATAAAAAGGAAAAAAATTGCTATAATCCTTAATAAAAAGGAAGCTTGCTAAACGGCAGGAACTTATAAAACAATACTTAAATTAATTCATTAAAATTGGACAAAATGTTTCATTACAAAAAAAAAACAATTAAGACTAAAACAATGCTGACAAAGAAAAATCAGAAGATAAGAAATACCAGATTAGATCTTGCAGTGTAGTATATTTCTTCTGAACTGTCCAAAAAACCATCATTGTCGGGCTGTTTAGCAGAGACCAAGAAACCCAAGTTATTTACACTTAGACTAAAAGCCACAAATTCACAAAGGGAAACTTTCATAAGTGAAGCAAGTCCTGCTAATGTAATTTTATTAAGGCAAAGGCAAAGTCAAATCATATTAAGGAGCATCTAAAAAAAGCAACATTGAAACAACTTTGCTCTAGAATGCAGTTACTAAATTAGCAGAATTTAAATACATGCAATGCCAACTCAAAAAAAGAAACAGCAAATAAACTCAAACTGCCTTAACAAAATACAATTAGCATTTATAAACATCATGACTACTTTTTATTCTTAAACTTCTCCCTTCTCTACATAAATGTCAGGCTTTTAGTATTATAATACGATCATTTAAAGAATTTTGCTTTAACATTCCTTTCCTCCATGCTGGTATACTGAATTATAGTAACTCCAGAAGTTAAATGCTAAAGATTCCCTTTGTATGCTTTTGGTCTATTGGGTTAAAATAAGAAGAAAGTTCCCACTTCTATCCTTGTTACTTATTAACAGTTACTTTCTTCTCATTATTAAATAAAAAAGAAAAAATGTTAACATAATCTGGAGCTCTGGCAAAGTAATTTCATTAGGATTAATTCTGTTTGCTTTTTAAGTCTCATGTATTATTCTTCCACAGAATATTAAGATCTCAAATATTTGCAAAGCATTTTGCTTCTAAGACTGCACCTATTATCATATATCTAGAAAGGAGCATATAAAACATTAACAACAACAACAAAACAAAAAACGTTCATACAGTTAGCAAGCTTTAAATGAATGACAAACTTGATCTAATATGTATGCCTCGTTTCTCCTCAGTTTTAGTACCCCAAATAGATGTGCCTCTGCCCTGATGTTTAGAAAACTGGCTTACACTCTTAAAAGACTGCCCATAAATTTAGTGAGAAGATGTGCTTTTATTGGTCCTACACTTTAGTTTAGAACCATGGCATTTATCCTAATAAACACATACACGGAAAGCTGCTCAAAACCCGAACAACAAAAATGGAAAAAAAATTAAAGGGACAGCATTAAAAATATTTAATCAGAGAACGTTTCTTCTAAGTAATTTTGAAAATATTCAATCTCAGCAACACAGATTTATTTATTCTGAATTTCAGAATTACCTACCTTTCTATTTCCCCAAAGGCTATTGAAAATATTAGTGACTAGCTTTTTAAGTCAGTTACAATATATCATAAAGACTAATTTAAAACATTTATTTTCAGTATTACATTCCAAGACTACACTACTTACAAGTTCATGATGTGGTTCTGTCTCCTTCCTTAAGGGTGGATCAAATTTTACTTGGCCAACTAAAAAAGAAAAAAAGCAAAGCCATGATCTGTTTCTATATTCTTAATGACATAATAGTAAAAGTTATTCCATGGCAAAACACATTTAATTTTCCTATTTACTATACGTTAATCCCAATCCAAATATTTAAATAAAGAATCTGTTAGCCAGAAAAAGCCCAAGAAAGTGTAAGCTGTTAAAGCATAATGTGTTAATATAGGCCTTTTCCATAGTAAAAAAAAAAAAAAAAGAAGATAATTAGCAAAATTAGGTGTATGTTATAGTCAGCTTCTAACTTGCTACTTCATTGTATAAAACAGACAATCTTAACTGAGGACTCAGGTGGGAAGACAGCAATTGAGGCAGAGCACTTCTGGAAGACAGCCTGTAAGATGTCTCTAATGATTCCTGTCTCCTCCCAATCGCAAACTTGTGTAGTCCCTTCCCACATCCCCTGGGTTGGTTTATGTGACCAAATAAATAGGGCAGCGTGATGGCATATCACTGCCGACATAAGGCTTCCGTCATGGGCTCTCTCTATTGGATTACTGGCTCTGGGGGAAGTCGTGTTGTGAGCAGCCCTAAGCAGAGGCTATATGCAAGGAACTGAAGCTTCAGACCAGCAATATGTGAACAACCTTGGAAGCAAATCTTCTAGCACAGACAAGCCTTCCGAGGACTGCAGCCCAGGTAACACCTGACTGTAAGGTCACGACAGATCCTGAGCCAGAACCACCCAGCTAAGTTGTCCTGGGTTCCTAACCCTCATAATATGTGTGAAATAATAAATGTTTATTATTTTAAGCTGCTAAATTTGGGGATAATTTGTTATACAACAATAAATAACTAATAGACTACTGTAACTAAAGTATAAACTAGCTAGAGCGGACATTAATTATACTACATTCATCTTTTTCCTTGCTATTCTAATGTATTGAATGTTTCATCACCTTTACCTTTAATTTCTATATATCATTATATGCTTTTACAACCTGGGTAAAGCATTCAATACCTCTGATATAAAAGCTGAGGCACAAATACAAAACATTAAAAAGAAGAAAAACAGACAGTCACAAATACATTACAGTTCAACTAGTAAGAGCTTCAGCCAAACAGCAATTCTCAATCAAGGTAGGGAAATGAGTGAAATTTCAAAGTATAATCATTTTTCTAATTGTTTAGATTCTAGCTTAGTGTATGATTGTGAATGTTAATACCAATTATAGGAGACTATGAGATCTGAATATTTAGTAATAAGAGATGTAAGTAAAAAAGGTTGAGAAACACAGCCCTGTAAGATCCCCTACTGAATGGCTCTCATCTATTATGTACACCTATCATCAAATAGCAAAATTAAAACTTGAATAAAGTTACGCGAGGACAGTTTGGTGCATCCCTCTGCCTTGTGTTCCTGTCACATGTGAACATGGCTGTTTTCCTTACCAGACTGTCTCATCACTAAGCGCAGGGGCACAGGGATGTTGTCTTAGAGTAACTTTCATAACAAGGACAGAACCCAACGTTATCAATTGCTGACCCTGCATTAGCCATATGGGTCAAAACTGACCCTACTATGGGAGACAAGAAGAGCCCCAGAATTATTCCTTCTCAAAGCAACTCTTTGCTTATCACATTTAACTGAAGGCAGGGGGACTTCCTAAAAGGGAAAGAGTAACATCTTTCTGCAAATGAGTCTGTTTTACATGTGTTGCCTAAACACCACTTAGTTTAATATAGAGAAAACTTTGGTTGCATGGAAAGACACCACGTAAGTATAAACATAAAACATTATCAAGAGGAACAAATATATATAATTACTAAAATAAATTATTTTTCCAAAGCCTGTCTTTATAGTCAGTGGCATTACTATTGTATATATCACATCTTACATGAAATCATAAAACATCCTAAGAAAGTCGATATTAGAATATTGCATAAGATTTAAAAGCCTCACATATTAAACCCACACATTATTAAAAGTAGCTTCAATCCTGTTGCTACCTCAACATACTAGAGGGATATGACAGCGACAACTTTCTTACTGAGAAACAGGAAAGAAGGGAAGATGTCTCTCACACATTACCTGCTCCACTAAAAAGTGGGCAGTATCAGAATTTCAGGAAAACTGGGGTATAGGAATCTAGTTTCAAATAGCATATACATGCCTATGCATTTAGGAGTTGAGAATCACTCCTATTAATAAAGAATGATCGAGGAGTAACGGTACTTTGCAATAAAGGGCCTGAAAAATATAACTTTTTAATAGAACCAGATAACAAGATAAAAAGTACTTTAAATTAGATTTTCTATAGCACCAAACACTAAATTTTCTAAATCAACTACAATCTCTTATCACCTTTTGTATTATTAAAGAAATGACAGACATCTTGCCATTACTTCTTGTATATTAAAAAAATAATAATGGGAAATGCTCATGTACTAAGGTTGCCATTTTCAGAAAATACTTTTGGGTGATATTAGCAAATTTAAACCACGTGGCTTCAGAGGCAGCTTTAAGAGTAGTATTATATGGCCACACAATTAATCACTGCAAACAAAGTACCAAATCCCAGCCCTGGGCTTTTTGTATATGCATCATGCTTTCTTTCAAGAGTTTCCTCCTTTTAAGAGTACCAGCACCAAACTGCCTAAGAACTTAATATAGAATGTATGCACTACCATAAAACTTCAAAGGAAGGTTCACAAAGGATTTCCAGTTTAAAGGCCATGCAAGTGTGCTGAGACAGTTTCTGAAAGGGAGCAGTGTTTGTGATAGACAAACAGGCTGGAAATCGAGAGATCCAGGGCTTGCTGTTAACTTAGCGTATGACTCCATCCCACAGGCAAATCTATTCATCTCTTCATTTCTTTTTTTTTTATTATTAAATGGTAACAGTTCCTGACCCTTCTTACCTCACTTAGCTTTTAAGATGAAGAGATGGATTTGCCTTAAAGTATGGAAAGTATAATTATTATCATCATTACCAACCTAGCCAAAAATTGGGAACAGTTTCTTAACAGTAATTATCTTAAGTTACCATATTACCTAATTTCACTAAGGTCATTTTGGATTTCAGGTCCCTAAAAATAAATCTTCAGCTCCCAGAGAAGAGTTATCATAAGCCTGATTGCACTAAGATAGCATTCTAAGTCATGGGGAATTAAGCCAGAGATTCCTGTTGGCAGTTTATCACTGATAAGGTGACAATACTGGATCCCATGTGAATGAATCAGTGGTCTGTCTCAGCGAGCCCATAATTTGGTTGTCCATAAGAAAAAGATCACCTAGAAAGCGATTTTAAAAGGTAGATTCCTGGGTTGACCCATAACCTGTTGAATCAGGATTTATGGAAAAGTAAGGCCTGAGAATCCATTTTTAGAGGTTCTCAGGTTACTCAGATGCTAGGCCAGTTTGCAGACCTCTATCTCTCCTTGATACTCAAAGTACAGCACTTGCACCATCAGCATCTACATAACCTGGGAGCTTGTTAAAAGTAAAGAACCCATCCCAAGTCTACTGAATCAGAAACTGCATTTAAACAAACTCTCACGATGAGTTATACACACACAAAAGTTTAAGAAGCACTGCCTTGATTTATTCTCTCCTGACTAGCTGAGGAATTTTGTACCTCTTCCCAAACAATAACAACATAAATACACCCCCACTCCCATCACCAAAAATTTCTTAGGAATAAAGAAAATGAAATTCTTACTGCCTTAATTAAATTCTACCTTTAAAAGGGTCTAGCAAGAAAGACTACTTGGAAGAAAATGAAGCAAAAATATTGTAACCAAATTACAGCTTGAAATCCTATTTTTCAATGTTAAATTATGAACTGTGTATATATACTTACAGTTTATCTCCGAGCGTGTTTTTTCTTCTCTAATGTTTCTACTTGTTGAGTGAATTCTATGTGGTACAGCAACAAGAGGCTAGGAAAGAACAAAATTAATGCCATGTGGCATTTCATAATCAAGCCACAGTTTGGTCCACAAAATTACCCAAATATGAAAGATATACTTCATTTTATGTAAAAACGGGAACAAAACACAACTTTATGAATTTTTTTTTTTTTAAAAAGAGCAACTTATTAAAAAAAGTTGGGACTTCTCGTTCCTCAAACTGGGAGCTTCTCAAGATTAGGGATATATATTATCTATAGCAGGTTCCAGTAAATGTTCTGAGTTGAATACAAATAACTATTAAAGATGTAATATTCAATAATGCAATAGCTGTCCAAGAGCTGGAGCTAGCTTTCCCTATTACAGAGGAGAAAACTGTAATTTTAAAAAATCTGCCTCAACTTTTTTTTTCCCTTCTAAAATAGAAACTACATGTGAACACAACATAAAAAGTCGAACTTTCTTCCACAGTGTATGATGTATAATACATTTTTAAAACTACAGTAGAACTAATAGATGTGCCAAATATTTTCAAGAGTATTCAGCTTCCGTGCTGATATACTAGTTAGATACTCGTACATTCAAATTTTGACTGGCAACACAGCACTGAGCAATTACAAATCATTTGCAAATAATACGATTATGAATTTCTCCGGGAAAAGCATTATCTTCAACTATGGTGAGAGAAAATTTCCCCTCCTAACCTACAATTATAATACCAACAACCTAGTCTTAATAAGAAAGATGAATTTCTTTCTCTGCTACATTAGAAAGCTTCAGAAGCATCTTTATTCCAGATTCTGTATTTGGCTTATTATTTCTTCTCTTCGAACACCTTTTGAAAGGACTTCATAATTCAATACGACAAGTAAAAAGATGAGGTAAGAGATAAGAATGCAGCATTGAGTGCGCTGCAAGAGTTCAGGGAGTCCTCATCTTGCAGTTTTGATATTGCAGGAATTTCAGTTAGCAGGACTGAATTAAATTACAACAGTCCATGATAGAGTGATATAGTTTTATAACATGGCTCAAATTTCAGTCACCAGCATATTAATTGCATGTCATATAATATTAATTGTATAATATTCAGTTTATTAATCTTATTAACATTCAGTATATTAATTGTAACTAAATAAAGTACAAACTTCACTGCTAGCTCTTCAGTTCACAAATCACTATGTGAATAACAGATGCACTTCATGATCAGTGACTAATCACACCACTTCTTTCAAAGTCTGTCTGTGACTGGTCACTGAGCACGTTACTCACTTCCGGCACAAACAGCAAAGTATGTAGTTGTGTTGCCTCCTTGTCTTGCAGTAATAACATACACTTGTGACATTGTTACAAAAATTGGTAATTCAAAGTGGAAATTAGCCAACAAAGATAAAAGTGCTACAAAGAAATAAAAAGTGATAACCCTGGATAATGCTGGAAACGAAATTTGAATCAAACATAAATGGAGTTATAGAAGAAAACAGCTGACTGTGAAAATGCTGACACTGCTGCTATTCGAGAAACTGTAGAATTTAGTGAACTAAGTTCAGGTGAACTTATTAACATAAATGAAAGAAGTTGTGATAAAAAGGATGAAGATATGCCAGAAGAAGTGGCACCAGCAAAACAAAACACCTCAAATCACAGGGATACTGAGATATTTTGTGCACTGAAAGTGCCAAGGATAAAATGTTGGAAGTCAATCCAAACTTAGAAAGGAACATGACATTAATCGAAGTATAGAAAAGATGCTCTGTGTCAGTGTCATAAAGTTATATGAAGAAACCTGGCACTGTGCAATCTACTCAATAAGTAGACTACTTGATAATTAAACAATCCATATAAGTTATTTTTACAAGAAAACAAAACACATTAATTTTCATTGGTTCTAATATTGTAAACTACAGTGTACTAAATAAATGAGTTTTACTCTTTTTTTCTTCCCTATACATTTAAAATGGACAGTAAGAGAGGTTTGAATGCTTTGACAAACATTTTCTAAGGCCACAAACAATTATAATTTTCCACATTGATTAAGAAGATTGCTTTGCAAGGTTTTCAGCTTACATGGTCATTTTTACAGTCCTGCACTACCATACAACTTTGAGGACTGCCTGCATATTAAATTATAGTAGAAGAGTTTAAAACCCTAAGTTTGTTAAAAACAAAATTAAGCAAACAAAAACCAATCTTTCCCTAGTGTAATTATAAGGTCAAAAATACTTTATATTTCTTGAAGTTTTACGTCTCCAAACTCCTTCCCAGACCTTTAACAAAAGGGCAGATAACTTATTTAATCACAGTTGTATAAAAATGGCAAGCTAGAAAATAATGATGAATTGATAGAAAGGTTCTCTCTGATTTAAGACAATCTGCAACCATTTTTCCAAACACTGTGAGCTATAAATGCCTGCAGCATCATCAAAGAAATTTATACCATTTTAAGTACCTTCCATAAAGCCAGTCAAGTTACAGACCCAATAACAGAATTCTGCCATGTCATATATAGGGAGTTTATCTTAGGTGTCACATTTATTAGCTGAGCTAGGAATGTTAAATATGCCAACAGAAGTAAGGCTTCCATTAATATCAATGCTTCCATAGTATTATAGTTATTTCATTCTCTAACAACTACACTGGTTCATTTTTAAACATTTCCATAGTGGACAATGAGGAATTTAGTCACCAAAACTTCAATCCTATACTTCCTACTAACCACTAATAATTCATGAAGTTGTAGAAGGATTCTTTATGAGAAAATAACTGAATAGGAATTTTCAATATATTCTAACATCTCGTTTAGGCCCTTCCCATTTACATTCTCTTTTATAGTAGACAATTTATTTAGCCCCTTCATCTAAAACAACTACAGTAATTTCCACAAGTAGATCGGATGATTCTGCCTTTGCCATGTTCAGACAATAGCCATCTATAACCAACAAGAAAAATCAAGCACATGACTTCCCTAGGAGAGACAAAGCCAGAAAGAGTTAATTTGCTCCCTCAACAGTTTCTTATTTAAACTAGTTTTATTTAAACCAGACCCAGAATTTTAAACAAACTGATTTTGAGATGTACATACATATATAATATATACTAGTTAGTAAAAACAGTTCCTACCTCAGGGTCATCATCATCAAAATCATGGTACGTGGAATGATCTGGATTATTCACTTTATCCAAGAGTTCAATTGCCAAAGATCGTGTCAAAGGTTGTGTGACAAATGGGTGCTATAAAAATAAAATAATATAGTATAGGACACTTACTAGAAATCTGATTGAATGACATTTTATCTTGTGAAAAATGATGCAGTTCAGGGCAAAAGTAATACCTGTAGTAACTTTTCAGCAGTCGGTCTTTTTTTTGGATTTTTGGTAAGTGCCATTTTCACAAAATGATGAAAACTATTTGACCTAAGAAATTTTAAAAATTAGTCTTTTACAACTCAATTATTTTTTTGCTTATGACTATAAAAGTAAGTAACACAAAAATACTTACCACTTCATTTTATCCTTTAGTTTAGGAGGCTGAAAATTGCTTTTTGTCATTAGAAACAATGCTCTGAAAAATCAACAATAAATCATTATACTGATTTATAAGCATTATAAGATTTCCTATTTAATATATAATGTAAATTCTATTACTATTATTCCCAAATAAAGTAAAGCAAGACTAAGATTATTTGTTCATGACATAATAAATAATACTGGGGAGGAAACCCTTCATTTAAACATAGGGTTCTTCAACTATGACCCACTGACCTCATCGGATGTAAGTCAAACATAGGAGGCTGAAGCTCAGCAAGTTCTATGGCAGTGATCCCCACTGCCCAGAGATCACAGAGCTGATTGTATCCACCTTTCCTCTCAACGGCTGCGACTTCTGGAGCCATCCTGCAGGAAATAGTCCAGAAAAGAAAAACCTACTTATTATATTTTCGTTCATATTCCCACCAGAGGCACATGGAACCATCACTGTCTAAGCTGAGATCTATTTAGGCCTTGATATCTGAAAATAGTGCTTAAAAGGCCCATCTCTCCTAAGATCTCCTAAAATCTCTAAGATCCCATAAGACCCTTCATCCCATGCCCCTATTGGTGATTTGTTACTTTGTTGTACTATTTACTATAAAGGTTTATAAAAATTTACAATTGTGATAGAGCAACATATCCCAAATTTGTCCACACCCCAATCTCTCTTCCTCTGTACAGCAAAATTCTACATGGAGAAATAACATCTTGCAATAAATAATCTGTAATTTTTAGCGCTACAATAAACTACCTTTATATCAATTAACTACAATCTGGCCTCTGACTGTTTTAACCTGACCAAAATTATTTATTGAGGCACCAATAGTCTTTATTTAGTACGTAACTCATATTTAACATACATTTAATTGGCATTTTTTTGTTGTTTTATTATAATGGTGGAGAAGTTATAAAATCAAGTTTCTGCTTTTTAAAAATACGTTTATTCAGAGGAGACTTATCCAAACTTAGTATTTTGTTTCTTTTAACTTTCTTATAGTCTTATTCTAATTATACCTCCATAAATTTGTATTTGACCGATTTAAATTGTATTAATTTTCAAATATAAAAATTTTCAAATCCTAAACAATAGTTTTGAAAATAACTGATAAGTATCTCAACTCTTACATATCAAAACAGCAATGTAAATAAGTAGCCTTACATATATACAGTTGTATTCCTGGTATAATTTCAGGAAAGTCATAAGTCAATGAAGTTACAAAACAAAAACCCAAACCCAAAACCCTTAACTTTCAAACACTTGGTCTTAAAATCTTGTTAATCTCAAAGTAGCTGTATAAATATTCAAACTATCATAAGAAAAGCGAACTTTGAAGTATGTCAGTTATTACTTTATTGATGGCTAGATTACAGCTCGCTGGTTCTTAGCCCCTAAGAATCTCAGAAAGCCTGACCAATTAGGGCTACAAACTTACAAAAGTAGGGTTGAGGTTGGGGCTGAACATGTGTATTAGAAAGTGTCAAGTCTAAATAATGAACAGTTAGTCCCCAGATTCTTCCTCTCATCCATTAAAGTTTAGCAAATACTCCTTCCTCATTTCCACTGGATAAAGACCAAGAGAAACTGAATGAAAGTGGCTTCAGACTCAAAGATACCGAGAACAAAAGAGAGCAGGGGTTGGGGCAGTGAAGTCTGTGACTACGAGTTCCCATCCTCCTTCACTTGCTTCAGTAGATTTACATGCTACTTCCCATGCACAAAGAACTATGAATCAGCTATTAGTGCCTTGCTCTTCAATGTGAACCAGAAGATAAGGATTACGAGTCATCTGAGGGAAGCCTCCAACATGAAAGCATGAGACTGAAAAGCTTAGGAAATCTTACAGAAAGTAGAAAAATATTTTTAAAAAGTAACAGAAAATTTAAGAAAATTAATGGATTAGTACAAATGGCCCAAGATGTAACTAAAGAGATCCAGAAAGAGAGCAGGAGAAAGTATAGCAAAGAAATTGTCAAAGAAACAATATAAGAATAGTCTTCAGAACTGAAAGACATGAATCTTTTGATTATAAAGCACAAATGCCAAGTACAAAAAATAAAGGCAAAAACAACAACAAAAAATTAATAAAACCCCCAAACATTCTGAGGTACATCATCATGGAATATCAAACCACTAGAAATGATTCCTGAGGGAGAGGGGTTACATTTGAAGATCACGCATCACCATGGCATCACACTTCTCATCAGTATCAGAGAAAAGAAGACTCTATCTAGAGCAATACTTCAAAAATTCCAATCTGGAATTCTATAGTCATCCAAATTACCAATCAAGTATGAGGCTAGGAGTCTTAAAAACTTTATTGCTCAAATTTCTCAGGGAATCATCAAAATATGAGACGGAGTAATTCATGAAAGAGGGAGACTTAGATTTCAGGAAATGAATTCCCAAGCAGATGAAAAATTCCCAGGGAGAAGCTATGCAAAAGACCTAGAAAATAGACAATTAGGATTAGAAAAGGAGGGAAGAGGACTCCAAGAGAATTATTATAAGAAAAAAACCCCAATAGAAACAAAAACAAAAATCAGGACAGATAATCTGATAGGCTTTATGATGTGGAAAATTATATAGAGGCATCTTACAGAACTGCAAAATGTGAAAAGGTATAGAAGTCTTAGCCAGGGATTTAAAAAAAAAACCTCATAAAACAAAATCTAAGCAAATTAAAAATGAAGACATTATTAAATATAGGAAAAAGTTTTTCAAGGTAGCAAATGCAACAATAGTATAGTAACTGACTCAGCAAGTACATTGAAAGAAGATTTTGAATGATGAATGAAGAGAGCTAAAAATCTTCACCTCTCATAACATAAAGTCTATAAATAATAATAGATAATGCTAGAGATGGCAGAAGACATGACTAGATGAGTTTTTATAAGCCCTTTTAGCACTATTTAACTTTTAAAATATGTATGTTTTACAAAAAGACAAATCAATCCAAAATGTTATACGTCACATCCTAAATATGAAAATAAGTCACCCAAGACTATTACTATCCCACTGCTGATGAGGCAGTCCAAGAGGGCATCAGAGGAGTGTTGGCACTTAAGCTGAAGGAATGTTAAGACTTCCAGTGTGCTGTTTCTTCAAAGTATTGGTGGAACAAAAAGGTTCTATACCTGTCTACCACTATGTTCACAATGACTAACAGCATATCTAACACATAGTTAAGTGGTCAAAAACATTTATTGAATAAATAAATCAACGAGTAATATTTAATACAATGGTTAAAGAATACCTAGCAGACAAATTTGGCTAGATAGGAAAGTCTGTGGAGGCAACTAGTAGGGTTCAAGATTAATGAGATAGATAGAGGGCTGACCATGGAAGATTCCAAATGCCAAGAAATATGTATTTCATCTTTTGTGCAAAAGCTTTTGTCAAAAAGTTGAGCAAAGGGGTGCTGTGAATAATGTAATGTTGAAAGATCAGTCAAAATATGGACTGGAATTGGAGGTGAAGAAAGATACAAAAACATCTTTAAACATACGTGATACTTGTATGTATAGGAGTAAGAGTTGGGTTTTTCCAGCAAAGCTGGAACTACATCAAGGTTCCCTAAAGACATAACAATCTTTAAAGCCTTTTCCACTTAATGAAAATTAACGCGGCAGAATATTATTTGACTGTGTAATCCAGCCACAAGTATATATGCCTACATTGCTTAACCTGTTGATGACCTTCTTATCTGTTTTTGTCCTAAAACTTTTGACAATTCAATCTATTTTTTATAAATGCTGTACTCAATAATGACAGAAAAACAAAAAATTATCAATTAAAATACAATTACCAATATGGTGTACCAATAAAAGACTTCCGTTTGGCAATTGTAGCAGTTATCTGTGCAGATACGCCAAAGTCAGCTATTAAAAAAATGAGAAATATTTTTTTTAGAAAACTGAAAGTAAAATTATTTAAGGCAACATGAGAAGAATTGTTTATTATTTGTATTAAACTAACTTCACAGAAATATGAGATATTCTTAAACATCACATTAAAAATTATGGACTAGTATTAAAATATCACAAAGTAGTCAAATATTTATCATAGCCAAACAGATTCCCATATAACCCCACATAAATCAAATGACAGCAAAAAGTCAAGATCAAATAATTTTGATGAGAAAAGACAGCTGAGAGAATCTAACTTGCTGGATTTAATAATAATATAATTTCAAATTCCCAGGACCTGAAATTCAAGGAATATCACTGGAAGGGACCTTAAACAGTAATATATTCTATTCACTTCCTATAACACCCATGATGACTGATATCAAATAAGCCAATAAATCTATTGGTAAATCTATCTAGCTTGAAAAGACATCCAATATGTGGAATCTAAAAATCAAAATAAACAAACAATCAAAACAGAAACAAACTCACAGATACAGAGAACAAACTGATGGCTGCCAAATGGGAGGGGAGTTAGAGGGCAGGGTGAGAAAGGTGAAGGGATTAAGAAGTACAATTTAATAGTTATAAAACAGTCATGAGGATGTAAAGTACAGAATAGGGACTATAGTTAATAACAACATTGTAATAAATATGCATAGTGCCAGGTCAGTTGTAGATTTATCAGAGGAAATCAATTTTTTAAGTTATATAAATGTCTAACCACTATACGATACACCTGAAACTAATATAATATTGAATGTCAACTGTAATTGACAAAAAAAAAAAAAAGAAAGAAAATACACTCAAACAGAATATTCCCAAAAATCTTGCCTTAGCAATGTATTCTAATACCAATACCAATCACTATCAGGAAATTTCTTTTCATGTAGGATTGTTGTTTTTCTTTAAGAATGTTGAGTTCTAATATTTTCTAGTTTTTTAATGATTTCTAAATCCTTATCGACTAAGATATATATGGGACATCTTTGAATAAGGCACATAATATTGACATAAAATATTAAACTGCTGATAGGAACTGTTCATTAACTACCAATAATTAGATAACTGCTTTTCCTATATTTAGAGGTGGCTTAGGAAAATTTTATTATATGTTAATTAGATATATAATTAGTCCTATAATAGGCTAAACTTTAATTCACTTTTATAAAATATTTATATTTTATAAAACATAGTTCAAAATAACTTTCATATTTATTAAATACTTCATTTGGCATCTAAATGAAGTACTTATAAGATACTTTGTTTATAAAACTACTATATTTGTACATTTCCTATCTTAAACTTTGTTTATAAAACTATATGTTTCCCGTCTTAAACTTTCAAATTAAATTATCAAGGTTTTGAATTCTATTTTAATCATAAACTGACAACCAAAAGTTATGGTTGAAATAAAGCAACATTCAGCACCTAAATTACATTCTTATATAAGTAATACTGCATTTTATTTTAAAAGCTTATGTAAAGAATGTAGGATTTGGGGCATTATTGATTTTTGGCTTTTGTTTGTTAACCTTAGTTTTTGGTTACCAGGTAATTTGTACAGATTTCTTACTAGAGGTCACAATCCTGGGGTTAGAGGAGAAAGAATACCCAAAAGGTACGACTTCACTATATCTTTACAACAAATCTGTCATATGTGAAGGGCAGATTCAATCCCCATTTAAAAGAAGAGGAAACAAATAGAGGGAGGTTACATATACCCCACAATGAGATTTCCACCTGAAAATACATAGATGCTGCTAGGGGAGGGGAAACCTAGTCTTACACAGGAAAATATAAACTTACTAGTTTTGGAATAAATATGTGCAAGTGACAAAATTTTAATTTACTTACCCAATTTCACATGACCATTATCCGTTAACAGAATGTTAGCTCCCTTCAAAGTGAGAACATTTTAGTTAAAGTAGGAAACATTTTATTAGGTAGCACATATAATATACATGTTTAAAATAATGACATGTGGCAACCTTAGACCTAGAAATACTTAAAATTTAAAGTATGTCCAATTAAAATGTTGTCATTATATTCATAGGAAAATTTACTATCCACCTTTTAGGCAATTTGACTATGGTTATAAAATGTTCTGCCTTGCCAAAAGCTGCTATTAACATAATATGAATGTTATTATGAAAGTGATATGAGTTTTCATCTAAATGTTAATTTCTTATGGATCAAACACTGTCAGTGCACTAAAATGTTACCTTATCCTGGCATTTTCAATTCCTTGTATTACATTCTAAACTTGATTGCTATTCCCTGTTCAAAAATAGAAACAAATCTTCAACTTGTCAGTTGAACCAGTGCTGGTATGTAGACTGAATCTTGCTTCTTATTAGTATGTGAGATTGTCTATCCTTAATATGTCGGCCCTGAGTTGAGGACCATTCGGGATGTAAACAACTAGGCAGAAGCCCACGGAATTAAAATGTCACCCGTCTGCATGACTGCGAGATAAAAGAAAAACATATATTGGTCTGTGTCCCCACTTCGGGCATGGAAGCTCCTGAAACCCTTATAAATTCGTCAGTGACATGAGCACTAGCAGCATCCTTGTTCTAATATTTGGTCTTTGACCCCAGTTCTTGACACAGCGCTCCTGAAACCATTGTAATTTCCTGGGTGATAAGCCTGTTTTCTGTTCTAACGAAGCAACTCTAGGTGGGCTCCCGGATGAGGGCTGGTCACTGGAAAGACCAAGCCATGATTAGAAGTTTGGAATTTTCAGCCTCACCCCTATTCCCTGAAGAAGGGAGAGGGCTAAAAATGGAGTTAATGATAGATCATGTGAGGAAGCCGTCATAAAATCCCAGCAGCACAGGGTTTGGAGAGCTTTTGGGCTGATGAACATGTCTGTGGAGGTGCTTGGAGAATGGTGCTTCAGACAGGGCATGGAAGATCTGTGCTTCTTCCCACACACCTTGCCCTACGCATCTCTTCCATCTAGACGTTCATCTGTATCTTTTATCATATCCTTAAATAAACTTGTAAATGTTAAGTGTTTTCCTGAGTTTTGTGAGCCGCTCTAGCAAATTAATTAAACCCAAGGAGGGAGTCTTTGAAACCTCCAATCTAGAGATAATTGGTCAGAAACACAGATGATAACCTGAGCTTGCGAATGGCATCTGAAGTTGAGTGTGTGTGTGTGTGATTGGGGGCGGGGCGGGGGGGGCAGCACAGTCTTGTGGGACTGAGCCCTTTAACTTGTAGGATCTGATGTTATCTCCAAGTAGATAGTATCAGGATTGAGCTAAATTATAGGACATCAAGCTGATGCCACAGAAAACTGCTTGTTTGGGGGAAAAAACCTCCGTACATTTGGTGACCAGAAGTGTCAGAAGTGAAGTGTTCTGTTTGAGTAGTAAAGGAGACTCATAGGAAAGAAACACAGTATGGAAGAACTGGGTTTTTCCCTATATAGAAAGGAAAAAACTGAATTTTTTCCATTACAATGACCTACTAGCATTTTATCCATTTTTGCTTCTTGACCTAAATTCAAAGATAATAACTACTTTACCTTCAATGAGCTCAAAGCTTTTGAACGAGGTAGAAATACCTGTCTCCCAAAGGTACCGCAGGCTTTCTATTTATTTTTGCCTTTTCTGCAACTTTTAAATGAGCAAGCAAAAGTAAGCAACCTCTTTAGTCCAGGGTGCCATCAATCATGTAATGATAATCTTAGGGGAAAAAATACTAGAAAACCCCCTCCCACCCAAAAAAGAGGAAAAAAGTAACAGAAGCTTGCATCCCATGAGATTACTGCAGCTCTATAGAATAACGGCAGAAATGAGAAAAAGGAGAGAGCAGGGACTATCACTGGGGTTTTAACTTGATGTAGGCCCCAGCTATCCAGACTTCCACCACCATCTTACGTTTGGTCTTTCCCCAGCTCCAGATTAATTTTCCTAAATTACAGCTTATATTATGTCACCTGCACCCTATGGCCTTTGAGGCTTCCTATCATCTATCCATCCAAACCTTTCTCCCTGAGACACTACTAGCAACCAGGTGCTATTCTGAGCTCTGAGGTTATAGTACTGAATAAGTTCCAGCTCTCATGGAGTTCATATCCAAGCAGGAGGGAAAGAAAATCTAAAAATGAGAGCACATACACACACACACGAATGAGTAAACCAACAAATGATTCAAAGCTAGGTAGAGATAAATACATGGAATAGAGATAAGGCAGGCAAGGAAGGCCTGTCTATGGCAGTGATATCTGAGCAGAGATCTGGAGAAAGTGAGGGTACAGAGAGAGCCATGCCAAAGTCTGGGAGAAGAACATTCCAGGAAGAGGAAATACAAAGCCCTCGGGCGAAAATGAGCTCAATATAGTCCAAGAACAGCAAATTTAGTGTGGCTAGAACAGAATGAGTAAGATGGAGAGGAGTGTGACATGAAGTGATAGAGAAAAGTAAGGGCCAGGTCATCATCAACCTCATCAGCCATGGTAAAACATCTGGATTTTATACTGTATGATGGGTGGTTTATAAGCAGGAGTGATGAGATCTGATAGTAAAAGGTCACTTTGGATACAAGGTGAAGTGACCATAGAACCACTCAAGACCAGGAGCAGGGAGGCCGGTTAGAAGGCTATTACCAAAGTCCAGGTGAGGTACAATATTCTGGTGGTTCAAACAAGGGTAGAAAAGGTGGCAATGGTCAGAATCTACCTAATGAGGCCCAAATTCGGAAGTCTGGCACACAAGCCTTTGCACAGTGGAGCATCACACCACTCAGCCAACTCCACCTCCTAGTATCTCACACATTCGCTTCTTTTCAATAATATGATACAGCTCTTATGCTTTCTAAACTGACCCCACACTTTCTGGCATCTGTATTTTTGCTCACATTGCTCCCTCTGCTTAGAAGGCTTCCGACCTCTGTTTCTGACAAAAATCTGTCAGTCCTTCCAAATCTGAGTGCCAGTGATAGAGAACCTTTCTTGATTTACTCAAAATTCTTATGATCTCCTCTCCCTTTCAACTCCAAAGCTCTTTGCTTATGTCTTTTAAGTGGTTTATGAAAAATACTTAAAGTAGAGGATCTCAGCAGGTGATCTGAGAGTCCACTGAAATTTCATGCAAAATTTGAAGGCATGTGCATAAGGGCATTTTTTTGAGGAAAGACTCCAAGTCTTTCAACAGTGGCTCAAAGAACACCACAAAATTCACCCCTCCCTCCTGCCCAAAAGTTAAGAAGCTTTATGCTAAAGAAAACTTCAGAAAACAAAATTGGGTGAAAAGAAGTAGGAGAAAAGATGGATGAGAAAGAAGAGAAAAGAAAAATTAATGAAAGGAGAAAATATCTAAGTTGGGGAGATGTCAGTATCTTTAGAAGTAACCTCCGGAGTCCTGACACAGCACCTGGTTTACCAGAGCTAACCCAGCAGATCCAGTGCACCTGCTTTCCTCTGTCAATTAAATGAAAGACCATCAGAAAATGCCAAGGTTTAATTTATCCATTTGGATACATTATTAATGATAACTCCTTGATTGCCAAAGTTTACTATAATATTCAAAGCATGAAACTTCCTAAAAACCATAACTTGATGAAAGCTATAAAACTAATTTGCATTTTACAAATAAGTAACTAAAAATATGCTAAAATGGGCTATTAAAATATTAATCCACAATTGTAGGCTTTAACAGGCTGATTTTTATAGTATATGAATTGTATCTCAATAAGTGCTATAAAAAAGTAGTAAGATCCTTAAAAGTATCACTTAATTTTATTATAACATATTTCAGATAACAAATTCATAACCAATAGAACAATCAAGACAATTTTGGTCAACAGTTTGATCAGACTACTTAAAAATGAAGAGAGGGTCATTAGGTTGAACATATGATGTATACCTTTATATCTCTGTGCATTTTTCCTTTACTGTGAAGATAGTATAATCCCTGGAGTTTAAAAAAAACAAAACAGAACAACAACAAAAAACAGAAAAATTAAATTGAGTAGTATTTGAGTAGTATTGTCTGTTTTTTATTTACTCATTACAGAAAGTCTTACAGTAATCACTAATTTATTTACTGAAATGTCCTAGTAGACAAAAGAATCAAGAAAATGCAAAAGGCAAAGGTCAGTTTTTTAAAACTAACATACTGATTTTTCTAAGACAAATAATTTTCACTAAACTCTGTAAATAGTTTGAAATAACTTAAAAAGTGTATGTGCAATTAGTATCAGAATAAGTTTCAATTACCATGGAGTGCTAAATTTTCAAGCCTTTCTTTGGTATTAAGAGGAATATGAAACCGTAAAATAACAAATCCATAGCACTGAAATTTTAGGAGTTTATATTATCATCCTGAAACTTTAAAGTACTTATGTGCCAATATAATTTGAATTTATTACACAAAATTTAAAAATGTACTAACATTCAAGAGTTTAGTAAACTAGAATATTTTATCCTTACTTAAAAGGTAATGCACAATTAAACATTCCTTTTAATAAAGAATGTTACTTTTTAATTAGCATTGGCTTACCTGTAGTGTTTCTCTGCTAACATACGCAATTTGCAGTTCTGAAAGAGGTCCTGTTACTGTAAGAAAATTAACATTAGTAGAATTTGTCAAAGCATGTTTTCCAAAAGTGACATTTTACAAGTTCACTAAGCAACAGGCTTAATATACCTAAATAATTCTAAAATGCAAGCTCCATGAGGGCCCATTTTTAAAAATCTGATTGGTTCATTGTTGTATCCCCAGTATTTAGAACAGTGCCTAGCATGGAAAAGCTGCACAATAAATGTTTATAGAACAAATATAAGACGGAAATAGTCTCCAAAATTAATTATATTTTCATTTTTATACCTCACTGATAACTGTTATTTCTTAAATGTTAAAAGAAACAAAGCATGGTCAAGAAGTTTAGCTTTAATTAAAGCTTTTTAAAAATTGATGTTAAAAAAATGATGTTACATGTATTATGACTAGTTTAAAGTCACTATTTTTCAATAAATTTGAAAAGTAAAGGCCATTTCTTTATTCATTCTTTATTCAAACTATTATTCAATAATAAGCAGTATCAATAGTTTGGCCTATGGATTACCAGATGATTTTCTGCAGATATTTTATATATGTATGTATCACATACCAAAACATAAATGGAATCATATTACACATACAATTCTGAAACCTGTCTTTTCCACTTATCATGGACACCTTTCCACATCAATACATACAGCTTAATCATATAATATTTGAAAAATATTTCTCTGTGTGCATCTATCCACGATGGAAGACAATTAAGTATTTTTCTCTTTTTAAATATTAAATCACTTTTAAAAAATACGTTAGATGGGAGAGAATATTCTAGAAATTAAATTAAATTCCAATGATGGAATCTTTTGCTAGACAGTGACCTACACCGAGATGTACTGAAGTGAAATGGAAACAGTAAAATTTCTATCCCAATAAATAGTCTCTTTACAATCAGTCCCTAAAATTACTTAAGCGGCCGCAAGCTAGATATACGAGTTCAAGTTCTCTGTGTAAAAAATGAGAAAAATCTTCCAAAATATTTGGAAATTGACATCATGAACTATTAAGACATTATTTTATTTTACATTAATAAAAAAGGACACCTCCAAGCAAAAGAATAAACCCACTCTGCAGTTTGTGAGAGTAACCCATTAACAGAACCAGAACAGAAAAGGGAAAGAAAAGACAGTAAAATTTTTATTTTACTTTACAAGTCTTTCTTATATACTACTCCATTGAAATCCCAATGAAAAATGTTTTAATAATTTTTTAATTAATTCCCTAGAATCTAGCATTTAAGACAGTAAACATTCAATTGATGCTTCTTGAATACATGAGAAGAAAATCAATTATCTTTGTATTAACACTACTCATTTATTAACTAGATATTCTTTTGGTTTAGTATTAACCATCAAGGCCTTTGCATGTCGTCTACAAGTCTGAGTTTGAAATTTTGGACTAACTAAACATAATATGACTTCTTTAGAATTAGCAAATAAATTCAACAGTGTATAATTTTCTATCCTATGAAGCAAATGCTTCTTTTACCGATATATATCTGAAATACCTTTATGAAGCCAAATGATACAATGATAAAACTTTCCTCAAAACATTGTTTTCATACAGTAAACAACTATATTTTAAGAAATTCTATTTAATCTCTATAAAATATAACTTTGGCTTACCATGATAAATATCCTGTAAAGAACCACCTCCACAAAACTCCATGCAAATCCAAAGTTTATCTCGCCTATAATGAGAAAATAAGCATGTAACACATTTTCATGATTAAAATTATTTCAGGTAATGAGTATTTTAAAGTTGTATGTTATAACCTTGGAAACCCATAAATGCAGTGTGTCAAGAAAAAGGCTAATCTTTACGAGTAAATGAATTCCCTAATATAATGTCTTATTATATAACTTAACCCAAGATTTTAATCGTTAAAATATACCATTTATAGGATATAAAGATGTCATCAGGCACATCCAAATGAGAGAAAATTTCCCTTTAGTTAAAAACTAAACCCCCAGTTTATCCAGCTACACCATGACAGTATTATACAAGTTAAATGTTAATTAGAAGCCTCAAGCCAAAAATTATGTAGAAGATTCATCGCAGAATGGCAATACATCTCAAAGTCTATCACTTTCATAGCACTGTCATCAACAAAACAGACAAAACATAAACTTTACCCTCATATCCAGATTCAACAAAGATCTTTCCAAAATAATATGTTAAAATTTATCACTCATTTATCTTTAGATAGCATTTCTCTCTTACACCCACATTGTAAGATAGTCATAGGAGAAATAATTAGCAAAGATATAACAGATTATTCCTTTGTTCATTCCTTTGTTCGATCATTCATTACTTCATCTCAAAATGGACGAGGAAATGCACTATGCTCAGGGGGCAGAGATGGAACAGAAAGTCTCTGAACTCAGCAATATCAGGCTAATGGGGAAGAAAGACTTGGCCTTAACAATACGTCTGTCCCTCTCACTACTGCATTCACATGCATAGAATAGCCAGCAAATGAGTATTTATTCCACAAGTGAATGAATGCATAAGTGACTGCAAAAATAAATTGGTCAGATAAAAGGTCAGCAGACTGTGGCCAGTGAGCCACAGTCTACCTGATTTTATATAGCCCAGGAACTAAAAATAGTTTTTTTAATTTTTAAATGGTGGGGGGTGGGGGGAATCAGAATAATATTTCTTGACATGTGACAATTATATGAAATTCCAATTTTAGTGTTTTATTGGAATACAATCACACTCATTCATTTATGTATTATCTGTGGCTGCTTTTGTATTAAAACAGCAGAGCTGAGGAGTCGTGACAGAGACAAACACACAACGCTCATGAAGCCTAAAATATGTACTACTATATGGTCCTTTACAGAAAAGGTTTGCTGACCTCTGGATAAGATTATAATTTGATCAGTGCATAATTCAAGCATGCCTGAGAACTCACAGGTAAGAATGACTAGGAAAGTCAAAGGAAGATTTTTAGGGAGGAGATAATATTTGAGTTGGGTCTTGGAGTTAAAATAGGAATTCACCACTGAGAACCGCTGCTCTAAAACATTTTCACACCTGCTGCATGTGAATCTTTCATGTAAATTGCCTGTGTCAAGTGCTTAATTACACAGGCAGCCGGGACTTCACATATCTTACAAAATCAACTGAATAGATGTTTTAGGGTCTGCTCAGAATAACATGCAAACTGTTTAGTAAAGGACTTAAAATATAGCACAATAAACGTAAGCTGTTTTGTACTTCTTTTGTTATAATTTATCTTGTAGAGTATTTATGTAAGTCACCTTAAACTGTTCCTGGAATTTGGTGGTGTAAATAAAGAAAATGGACTTTTAATTTTTTTAAGAAAAAACAAAAGAGATGAGACTGATTTGATATGATTACTTACTGAAAGTCATGCTAATCACCTTACTTATAAGTGCTCACTAATTATCTAATTAATAATTTATCTTAAATATCTGCTGGGGGCTGATGACTGACATCAAGTTCAATAGTATATATTTTCTAGATACCATCTTTTCTTTTCCTTTGAAAATTGGTCATTGCTGATCACTAGTCTTTTAACACCTTTCCCATTTGTCAAAAGGCACTCACTGATAGTGGATGACAACCACATTTGCTAAATTTTCAGTATATATAATGAAACATAATTTGTATAAATCTAAAAGCTTTATTCACTTAAAATGTCTAGCTGATCTATAATTATCTACTCACCTATCTTGTGCTTCAATTCCTTGTTAATAATGCTTTTCCTATCCGTTAGTTTGAAAAGAATTCTCCTTGGTAGAGAAAAATGGACATAGGAAACACGTTCTCTGCTTTCTTATATATTTCAATATCACACCATCTTCTATTTGAAGCTAGTCTATTCCCCTTTTCCCCACCTTGCTTAGAAACATAATTTTCTATTCATTATATATAAAATGATGTCCAAAAATCAGAATTATATATATAGACATAAATACTTTTTATTTTTTAAGATGTCTAAAATGCTTTACCTTTATAACATTCTATTTAGCTAAGTCTGGTATTATCAAAAAAGCTTGAATATTCAGTCTATTAGAAAAATAACTTCCATCTATTCCATGAATCTCTCTCTTGCGATGATAAATCTGTATTTGCTTTTGGTCATTCACCACGCCGGCTGCCTAACAGGGAAGGACTTAAGTCAATCAGCCAATTTTATGCAGGCCAACAAATTATAACATTTTTGCCCCTAGGTGTCTGAATTGAAATAAAATTAACCATTGAGGTAAATATTCAGTGTATCACCATTAATTTCCTGACCCTACAAATCCTTAGAATTCTTTTTTCTTATACGGTAAAATTATCTATCTTAAAAGAACTAGAAAAATAAGTGTGAGGGGCAAGTTCACTATTTTCATCTTTTAGTTCGATGTTTACTGCAGCATACAGGAATTACTATCCTGAGAACTTTTCCACTGAACTGAGAATCTTATAATTTCTAAAACACACTTTTCAATCTTCCCAGACTTTGTAACACATCACAGACTTAAAACTCCTTGAACAAACTAAGTATAATTATTTATATATTTTACCCAAATGTAACATGATTTAAAAAGTAAAATAAAGCGTGAGCAAGATCTCTAAGAATCAGCAGCTCTAAAATGTCCCACACTGTTGTACATTGTGTGTAATTAGGCACTTAATAAACATAAGCTTTAATTATACAGAAGAGCAGACAGAGTAGGGAAGGCCTTTGTTAAGAGTACTGGGTGTTGTTTCATAGGAGCTCAATCTCAGTGTTCCTTTGAGAAGTAAGCACAGCTACCCTGGTATAAAATAGGCTTCTAAAAGTAATTGTATTCTGGTCATCTATTCAGTAAATTCATAGGGTAAATCCGATTCCCCAAGGAGGAAATTTATCAATAATCAAATCACATTAGTTCAAGTGTTTCAAATTTTATGTCTAAATTTGTTGTAATAGGGTCTAATGGCAACAAGATAGATGGAAGAAAGTCACTAGCAACAGTATATATTTTAGAGAACTTGTATCAAGTTCAAACAAATAAGCTCCTTGCCTTTTGTAAAATCACTCAGTAATGAGAAAGACCCAAGAAACCATGCTCCCTGTGAGACTAAATCTGGCCTTCTTGGTTAAGCAGTACAGTATACCAAAAAGACAGCTGGCCTAGATCGCGGCAGGGCCAGGTTGAAGTACCAGTGCCAACAATGAGTAGTTTGATAACTTGAAGTCATTTATCCAACTCCATTTCCTCATCTGTAAAAAAACAGTGGGCTATGTAACAAGATCTCTCAGTCCCTTTCAGCTAGAACACCGTACTAATCTAATCATTAGCATTCCATACTCCAAATTTGGTTTGGTCTGGACGTTAGGGAATAACTGAAGAATCTCTATAGAAGAAAAGAGCTGGAAAAGGGAGGATTAATTGCTGTTCTATATTATACTACCATTTGTTTTCATATCACTTTCATCAGCTATTCCAGTTACAGAATAAAATCATCTATTTAAGCCAGTATTTCCTATCTTAGATCATACAACACCAAACAAACATAGTTCTACTAAAAATACGACCCTTATTTTGTCTGTTTTACTTTGGTTTCTGAGCAATTTTTCCCTTTGTATTCTACTTGAATTAAAATAAAAGTACCTTTAAAAAAAATCATCAGACTATACACAATATATAAATTTATGCATTTTGCTGTATATACATTATGCTTCAAATTTGAAACTTTACTTTAAAAAAGGATATTCAAAATATAGTCAGAATACACATTTACTGAAATCTAAAAGTACAATTTTTAAAAATCATAACCTCAAACTGGCTGTCAATGTAGTTATGTCTAGATGTGAAGGTTAGTGGGTGTTACTAAAGTCTATGCCGAGACTTACCAACAAAAATGGATACAAATCCAAGAGGAATTCTGCATTTCAGTGGTTAACAAGATCAAACGTTATGTTACCTAACCTATATGAGCAAGTTCTTGCCTACGTAACCCAGAAAGTCAAATGTCTAGTTTAGTTTCATATTGGGGTTTAGTTTCGTATTGCTGGTGATGGGTAGGGGGTGTTGGAAGTGTATTTGGTTGACTCTTTTGGCAAGGAGATAGTAAAGCTAAGCCAAAAGTGATGTGATTCATGAGCACAGTATCACAGAAAGAACTAGGACCCTACTTTGTCAACAACTTGAAGTGGAACTATAAACTAAATACTTAATGTTAAACTCTCTCAAGCATTTTATTTGTAAAATGGAAATAATATCTACCATAGAGTCACAATGTTTTTGAAAAGATCAAATGCTAACAGTGTTGTTGAAAAGATCGTGAGATGCCAGCATGATGGTACTTAAAAATACTAAGTAGTAGTAATAGCAGTTAACATTTAACATTATCACATTCTAAGCACTGTTCTTAGCACTTTACATGTATTTACCCATTATCCTTGTAGCTACACCATCATGTAAATACTATTATTATCCCCATTTTATAGATGAGGAAACGGAGGCACAGAGTGATTAAGTAATTTGACGTAAGGCACAAAATTAAAAGTGATGGAGTCAGGGTACAAGCTCTTAAGTACCAAGTACACCAGTGTCTCCACAGCAAAAAGAACATGCTCATCTCACCATACCAAAGTTGCCATTTAACGGATGGGGCTATCCTGGAATAACAGGTTAGGCTTTGCATGGTCCCATAGTTCTAGAAGACTGAGACCATGTTTAAGAAATAGCTTAGATCAATGTCTCTGGGGAAACATAAAAATTCTTTAAAAGACCCGTTTGCTCTTGGGGAAAACTGTAAAGCTTCTCCCAACTGAGTCTAGGTAGGTCATTCTGTAAGAACCAGTAACAGTAAAACAAATTGTTGTGATGATTTTAATATACTGGAAGCAGATGATTATTTATATCATTAACTTAACCAGTTTTTGTTTCTTTGAGCTGATACAATAACTACCTGTGCTGGGTTTGTTCCATAAATTAAAAATTGATGCAAAAACTGTGTTAGGTTACTGTTTGAACCACTCACCATTAAAGTAATTTTAAATTGGCTTTTAAAAAATCCATTTAAAATGTTTAATAGTCATTGATATAGGGGTAGCAGTACCTGTCCCTATAAGAACTAAAGTCTCCATTAAACCCACCCTTTAACCTTAATGAAGGTGGCAATCAAAGCTCTCCAAGAGTGGTTAGAATCAAGAAGAGCTGGTCCAGATGGCTTTCACAGGCTGGAAGCAAGAGAGGGCAAAAGTGCCCAGTTTCTCCTTATACTGTGTCTACATCAGAAGAGTTAAAGTGCTTTATACCTGGATCATACGAGACTGTGAGCTGCAGTAAGTTACATCCTTACATACCCTACAGTATATCAAAGCAAACCTGAAGAGTTTTTTTAATACATGAGAAAACATTCACCAATCCTCCCTTTGGAAGGAACCTTAAAAACAACCAGGTCACAGTATTCAACTCACAGTTGCATATAAAAGTGAATGGAAAAAAGTGATTTGACCTTGAGGTCAACCCCTATGCAATAATGACCTGAGGAACCTGGCCTGGTCCTGCCAAACTAAAACAAGAGGTGGCAAATTCAGTCTAAGTTCACTTAAGGACCTAGAAAAATAAGAAATTAGTGAAATAATTATAGGTCCTAGTCCTTTGGACAAAATAAAGGGAAAAGATGATGCAATACTCTGAGGCTAGAAGCACAAAAGAAAAAACTTTCTAATAACATAACAGAAAGAGATGCTCCTGGCTTTCTAATTCATTCAAGTCTAGGAAAGGGGCAACAGAATGGCATATTTAGATCTATCCCAGGAAGACCAACCATAAAAGTCAGTTTTTACTTGTCAGCTTCCTCACTGAAACCACATCGAGTTCCCAAGAGTACAACAGACAAATCACAGACTACGATATTAGTTACAGAATTAACATAAATTCCATTCATATGAAAATATCCTATCTTCAAAGCATGAAGAAAACTACTAAACATGGATGAGAGAGCTAAGTTTATTTTGTTAAATGTATTAGATATGGAATCATTACTGCTTTTCAAAAGGGAGACAAACAATGTACCTGAGATAGCTTCCAAAATAAGCAACAATATTTGGGTGTTTACAGTCTTTCATCATAATAATTTCTTGCTGCACAACTGCAAAGTCTTCTCCTAGAATAAAAAACAAGCACGTTGAATATTTAATAGGTAAGTTTCAAAATGTCCATTTATTTCAAAATATAATAAATGTTATTGATACTACTTTTAATGATAACTTCAGTTCTCCCTTGACAGAAAGTAAAATACAGTAACTAAAATAATAAACTCTGGTCCCAGACTGTCTGGATTCAAATCTTAACTGTTCCTTACTAAGTTGTGTGAACTTGGGCCAGTTACTTGACCTGTGCCAACTGCTTCCTCTATAAAATAGGGATAAAAAAAATAATAATCTATCTCACAGGGCTTTTGGATGTATTAAAGTAGCTAATATATGTAAAATGCTTAGAACAGTGCCTGTCTGTGGGCAACATGGTAACCCAGCATCGCTAGAGTGTAGGCCTCTCAGCTCTCCAAAGAGCCTATGGAGGTTCATTTGATGCTCTGGTGTTTTAGGATTCCTGCCCTAACTTCAAAAAGAATTACTTCTTTGTGCTAAAATTATATAAAAAGTTTGGTAAAAAAGGAAAAAGTAATGTACATTTCCTAGTGAACTATCTGGTGATTATTTCTAAGACATAATAGCAATAATAGCAAATGCTTCAATAGCGCTCACTCTATTATACTTTGGACGAAATCATCAGATAATTCACTAGGAAACATACATTACTTTTTGCTTTTTTACCAAACAACATTTAATATAATTTTAGCACAAAGAAGTAATTCTTTTTGAAGTTAGGGCAGGAATCCCAATACACCAAGAGCGTCAAATGAACCTCCACAGGCTCTTTGGAGAGCCGAGAAGCCAGCACTCCAGCAGTGCTGGGTTACCACATGGCCCATAAACAGGCTTATTCTGTATTCGAATGCCTTGTTCCATCTATGTTGGGATGAGGAATGGAACTGTATCTGAGCCTGGTCAGACTATTAGCAAATAATCTCTCTTCTTCTGCTCCCTCTCTGCCCAAATTCCTCAAAGATCTGGCAATCCTACAGCAGAGTCACATGCTGTGGTTCCTGAATGAACACTTCTCAAAGAGAGAAACAGAAGTGCAGTGAATGCAAATGTGGTGAAGCAGAGACTGTGCAGAAGGAGAACAAATGGAAGCGCTTACAATTAAATCAAAGTAGCTTTGTATTACTAAGTCAGTTCTTAAAGTGTTATATGCTATGAATAGCTTGATTAAACATATATTAGAGGCATAATAAAAAAACATTAGTCTTTCAAAGTACTGCTCAAATCCTAAGTATGAGTTTGTTATAGCAAGCCCTGACATTTCTGGCCTTGGTGTTTTCCTGTTGTTGGGCTTGCACTAGCCCAATCATGAACCATTTGAATCCAATATCAAAACCCACCTTACCGCCCAGTTGCAAGGGAAGAAGTAATGGAGAACAGAGGGTATGTCAGGTTCTTAACTTAATTTCTGCAATGGAGTACAAAATCAAAAATCTCCAAAGAGTAGGGAATTTTTATCCCTCCAAAATTTCAGAAGAAAATCACTGAACTAGGATTCTCTTCTGAGTTCACTTCCCACCATTAAGAATTCCTGATTTTCAGTTCATTATGAAAAATCCAAGTTAGAAATAATAAAGCAAAAATGAGACTGATACCAATTTTCAGGAATACACTAAATACTTTGAAAGTTCTAAATTTTGCTTTCTCATCTGCTTCTCAATTATGATTTCCCCCAATCCGGTGAAAAGGTTGTAAGAGATCAAAGCTGATCTAGTCAGAGCGAACTCAACGATGGTCAGACAGAAGCTCTCTTTCTGGGGGTCGCAGCCCTGAGAGCTTAGCAGTCATCACATCCTCAAAGGGAACCAGCTTTAGCATAAGGATGATTTGGCGAAAACATTGAAGAGAAACAGGAAAAGGGGGTGGGTGGCACATAATGACATAATAGAGCTACATACATACACGCATCGAGCCTCACCTGCCTCTGTAGTTTTCAGATATTCCTATACATAAACAATACAGTCCCTGTTTAAGCCGCCTTGAGCTGCGGTTTCTGTTACTCACAACTGCAAGCACCACAACTTCTACAGTGATGGTTGTGCATATCCCTGCCCTTATGACACTGGCTCTATGTCCTCACTAGCACATCAGGTTCTCTAGGACGGGAGTATTTCACAGAGTAAACAGCCAAAACAGCTATTCAATGACCTGTCAACTAATTAAATTTTTCTAGTCAAAGTCACCACCATTTCTTATTGCCAGCACAATTCATATACACACACTGCTCAATGGATGAATCCCTGTAGTTAGGCTGCTACTTACATACACTCTCGTTTTTATACTAGGTAACAAGCTCCTTGAAGGCAGGGACCATATCGTATATCTTCTATTCTAACTAAATTGAGTGCTAAATGTTGACATTCATAAAATTAAATCATTAAACAGACACAAAACGTTGAGAATGAGGAAGGAATTGCAGATACTCATATACTAAAACCGTTGTTATTTGCTTTTTTATTTTGGGACATTATTACCTTTAAATGTGTAAATCCCTAATTTGTCCAGTATAGTTAGCCTCAAGCCCATAATAAGGTTCTAATATATTAAAGTGTGGCTAAGCAATCCACGATTAACCTTGAAAAATAATTACCACAATGATGTAAGGACTCTCTTCACCGCAGCAATAAATGCAGGACAGCACTGAAGAAACAAATGGTGGTAAGGGATCTACTAAAGTCCTCCAGGGAGATAGGAAAAGGAGCCAGATAAATAATTTCCCTGGTGTCCTGCCACTCTACGATGAGATTAAAAGGGGAGGAAGCACCTCTCCTACCTCTAGGGACAGAAAAAAACTAATGTCAAAAGCTGACAGGAAAGATGATTTGTAAAATATAACTTTGAAGTCTCATGAAAAATAGTAAAATGAGGTCTTACTGGTCTTTTCACACTTTAAAAATTTTGTTCTACAACAAATGCTGCTCTCGTGGAAATAAAACATAATACCTTATTTTCTCACTATGAACTTCCCTGCTCATCAATCTCAGTATTTTGCACTGTTTGAAAAGGAATATGTTTTCCCGTTTAGAAGGAATGAATTTCTTTCATGAGTTGCTACCTAATTCATCAGTGTTATCTATAGTTACATTCTACTTTAATAACTATTGCTCAAACAGTACTACAAACAAGTAATCACAAGCAACTTTAATTAATACTATGTTTTAGGGTGAAAAACTAAAGAACAATGGGTCAAGAATCAGGAGTCAGATCCACACATAAGAAGTGTGGCTTTGGGCAAATTATAAACACTGTGCCTACTTTTCTGCAATATGAAACATGAGTGTTAAGCTTCAGAGTATTAAGCTTCACACAGTACCTCCTTGCCACCAGGTATTTTCTATGACAAAAGTTTTGAAAGTTGTAAAATATCTGACAACCATTGAGACAGATGACCTGAAAAGTTCCGTATGGCTCTAAAATTCTGACTTTAAAACACGAAAAAGAAAGAAGAAAAAGATTCAAGACACCCATAAGGTAGACAGTTACCTTGTAAGAATTTGAAAATGAAGCCTGGAAATATATAAATATGAGTTCTATTCTACAAGCAAGCACTGACACAAGATTTCATCTTGATCCATTTTGAATTTTCTTTCAAAATAAGACTCAAGAGCTGGCAGTTTGCCAGCCCAATCAGCCGAAAGACCATAGGAACAAACCTGCAATCTGACAAAATCAGGTTTATTGACCCATTGCGATGAGAAAGACCATACATCAGAGAAATTTGGACCATCTCACAAAGCAAAGGAAAAGAGTGAAAGAGTGGAGTTTAGGTGAAACTGAAACACAGTGGTGTTGGAGTAGGCTTAGAGCAAAGCAGAGGTGTCTGTGTATAAAGGCGACTACTTTAGGACTGGACTGCAAAGTGCACCAATGGTCCTCTTTCCAGAAGGTACAAAGACAGATGTGGATGCTATGTCCAGAAACGCCTTATATGAAGCTGTGTATGTGTCTCGGTTATAAATCAAGACTGCTTCTTTATGACAAAATGACTTAGATTCTCCAGGCCAGAGTGGGATGTTTTATTCTTGCTGATATAATTACACATAGCCAAGTTTCTGATGTTCTGTGATTTTCGAGAACAAAGTTTCTCAGTGAGGTAAGCAAGCATAGTCACTCAAAGACAGGATTTGTTAGGACACTTTACAGCTGCACTATTCTTGGGAGTTTGAGGCTTTATCTGTGTCTGTTACTCCAGTCTGACAAAAGCCAGGCAGATTTTCACTTTCTCCATTAGTTACTTGAGATTCCTGTCTTCACTGTATGTCAGTGTAAGAACAGCTTGCTAATTAAACTGATTACATTACATGTATACTCTTCAGAAAGGAGTTTGTTTGCTGGTTTATCTTTGGGTTTGTTTATTATGCATCAATTTCTCCAAAAAAGATGTCCAGTTTGAGCAAATATACTGGTTTTGAAGAAACATTTTCTTCTTACCCAATGAAGTTCCTTTAGTTCTCATTAAATATGCATAAAAAGAAGATTGTTAAGTGGTGCCTCTACCACTAAACATTTTTCATGTATTAGTTCTAGAACACGTGTGTGTGTGTGTCTGTATTAATAAACATCCAGTTACACCTGATAACAGCAGCCACACGACTGCCAACTTTTTGACAGTGGTGAAAGAGTAGGCGCTAGAGCTGTATTGCAAGGGCTCCATTTCAGCTTGCCACTAAGTTGCACGAGTTACTAAAACTTTCAGTGCTTCTGTTTCTTATTTTAAATAGGGACAATAATATAAGGATCAAATGAGTCAACAAATGTAAAGCACTTCGAACAGGGCCTGACACAAAGTAAATGTGAATAAACGTTAGTTATTCATTAGCAAAAAAGTGTCATGGTTTAAACCAACCCATCTCCAAGGCATCTCTAAGGTAAATCTTTTTAGTTTCCCATCTTCCTCATTAATTTGATTTATCCAATAACTGTGCACCGAGTGTCTGTTCTACCAGATGCCAGGCATTGTATCAGGCACTGGGAACCTTATAGTAAAGAAGATGGCTAGGAAGTTTGCTACGATCATCCAGTGAAGACTTCATCACCACTACATTCTTACCAACAGTTCTTTCAATTTTTTTCTACCAAAAACAAGCCCATTGCTGAGGAAAAAATGCCAACTTTCTCAAAGAATCACTATTATCAGACAGTGAGTTTCTTTATGACAAGGACCATGTCTTGTTGCTGATAATGCCAGTGCTTAACTAGAAATGGATCTTAACAACATAACAGTCAATAAATATTAGTGGCATTTCCCTAATTCTTGTTTCTATAATTTATATTTTTTGACATTACACTTTACAATTGAGGTCCTATTATTGTTTATTTCTTCCTTCAATTGTCAGTTTTTGCTTCATATATTTTGGGGCTTTGCTTTTCAATGTAAGTATTGTTTCCTACTCTTTTTCAGTATACAGGAGTTACATTGCTGAGTTGCATACTTCCTTTTTTTTTAAGTTTCTACTTATAAGTTTTACTGTGCAGTATTTGTCTTTCTCTGTCTAGTTTATTTCACTTAGCATAATGCCCTCAATGTCCATTCATGTTGTTGTAAACGGAGGATTTCCTTCTTTCTTGTGACTGAATAATATTCCATTGAATATGCACACACCACATCTTCTTTATCCATTTATCTGTTGACGGACACTTAGGTTGTTTCCCTATCTTGTCTATTATGAATAACGCTACAGTGAACATGGAAGGCAGATATCTCTTCGATATCCTATTTTCATATCCTTTGGATAAATAACCAGTAAGTGGGATTGCTGGGTCATTAGGTAGTTCATTTTTAATTTTTTGAGGAACCTTCATACTGTTTTCTATAGTGGATGAACTATGCGAATTGACATTCCCACCAACAGTATACAAAGGTTCTTTTCTCCACATCCTCGCCAACACTTATCTCGTCTTTCTTATGATAAAAAACTAAAAAGCTTCTGCACAGCATAGGAAACCATCAACAAAATGAAAGGGCAACCTAATGAATGAAAGAAAATATCTGCGACTCATATAGATGAGAGTTAATATCCAAAATAGATAAAGAACCGATACAGGTCAATAGCAAAACACAACCAAAATGGGCAGAGGAATTGAAGAGACATTTTTCCAAAGAAGACATACAAATGGCCAACAGGTACATGAAAAGGTATTCAACATCTCTAATCATCAAGGTAACACAAATCAAAACCACAATCAGATATATCACCTCACACCTGTTCAAATGGCCATCATTAAAAAGACAAGGGAAAACGAGTGTGGGCTAATATTTTGCTATGAAGACCTCTGGACTACAAAGTCATTTATAACACAACTAGAAAACATACGCTTTGTTAGAAGTAATAGTCTTAAAAGGAAATTGGACTTTTTTCTATACTGGTATATTATGAAAATGCAATAAATATTAAGTTTGTGTTAGCCGCATTTCAAGTAAAATACCAGGAGTCACTGGTTTGCATTACACATATGGAATCAAGACTCTATGCAGGAGGATGAGATTATGGAGTGACATATCTCCGTACTGCTTTTCTCTTTTCTATAAAGGTACTTCTACCTCTCATTAACCATTTGTGTTAGTTTTTTTTTAACTCACTTTATGAGTAAGGTTGAAAATAAGTTATAAATATATGCTTGTTATCTTCTAAAACTTTGGGGAAAAGGTAACATGGATGCGTAATTTACGTAATGGGACAGGCAATTCACTAATGAGCAGTTTTTAAAATAGATACGAGTTTACCTACCTTGGAGATACAAGTTTACCTTACCTAATTCCCTTAACACTAATTTCTCCCTAACTTTAATTTCTGATGAAAAGATCTTTTAATAGGTAAAAATTAATGACATACTACTTTTGGGTGACAAATGATTAGCTTTTGAATAGCAACATAACTACAAGTATGTTAATGGGCATAATAAAAAATGGTTGATGTCCAACTTCAATTAGACACATAATACTGTACAAAGTCCCATTACTGGTAACTAGTCAGTTCCTTCTTCTATTCTCCATAAAGGCTCTTAAAACAAAAAAGTTGTTTCAATTATTCTTCAGATATCTTACTTACCAACCTTTGCTTCACTCTCAGCTAAGGCCCTAGCTTCCCCCACTTGAGAAAATGGAGGCCCTGCTGTAAAGATCTTCTTTTACTACCCTCTCCTCAACCTTAAAACTAATCTACATTTGTACCCAACCTTGGACCTTTACAAAGACGTGATCCCAAAGGGGTACTCTCCTGCTTTTCAGAAGAGGTACCTCCTGATCCTATCAACTCCCAAGTCCTCTCACAATCTTGCTCCATCATTTACATTCTCCCTTTGACACCTTTATTTTCTCCATCACCACTCACTTTTTCCTTTCAGCCTACAAACATGCTCAAACTTTCTTCAATGTAAAATCTTTCCCATAACTTTGCTTCTCCCATATTAAACCAATCCCCCATTTCTTTTCATACCCAAATTTCTTCAAAAAATAGTCTAAGCTTTGCTTCCTTTTCCTTACTTCCATTCATTCTTCAACTCACTCCAATCTATTTTTCATCTAATGACTGCTGGAATTAACCTTGCAAAGGTCCACGTCATCTTAAGACCCATATCAAAAGCCTCTTATCAATTCTCATTCTACTTGACAATTCAGCAGCATTTGATACTAGTGGCCTTCTTTCATTTTTTATTTTTTATAAATTTTATTGGGGACTATTGGGGAACAGTGTGTTTCTCCAGGGCCCATCAGCTCCAAGTAGTTGTCCTTTAGTCTAGTTGTGGAGGGCGCAGCTCAGCTCCAAGTCCAGTCGCCGTTTTCAATCTTTAGTTGCAGGGGGCGCAGCCCACCATCCCTTGCGGGAATTGAACCTGCAACCTTGTTGTTCAGAGCTCCTGCTCTAACCAACTGAGCCATCGTGCCGCCCCTCCAGAAGCTCAGCTGCAGCTCTTTATCTTCAATCTAGTTGTGGAGGGAGCAGCTCACTGGCACATGTGGGAATCGAACCAGCAACCCTGTTGTTCAGAGCTTGCGCTCTAACCAACTGAGCCATCTGGCCGCCCCATGGCCTTCTTTCTTTTAGAAACTCTGAACTACAACTACTACCAAACACTGATGATGTTCACATCCATGATTCTGGCCAAGACCTCTCTCCTGAGCTCCAGATCTACAGATCAAATTGACAACTGTGCGTATCTACAACAACATTCTCTAAACACCTCATAATCAACACGTCTGAAATGAATAGAAATGTATTCTCTCTTCATTCTACCTCCTGAATCTTTCTCATTTCAGACCCACTGTACCTACCTTGTTTCAGATCCTCAAAATAACCTTACAATTGTCTCTTTGGGCAAAATGCCATTCTTTCCTTCTTAGCTAAAGACCACATAGCTGCCTAGCTAAAGACCACATTTCCCAACCTCTCTTGTGTTTGTGTGGTCATGTAAGTTAAGTTCTCAGCAATAGAAAATGAGGAGAACTGGTGTGTGACTTGCAACCTCATTTCTTTAAAAGAAAAGTTGCTTGCCTTAAAATACCTCTGTCTCTCTTCCAACATGCTAACTTCTGATTAGAGACGAAATATTTCATCAAGTAACATAGCCGCTTCTTAATGATTAAAAATGAAGGTCCTGCTTCAAATGCTAAATCTTTAATATAGTTAATCTTCCACTTCTTATAAATTAAAGAGTAGAGGACTCAGAGAAAAGAAAAAAGCTTTGCCTTGTGATATTAGAATGTAATTAAACTATACAAAATCTGCAAATATTTGTAACTGAGAAAGTATTTTCTTATTTCAGTGTGGCTTCATCACAGTCAGTGAACACAGTCTTCAAATTTCATCTTAATGGCACTTCTAAAAAGTCTACTGATGATGTAGATCAGAAGTGACCAAACTACAGCAGCAAGTGGCCTGGTTTGCTAAGAATGATTTTTCCATTATTGGAGGGAAGGGAGAAGGAAAGAGAAGAGGGAGAACTGTATAAAGAGACCCTATGTGGTCCACAAAGCCTAAAATATTTTATGAGCTGGGCTTTCTACAGAAAAAGTTGCCCACACTTCTAAAAAATTCAGTGTATTTCTGTTCGTACGAAAGCTAAAACCTGTTTTACCAAATTCATATTATAAGTTTGTAGTGGGAGAAGCCATCAGAAAGGTATTATCATTGCTGTGGAATGCAGTCTAGGCGCTAGTACAGTTACTTGCTTGTGGCAGGAGGGAGAAAAAGAGAAAGAGGGTTTAAAACAGAGGCCAAACAAGAGTGTTAGTTAGCTCAGAAAGATGTGCGTTTTTGCAGGAATTTAGGGATAGAATACAGTTGAAGCCGACAAAAAATATAGAGTAGTCCTAGGCTACCCAATAAGCTGCTCAAGTTGGAAGGTAACTATTAAGAGAAAACGTGAGAGCTCGGCCTATTGAGAAAAGTAAGACTCAAGAAAAGTGAAGTTACTTGCCCAAGTTCGCAGATCAAGAGAGTGGGACGTGAAGAACTGGACTATAACCACCCAAATCTCAGTTCACTTCTTTCCACTGCATCACACTGCCCCCTCACTACAGGACAATGTGAACCTGCAAATATACCATTATCAATTTGTGACAAGTTAACTCCTTTAAGTTCAGAAGGAACAAAGTCTCTTCACAAGTTCTCTGCCTTCTCCCAATTATGTTTTTTTTCTGGGAAGAATTGAGTAAGGTGTCTACAGGTCTCAAAGAGGGGTAGAAAAGAATAGATACCAGCTCTATTGCCCAGAGGATATTGGGAACAAGAGAATGTTAACTAAACATTATTTTTTTTTAAAAAACCTTAAAGATATCCAGTGGCGTATGGCAATAAGAAATATCAAATTTCAATTAATTTACCTGGTTCCAATTTTATTACTTTAATTGCTGCCAATTCACCAGTGTTAACATTCCGTGCCTAAAAAAAAGAAGAAAAGATAACTGTAAAAAAAGTTTTCATTATAAACTTTATAAAATGTCATTTAGCTGTTTATTTTCAATTATATGGAAATAGTTTTTAAAGCAAGAAGTGCAAAAGTGATTTGTATTTACAAAACAAACAGCATACTTTGCAATATATTTCATCATTAATTCATGTATAAATTGAATAATGATGATAACAATAATAGCTAATATACACACACGCCTTAGTATGTGCCAGGCACTATTCTAAGTGTTTTTAATATTAATTCATTTAATCCTCAAAACAATCTTATGACGTAGGTACTGATATTATTCCCATGGCAGCACAGGAAATGGTAGCTCAGAGACTTAAGAACTTGCCAAGGCCATATAGCTAGTAAGTGACAGTGCTAGGATTCCAACCCAGGCAGTCTGAACTCTACGGCCATTCATCCAGAGCCTGGTGATAAAATTTTGACTTTATTAACTAGCCTTAAACTTGTTAATTTAAAAACCTTATAATATGAAAAGCTAACACAATTATATAAACACGAAAACAGCCCTCCTGCATGTGTTTAAACACAACTGATGATACAATCAAATTAGTTCAGTTCAATACAAACCAAATATATTTTTATAAGCCACACATAAAAATCACTTTAAAACTTAATCCGTATTATTCATGCTTTTACAATTTTAATTACATATAAACAGGCAGAAACTCTTTTCAATCTATAAAAAAATGGCAGTAATTCTTTGTCAATTTAAAGTGTTTTATACTTAAATCAGAACTTTTTAAATGATATTTTTAAATTGTTATAACTAGTATATAATATAACTCTTAATAAATTAATGTTCATATCAACCAATATATGCAATTCCCTGATCACAGAGAGATGCATTCATGTGACCGGAATTGTCTTAGTTGCAACACTATCTTATTAATGAAGTGGTGAAAATCAGTGAGTCACCTACAAAGGACAATACCATTAACAGTGGAATGCTCCTAAGAATTACAAGTACCAGCCAAGGATCTAGGAAGGTAGATGTGCGACATAGCTAATGCTGAAATGTGAAATTTAACCTTTTAACTCAAAAAAGAAGAAGAGTATTTATTAAAAGGTCTCCCCATACAAAATAAGAAAAATATTAAAATGACATTTGCAGGGAAATTCATTCCTTTAGGGGAAAATGCCCCAAACTAATAAACACTGTAATGCCAATTTAGGACAAGTAGTACAAAAGAGATTTGAACAGTTCCTTCAAACTAAGCTTAATTTAATTAAATGAGACAGACACTTCAAATAGATAGTGTTAGATAAATATTTCCTTCTTTTGGATGAGAAGATATCTACATGATGAAACAGAAAAAAAATCAGAATATCATTCTGGAAGCATTTTGTAAAGGGGACGAGTGTACCTGTAAAATATTCAGGTATATAGCACATCAATTTAGTCATAAATCTTCTCAAACACCATCACAACTACCTGCCCTTCCCCTCACACTTCCATATCTTTTCTGTTAGGCTCCTTCTTGATATTGATAGATACTTTGTCCTTCAACCCACATGTTTTTTAGCACTTCTCCAAATAAAATAAGATACAACTCTCTCCAATTCTTAATTCTCCATTTTAAAAAACCCTGCCTTGGTTTTGCAGAGGATGGGTGATTCCATTATGAAACAGCAGGGAAAAAGTGAATCCATAGAAATCTAGGATGATTAATTTTATAAGTGAAATTTTGTTCCCAATTGACCACAAGAGGGCATACACTCGATTAACACAAGTTAAACAGTGTGCAGAATGGCTGCTGTACAATATAGTCTTCTAAAAATAGACTAATAGTTAACACCAGCATATATTTAACAAAGATACTGTGACAGTTTTTTTTTTAATTTATTGGGTTGACAACTGTTAGTGAAATTACATAGATTTCAGGTGTACAATTCTGTATTACAACATCTATAAATCCCACTGTGTGTTCACCACCCAGACAGTAGTTCTTATATGTAGTTCAGTAAAGTCAGTACTTACTATAGGCTTAAACTTTTGAATACAATCTTCCAAAATTTAAATCAGTCCAGAATTTTCTAAAGGATAAGTGTTTTAAAATTATGGTTCTTTAGAGTCAGTAAAAAACAAGACAGCTAAAATGATTACTGCTGTTTCTGCCTTCTGAAATATTTCCCAATGTGTATCTTATTTGCCAGAATTAAGATAATTTATAAAAAGGGAAGGAAAAAACTCCTTAGGAAACGACTTTCTGGGCTTTGCCGCATCAAAATCCACAAGTTGATTAATTAAAAGTCTTTAAAGAATTATGATTCACTAAGAATCTTGGTTTTCTAGCTAAAATAAATTAATAGTTTGCTGTCTCTAAATTTACAACAGTCAAGGTTACATACACACTGAGGTAAACTTAAAAACATTATCTCTAAAACTGTGTAACTGCTATTCTTTCAATCTCCTAGAGCAATTTATTGGGGAAAAAATGAGAGCAAGTTTAATGTAAAATATCACCATGTATAAAGTTAAAAATTTCTAATTCAGTATCAGTAATGTAGAATTTCGGACTTGTTCAGGGCAGAAAGCTGAGGATTAATATTCTAAGCATCTAGACCACATCATTGATTTGACCACCATTCTTCACATGCTCTGAAAGCGATACCCAGGTCATGTCGTTCTTGAGTTTAAAATACTTCGGGAATGCACACATATATTTTAAAGACGAAAATTCAAATTCCATGTCAGAGTTTAAAATTTTCACTAAATACAGCACTTTTTATATAATCTTTATTGGGCTATAATTCATATACCATAAAGTTCCCTCTTTTACTACGTACAATTCAGTGGTTTTTAGTATATTTACAGTTATGTAACCATCATTACTATCTAATTTTGGAACATTCTCATCACCCCAAAAAGAAACCCCAGACCTATTAGCAGTCATTTCCTATTCCTCCCTCTCCCGGTCCCTGACAACTACTGATCTACTTTCTGTCTCTGTATTTGACTATTGTGGATATTTCATATAAATAGGAGCATACAAAATGTAGTCCTCTGTGACTGGCTTCTTTCACCGAGCCAGATAACGTTTTCTGGTTCATCCATGTTGTACCATGTTTCTGTACTTTATTGCTTTTGTTGACAAATAATATTCCACTGTATGAAAATACCACATTTTGTTTATCCATCACATGGAAATACGACATTATGTTGAAGGATATTTGGGTTGTTTCCATTTTTCGCTATTACAAATAATGCTTCTATGAATATTCGTGCATAAAATTTTGTGTGGACCTATGTTTTCAGTTCTCTTGGATACAGACCTACGAGTGGAATTGCTGAATCATACGGTAATGCTATGTTTTGCTTTTTTAAGAAATGTTTTCCAAAGTGGCTGCACTATTTTATGTTATCACCAGCAATGTATGAGTGTTAATTTCTCCACATTTTGCCAATATTTGTATTATCTGTCATTTTTATTTTAGCTATCCTAGTGGGTGTGAAGTGGTATCTCGTTGTGGTTTGACTTACAATTCACTAATGACTAATGATGTTAAGCATCTTTTCATGTGCTTATTGGCCATTTGAATACCTTCTGTGGAGAAATGTCTATTCAATTCTTTGCCTATTTGTCTTTTTATTATTGACTTTAAGGGTTACTTATAGATCATGATATGTCTCTTATCAGTTATATGATTTGCAAAAATTTTATCCCATTCTGTGGTTGTCTTCTTTTTCTTCATAGTGTCCTTTGAAGCAAAAAAATTATTAATTTTGATGAAGTCCAACTTACCTATTTTTTGTTGTTGCTGCTTGTACTTTTGGTATTACTGCTAGAAACCACTGCCTAACCCAAGGTTACAAAGATTTTTTTTCCCCCTATGTTTTTCTCTAAGAGTTTTATAGTTTTAGTTTTTCCATTTAAGTATATGATCCTTTTTGAATGAATTTTCTATGTATTAGGCAGGGCTCCAACTTCATTCTTTTGCATGTGGATATCAGGTTGTGAACTACAACATTTTAACTATAAAACTCTACTGTTTAGCCCCAGCCTGCCTTTCCAGTCATTCCCTACTTTGCACCTTATGGACAGCATTCTCCAACGCTATCCATACTGTGCCCTTTGGCATGTACTGTCTAAACAGACACCTGTCCCTAACTCCCTCCTCTGGCCTAACGCCTAGACATCCTTTAAAGCTCAGCTTAGGCTATTGTCACTTCCCACAGGCCTTTTCCTGACCCCTATTCTGGCTGAGGCATCAACCCCCCCCTCACCCCCACCCCGCCCCCACCCCCCCACACACACTCCCACAGATCTTGGGTAATCTTTCTCAAATGAGGTGAGGGGTGGGAGAAGATGCTGGTGAGGAGAATCCTGCAGATCTAGAGCTGGTCTCAGTTTAGAGGGGCTCTTAGAAACTATTACACTTCAAAGCTACCCCAGAATTCAGTTTGGTTCAGTCAGCCTTTTAGAAGCATATTCATATTAAACTGGTTTGGGAAAGGATTTTTCTGAAATTTCATGCTGACTGTGGAGTTATCTCTACCTATCAGAAAAGTATTCCTGAGTGAGAGTGGGAGTAAACGACATAATCAAGAAGCAATGATTAAGATGAAAAAAAAAAAAAAAAAAAAAGAAAAGAAGTGTTAGGTACTATATAAAGAGAGTTAGAGATGGTCATTATCAATTTAAAAATCTGACCACTTATTATATACCAAGCACCCTAAGGTATTCAAAGCTTACTCTTTAGAAGAGGTTGTCCAACGTGAATACAAAGAAAGGTTCTAAAATGAGTGAAGAAATGCAAAGTTTAATACTGGCTCTGCCAGCAACAAGCAATTGGATCCGAGCAAGTAATTCCCCTATGTCTTCTCCCCAACTCCCTCCCTCTATTTTAAAAACAAGAAAGTAAAAGACGATTTCTAAGGTTCCTTCTAACTCTAAAAGTCAATGTTTACATCAAATAATTTAAACCTGAATTAACAGATTCCAAATACTGAAACAGCGGGCTGGTTATATAAGATTCATATGAGTGCAAAAACAAAACAAAACAACAACAAAACAGCTCCACTGATTCTGAATCAACAGATTTATAACAGGACGCAGGAATCTGTATTTAAAGCTACTGAGGTCCTTCTGATCATCAGCCAGATTTGAGGACCTGGTCTAAGACACTGTGCCATTTGAGTTTTATAAACTGTAAATACCAACTTCTAAGTCTGAAAGGGGTGTTTCAGGAATGGCTTTAAGGAGATGCCATTTAAGCATAGGTTTGAGAGATGGGCTGGATTACGACAAACACATGAGAGGGATAGGAAAGAGGGCACAGAAAGAAAAGCATGAGCAAAGGCACAGGGACAGAAAACAGGCTATTTTGAGTGCACTGGGCAGGCCAAACCTCAGGGTACCTCCCACATAAATACTCGCTTTCAGAGGGAAATGGCTAACCCACAGCCACTGCTGAAGTAATAATTTTGCTTTTCTTGTTACTTGGAATAGGTATGAACCTACCACAAGGGCAACCAATTCATAGGAACACTGATAGCCAAGGTGACATATATCCCTGGTTTGCCCAGGACCCTTCCAGTTTATTATGCCTATTTCTGAGCAGATTAATAGTGGCCACTTTCACTCTCAAAATTACAATTAAAATTGTATTTAATTTGGTAATTTCAATGATAAAGTATAAGGTCACTCTACCAATAAACCCTGAGCTAACTAGAAAAAAGGAAAAAGGCCTATCAGAGTCTCAAAAATAGGGGTGAGCAAACATGTCTGTTTTTATAAATGAAGTTTTATTGGAACACAGCCATGTTCACTTGTTTAAGCATTGTCTATGGCTGCTTTTACAATGCAATGGTAGTTGAATAGTTGAGATGGAAAACACATGGCCCACAAAACCTGACGTATTTACTACCTGGCCCTTTACTGGAAAAACTGATCCCTGCTGTAAAATAGCACTGTCCAATAGAACTTTCTGCATTGATGGAAGTGTTGTATATCTATCTGCACTGTCCAACACAGTAGCCCCATGTCACACGTAGCTATTGATCAACTGAATTGTGGCTCGTACAACCAAAGAACTGAATTTTATGTAATTATTTCTGTATGCAATAAAATATTTAAATTTGGGGGTTTTAAATTCTATAAAAATGAGATACAATTGACATATAATGCTGGGTTAGTTTTATGTGTACAACATAATGGTTTGATATATGTATATATTGTGAAATAATTACCACAGTAAGTTAGTTAACATCCATTACCATACATAGTTATTCTTCTTTCTTATCATGAGAATTTTTAAGATTTACTCTCTTATAATCTTTCAAATATACAACATGGTATTGTTAATTATAGTCACCGTGCTGTACATTACATCCCTGGGACTTATTTAGCTTATAATTTTTTTTTAAAATCACCTTTTAAAAATATAGTTCTATCATATTGTTATAAATATACATTCAAAATTTTTAAATCTTCAGTAGTGCTCTGTTTTAGATCTATTTTCAATTTTTGGTGACTCATAACATGTCAACATTTTGTTCTTCCTTTCCCACTCAAATATGGTCATTACTGTGAACCACAAAAAATTATATATAAAGGCACAAAAAGCCTGTTCAGAAAACCTTTAAAGTAAATCTTTATGGAAAAATTTTATATATATATATATATATTTCTAGCAGTCTAAACATAATGCATAGATTTGTATAACCACCAACACCATCTGGAAACAGAAAAATCCCATTACTTGAAAGTCCCATAACTTTCAAGTCTCCCTTGAAAGTCTTATAGTCCTTCTCTCACCCCAACCACCTAGCAACTAGTAATTTGTTTTTTGCCATTATAGTTTTGTCTTTTCAAGAATTTCATGTAAATTGAATCATTATGTAATTTTTGAGACAGCCTTTTTTCACCAAGTTGGTGCACGTATTATTAGTTTGTTCGTTTTTATTGTTGAATAGTATTCCATTGTATGAATATATCACAGTTTATCCATTACCAGTGGAGGACACATTGGCTGTTTTCAGTTTTTGACGAATAAGAACTGAGCTGCTATAAACACTTGTATACAAGTTACAAAAATACCCAGGAGTGGAACAATCATATGGTAGATACATGTTTTACTTTGTAAGAAACTGTCGAACTATTTCTAGAGTGGCTGTACCATTTCCAGCAGCAATGTATAAGAGGTTCCACTTCTTCCACAGCCTTGCCAGCAGTTGATATTGTACTTTTTATTTTAGCCATCGTAAAAGGTGTGTAGTGACATCTCATGGTGGTTTTAGCTGGCATTTCCCTGATAGCTAATGATGATTCATGTGTTTATTTGCCACCCTTTGGTGAAGTGTCTTCTAGTCTTTTGTCCATATTTTAACTGGGATGTTTTATTTTCTTTCTTGATATATTCTAGATACAAGTTCTTTATCTGGTATATGACATGTATATATTTTTCACCTAGTCTATATAGCTTGTCTTTTCATTATCTTAACAGTGTCTTTTGCAGAGTGTTATGGACTGAATTGTGTGCCCCCCCTCAATTTTGTATATGGAAATCCTAACACTCAGTACCTTAAAATGTGACTGTATTTGGAGATAGGGCCTTTAAAGAGGTAATGAAGGTTACAGGAAGCTATTTGGGTGGGCCCTAATCCAATAGGACTAGTGCTCTTATTTGAAGAGGGAGGGGCATCAGCGATGTGCACACACACAGAAAAGGCCATGTGAGGACACAGCAAGAAGGCGGGCACTTACACTCCACGGAGAGGAGCCTCAGGAGAAACAACCCTACCAAACCTTGACCCTAGAATGCCAGTCTCCAGAACTGTGAGAAAATTAAATGTCTACTGTTTAAGCCACCAATTCTGTGGCATTTTATTATGGCAGCCCTATCAAACCAATGCATAGAGCGAAGTTTTTACTTTTAATGAAGCCCTATTTATCAAATGTTTTCTTTTTTGGATTGTGCTTTTGGTGTCCAACATTATTTTGTTTAACCCCAAGTCACAAAGATTTTTTCCTATGTTTTCTTGTAAAAAGAACATTTTAGATTTACATTTAGATTTATGATACATTTTGAGTTAATTTTTAAGGTGTGACATTTAAGTCGAAGCTTTTTTTTCTGGATTATGTACGTATCCAACTGCTCCAATACTATTTGTTGAAAAGACGATCCTTCTTCCATTGAATTGTCTTTTACCTTTGTTAAAATTCAACTGGCTACATTTGTGTGGGTCTATTTCTGGATTGATCCGTAGATCTTGTATCTATCCCTCACCAATACCACATACATCCTTGATTACTGCCGCTTTTATAGTAAGTCTTCAAAAATCAGATATTGTGATTCCTCCAACATTTTCTTTTTTGAAGTTGCTTTAACTATTATAATAGGTCCTTTGCCTTTCCGTATAAATTTCAGAATCAGTTTGTGTGTATTTGTTTTAAAAAATCCTGCTGGCATTCTGACTGTAATTGCATTAAATCTATAGATCAATTTGGGAAGAACTGACATCTTTGCTATGTAGTCTTCCAGTGTTCTTTGATATCTTTCATCAGTGTTTTATAGTTATCAGGATACAGACCCGACCCATTGTTTTGGTTTTGATTTTAATAGCCATGTGTGGCTAGTGACAACCGTATTAGACATTACAGCTCAAAAAGTCTGAACTTGGAAATACTGAGAAATAGAACCACAATGCAATGTAATCCAGTGATAAAATGATGCCATAAAATTGTGCCAGTGTCTCAGCAAGCAGAACCTTGGGCAAAGTGAAGTTTTGAAAAAACAGAAAAGATAAAATGAGAAGACCGTCAATAAAGAGCAGACAGAGAACATAACAAATGCACAGAGAAAAATAATAAAGAGCCCATGAGAAAGGACAGATCTCCAAAGCTGTCTTGAGTTCCTGACAATTTTCCAGTTTCGTATCACATGTATATTTATAATAGCTTCTCTTTTCTTGAATTAACTTGAATGGCTTTGTTTCTTGAAACCAAATGATTAAAGATCTAAATTTCTAGGACTACATGATGCTAATTTCAAAAAGAAAAAACTAGAGTGAGACTATCATACGAACTTTTTAAAAAATGCACTTAGCTCATGATTGAATATAGATGTGGAAAATAATCTGTGAGTGATATCAAAGACAACATACCAGTAAGTTATATTTCAAAGTTTAATTTTTAAGTTGTTTGGAACTCAAAATGGATTTATTCTATATCAATCAACACACTTTTAAATAGTAATTGGCAGACCACAAATGTCAATTTAATTAATAACGTGGCTTAAAACTAACAGCAGCATTGAGTTTGGGGAAGTCTAAGGGACCAGGTAGCCAAATGCCAATTTCCCACTCTAGAAGCAACAGCAGCAGCATCTCTAGCCCAATGGTGATCAAACTCCAGTGTACCAAAAAAAACAACAACAAAAAAAACCTCCAGTGTGTATGTGGGGACAGAGCCCCAGAAAGTAGTTTACAGGCTCTCGGCCTCACGTGAAGGGGTACTGGCTCGGGTGGTGAATGGCCGTCGGCTGTGGCTGATTGGCTGTCAGCTGTGGCCGGTTAGCCAATTGGCCGCTGGTATAACTGCTGCGGCTACGAAGGATTGCCGAGGAGCCGAGCAGAGCCGAAGAGAGCGGAAGAGGAGGGCCGAGGAGAGCGGAAGAGGAGAGCCGAGGAGAGCGGAAGAGGAGGGCCGAGAGAGAGGAACAGAGGAGAGAGTGGAGAAGAGTCATCGGTCGGTCGGTTGGCGGAAAAGCGGACGACAGGTCGGTGTCCGGTGGGCCCAGCCTCCAGTGAGACCGTGGTGGTATGGCTCCTCTACCTATGGCTCTGTGGGTGTTCCTTGTTGGCCTCACCATATCCTGCGTTCTTATGTGGGGAGCGGGACCAGAGACCCCGCAGGCCGCCCCGCACGACAAATGGCGCAGCGAGCAGGGTCTCCCGCACGACAGTGTATATAAAAACTCCAGTGTGTATAAAAATCACCTGAGGTTTTGCTTTTGGAAATACTTTACACTAGGTATGGAAGTCTCTCCCATTACAAATACCTAGATATGGTACACAAGATATAACAAATACTCTTTTAAATGCACTGCTGAACTCAAATCAAGAAACCCACAAGAGACAAAACAGGGAAAGAGTTAATTCGCTCAAAAAGTATCTGTCCAATGCATTTATTGAATGAAATCAGAGTAGTAAGCAAGAGCTAAGCCATGACCTTAGCTGAAACTTGGAAGCTAGACACCCGAATTTTGATTTTTATCAGATGTGGTGAAATTTGTAATTGAGACTACTGCATAAAACTGACAATGCCCTTGAAAGGCCACACCCCTCAGTGAAGTGTGTATGTGTCCACTGAGAAAGAGAATGAATAAAAAACAACTGAATCAGTTCTTCACTGGAATAGGAGTCCCCTGAAAATTCATAATTACAAGCCTGTTCTAAGTTGAGTATAAAATTACACTTCTTGAAAGGACCAGGAGCCTCAAGCCAAGAAATGAATTTAAGTTGTTTCTGGGTTGGTAGTAATGCAGGGTATTTGTTAGAAAGAAGCAAATTCTCTGTAGTGAAACATACCTTCAATTCATGCCCAGGAAATTCCTAAATATGAGGATTAGCCAAATATGAGATAAAAACAAAATTATCAAACCAAAAGGAAACAAACCACCAGAGCAATAAAAGCTATGGACAACAGAATTAAATTTGCAAGTTCAAATTAAAATTAAGTATGCTTTAAGAGTTTACAGAAATAAAAAGTTATTAAATACATGAGCCAGAAACAAAAATGACTTGGCAGACAGGAGAAAAAAGAACCTAATGGAATTTCTGAAAATGAAAAATATAATCCTTGAAATTAAAAACTTAATTGGAGCAGAGATAGAATTAATAAACCAAATGATAGACCTGAAACAGCAAGGAGAGACAAAAAGAAGATATGAAAGACAGATTAGGCGACATCTGAAAATCATCTCATCTCACGAAATCATCTTATAAAAGAGATTAACATACACCTAATTAAAGTTTCAGAAGGAAAGAATAGAAAAAATAGACAAGAAACAATAGCTCAAGAGACAGTGGCTGAAACTTTCCAGAATAGATAGAAGACAAAAGACTCAAACTCAGGAGACACAAATCCCAAGGAAGATACACAAAAAAGAAATCCACATCATCTGAAACGGCAAAGCACCAAAGACAAAAAGGGGATCTCTAAAATAAATAAGAGAATGGGCGTCAGATTATCTACAAAGGAACAACAATTGGACTTCTCAGAGAAACAATAAAACAATACTGTGCTGAGAGAAACCAAGTCAGTCTAGAAGTACATTTCCAGGTAAAACATCATTCAAGAAATAGCGGGGGGAAAAGGACATTTTGATAAACAAAAACTGAGTTTACCACCAAAAGGCATACAACACATTCTTCTAAAGGTATATTTTAGGATTTAAAAAAAAAAAGCCTCAGAAACAAAGTCTAAAATGCAAGAAGGAGTAAAAATAAAATACACTGGCAACCTTGGGTTGATATAAACATACTGTAGAGAGCAATAATAATGCCTAATTTATGCAATTTTTTAAAAGCTAGAACTTTTTTAAAAGCTAGAACAAATACTGAACAAATGGCATGTAAACGGAAAGGTGTGATTTACATTAATGTGTTCTGAGGACCTTGCATTGTTTGGGAAGTGTTTAGAGTTAGTAATTTGAGGTCTTAAGTGAGATACATACATTAAATTATTAAGAGTAATGTCTAGAATAAAAGTAGCATATAGCAATGATTATTAATTAAGGAAGATACTACCCCCGCCCCCCATTAAGGTAGAAAGGAGGGATTTGGAAACGTGCGAAGGCATTCTGGGTTGTCCCAATAACCAGGCAAGACAAAAGCATTGGATGGGTAGGAGCCACGGATTGTAATTGTTCTGTTGCGCCTGCAAAGCGCCACACAATGACAGTCCTGGCCTAAACGCCAACAGCACCTACACTGAGAAATACTGTATATGCCTATCAAACATGGAATTTAAACAATTTAATACAGATATTAAATAATTCAATAAAAATCGCATGTGCTTTAAATCACACTCTTGGGGTCTACAAACAACAGATTCTGAATCAATAGGTCTGAGGTAAGATCCTAGAACCTATGGTTTTAATAACGACCTAGATGAAGATGACGCAACAGCCCACCAATCACACTTTGAGAAACACTGAAACCTAATAAGGGTGAAGTGGCTGGTAAACTCTTTCAGAGACTCATTCCAGGGAGAAGCTCTGGAGCAAGATATGGCCAGGGCTGAGAAGAAATCTAGCAGCAGGGAGTAGGTGCTGGCAGAAGTTCACATGTACACATCATTAGGTGTTCGCAAATCAGAAACTGCAGATTAGAAGGAAAAGCATTTTGGGGGGATTAATAACAATATAGGTAGAACAGTCTCATTACCCAAAGTGCTTTTTCTTTAAAGTGTTGGGAATGAAAATACAATAGAATGGTGCAGGATACCATCAATAAAATAATTCAAACCTCAACCTACAAATAAATGAACCACCTATAACTGGATGGTGGGCAGGTCTATCTTCAGGAAGTCCTGGCCACCGTGACCTACATCCCTGGAGTAAACGCCCTTTCTTCCCCAATTCTTCACATCTGGGATGTGACTACCCCAGAGCAGCAGAACATTATTTCTGAAAGATATTAAATATATTCCAAAGGGAGGAAAAAGAGTTATTTGGGTAAGTATTGAAAATTCTACTCTCTTCCTAGAGAGTAACAATGCACAATAGCACATTAAAAGAGTCTTTTAATCCCACAGTAAGGAAATCCATTTGCTTTTGTTTAACTCCACATTTCCCACCATTATTTGATTAAGAGCTCCCAAAATTCCCTCTTTATTAGGAAATTGAGGGTTTAGAAAAATATATTCAGTTAAGTAAGTCTGTTTATTCACTGTTGTATCCTTGGCACCTAGGACAGTGTCTGGAATACAATAGACACTCAAAAATGTTTGCTGAATGAGTAATTAAAATCATTTGCATGCTGGTAAGTGTTTAAAAAGCAATTTGGGGGAATGAAGGCAGAGCAAGTTTTGACTGATAGTATTTCAGCAATGTAAACACTCGCATCACGGAGGATCACGAGCTACCAACTTGACATCTCGAACATGGAGCTGGGAAGAGATGCTCATAATCTCACTACACAAGTAAATGCAAGGTGTAGCTCATTTTATGCAAATGTGGAATAACGTTCACTAACCAGTACACCTGAGCAATGCAGATTGAGTTTTCCAGATAATGGGATAAACATTAAGTGGAAAATGCGTATTTTTTAATTCAAAGAAGAAATATTATATATTTACTAAGTGTGCAGTACAAGACTTAACATTTTTCTGTTAACTCGATATTGTCAATTATCTATAAACTGTCCTAAAGTCATGCTCCTAAAGGCTACTGAGGTATGGAAGGCCATTTGCCTCTTTGCTAAATCATAGGTTCTTAACTTGGGGCCCAAGGATGGGTGGGCTTTAGGGAGCCCAAGAATCCCGACCCTGAATGCAAACTGATAACATGTTTATGCATATTTCTGGGCAGAAAGGCTTCAGCTTTCCCCGAGATATCTCAAAGGTGTCCATAGCCCAAAGGTTAAGAACCACTTCTCCAAATAAACTGGACTGTTCTTGTTTAATTTGAAGCGTTTTAGTTTCTCCCTCTCTCTCATCAGGTTGTCAGAGGTGACTCTCACAGTCAGTGTGCTGCTTTGGGCACCCTACCTGCCTTTAATTTGGCAAATGAGAGAAACTGGTAAGTGGTCTTGTTTGAAAATGTGTTCTAATTAAATCACCAAGGGCTTCACCCAAGAATATGAAATATAAATAAAACCATAAACTGGTGACAAATATTATGTCAAATAAGCTGGATGTTTATTTATATAGATACTTGGTGGTTCAGATTAATTATAAAAACACACAAAATATTCTACCTAATAAAACCTGTCTCACTAGAAGCCTTTTGTTTATTTTTAAATCACTTTATTTAATTTCTGTCTTACAAAGGAATATACCCTTCAACGATGTCAGTCATGAAATCTATGCTTTTGAGAATCCCGTCTTTGCCTGTAGTAATCAGAATCTATTCATGAAAAGAATTATGTGACAGCAAACTTCATTTTTTAATTTAAAATCACTTATGTTTAAATCTGGAATGAGTGAACAAATACTAAAAGATGTGCCTCCATTTGAGGGCTGGATTTGTATTTTTTACTAAAATCAGTGAAATGAAAAGGACATGCATGCATCTGGCTGACATACATGACACAAAACTGCAAAGTTAAATATATTTATAAGACAAATAAACTTAGTTTCATCAAATTATGAATGTTATTTTACAAAGTACTCCTAGGAATGCTATTAGAAACATCTTTTATGTTACTATACTACACATAAATTTTTTTACTATTATTCCTCCTTTCACTAAAAATTCACCAAGTATTATAAGTGAATGACTAACATGAATACCACTTTTTTGACGTTTCTCCTCTGTTCCGAACACCCTCCAACAGCATCTCCTTTGTTCCTGCTACTGCTGGGCTTTTCACTTCAATGACACTATGGTCATCTCAGAGGATAAACTGAAGGAGGAGCCAGCAGAAGGAGGGACAACCTCTAAGGGCAAGCTGCATTAGAGCAGGCTGAAATGATGACCACCTGAACTAAAATAATTTAATGAAAATGGACAGAAATGGCTAAAATTCTACTTTATCCCAGATTTTCTAGTTTGTGGTTGTCCAGAGCTAAAATTAACAAGAACTACATATTCGCTTAATCAATTATTTTCAGGAATAAATAGCTGTCTTCTGCTGTCCTTTCAATCCAGGTGTCTAGAACAATCCTCAAACGAAGGAACATAATGGAGAAGGGCCATTCCTCTCCATTAGAGCTGGACCGGAACTCACTCAGGCTGCCAAGTATCAAGACAGCAGACCCCCAAATAAGTTATGAAAGAGCTTGGCCAAATGGACAGGAAAAAGAATGTAAGAGCAGATTACGGAAAAAAAGACCAGTACAGAGAATACGACAGGGGAATGTGGTTATGAGGCCAAAGACAAGACGATAAACAGACACAGGCATGGCAGCAGCTAAACACACAGATCGTCGACAGTAACGGCATTGATCTCACCGGTGCTGACGAGTATTATTTTCAGGTAACCACATTTGGTGGAATAGCTTGTGGTTTCCCATGATAATCTCACCCAGGTCTTTAAAGGCTGAAGTAAGGAATCTAGACAGTAAGTTTCTATCACCCTTGGTCAGTGTTATACCCTCCTCCCAACGGCCTGGAAAAGAACCTTCCTATGAGTCAGATGGAATTTGAATCCATTAAGCTGCTAAGGTAATCATCTCTAATTATTCTCCCAGAAATAGGAAATTCACAATGCAGAGCAAACATCTATGAATTCACAATTCTAGTCTCTTTTAAAATCTATTTTTTTAATTTATAAAAGTGGACATCTCACAGAAAATAACAAAAGGACATAAAAAGTAAAAGTTCCCCCTTTTACTTTTGTTTGTTTGTCCCTTAATCCCAGGGGCAAACTAGAGTTCCTTTAAGAATGCGTTTTTATTAACGTAAAACAGGTAGGCAGGCAAGATGGTGCAGGTATGCATGCAAATATAAATACATAGAAAGGCAATACAGCACTGTGGTTATGAGTATGTTCTGTGAGTTGGAATCTCACCTCCATCATTTATTATAGATACACACATTAATACATGTCTTAGATTGCATGATACTGAGCAAGTTCTTTAATCTCCATGTGCCGCTTTCTTCATCTCTAAAATGGAATAAGGTAAACTACCTCACTGTAGCTGTGAGGATTAACTTAGTCACTACTTGTAAAATTATTAGAACAGAGCAGGCAGACAGACACTAAGTGCTCACTCAGTATCACTATTATTCTATTATTAATCAAGCCCACACATGTATGCATAAAATGTCATTTTAAATTTGCAGCAAGGTTGGTAATGTCTATTATCTTTGTTGCAATGTTCTTGTTTTCTAAATATGATCAGATAAGCAAATATTTTCATAATCAGAAAATATCTTATTTAAAAATTTAACCAACTTCAATATGTATCTAAGACCAAGGATAGAGGGTAGTATTTTTGTACCCTTTGTCTTCCAGTCTTAACTCAGGGAACTGACTCTCAAAATTTGGATAAAGCGGGGAAATACTGAGAAATCTACATGAATCTCCTTAAAATGGACTATACCAGGTATATTCAAGAAAAACAGTAAATCCCAATTTCTGTAAAAAAAAGCATTTAAAATCATGTAGGAATTTCATAGGCAAATGTCTAATAACATGATGTTTATGCAAACCAAACCATCATAATAAAATAAAAAATCATCTTTTAAAATGATCTCTTTTAGAAATATAAATTTACGTAAAGCTGTTATCCAACAGTAGACATTGGTGTAGTTAATCATACCAGTTAATTCAGAACATGCTCAGATAACGCTGGCATAGCATATCCTAATACAATATTAGAACTTAACTGAAAGATTAGGGCAAAGGTAGTAAAGCAAGTATGTTATCTCAATTTGTGCATGACAGAAACACACTACCACATACCATGATTATCCAATAATATCTCAGTTATTAGAACACACTTCCTGCAAGTCTGAATAAAGGAAATAGCTCTAAAAGCATGATTTTTAAGAACAAGTTTGTTTGGTATTTGTGAGGTGCACTCTAAGCAGCCAACAACAGTGAGAAGGGCTAAGAATCAAGAAGCTAAAGATCATAACCTGATGTACTATGATTGCCTGTTTCCATTCGGATTGGCCAGTGAGGTCTACAAAAGGTTAGATGTTCCACATAAAAGCTGAAAAGCAGAGGCAAAGAAGCCAATAAAGTGGGTGTGTTGGTAGGAGAGAAGGTTGGGAGGGTGAGCAGCTAAGAGAGCACAAAGCCGCAAACAGAAAAGGTACAAGGCAGTGACAGCCAGTGCTGACAGTCCTAGGAAATAAGTCGGAGGGCAGTGTGGTCAAAGCCTTGCCATACATGCACAGGGTACCTGAGCCTCAAGGTCAAGGGTTCACAAACAGCTTGAAAGGGCCTAAAGGCATGTCATCCCATTACACAAATTGCAAATGTTCTCCAAAAAATTATGCCAAGAGCATTCTAAAATACACGTGGAGGTTAAAATGTGATTAACCAAGGAAACATTTTCAAAGATTAATGAAGAAGTTGCTATATCAAGTTTCAAAACATACTAAAAAGACACAATAATTAGAAAAGTGTGTTTCTGGCATAGGAAAAGACAAGTAGATCAGTGTAACAAATTACAGTCCAAATGTAGAATATGATAAAGATAGTAATTTAAGTCAATGGTGAAAAGACACTTTAGAACAACTGTCTAATCAGTTGGGAAGAAAAAGAAATTAGACTCCTATCTCATGCTATACATAAAAATAAATTCAGATGTTTTAAGACTTAAATGTAAAAGGCAAAATTATTGAAGTACTAGAAGATAATACATTTTGATAATCATGGAATTAGGGACTCTCAAACATAATATGAACCCAGAAGTCACAAAAATATCAACGTTATTTGATCACCTACAAACTTAAGTATTTTATGCAGCAAAATAAGAAAATTGACAAAGATGATACTAAATACATAAGAAATATAAAAGTAAATATTATAAAAATTAGCAACCACAGTAAAAAGAATGCAAATTAAAATAAAATACGTATCAGTTTGGCAAAATTCAAATGAATGACATGAATGATGTGAATGAATGGAAAAAGCATGAGAAAAACGGACATCCTCATATATTCATGATGGGGGTATACACTGGAACAACAATTTTTAAAGCAATAATTTTTTAGTATTACCACTTTAAAAACACATAGTCTTTGGTATTCTAAAAAATATACAAATATATGTGTATATGAATGTTTGCTTCAGTAATATTTATAATAAAACTAAAAACAAATGTCCATCATTAGGGAAAATAATCAAATAAAATTACAGTAAAGTCATGCTGTGAAATACCTGAGTACTTACTATGTGCCAGGCTTTGTGCCAAAAGCTTTATGTGTAAAGCTCATTTATTCTACAATGACCCCAGGAGGTAGGCATTATAATTACATAATGGGCACTCTGAGAAGTTAACAAATTTGAACCCAAGCTGCCCTGATTCCAAAAAGCTATACTCTTAATCATCAAGGTTACCCACAACTAGGAATGTTATTCAAAAGAGTCTTTGAAAATAAATATTCATTATGCAGACACCATATATACATTCTACTGCCCTATATAAAATTAAAGATTCAATTGTGAATTTCACTGGTGCCTAGATTTCATTTTTGAGGGAAACATTACAGAAAGCTTAAAAATTCATCAGTTGCTTCATTTATCAAATATTGAGTGCCAGACGCTGTGCAAGATGTTCTTTATAATGAGCTCCTGGGGGAAGACAGTCTAACGTAGAAGAAAGACAAATATAGAACTGGAAGTCGTGATACAGTGCTGCAAGAATAAGTAGGAGAGGACCTTTATTAGATAATGGGGAAGTCAGGGAAGGATTCTCTGATGATACAATTATGATCTGATATTCCACATAAAATATGTTTTTGACTAAGATTTTGTGCCTCTGAAGTACAAATACATAAAAATAACAAATATTTTTATTTCCTAACTCTTAATATTCTGAAGCAAAAATGAAACAAAGGATTCCACTGTGATAGCAATTAGAATCTATCATTTGAGTAAAGAGCAGATATAATACTAGTAGTTCAGAAATACACTGATGAAATTAAACGACTTTCTAGTATTCTAATATTCAGGTTTTTTAAAGATGTATGTCATTGTTTCCACTCAAGAAATAAAACCAATTAATGAAATACTAAGATCAAATCCCACAGAAATCAAAAGTGGAAACAGATAGCTTGCTATTGAGAAATCTAAAACAAATAAATAAAAAATGGATTTTACCAAAACCCCCCCCCCCACACACACACACACACTTTTAACTCATAATAGTTTTAATCAGGCTATAGCAAGTAGCTTTTTCATTACCTGATGACACTGGCTTTCTTTCCCCTTTGTCAATCAATACAGTCAACCATCAGATTTTCACTAACTACACTATATCTGAAAAGGAAGCTGGAATGCCTCTGAAACTATTCTCCTACACAATAGAGAAGTTATGTAATTTGATTTGACTAGGTACACTACTAGCTTTCTTTCTTACTATTAAGTGCCATCCAATTCGTCTTTAACAGTTTATTGCCTTTTGCTTTGTTTTTTAAGGATGAATGTAATTTACGTCCATTATCATTTACTACTGTGACGTAGCAAGATTCTGTTTACTGAAATCTGTGGCACTCTACACTTACATCAATTTTCAACTTTCTCACTTTTCTTACAATCATACAAAGAATCAAAAATCCAAATATGCTATATTACAGAGGGCTCTGGAAAACACATTATCAAATAATTCTTCTCATTTGTTTACTGAGAGAATGAGTGAGTGAGTGAGTGAAAAAGAGAGAGAGAAAGGAGGGACTGAGATTACTCGGTAAAATATTTTCTGATATATATGCTTTATTTAAAACCTGTGAAATTTAGTATCTATTAGAGCTGTTTTAAAAGTTAAGGATGACAGATATTGTGCATACTGTAGAGGATATGTGTACGCTTAAATATTAAAATATCAGAAAAACAGGGAAAGGAACTACACGTATTTTTATACTAACAGCCTAATACTCCAGAGTCCCCTTGGGTAAAACAAGATAAAAGACAATTCAGTTTGTTTCTAAAATGCTAGGAATATTTTTTACTCAAGACATTGTACTTTAGCTTCAAGCCCTAAATTTGTAATAGATCAGGGTAAATCATTTTTCAAAGCACAGTTTTAGCAAAAATATTAGCCCAGAACAGTGCCCTGTCTTCACTTCTTATTAGGTTGGTGCAAAAGTAATTGTGATTTTTGCAATTATTTAACTTTTTAAACCGCAATTACTTTTGCACCAACCTAATATGGAGACCATTTTTACTGAGATAAATAGACCTGTATGTCTAAAATGTGAAAAATCAGAAAACTCTTAAAGGTGTACCTACAAAGTCTGGGTCGGGAGCAGTATAAACCCGCCTTGAAACACTTATATTAGTGAAGCCCTTAGATGTCCTATATTTGCTATTTATATAAAAGGGGAAAAACCACGAGAACTGTATTACTTGAAGCTTCTATGAGATATAAGTATATTACGAAATTATTCATAAACGAATGTACTGACTCAGTTACTTAACTAAGTTGCATCACATACCAACAAATGCCTGAATTTCACATCAACCCTTAACACATTCATTCACCAAGTAAAAACTTTGAAATTTCAAGTCAAATAAAGAAATGATTCCTTTTCAACTTGCTAGGGTTCATCATGCTACATATCTACACCAGGAAAAAATACATAGTGTAATAGGGGTCTCTCAAACAAGACTTTTATACCCCCTCCCAAAAAAAGTTATATAGTACCTACCGACTCTTCCAAATATGCTTTGAAACAGTATTAAAAATTACTGACCACCCACAAACATAAGAGAATTCAGTAAGATGGTAGACTATAAAATAAATATACAGAAATCAATAGCCTTCATATATACATATATGCAAACAACAAAAGATTTAAAGAAAGGACCTCGTTTCCAAGAGCAATAAAACAGTATCTGTACATTTTTCACTTAAGCAGAAACGTACAACTTATATAAAGAACAGTTGAAAAACCTTTAAAAATGAAAACAGAATTGAATGAAGAAAAACTATAATTGTATTCTTGGAGAGACAGACTAAACATTCATAAAGGTATCAATTCTTCTTAAGGTAACTTATAATTTACACAAACCCAGTAAAAATGCCAACTTGTTTTTCTTCCATGAACTAGACAGGCTCATTCTAAAGACCTTATTGAAAAATAAACAAGCAATAATTACCAGGAAAACTCTGAAAAATGAGAAAATAGCTCTAACAGATATTAAAGCATATTTCATAAAGACTCAACAGTTAAAACAATGTTGAAGTAGCAAAGAAACACACAGCCCAATGGGGCAAAATAGAAAGTCCAGAAAGAGACCCATATAAAGTATTTCTAGAAATAGAGAAGACAATCTGATAGAAAAACGGACAACGTACATCAAAAAGAAATACAAATAAACCCTTAAACATATAAGATCCTTAACCTAAGTCGTGAAAACAGATATACAAATTTAATAAATACACTGAGATAGCATTTCTTATCTGAAGCAAAATCTGATCTATTAAGTTCAAACATTCATTCTCTTGTCAAGCTGTGGAGGAAACAGGCGCTCCAATGACCCTCACATATTGCTGGTGGAACTGCAAATTGTACAGTCCTTACATGAAGGCAATACAATAATATCCATCAAAATTACAGATGTATTTACCCTTTCACCTAGCAAACACATTTCTAGGAATCTAAACAAGACACCTACACACATGAAATAACACGTGAATAAGGTTATTCACTATGAAATTGTTTAATAGCAAAAGACTGAACACATTCAAATGCCTGGCAACAAGATATTGGTTGAATAAACTATGGCACACACAACTGAATACAATGCAGTGAAAAAATAAGAAGAAGAAAGATCTTTGTGTTGATATGGAGAGCTCGCTCCAGGGTATAAAAATGGGAAAAACAAAACAATGAGATCAAGAATAGTGGTGTATTACCTTTTGAGTAAAAAGAGGAAATAAGAATATATATTTGAATTAACTTTACATAAAAAAGATTGAAGGCCGGCCGGTGGCTGAGGCAGTTGGAGCTCAATGCTCCTAACCTCTGAAGGCTGCCGGTTCGATTCCCACATGGGCCAGTGGGCTCTCAACCACAAAATTGCCAGTTCAATTCCTGGAGTCCCACAAGGGATGGTGGGCTCCGCCTCCTGCAACTAAGATTGAACATGGCACCTTGAGCTGAGCTGCCGCTGAGCTCCCGGAATGGCTTAGTTGGTTGGAGTGCGTCCTCTGAACCACAAGGTTCAACTCCCGCAAGGGATGGTGGGCTGTGCCCCCTGCAACTAGCAACGGCAACTGGACCTGGAGCTGAGCTGCGCCCTCCACAACTAAGACGGAAAGGACAGCAACTTGAAGCTGAACAGCACCCTCCACAACTAAGATGGAAAGGACAACAACTTGACTTGGAAAAAAGGCCTGGAAGTACACACTGTTCCCCAATAAAATCCTGTTCCCCTTTCCCAATTAAAAAAAAAAAAAATTGAAAGAACAACAGAAATCAGTAAAAATAATTACGTGTAATGTGATAGGGAGGAGAAGTTGGGGATGGGTAGGAGTAAGACTTCTCAGAGTATTTATTCATTTTTAAAACCAGAATTTTTAGTTTTGAAACATGTAAATAAATATATTCCTTAGTCAAAAAAAATCATAAGTTAATTAAATTTGAAACACAGATAAAATTAATTTGTTGACTTGGTTAATATTTGGTCAAAAAAACGTATTGAACCATAGTGTAAGCCTTTCTTCTGAGTGACATTTAAAGGAATAACTAAAATTCCAACAATACTAATCATTGTGTGAAACATAAGTATCATAAATGCAATCACACTTGTCTATATGTTCATGCCAAATTTCAAAGCAATCTATTAAACCCAGAGAATGTCTAGCACTTTCAAACTTCAGGTTGTACTGTGCAGCGAAAAGCACCCTGTTCACCCTGTTCAAGTCTAGTTGCATTTTACATGTCAGTCAGAAATCAGCCAGAGGAGTCAACACTAGTGACAGGCAGTGAACACTTTGGACAATGTAGATAAAGGTTATAATAAATAGCCAGCTCAATGCAGGTCAGGCCAGGATTATGCTAAAACTGCCATGGGGGAGGTGGTCAACAGCAGCCCTCAATCCAGTCCAGGAAGGAAAGCCTAAGAGGAAAGGCCACTTCCAGTATTTGCCACATTCTCTTCTCCCTCACAGAGCAAAATAGGACATGGTAACCATTTTGCTTCTGTCTTTGGAGTGACTGGGAATTCTGTTTAGGACCAGAGGGAGAAGAAAGGAAAGTCTACACTTAGCACCTTACTAAGTGAAAGTGGCTCACTTATAAAGTATTTTAGGAAGTTCATTAGTTAAGTGCAAGGGGAGACAAAGGGCTACTATTCTAGTAAAGGCGGCCCCAGCTGCCGAGGAGCAGGGTTAGGTAAGCCTGGCAATGACTTCCAGAGAACCAGAGTCTAAATCACGGGAACATCGCTCAGAGAAATCAAAGTTCTTACATAGAAACTGTGCCAGAAAGTTAAGGGCTCCTGTTACAAGCATACATTTAGTGTTTATTACAAGAGACTGCTCTAAGTAGGACCTTTGTTCTCATATCTAAGATCTAGCTGGGTAAATAAAATTTATATGGGGGAGGGTTTAAGCTGATTTTAAAAAAGGCATTTTATATTTCTGGGAACGTTTAAAGGCATGCTCACAAAAAGAAAAACGAGCTGCTGAGTTTAAAAACAAGAACCTAATCCTGTGGCAACATAAGCAGATAATTTACCCAGACCTCTCTTCTAAGCTCAAGACCCAATAACCAATTAGACAATGCCACTTGTCCTCTATATACTTTAAATTCAACCCTCCCCCCCCCCGCCACAAACTCTGCTATTCCCTAGGTGTAATGCCACTGTGCAATACCATCCAACTGTCCAAGCGGAACCCTATAAGCCAACACCTGAATCCTTCCCTGCCACTCCCTACTTCTCTGTGCACAGAACTGTAAATGTCTTATTGAATGTTTCTACTTCTGAGCCCACTCCTAGTGTTCTAGCATTCTAGCCACCACCATCTCCTCTGAGATACTGCAACCGTCTCCAGTCTTAACCGTCTTGACCTTTACAATCCATGCATCTACACTTTCATTGTTAAGAGAATATTGCTCTTCATATTCCCTCAAGAATTTTTAAGTATCTGCTATTTTGATAGTTACGTCCTTGTTGTTCCTAAACATAATAAATAAATACTATTTGTGTCTTCTCTTTCATTTCTCGTGTGATCTTACAGAAGTTTGTCTTTTTTACACATCTTTTTACATCTTTATATAGATTTTATTGACCAGCTTTATTTTTCCTCTTTAATTTCTGCCCCTCCTTATTATTTGTATTTCTTCTAGTGTCTGAGTTTACTCTACTCTTTTTCTAATTGCTTGTGGTGAACGCTCAATCGTTTAATTTTTTTGTTCTGTCTTGCTTTTTATGACTGTAAGTCATAAAAAATATGGCTGTAAATTATGACTGTAAATCTGGCTTTACCTATATGCACAGTTTTGATAATTTCCCATAGACATAAATACTGTGTAATTTCCATTATAATTTTCCCTTTAACTAATGAGTAATATAGTTTTTTCAGCTTCCAAAAGTAGGGTTCCTACCCAGGATAGAGTAGCAGGGACCAGTTTTACCCTTACCCTGAAAAAACTTGAGAGAGAGAGAGAGAGAGAGAGGGAGAGATAAAATAATTGTCTTTAGACATTTAATATCTGCAGTGCACTACAGTGATTCTCAGGGCAGGGAGGGGGAACACAGAAGAAGTCTGATGATCTCCCTGAGTTGAGGAGATGGAGCTGGGAACATGGGAAAACCAAGGCAGTTAGAATTCATAGGACGGAGTACCAGAGAGGAGAGAACTGCACAGAGAGAAAGCTTCAAAGATCTGTAGAGAGTCCATCTCCATCTCAAATTTTGAACTCAGTATTGATCCCTGCATGCGTGTGAGAAATACCTATGGCCTAGTGCAGAACTACCAGAAAGGAGGAGACAGAACAATTCCCAAAGTTCGTGAAGGGTCAAGCATAGTTTACATTCCCACCAGTTTAGAGTAGGGAAACCTCATAATTTGAGAGGCAATGGTAAGAGTATTCAGAAGGATACTGCCTCAGTAATGGGAAAAATTAGCCCTAAACTATAGGCTGCTCTGTTCCCACCTAACGCAGTTTAAAAACAAATCTGCAAAGGGCTTGTTTCTAAAGTAACTTCATGGCACCACCAAACAAAGCACAAGAATAGTAGTGAGGGGACAAAAATATCCAGCACACAAGGTAAAATATATGATGTCTAGAATCCAATAAAAATTACTAAGCATGTAAAGAAATAGGAAAATACAACCTACAAAATGGAAACAAAAACTGATCAATAAAAACAGATCAAAGAATAGAATTAGTAGATAGGAACATTAAAATAATAAATATTTTATTTTAGTAACTAAGATTTTTTTTAAATACATTGGATAGGATAATAGAAGATTAACCACCACAGATGAAAAGATTAATGAGTTTGAAAAATAGCAAATGTAAATTATGGAAAATGAAACAGAGAAAAAAGACTGGAATAAAATTAACAGAGCATCGGTTAGTTGTGAAACAACTTCAAGTGGCCTAATAAACAGTGAAATGAAAAGTGGTTTTGAATAATAATCAGAATTTCTCCAAATTTAATGAAAATTATAAACCCACAGATCCAAGAAAACTTAATGAACTCCCAGCACAAGAAATATGCTGAAAATATGAAGGCACATTATAACCAAATTGCTTTAAACAGTGATAAAGTGAAAAACCATTAAAAGCAAGAAAAATAAGACGTATTAGTACAGAGGAACAAAGAATAAAAGACTGCTGGTTGAAAACAATGCAAACCAGAATATAATGAAGCAACATCTTAAAGCATTAAAGCAAAACAAAGACTCAACTTTTAATTATATACCCACTTTATAAAAATCTTTCAAAAACGAAGGCATAATAAAGACTTTGTCAGACATAGAAAAGCTCAGAAATTCATTACCATCAAACTTCACTACAAGAGATACTGAAGGAAATCCTTCAAAGACAAGGAAAATGATACTTGACAAAAATACTACTACAAAGAACTAAAGAGTATCAGAAATGAAAAGTATAAAAGGTTTCTTTTCTTAATTTTCAAATCTCTTTAACAAAAAGATAAATGACAGATTAAAGCAAAAAATACTAACTGACCAATTAAAGCAAAAAATACTAACAGTGTATTGTGGGGCTTATAACATGTACAAGTAAAATATCTGAAAACAACAGCGAAAAGGACAGGACGGGATAAATGGAACTATGCTGTTGTTAGGTCCTCATGCTCCATACAAAGTGGTATAAAATTATTCAAAAGTTGACAAATTAAAGATGCATACTACACGGCTCTAAAGTGACCACTAAAAATACAAAAGTATAGCTAATAAACCAATACATGATATAAAGTAGAATCATAAAAAAATACTCAATTCAAAAGAAAGCAGAAGAGGAAAAAGGAAACAAAGAACAAATGGGACAAATAGAAACAAATAGCAACATGATAGAGTTAAACCAAACCATGGATATGCCAAAATTAGCAAATCATACAATTTAAATATACGCAATTTACTATATATCAATTACACCTCCATAAAGCATCTTTTAAAAAAGGAAGAAAAAACCTCAAAGGTCATTTCCACATTGTAACTTTTCTTGGCATCCTCATGCAGAATCTGTATTAATACCACACAACAGAACTTAAAATATACTTCCAAAATACAATCACCCTGTTATGCTTATGTGTATGTCTTTCTTCCCTGTTAAGGCTGTGAACTCCTAGACTATCTTATTAAAATTTTTAAACCCAGGACCTAGTAGAGTAGTGCTTATATATAATAAGTGCTTGATATATGTGAAATTAATTGAATTTATGTTTAATATTTTTAAAACCAAGTGCAGTCTTGAGTTAATGAAACTGGATGTTTGAAAATGGGTCCTGCATGGGAATATGCAACAGAGTTAAAAGATGAGTAATACCACTGAACCTTAATAAAGATCCACTTGAAACTGGATTAGCTGTTTCGGTATAAAAACTTAGCCAGTTTGTGAATTTCTCCAGAAAAACTTAGAGTACAGAGAACAGAAATCAGAAGAAAAAATAAATAAAACATAGACATTGACATAAACTCAGTTAAAAACTGAACAAGACACGGTAGCTTCACACTATGGACAGAATCAAATTTTAAAAAATTATCCAGATTCTACATGCAAGTTATGTTAGAGTCCCTATAAATGCCTGCTTACCCAGTATTATAATAAATAAAGACAGACCTCTCATTCACAAGCACTGAGATAAGGACAGTGTGGTTAAGGAAAGAAGCAGCAGTAAGAGGGTGGGTCCATAGTGCTTAGCACATAATTTCTAAGTGCTAATTCCAACAATGTGCTAAAAATAGCAGAAAGTTATTTCTACTATTAAAGGCACTTTGAAAAATTTCTCTCCAAAAACCTGAAACACAAAATGTTGCACATGTTTATGTCCAACGTTCGCTTTTTTCAATATTCTTTAAGTTTTGATGGTTACATCAGAGAAATACCTTTAGCTGATCTTTTTTGGTTTCCATTACCTCTAGGTCTGGGTGGGAGGACAGTAATTTAAAATCTGGAGGAGGGGCTGCTAATCTGTCTTTTAACAAGAAGGCTGACTTCCAGTTCAGGAACAGACCACTGCATTATTTAAGCCAAAGAGGCAGAAGAATCCCAGATGGATTGGCAGGATATGCCACAAATAGTCTGAATCAAGAATTCCGAGTTCCCTGTACTGATGCAACAACCTGAACCCATTTTAATAACTTAGACAGAATCTTCACAGTTCTAGAAAATTAAGAATATAATCATGACAAAGTAACTGGTAATACTGAAAAAAAACTTAGAATTTTTTGTAAGGCTTTGAATCTATATAAACTTTGGTTTGGTGCCCACACATTATAATAACAAAGTCTACTTAAAACCATTATAGTCATTTAATTGTAACAGCCAATAATCTTGTTACATGATTTTGGAACAAAAACAAGTGTGTGAAGAAAAACAATTTGTCTTCAAGAGACAGATGTTAACTTACTTACAATGAAAATGGTTTTTAAAGGATTATTTTTTAAAAAGCCTTTTGGTTGAAGAATATAACTAGTACTTTTAATAACATAAAAACATTTTTCTAACTTTTGAAAAGCTTTCTAGGGCCGGCCCGGTGGCTCAGGTGGTTAGAGCGCCAGGCTCCTACCCCCGAGGTTGTCAGGTTCGTTTCCCACATGGGCCAATGAACTGCGCCCTCTACAGCTAAGATTGTGAATAACGGCTCTCCCTGGAGCTGGGCTGCCTGGAGCTGGACTACCTGGAGCAGCCGGAGGTCAGCGCGAGTGCCGTGGGCTGCCTCGGGATGCTGTATGCTGCCACGGGCTACCATGTGCTGCCAGGATTGGCCGGTGGCCAGCGTGAACGCTGGCAGCCATTGTGAGTTGCCGACCGACGACCAGCAACCAACTGCCCCAGCCGGGGGAGCACAAGGCTCATAATACCAGCATGGGCCGGAAAGCTGTGTCCTACACAACCAGACTGAGAAAACAACGGCTTGAACCGGAGTAAGGATGGGGGGGGAGTGGAAAAACGGGGTGGGGGAGGCTTGAAAAAGAGCTTTCTAGCTTCTCAAAAATGAAACTTTCTTACTCTAGCAATTAAACCAAATTACATGGAATAGCCATTTGAAATACATGAAAGGCTATGTGGTATAATGACATTAAAGGTGTCAGTTATTAATACTGATGTTCTATCACTGCTTTCCTATACTATTTTTTCATTCAAAGAGAATATGTCCACACCATGTAATCTAGATAGTCATTAAGTAAACCTTTCAGAAATAAAAAATGTGTTTAAAAGATTTTGTCATTAAATGTTTTAAAGTTTTAGATAAGATAAATGGACAGAACACAGTGTCCTCTTAAATACAGTACAATAATAGTAATTTTTTTAAAGCAAGATATACTCCATATAATTTTACACCTTAAACTGAGTGATTTCCTGAGAGGACTAGGAAATGGACATTGACATCTGAGAAGTTTTCTTGATCTTTACTTTTAGTTAAAGCTATTATTTGCGATCCAATTTGAAAGTAGAGTACAGAAAGATAGCCGGTAAGTTTAACTCCCTCACTTCCAGCATAAATGGAGATGTTGTGCCTACATTTTTCCTAATTAAATTTAGACTATGAAGTTGTGGTGGATATTCCAGATTAAGCGTACCAACTCGTACATTCCCTCTCTAAACCGTGACTCCATTTCACTATGTGAGGATGAGGAAAGAGAATGGTATATGATTTCAGTGTCTCATTCAGTTATTGAATATTTACTGGGAGCCAAATACATGCTAGGTGTTGGGACACAACACTATTGTTAGCTTATGCTTAATGTCTTTATTATATGGGAAAACGAAAATATTGGAATTCTGAAAGTCCATTCCCCTGGATGACCATATGAGATTGGTGAAAAAGTGGATAGAACTAGTGAACTTTTATCTAGCAAAGGCTTCATTATTCATTGAATTCTGGGTAAGTGAAGTATTTCTACTCTACATATAAGTAAAGACATCTTCCAGAGTTGAAAATACAACTTTAAGGGAAAGAACAACTGGGATCAGTAGCACTAGAAAAAAAAAAATTGAAGATCTACAGATAGGGAAATGCAATGCCTTCAGATTCCAAGGATACTGGCTACCACCTTTACATGGTGGCTAACAGGAGGTTTCAATGCTTGACAACAATGAGTGCCTTATGGCACTCGAGAGTTCACAAAGTACTTTCACATTATTTCATTTTAATTTTCCTGACCTTTTAATTTTACACAGGAAAGAACTGAGTACAGGTAAACCAGGCTTTATCAGTAGACTAGCCCTGCATTTCCCAAAGTGTGTTCTGTAGAATTGGGATATTACAGTCATTAGGTAAATAAATAAAAATAAATTTGTTTAGGTTCATGATCAATTAATTAGGAAAACAATTGATCAAAGTTAAACAGCACTTCTATTACTGGACTTCTGAGTCTTCAATATGCTATTATATAATATGACTCCCAGAGAAGAAAGGAAATACCATTTTCCAAACTCATTTGAACATAGACTCCTTTAATCCCTAAGGATCACTTTAAGGATCTAAAGTTCCACAAAACAAACTTTGAGAAACTGCACTAATATACTGAACAAAATAAAAGAATCCCATCTGAGGAGATTATACTATTTTTGGAGGGAAAATCTACTGACAATCACAAAGTCAGGGACCTGGAAAAATACCCCAAACTAGCTCTTTAGAGGAGGCCAAGATGTCCACCATACCTAGCTGCAAGTCACTGCCATCTCCCTTCAGCTATATACTAAACTGCTAACTGTGGAAATTAATGTTTTCTTCCAAAATACTTACTGAGCTTCTACAGTGCTCCAGAGACTGTGGTGGAAGCTGGAGATACAACAATGAACAGGACAGAGAAGGTCCTTGATCCCACAAAGCTTATGTTCCACTTGGAGAGAATACAATATCAGAATTCATTAGTACTATGCAGGAGGAAAAACAACCAAAACCCTGAATGATGTGACAGAGAGAATATGAATAAGAGAAGCTGATATTAAAATTAAAATAAGTAAGCAAATAAGTAAAGCCCTGGAAACACCTACTATGGCTTTACTAAAGTCACGAATATAGGCTCAAATTTACATAATAAAAGAACAGAACAAATACTATTCTGATAATAGTTAACATTCATGGAGTACTTAGTATGTGCAGGGTACTATACTAAGACTTAAATGCTTTATTATTTAAACCTCACAATAACCATGAGGTAAGTATTATTAATCATTTCCATCTTACAAATGAAACTGAGGCAAGAGCAGTTAAATTAGGTGTTCAAGGCCACAAAGCTAAAAACTAGTAGAGCTTAAATTCAAATCTGGCGATCAAGAGGCTAAATTCCTAACTATTTGGCCATCTGATGAAGTAGTATCTACTGGACAGATACTAAACTGCCATTTCAATAATTTTTTAAATTTCTTGCATCTTCTCACTATTACATGTAACTAACTTCTGTCTACCTCCCTTAAGTTACCAGCAGAGAAATTCAACAAAGGACTTCATGGGGATTTTTTTTCCTTAGCATTAAGTAGAAACTGCATCCCTATGTTCAGTTTTGTTTTGTTTTTTTAAATATATACAAATTTTATTGGGGAACAACAGTGTGTTTCTCTAGGGCCCATCAGCTCGAAGTCAGTGTCCTTCAATCTAGTTGTGGAGGGCGCAGCCCATCATCCCGTGCGGCAATTGAACCAGCAACCTTGTTGGGAGCTCGCCGCCCTCTAACCAACTGAGCCATCCAGCCGCCCTGTTCAGTTTTAAAATAAAGAAATTCATGAAAGAAGATACAGTGGCAGTGAAAGAACCAGGCTAAAGACCTTGAACCAGAAGAAAATGACAGGAGTAACCATGTTCCAACACTAACTAAATAAAGAGTACTTACAAGAGACTAGAAAACTACATAGCCCTGAGTGGTTAAGTAATGGAAGCAGAGTCATTTATATGAACAATGAGGGGGCTAGAAGCAGAACCAAGGTACTCTTCAATGTCTTTCCACCATGCATTGAGGAAGGGAACCAGATCAGTGCAGCCCGGAGGATGGACTGGGTAAAGTCAGTGGTTAGATACCAGTACTGATGAGAAAAACACCACAATTGCAAAATATCTGAAACCAAAGACTGACAGCCAAAAACAGGTCAGAGCCAGTCAATACAAAGACTGGGATTAACTGTGAGACTTGATTTGCTATACATGGAACAGCCAACATGGTAGAGGTGCACATTCCAGGAACAGGGACAAAACATTAGAGAAAACAATCAAAAAAGTCATAAGAAAGGCAGACCAGGTAGAAGCAGGTACACTGTGCCACCAGACAAAGGAGTCTGCTTACAGTTGTCTTTCTCAGAGCTATCTGGAGAGTTCCCGGAGCACTAGAAGCTCTACCTCATAAATGCTGACTAAGAAGCTCTTAGGAAAGCTCAGCTTTGGATCACTTTGCCACTTGTGGGGGTTTTAATTCTTGTATCTTACCGAGAATGTACGAGAGTCTGATATATTCCCAAAGTATATTATTCCTTCCCCCCTCATATCAGTCTCTACATCTTTAAGTTAACAGCCCATGCAGATTCTTTAAGTAACAGTCACAGGTTCCCATTATACTTTCCCAAGGTGACCACAAAGGAAGAGTAGTTCAAGCAACGTCTGCTAGCTGAAGATGAGTATCATGGTAAGCATTAAAACATTCTGCCATAGTCAAACGTGATTTGGTTTCTCTGTCTTGATACTTTCACCACAAACAACATCTGTACAGAATTAGCCAAGTCTGGAAACCAGAAACATACCCACCAACCTCTCCATCAAAAAACAAACACAAAAAGAAAAGAGAGGCACCAGTCTTCTCCAAAGATCAGTGCTCCCCACCCACAGATGCAGGGAAAAAAATCCTGCTCTTAAACCTTAAAGTCAATATCTTAAAGTTAATTAATATCTTCCTGCCAAATCCTAGTGTGTGAGAATTTTAGGATTTTGCATTAAAATCTTTTTTTAAATAGCTTTGAATACCATTCGGAGGGAAAGAAATGAATAGCAATTCAAAAACACCTCAATTGAGAATATTAGGCAAATTTTCAAGAGTACGTTCTCCTAAGAAAATGTTTCAGTAATGTTTTTGAGAAATTGCCCCCACATCCTACCTCCAATGCCACCTGCTTGCAGATTGCAATTTCTTACCCTGCCTCCTGTGCCTCAATTCTTTTAAGAGTGTGTACCAATCTAATACTTTGAACTTGTATGAAAACCAAGTATTATGTAAATAGTAATTCATTACATAAGTGGTAATTCATTTATCCAAAATCAAGCCACCAAATTTACAGAGAATCGTAACTACTACCACCAACAATTTTGGGAAGAACTAAGAAGTTCAAGGGGCCATAAGCAATTCTATGAGCCAGGTTCAATGGTTCACAACCAAATTTTCTTTTCGGTAAAATGACAGCCTGTACTTGTAAAGTTTAAACTCCTCCTAGAAAGTGAGGTGCTTTTTAACAGTTATGGTTTCCCAAACAGTTTTATACGTATGGCCACCATTTTAAAAACATGTGACCAACTGAACAAGCATCAGAATTGATGATCAAAGGTTCAAGTTTCCTTCAGATTTTCTATGTAACTAATCTGATTTTGCTTAAGCAACAGGAGAAATTTAATATGCTCAGCAACTAAAGTAAAAATTATCAGCACACACAAAAAAAGATCTCTTCCCTTTGCATTTGTTAGTAGACAAATAATAAATACAATCTAGCTTCAGCTTAATTATGACTTACTTGAAACAAGTTTATAGGATTAAATGTCCCTAAAACAGTGGGAGCAGATGAGATAGCCAGTAGAGAAAGGACAATGGAATTATGCTGAAAACAAGGCAAGTGGTGCATATTTCAATGAGGACTAAGTAAACAAAACCACATTCTGATAGTTTCTAATGGTTTTTATGTCTCTCCAATCCTTATAAGTTAATAATGTTAGGCAACAATAGTCACCTTTGGTTTCCAAAAATAGCAGTAAATATAATTATAAATCAACATTTGGAAGAATAAATTCCATCTAGCAATATCTTATCTCTGATTTTAAGATTCAAATTTAAGTCAGTGTTGTACAACTCATTGAATTGCATAATTTAAAAGAGTGAATTATATGGTATGTGAATTATATCTCAGTAAAGCTGTTAAAATTTTTAAAGACAGATGCTGAAGAGGGGGTGAGGGGATTATACAATGTTTGAAAACAAAGCTCCAAAATAACTAAGCTTGTCTATGTAAACTGACCAATGAAATCAAATGCTAAACAGGCTCTGGTGAAATAGAATAGATTAGATGTTTCTGGCATGTTAATAAAGAAATTCCTTCAACTGATTTGGTTCTTGACTTGGTCAGCAGCCAGCTATACGCCTCTGCTAACTGAAATTCTGACCCACTCCTTTCCCCTCTGTGCAAGAGACATATGTAAAGAGGGTGAGACCCACATGCTTCTACCAAAGGAAAAACTAATCTTCTGGAAATCACGGTGGAGTGGTTGGGGACGGGAGGAGTTATCCATGTTTTATTCCACAACATTTCAAAAACATAAACTACTTTCTTCAAAAGTATGTGTATACTCTCAATTAACCAGAGGAAAACAAACCTTCTCCTTCAGTAAGTACACAGTTCCATTTCTGCATGCTTGTGATTTTCGGGAAATATACTTTTTTAACCACCACCTGCTCTCATGTCCAGAAGGATACTTTGGGGATTTTTCTCATATTACTGAACCATTTTTGACCCTCCTATGTTGGCAAAAAATAGTATTAAAAAAAAAAAAAGAAACAAGCATGACAGATGTATAGCTGCTCCGTGTTTTCATACACCTGCTTTTGGCAGTGTAGCCAAGTGCATGGACTCCACAGGAAGACGGTCTGGGTTCAACTACTGCTCTGCCATGTACTAGCTGGGGACCCTCGGGCAAATCACTACGTAAAGTTCTTTGTGTCCTTCCACTCTCATCTGTAAAACAGGGGTAATTAAAGTTCCTACATCATAGCATGGATTAAGACTAAAATTGGTTATTACATGTAAAAGTTCACAGAACAATGCTTAGCACGTGGTGTATAATTATGATTATTATTTCAAAGAGTAAATGAGCAACTTAAAGAAAATATTAGAACAGTTTGGTTTGAAAACTTGTAAAAGAGAATTGTGACAATTCCTAAAAAGCTGTACAGATATACTGAGACTGAACAAATACGAAATGGATGGCAGCGGATGGTGGGAGCCAGGTTTCTCATTACTGGAGAAGGAGGCTACAGATAAGCAGTGGGGGGATGGCTAGAATGAACCATGTGGTGTTAATGAGATTCAAGCATCAGTATGAACTCATGTTTAGCTTTAAATATATATAGTAGATGGGTACAAAAATAATGATATGTATGTACATATGGGTTAGTAATATATACATAGGCATGTATATACATGTATTTCCTAGCTCGATCTACTGAGAGGGCCTAGAAGTAATGCTACATCAGTAACAAGCACATCCAGAGCCCTTATCTTGGTTTCTTGTACTATTCTCCAAGGAACCAGGGATCCAGAGAAATGGCTCATTCATTAAAAGGCTGGGGACAGGGAATATACATGATAAGCCTGAAACACCTTATCTTACCAGAAAGTAAGGAAGTCTTAAGAACAAAATGATGGGGACACATCAAAACGACAAGGCAGACAACCTAAAAGAGGTCCCAATGGGTAAACAATTGGATTATAACTCAAAGTATAAATATCCATAAATACATACTAAATATAAAATAACTCAAAGGCAAACAAACAAATCTCTGTATGGAAGAATTCCAAGTAATTTACATAGGTTAACATCACTACTGATAAGTCATGTTAATACTATGGATACTTTATCCTCCCCCAAATCCATAACAATCTAACCATGGAAAAACATCAGGCAAATCTAAATTGAAAAACACTACAAACTACCTGATCTCAGATTGATCAGAGCACTCCTCAAACTATTAAATTAAAGTCATCAAAAACAAAAACTCTGAAACTGTCAGAGACCAGAAAATTCTGCTTAAAGAGACATGATAATTAATTGTAATGTGGTATCCTGGATGGGACTGTGGGACCGAAAGTGACATTAAGGAAAACTGGTAAAATCCAAATAAACTGTGTAGTTAATAGTGACGTACCAATGTTGGCTCCTTAGTTGTGACAAATGTACCATGTGAGGCAGGATGTTAACAAAAGGGGAGACTGGGGGAGGTGTATGAAGAAATTCTGCTATCTTTGTGACTTTTTATAAATTTAAAACTACTCTAAAATAAAGTTTATTTTTTTAAATCTTAAAAAAATTAAATATACAATTTAAATTTTTTTTTAAATATTATGAGTTTAAGATGAGTTTAAATCTTAGGTAAAGAAAAAGGTATTTGTCTCCCAAAACAGCTGATCATATCAGGTAAATGAATAATTTCTACAATGTTGCTAAAAAAAATTCGATCCCATAAGGTTAGTTTCCAGAATTTTCTAAAGCCCACCAAAGTAAGTTAAATTATATTTTAAAAACACTTTGTCTAAAATCTTATAAAACAGCTGATTTAAATTTCAGAACTTTTATATGATTATTTTAAAAGAAATATAGGTTATGTTACAGATATATTCTTTAAATTTTAATTCAAATATTGCATTATATAGCATGATAGAAACAGCTAAAGAAATCTCAACACAAACAATACAAACCTACTGTAAAAATAGCAATTCTGCCCAGTAATTAACAGAAACCTTCAATTTTGGTTTTTGAAAGGAAAAAAAAGTTTCTCAAACCTCATGTAACCAGTTTCCCAAAGAAAAGAATGTCAACATTCCAAATCAAAACATCTTATGATTAGCAGTAGTGTTTCCCAGTAGTGTTAGCGATTCCCAGTAGTAGATTCCCAGTAGTGTTAGCGAATCAACTGCATTAACCAGAAACGTGAGACCCTCAAAGAAAAATGTCAACATAATGACTATGAAATAAAAATGACAATGACTGACATTACTGTTCAAGCTGAATGACATTCAAAAAAGTAAACATAACTGTGTGGGACCCATTTCTGCAAAAGGCTTTACAGTCTCTACTCAATGCTCTTTGAAGGTTTGGGATTTGGGTTTTTATTGAAGGAAGAAAGGGTGGTTGGAGCATGGGGTAGGGACAGATGCAGCAAGGACCGGAGAAGGGAAAGATGAACAAGTTTTAATAATGTCATTGTCCATCTGGTTTCCTATCACTCAGCACTTCCAGTGCTTTCTTATTTCCACCAACTCTGTCACCTCCTAAGAATGACACAGAGGGCGAGGAGTGTATAGGGACAGTGGAAGATCATAAGTCACCTATTCCAGAGGCACTGAAATGAAAACAGGAATCCCAAAAGGATGTGAATGATGTATAGATGTTGAGCAAAAGCTCTGGTTAACAACTGAGGGTAATCTCTATTTACTCCATTATTCTTCCCTGTTTCAACTATAAAATATTCAGTAACTCGTAATACCAAACCTTTTCCCAAGACTGTAACTTTCACATGCATGTGTACTTATAGCTTAGGTCTTTTAAATCATATTTAACTCATTCACTAACACACTATGCCTCAAGAGAAAGACTGAAACCATGACTCCTGAATTCCCTGAAATCCTTGGATACTAAAAGTGAGGAAGTTCGATAATAGCTTTTCTTCCTTTGCAAACTCAGGGCAAAAGATGTCCCTTCTCTTGGCTCCATCATTGAAGAATTCTTGTCCTCATATGCTTTTACTTTCTTTACTATCTGTATCTCCCCACTGGCCCCTTGAAATCTGCTAGGCTACCACTTTGAGAGGTGGGATTGCAGAGGGGAGGAGAGGAATGGGATGATACCTTTCTAATAAATATATCACCTCAATCAATCTGTACAAAATCTAACTCCACATCTTTGCTTCACTCAACTTTCCCATCTCTCCAGGCCAACTAGGCCCCAAACTTCCCGTCATTAATTTAATTCACATCAGACTATTCACTCTTGGACTCGTGCACCATCTTTCAGGTAATCTGAAATATCAGGATTAATTGTCTACCGAACATCATACCTACTTATCCCCACAGGACTAAGAAGTGTCCCTGCCATCAAGTAACTCTTTATCTACACTTCCGTTCAAACATCTTCAATGGTTCCCTTATTTCTATCATATTTATTTATACCCTGGAGACAGTTTCTCAAGACGTATTTTGTTTTCACCTACATCTCCACAGCAAAACACAGCGACTGCAAAGCATGTGCTCTGGAGTTAAGACTACCTAAATTCAAATCTTGGCTTCACCACTTACGAAATGTATGACTTTGGGCCTACTCTTGACCTTTTTGTGCCTCAGTTTCCACATTTGTAAAACGGAAATAACAATGCCTTCCTTATAAGGCTGTAAGGAGGATTAAAATGAGAATACCTGTGAAGTGCTTACATAAGACCATGCCCAGTACATAGTAAGTACTCCATAAATTTGCTATTATTATAATTATTGTTGTTATTAATATCAATACTTCCCATTATTCTCCAATACAAACCATTCGAGGTAGTTTGACATGTTTCCTATATGATCCCCTCTTGCTTTTTCCTCTTCCCTCAGGTCTTCACTCTATGTGTGGTTTAGATTTAAATAGGTGAAGTGGAAAGGCATTGTAGTTGAGGTAAATATTATATTATATGTTTTCATTAAGGCCCAGCTTTCATTATGTCTCTTCTAAAAAGCCTTTCTTACTTGGTCATGGATTACAATCATTTTCTGATCTTCTAGACTTTTATCAAGAATCACATAATTGAATACAAAATCACAAAATGCTCCATATTATTTAATGCTATCATTATATTACTTGGTACTATCCTCTTATCTAGTCTGCCATCTCCTTGAGAAGAGGGATCATTTCTTCTGGTACAAAGCTCAGCATAGATGCTCAATAAATACTCCTGAGGGACATACTAAGAGAGGACAGCAATGATGTGGTACTAAAAGGAAGCAGCAGGAGCAAATTCCACTACAATAGACTACAGAAGACATCACCATCTCCTCTTACCTTCTGAATCACTTGTAATCAGGATTCTTTGCCAACCATTCCAACTACTCTAGAAAACAAGCAAATACTTCCTCTGAACTACTCAATGGACTCCCAGTCCTTACCTCCCCTAGTTGTCTGCTGTACCTAACTCCAAACCACAACTTTTTAATAACCTGAAAATATCTGTGCTTGAACAGTTACAGAGGGAAGACCATGTAAGAACACCAGGAGAAGACGGCCATTTATAAGCCAAGGAGAGAGGTCTCAGAAGAAACTAAGCCTGCCAACACCTTCATCTTGGACTTCTAGTCTCTGGAACTGTGAGAAAATAAATTTCTGTTGTTTAAGCTACCTCCCTGGTCTGTGATATTTTGTTAAGGCAGCCAAATAGACCCATACAAATACAACCAGCTGATCTTTGACAAAGGAGCAAAGGCAATTAAGTGGGAAAAGGATGATCTTTTCAATAAACGATACTCAAACAACTGTGCATTCACATGCCAATAATAATAATAATAATCTAGACACAGAGCTTACATCCCTCACAAAAATTAACTTCAATGGATCACAGAACTAAATGTAAAATGCAAAACTATAAAAGTTCTAGAAGACAAGAGAAAATGCTGGTGACCTTGGTTTGGTTTTGGCAATGAGTTTTTAGATATAGCACCAAAGACACAAACAATGAAAAAATAATCGATAAGCTGGACTTCATTAAAAACTTATGCTCTGTCAAAAAACACTGTTGAGAGAATAAAAAGACAAGCCACAGATGGGAGAAAACATTTGCAAAACACGTATCAGATAAAGGATTGTATCCAAAACATACAAAGAACTCTTAAAACTCAACAATAGCAATCCAATTTTTTAAAAGGACAAAAGATCTGGACAGATAGAAAATATGCATATGAAAAGATACTCAACATCATATGTCACTAGGGAATTGCAAATAAACAACAAGACAACACACACCTATTAGAATGGCCTAAATGCAAAAACATTGACTACAGCAAATGCTAGCAAGGATGTGGAGAAACAGGAAAAGGATTCATTGCTGGTGGGTAAGCAAATGGTACAGCCAACCTGGAAGACAGTTCGGCAGTTTCTTACAAAGTCAAACACAGTCTTACCATACAATCTAGCAAATGCACTCTTTGGTATTTACCAAAATGAGTTGAAAAAGTTATGTCCACACAAAAACCTGTACACGAACGTTCTGTTCAGCTTTATTCATAATTATCAAAACTTGAAAGCACCCAATATGTCCTTCAATAGGAGAATAGATATATAAACTGTGCTACAACCATACACTGGAACACTATTCAGCAATAAAAAACAAATTTGCGGGGGCTAGCCGGGTGGCTCAGGCAGTTGGAGTTCCATGCTCCTAACTCCGAAGGCTGCCAGTTTGATTCCCACATGGGCCAGTGGGCTCTCAACCACAAGGCTGCCAGTTCAATTCCTCAACTCCCGCAAGGGATGGTGGGCTCTGCCCCCTGCAACTAAGATTGAACACGGCACCTTGAGCTGAACTGCCACTGAGCTCCCGGATGGCTCAGTTGGTTGGAGCCTGTCCTCTCAACCACAAGGTTGCCGGTTCGACTCCCACAAGGGATGGTGGGCTGTGCCCCCTGCAACTAGCAACGGCAACTGGACCTGGAGCTGAGCTGGGCCCTCCACAACTAAGATTGAAAGGACAACAACTTGAAGCTGAATGGCACCCTCCACCACTAAGATTGAAAGGACAACAACTTGACTTGGAAAAAAGTCCTGGAAGTACACACTGTTCCCCAATAAAGTCCTGTTCCCCTTCCCCAATAAAATCTTTAAATAAACCTCACAAAAAAAGAAATGTGCTATCAAGCCACAAAAGACATGGAGGAACCTTAAATGCATACTGCTAAGTAAGAGAAGCCAGTCTGAACAGGCTACCTATTATATAATTCCAACTATATGACATTCTGGAAAAGGTAAAACTATGGAGACAGTAAAAAGATCAGTGCTTGGCCAACCGTAGGGGTGGGAGTAGAGGGGAGAGCACAGAGGCGGAGCTCAGAGAATATTTAGGACAGTGAAAATACATTATGATAACATAAGGAGGAACACATGTCATTACACAGTTGTCCAAACCCATAGAATGTACAATACCAAGAATGAACCCTAATGTAAACTACTTTAGTTATTAATAATTTATCAATATTGGTTCATCAATTATAACATTGCAAAATGTTAATAATAGGAGACATAATAGGGGAACTGTGATAGTGTTTGGAGATGAGATGATTAGGATGAGATGAGATCACGAGGGGGGGGCACTCATGATGGGATTAGTGCCCTAATGGGAAGAGACCAGGGAGCTTGCTCCCTTGCTTTCCTGCCATTTGAGCCCACAGTGAGGTGGCCATCAACATACTAGGAAGAGTCCTCACCAGAAACCAACCATGCTGGCACACCTTGATCTGAGATTTCCAGGCTCCAGAACTGTAAGTAAACTTCTGTTTTTTAAGCCACCTAGTCTATGGTTACTTGTTTTGGCAGCCTTAGCTAACAGAATCAAACTAACCAAATACGAAATAATTTGAGTATCAAAATAAATGACAGTGGTGACTTAGAACCCATGAATAAAATAGGACTCCATAAGTTCAAAAATAAATGAACAGGGAAATAAAAGCTCTTCCTCAATAGAATGTCAACCAATAAACTTGAAGAAATTAATGGAGTTAAAAAAACACTATTTTGCAACCCTCACAGCAATTTAATTCAAGTAAGACTCATCAAAGGGTGCTAAAACTAATGGGTGAAAGATGAAGGAGATATACAGTCTCAGAATATCTCCCCCCAAATTATTAATTACAAAAGGAAACAAATATAACTCTATAGAGAAGAAACCTGGCAGAATGCATGTTAACCAAGTGATCAAAGCTAACATTAATAATGGAATAAATCGACGTCATGTACTTTCTGATATGAGTCCCTGAGGACACACCACCACTTATACATGTTTTGGCAGAAATGTGTAACCTGAATTTAAACAAAAGGAAGCACCATTCATCCCAAACTGACAGTCTACAAAATGAATTACGTGTACTCTTCAAAAATGTCAGTGTCTAGATAAGGGCTGAAAAACTACTCCTGATGAAAACAGACTGAAGAGTCTTGCAAACTAAAAACAATGTATGATCCTGGACTGGTTTCTGGACTAGAGGAAAATGCTGTTTATGAACATTATTAGGACCATTAATAGAAATGTGAATAAGGTCTATAGATCAGATGATAGTATTATGTTAATATTTAAATGTCCTGATTTTAATAATTATAATGTAGTTTTATTATATTTATTTTTGAGAAATACTCACTGGAGTGTTTATGGGTAAAGGAACATGATGTCTGTAACTTACTCTTAAATGGTTCAGAAAAAAATAATATGTACATAAAGAAAAAGAAAAAACACTACCAAATAATGCTCAACAGGAAGAAGAAAATTGAACCCAGAAAGGTGTAAGATGCCAAGAAATAATAGTGAGCAAAGAAATTGAAAACACATATGGGTAAACGTAAAAAAGCACTGTCTGTATAAAACAATGATAATGAACACTAATCTGGAAGATTTAAAAACACTGTAGAACCAAAATAAGAGATAACACAGAACAGGAAAGGCAGTAATTGAAATTAAGCATTCTAAAGTCCATGACCACAAAGAAGAGAAATATCGATTAACTTTCTTATGAATGTTGAAATTTTAAGGTAACTACCAAAGCATAAAAATAAAATGTATAACTTTTAACCTAATAGAGAGGAAAGGGGGAAAGGAAACAAAAGAAAACTCACTGAATACCATCCAAATACTAATTAAAGCAGGTTAGGAAGACAAACCTGGCCCTAATGAACTTGGAAGATATTCTATTGTAAATCAAATGAGTTCACATTCTTCAACTGGCGTTCGTCTTTATCTTGCTATTTGATACATTCACATTTCCCAATCTGGACCCTTACTTTAGTCAGAATGGTTATCTATTACCTCTTTGTCCACTTTGGTCCCAGAGCCATATTTTATCCCTACTCTTGGAATGGCTTCCCTCACAGTTCTCTACAAATGCAAACAGTATTAATCTTTAAGTGCCAGGTCAAAATATGCTCTTCTGAGAAATCTTTACCAGATTAACCCCAACTCATCTTTCTCTTACACTGAATTTCTATAGAACTTATAACACGCTACTGTTCTTTTAATTGTTAAAATGCTCCCTTAGAAATGTTCTTTAAATATTCCGTTTCGGCATATTTTGTTTCCTTAATCAGACCATAAGCTTCTTAAAATCAGAAAAAAATTCTTTAGGATATCATAAACAATAATCTAGTACAGTATTGTTTATTTTTCACTTAAGGATGAAATAAACCTTAAGTTATTTTTCTTTAATAAGCTCCAAAACAAAAATTTTGCAAAATATGCACACTATTATAAACATATATTTCATATATAAAAATATATCAAGTTTCTAATGACTTTGTTTTAATCTTTAGGTAAGAGAGCTAAAGTACGTAGCTTTTTAAATAGTCATTTTCCGTTTTCACTTTTGCCAATTTTAAAAGGGGTCCATATGCTCAGGGCTGAAAATGTACAACGTTAAGTCAAAGCAAGTCAAACAACAGTAATACAGTGAGGATTTTAATAAAAACTGAAAATGTGGCTCACATTCCGATTACCATACCGCCTTGAAGAAATATTACATAATAGTCATCTTTTACTACAATATTAGTTAAAAAAAATAAAGCTAGGGGTAAAAGTTATAAATTAAAAAGAATAAAAGGCAAAACATTGATGAGATAAAGACCTAAATAAATGGAGAAATGCCTTATTCATAGATCAGAAGACTCAATGCTGTTAAGATCTCAATTTTCCACAAATTGAGCTGTAGATCTCACACAAACCCAAAAATATCCCAGTAGGCTGTATATGTGATAATGTCACAAGATCATGCACAAAGACACAAAAAAAATGAGCACATGTATAAAGTGGTGAAGCTTAATGGCTAGTTGATTGCAATGTGCCAATCAATCTCCTGATTTTGATAATGCTCTACAGCTATGTAAAGATGTCACCATGGGGGGGAAGCTGGGTATTGGGTACAGGAGACCTCGTTGGTACTTCTTGCAACTTCCCACGAGTTTATAATTATTTCAAAACAAAAAATTAAAACAAAATCTCAGGAGGCTTTTTCATATAACTTGAAAAGCTGATTCTAAAATTTACACAGAAAAAGCGAAGGACCTAGAATAGGACAATTTTGAAAAGAACAATAAAGTTGGAGGACTCACTACCCAATTTGAAGACTTTCTATAAAGCTACAGAAAGACAGTGAGGTACCGGTGAAAGTACAGCCATACAGTTCAACAGAACAACACAGAGTCCAGAACATATCCATCTTAATAAGGGCATGGGTTACACAGTTGTATATATAAGTATGTCAAAACTCATCTAACTGAAACACGCAAGATCGATGTATTTCACGGTAAATAAACTATAATTTAATTTTAAAAACATACAACAGCATACAAGTTTTGTAAAATACTTGTCTACAAAAAACTTGGAAGAAAATATATCAAAATACCAAGAGTATTCTCCTGGGTGTTAAAGTATTTATTATTTTAATTGTTTTGTTGTCTTATTATCTACTTTTTCTTTTTAAATAGTACATAAATGTCATAATCAGAATAAAACAAGAAATTTTTAAAAAATGTATGCCAGAATCAAAATAGTCTAGTCCATATCCCACTGTTTCACTCACTGATTCCTCACATCAATTACCCTCCAATTCTGCAGGATTCTTCTTCAACAGGACCTACCTTTGCTGGTAAACTCAGTAAGAGCTGGGAGAAAGGTACTAACCTTTTTCAGTTTCTATTAGTCTTAAAGACACTGCTCAAGAATTACTATTCTCCTCAAATCAATGAAAAACAAGTTATTCTTAGTGTTTCTTTAGTGTAACCACAGCAAGAAAATAATGAAACCTTACAGATCTCTTTATTTTCTAATAAAACATCCAAACTTCATTATAGCTTCCTTTTCTCAACTTTACTGTCTTCGTAACTAACATCATTCTGCAACTATGAGTATTTATTTATTTGAACAAATATTTATAAAGCAATCAGGTGTAAGACTGTGATGCCCTTTGAATCATCTTTCTCCATCTCCACATTTCTCCATAAAGCTGTGTCAAATTTTTCTCCGAGATGCTTCTCCATCTGCTCCTCCCTTTCCACTCTTTACTTTTATTTATCTTGTCTGTTTATTTTGTAGGCAATGCATCACCACTTACCTCACCCTTAGTTAACTTCACATAATCTTCTAGCACAATTCTGGGATTCTTTTTTGAGGGTCGAAAGGTCAAAACTATTTTCACAGTAATACTAAAATGCCATTTGCCCCCTTTTATTGTGTTGATACTTGCACTAATTGTGCAAAATCAATTGTGGTCAAACAGCACAAATCAAGGCAGCAGGATTCTTCACTTCTGTGCACTCAGGAGTAAAAAAAAAAAGCCTGTTTGTTTCACTTAAGAATGCCCTTGTTGAAGCATACACATAATTAATTTTATTACATTTTGACCCTTGTATGCATGTCATTTTAAGATTCTGTTTGATGAAATTCTGGATACCAAAGTGCTATGGTTGTCTCCAAGACTGGGTTGTAAATTGAACTAGCTACTTTTTCTACAGATACCATTTTTACTTGAAAGAACGGACAAACTGATTATTCATGCCTAGATATTTGATATTTCCTTGAAAATGAACTAAATGAATTTGTCACTTCAATGAAAAAAAGTACAGTATTTGTTGCAAGTGATACATTTAGTAATTTCAAAAAGAAATCTGAATCTTGGAAAACTTCTTTCGTCAAACCTTAAGACTTTTCTGATGAGAAGAGCGATGATTTTTTATATTGTATAATGAAATTGGCAACTTTGGGAAAATCTGGCTAACTCAGTGAACCTATATTTTCCAAATGACTCATGCATCCTGTTAAAAAAGGTCATGCAAGGGTAAAAAAGATCCATTTTAAGACCAAGAGAGACCAATAATCTGCATGTTAACGTAACAACAGGAAAGGTTTATTGATATGGCCTTAGATTCCATATTGCAACTAACTTTTAATTTCCCCTTTCCCCACCTCCCCCCACCTCCCCAGTTCAAGACATTGTTTCTTAGTCTAGTTGAGACAGAAACAGCTCCCTGGCCCATGCTGGTATTATGAGCCTTGCGCTCCCCCGGCTGAGGCAGTCGGTTGCCGGTCGGCGGTCGGCTGCTCACAACAGCTCTCCCCAGCTGCCGGCCACTCACGCTAGCTGCTGGACACTCATCACGACAGCACACAGCAGCCCCGTGGCAGCACTCAGCGGCCCCCCGCAACCCAGCTCCAGGGAAAGCTGTTGTTCACAATCTTAGCTGTAGAGGGCGCAGCTCACTGGCCCAAGTGGGAATCGAATGGCGACCTGGGCGTTAGGAGTACAGCACTCCAACCACCTGAGCCACCCGGCCAGCCTACAACTAACTTTTACTTTTAAGAAGCTACCAATTGTCAAGTTGTGGAGAAGCATCGGAAGAAAATAACCACAATTATCTAAAAAGGCTACTAAAATATCTTCCTTTGCCAACTACATACATGTGAAAGACCATATTTTCTTCATGTATGTCAACAAAACAAAGTATCCCAATAGAATGAAGCAGAACTGAGAATCTGCTGTCTTCTATTTAAACAGATAGAGAGATATGCAAAATATACAACAATGCCATTCTCCTCACTAAATTTTTTGTTTGGAAAATAGTTATTTTTCATAAGAATGTCACATTTATGTTAACATGTAATAGGTTTATTATTCCTTTTAATAAATTGACATTTTTAAAATATCTCAGGTATAATTGCTAACATAGGCAATAGCAATAGATATAAACTAACAAACAACTTTGGGGTTCTCAATAATTTTTAAGAGTGCATAGGGGTTCTGAAACCAAAAAGTTTGAGAATTGAAGATTCTATTTAGCAGATATTTCTGTCGTTCCTCTCTGATCCGTTCTCATTATGATTGTCAGAATAATCCTGAGCACTTTTAACATTATTAGTCCTTGTACAAAAGCCTTAAGAACTCCTAAATATCCTATTGCTTCATCTCTAAATAACTTTACCTGGCTTTCAAGCAGTTTATAAATTGGCGCTACCTCATCTAGCAAATCTTAATTGTCCACGCCCCTCAACACAAGCCTTCCACGTTAGTTGGTCCTATCTTTTAGTCTCCAAGCCTTTAGACCAGTAAACTCACCTGGAATGGCCCCGTCCACACCCCATTCACCTCCTCTGCTTTCCTCCTCTCTTCCTGCCTCCTCCAACCTATGTACACTTTACCCATCCTTACGGGCCAGAGGGCAAAAAGGACAGTGCTTTGAATGTTAAGCTTAACATTTTGTAGGCAATGAAGAGCAGATTCTTTGAGCAGGGCAAGGTGGATGATTTACACACAAAGAACTTGCTTACTACCTCAAATTTCTAAGATGAGTTTAAACAAAGTAATGCCTAAATTTATGGTCAAATCTAGAGTTTAAAAACTCAGGTAGGCAATACATTGTCACATTAGGAATCCAAACCTATAATCTCAGTTCAAGGCAGCTGAAATTCTGAAACGTGGCATTATCTTCCAGAACAAAAAAAGAATGGTAAAAAACAAAGCTAAAACAGAAAATAAACATGATTTCTTCTCTTGAACTTAAGGCCTTTTGGTATTGATGAATAAAGTTTTCTTCCTAAAAGCCAAATTTAATTGCATTTTCAAAAAAAACAAAATAAAAGTAATATGTAATAGCTACATATATTTACTAGTCTAAAGGTCTTTAGTTTAAAATGACAAAGTATCTTCATGTGCATATAACAGCTATGAACATTGCTTAATATGTAGAAGATACTTAAATTAAGCTTACTGATTTAGATTAGGTTGAATAATAATAATCCACAATGCTTACTTCATTCTGTACCCACTCATGCCAGAGCTCTAGATCAAGCCCAATGCCACCTCCTCTGTAACACCTGCTGTGATTTCTCCCAACGAGAAACAAAGATCTCCTTCCCCTGAAAGCATTCAGCACACGTCTTTTCCCTCTAATGTCAATTCATTCATTCCACAAATATTTACTGAGAGTCTAATATGTACCAGGCACTCTTCTAGGTTCTGGGGATATAGTAGAACAAAACCAAACCACTGGCTTCCTGGATTCGCACTCTAGTGCAAAGAGAAAGGCAATAGACAAGTATCAGGCGATGCACACTATAATGAAAACTGGAAAGAGTAAGGAGCAGAGATGAATTTTCTATGAAGCTAACAAAACTTAAAAGTTCAGGACCCCTCACTTGCATGGGCCTTGAAGAGTGTTGAAAAGTCACTGGGACATGAGGCCTAAGCTCGGTGACTTGCTCTGAAAACCAAGTATCAAAGCCCATATCTTTCTCTTTTTATGTTACTATTATAGTTACTAACATCCTTGTATTAGATATAAAGTTAGTAGTACTTGGGGAAAAAAGTTACTGGGACACAGAACGTTACAGATGGGGAGAAACAGCCAGGTTGTCAACAGGAAACATTTTATGAGAGCATTTCTGATTAAATGCCTACAGAGATTTCAGAGGAAAAGGATGACAGTGTTTTGTTGGAACATCTTTTGTCATTCTAAATAAATACTTACTTTCATACCTAATTTTTTATTCTAATTTATTTGTTTTCTTAATGAGCCCCTCTCCCCCCAAACTATAAACTTCAGGCCTTTACAAAATCTGGATTCATATCTGCTAAAGAAAGAAAGTGAGGGCAGGGTGTTGTTTTATAAAAACACTGAGCTGAGACATCTGAGCTGAGACCTGAGAAAAATGAAGCAGCAAATCATACAGGCATTGGCCGAAGGAAGAATTCAGGCACAGACAGAAAGTGCAAACATCCAGAGGCAGAAGCATGAAGGGCAGGGTAGGTTAGGAGGTCAGCAGCAGGAGAAATATTTAATAATAAATAATACTAGATACTAACAGCAATGAACAATTACTGAGTATTCTGTGTCAGGCACTGCCCTAAGCAGTTTTCTAAGCATCTCCATTTACAACTGAGGAAACGGAGGCAGAGAGAGACCGAGTAAGTAATTGGCTGCTGGGTGGTGAAACTAAGCAGAGTGACTCCAGAACCCAGCACTAAACTGGCTACGCTATAGAGAGTCGGTTGTCCGGATACTGGAATGTCTAGATAATGTCTCGGACAGTAAGAGATTTAACACACTAGAAAAGAAGAAATCAACAAGCTTTTGATCTCAAACTAGGATAACTAAAAGTAGGTACACATTTTATGTCCCTTTAAATACCTAGTACCAAGTCTTGGTATTTTTGCTACTTCACCCACACATTTCCACTAACACATTTCATTTCACATTATAACGATTCAATGTAGGATGGTTGTTCAGTGCACTCTCAAGAGAGAACTACCAACTATTCATTCTCAATACAAAATAATGCATTAGATTTTCTTGCACAAGTAAATGTATATACACAGATCAAATCTGGGAGGTAAGTACTTCCTTCAGGGAATCAGATCCATATCAAAATCAGATAGCCTGGGGTGCTTTTGTTTTTTTTAAGTGCTCTAGAGAAATTATCCCACAGTCTGTTCCATTGTCACTTTTCATCTGAAACTACTGCTGAGAAAGTCTACCTTAATTTACCTTAAATATTCAATCTATCTTTCCAAAGTTTAGGACCATTTCCTCTGATTGCTCCTTTAGACTTCATTCTCCATGGAAGTCGAAATGAGCATAACCCCAAATAAACATGTTTTCTTTTCCTTCAGCAGCTCTTTCCTAAATGCTTAAGGTCTTCACGTCCCTCATCAGAGGTGAGGTTTCAGAACTGAGTTTTCCAGAAGTATTCTTATAAATCCTGACTATAATAAAAGAATTGGTGTTTGATGTTATTCAGAACACCTTGAAAGATGCAGTTACAAATAATTCACTAAATACTTAACACATACATTAATTTCCTGGTTTCATAGCTCAATCTTCAATTTTTCTCCTGTCACTTTCACAGAGAGTCCAAGTGTAGACTACAATGGGAATTCTACTTTGGAGGTTAGCAACATTGCAGCCTCTGCTTCAGAGGAAATGGCCTCTAAACACACATAGATAAAATCAGTATCAACATTTCCAAAGCATGTTCTACAAGACACTAACTAGTTCTAAGGACAAGCAATATTGCTATAGAGAAAAAGAATCCCATATCGTGTTTCCCTGAAAAGAAGACCTAGCCAAACAATCAGCTCTAATGCGTCTTTTGGAGCAAACGTTAATATAAGACCCGGTATTATATTATATTATATATTATATTATATTATATTATATTATTATATTATATACCCGGTCTTATTTTACTATAAGTAAAACAATATAGTAAAATATCTTATAGTAAAATAAGACCGGGTCTTATATTATGTTTGCTCCAAAAGACGCATTAGAGCTGATTGTCTGGCTAGGTCTTATTTTCGGGGAAACATGGTAGTTAAGTAAGTTTGGAGTTTGCTGGTTTTTTGACCATAGGACTTCTCATTCTCAGTCTTCAATATACTCACAGTATTTCTTTCCCTGGAGCATCCCAGCCACACAAGGAAAATGCCTACAAAATCCAGTCTGGAAGTGAAAGATAATGCCAAGGTCTCAAGTCTTATCAGTAAATTGTCCATCTTGGGGCTTTTGGCAAAAGTGGGATATGAGGAAAGGTACACACTTGGAGAAAGATGGAGTGTCTAAGATCAGCTGGAGGCTAGAGCTCGAGAGAAAGCGTAAGGCTGGAGCCATGTGGGCGGGTTCACACGGACCTGACTAAAGACAGGAGACCAGGTAAGATACTTCCTGAGAAACACAGTAAGACTGGTCCTTCAAAACATCCTTTGCCTCGCCCTATCTCCAGCTTTTGTATCTTCTGCTTCTCTCTAGACAGCAGGCCATGAACACTTTAAGGGTAGGAATAATACCAATTAAACTGGAAAACTGCCTGGGAGAAGAGCACAATGCATGTGAAAATCTTATTAATACAGATAAATGTTGACAGTGTGAGCTGCTAAAAATAAATAAATAATTAATTAACCTGCCTAATTTCTCCAAAAATATGCTTTCAAATGACAAACCTATGGATCCTTCATTCTTTCTATTTGAGGATCATTGACTTCTTTGAGAATGTAATGAATGCTATTAAGTCACCTTTCCAGAAAAACACATTAAGCCTATTAATTTCAGAGGACTTCATGGCCCTCTTGAGGACCAAACACAAAGCTCCCTCTAGGTGTTAACGCCTAGGTCCATAGGTAACCCTGGCTACATATAGTTCATCTCACTGACAGTTAAAGCCTGCAGAGTTACAGAACATTTAAAAATAAGTATAGTTTTTAAAAACAAAACAAAAACTATTTTCATATACTTTAAGACAGTGCAGAGGAAATGCATATTTGCATTTTTTGGCCTAGAAAAAATAAAACCTTATTTGTTAAATAAAATTCAAGTCACTTATTTAACATCATAAGCAGAAGGGCAGATGATGGTAATACTTTCACAACAAAACAACTCTGAGAGGCTAAAACGATTTTACAAGGTTACATAGCTGATAAATTCCAGATCTTCCACATGCTTGTTCAGTGATTTTTTTTTTACTAAACCACGCCACCTTAAATAGAATAAGCGCATTATTACACTGGGTAAGAACAGTTTTCAAAGTAAAAATCCCTTAAAACACCAACCTTCTAAGAATGACTCTAATTAGGTCTCTTAAGTATTTCCTTAATCCAATCATTCCATTTTAGCACCTAAACCCTGACATATTAAGATGCAAAGATACAGTGGCTTTTAAAAACAAACCCTCTAATGCATTCACTCCTCTCTAATCAACATAATTGGTATAAATAAGAAAAATGTAAAACAGCAAAACAAATACAAAAAATGTTATCTTTATAGCATGACATGATTACAGACAAAAATACAAAGAGTTTCAACTGTGGGTTATTTAGCAAGCAGGGCGTAGGATGCCAAAAACCACATGGAGTTTTTCTGCTTTGGGCCACTGGTATTGGAAGAGTCTGGCTGGCAGGGATCAAGCATCTATTATCTTATGTCCGCTTGGCAGATGACGAAAACAACAGTGAGGCCTGGATGCACAGCAGGAGTTAGGTATCCCAACTACTACTACTTAAAGATCCTCTATAACTCAGAGTGTGGCTACAACTAAAATGCTGAACTAAATGTGTGCCTCAGTTTCTCCACCGGAAACTCAGTAATATATTATCTGCCCATATCCTATCTGTATAGAAGCAGTGCTGCCTATTGGTCAAGAACGCAGTTTCTAAAGCTAACTGGTTTGAATTTTGGCTTTGCCACCTACCAACTTTTTAGTAAGTTACTGTAACCTCCCTGTGCCCCATTTTCTTCAACTGCAAAATGGAGTTAACAACAGTATCTATTTCATTGGGCTGTTGCGAGGATTAAGTAAGTTAATACATGGAAAAATCTTAGAGCAGTGTCTGGCAAGTAATAAGCACTCTATGAATGTTAGTTTTTATTATCATTATTTTAAACAGACGATAAGATTACTCAACTTATACATGTATTGCACACAGATGTCCTTAGGCAAGTATAGGCGTTAATTTGTTTACTTTTTAATCATGTGGCTTAACTACCAGCTTTTTTCCCCTAAATATAGTAAATATTGGCCAATTATTCTTACTTACCGTACACACTGCCACCTGAGACTTACACAGTAGCAAAGTTTTAGTTAACTTCATGTAAACACAACTAGACTCTTAACGAGTTGTAAACTATTTGGGTCCATTCACTTCAATTTTTATAATCAGCCCCCAAGTCCAAAATGCAATCACGGTTTTTTTTACCTTAACTATTGCAATGGCTTCCTATCTGCTCTTCCCCTTCCAGTATCCACTCTGCACACTGCAGTAGGTACCGCACATCTTTTAAAAATCCAATTCTAATTTCACTCCCCTACTTAAAACCCTGCAATGGCTCCTCATTGTCCTAAGAAGCCTGACCTCATTACAAGACCTGAGAGACCTGCGTGATCTAGGGCCATGCCTCTTCGGTTGCTCAAGCCATACTGTCATTCTGGTCATTCTTTCAAATACTTACCTCAGGCCTCAGAGCCTTCACAGATTATGATCTCTCCATCTGGCATAAACCCCTCTCCCCATTGCTTCTGACTCCCCAAAGGAGATCAGGTCCTCCTGTTACGTGCTCTCATAACCCTCATCTTAATCCTCTCTTCTTTGCAGCACAAAATAAAACTGCAATACAATAATTATTAAATGATTGTTTAACGTTGTTCTTGTCCAAAAAAAATATAAACTCCAAGTAAGACTTGGGAACATGTCTTTTACTGCTACACTCCACATGCTTTGATGCACAGTACCTTATACATAATAGTAGGTGTGCACAATACACCTGTCTATGGGGGAAAATTGTCAAGTGATGGTGAAAGGCCAAACATCCACAAAATACTAATGCAGAATATTGGCTGCACGGTATTAAATATCCAAGTTACCATATGCACTGCACTGGAATTAAAGTAAAAACCTATTGCTTAAACGTGATGAGCAAAGTAAAGTTAAGGCTAAACTTTTCAAAGTCAAATTAAGTTTCCTTGTGCATCCTCAGGTGTTCTGTGAAACAGGAGGAGTTCCACTTCAGTTACCAGTAAGAAGAGACACAACTAAATCAAGACTGCTGCCACATTTGGCACTAGGCTCCTCTCTTCTTGGCAGCCTCTGCGAGGCCAAGAGTTGAGCTGGCCAGGGAAGAGTGATTTATCTCCCACATTTAGAAGTGGTCCCTCTACAACAGGAATGCTGTACTTACTACTCATGAGCTTTGAATTCTAACCTTGTCCAACCAGTACCTTTCCGAAGTATTCAATTCATTCAAAAAGAATGAATCCTATGTGTCACTGAAACAAACAAGTTTAATAAGGCATCAAAGTCCAGTTCGACTTGGAGAAAACAAAGTTGCTCTTTCCTTAAAAAAAAATAAATAATAATAACCACGCTAACTAGATCTCTTTCACAAAAGAAAGCCATGACTCCGAAAATTGAAAGACACTGGTATGCGGATGCTGAGACTGAAGGCTGAGGGGCTATCTACGTCCGGAGGTTGCCAAGTGCAGTAACTACCACAGGGCCTGGTGGGCAGCAGTTCCCAGCCCACAGCGGATAATGCCAGGTCTGTGTGAAGCACGCAGGTTTGACATACGCCAAACCCCTGCTGTCTGGCTCGTCGCACTGACCCTGCCTATGCAACAAAAGCCCAGCCTCTCTCTGCTCCACGAAGAGCAGAGTTGCCCGCTCGCGTTCAGCCCTTCCCGGGCAACGCGCGTCTAGGGAAGGGCTCAGGTAAGACCTTGGAGTCTCGAGGTTAAACGTTTCGCCCTTTGTTGGCTCCAAGGCATCGGAGCCCTGGGAGCCCATTCCGCCTCCTCCCCCACAGCTCCCGGTAGCCAGCGTCTCCCGCGGAGAGACAGCGCGGACTCCCAACGCCCAAGCTCCGGGGCGCCCCCGGCCCTCCCCGCCTCGGGTCCGGACCCCGCGGCCTCGGCTGCGCGCGGCCCCTCGCTTTTACCTTGTAGACGTCGCCGTAGGTGCCACTGCCGATGCGCTGAATCAGCTCGAAGTCCTCCTGCGGGTTCCGGCGGGACAGGTCGAAGCCGGGGTTCATGGCGGGCCCCGGGTGCCCCCCGCCTCCCTCCCGGGCAAGGGAGGGGGGGCGCTCAGGGGGCCACACGGAGAGTGGGAGCCGCGGCCGGCCCCCTGCTCCCCCGGCGGTCACAATCGCCCGGCTGCACGCTGCGGCCGCCGCCGCTCCCCTCACGCCGCCGCGGCTGCGGACGACAACGACCTAGCTAACCGTCCCCGCCCCCCTCCCGCAGCCCGCGGCTGGGCCGAAAACCCCGGTCACACCCACAGGGAGAGGAGAACGCTCGCAGCCCCTAGCTCGGCGTGAAACTCCAACATGGCTTCCGCCTTCGCCGCTCCTCCCCCTCCCCTTACTCCGGCTCCTCCACCCTCCTCCCCCCTTTCCAGGCTCCAGCCCGACTGCGCAGCCGCGATCCCGGAGGAAGCGCTCCCGGGCCTCGCGCGCGCCCGACCCATGCGCGCTCAGGCTCTGCGCGCCTGCGGGGCGGTAGCTGGCGGCCCCGCGATACCCCCGGGGGAACCGCTGCAGCTTTGTCGGGCGCGAAGTCGCACCCGACGGCAGCACCGGGGGAAGGACAGGCAGAAAGTAGCTCCTATTCGCTTGTGATTCCCAGGTTTTGACGGTGCCGGATCAGGTCCCACTCCTAAGCAAGTAGTATAGTTGTAATTTGCAAGACGGCCACTGTCCCAAGCTGCTTTTTTAGAAGCAGCTACATCTAGGACACAGCCGAGTGAGTACCTCAGCCTTTCTGGGATTGCGGGGGAACGGGATTCCCTGAGAAAAGTGAGCTGTGCTTGTTCCGACACTCGGGCCCTTGGAGTTAGCCTGCAAAAGAGGACTGGCCAGGAGAGCAGCCTGGGAGGCGTGTGGAGTGGGTAGACCTTGGGAAGCTCTGGGGGGTAAAACCCTTTGAGCTGCCGACTGCCAGCCAGCCGGTTGGTGTAGAGGGCGTGGGAGGCAGGCAGAAGACAGTACTGAAGCAGTGATTGACCTTCTCACCAGACACGTTTGGATTATCGGAGACCTGGGCGGGGACTCTGCAAGCTGTCCAGCAACCTTGCAAAGGAGAGGTGGCAGAGGGTGGAGCATGGACAAGTTCCATTCCTGCACCTGAAACGTAAACACATGATGATCCGGAAGCTCTTTAGTTTGCCTACCCAAAGCCCCACCCGACTTAAGACCCAGATTTTGAGCATTACATCCAATCTATGTGGACACTAGTGCCAACTGTTAATACCTGTCCAAGAAAGCATGTGGATATGGAGGGTTAATTTTCTGTTCTCCATAAATTGCCCACTAGGCGTTTCCAAAAACTTGAATCAAGTAGGTGATGGCCACTTGGGCAATACTACTTTGGAGTGTTGTTTCAGAAATGCTTTCCTAGAGTTAGCTCAGTTGGTTAGAGCATGGTGTTAGTAATAAAACCAAGGTTGTGGGTTCTGTCCCCACATGGCGCACTGTGAGTTGTGCACTCCTTAAAAACAAACAAACAAACACCCTCATTTAAAGAAATGCTTTCCTACTACCCTTACGCACCACACCATTCTGACCACTAATATTCCCTAGTGCCTGCTGGTGCCTGATAAACTAGATCTCATCAAACCTGTTAGGGATAAAATAAATATACTCAAACAATAGTTAAGCAAACTACTTACAGTTAACTGCTTCATACATTAAGTCCTTTTGCTTACAGTAAGATTGCATATTTACTAAATTCCCAGAGAAGTTGTTTACTAAGTATCTATTGACCAAAAGATGTTAGAACATGACTATTTCTTCACCTATACGAGTAGCCTTTCAATTTCAAATTTTTAATTATTTTACAGCATCAGTAATATGAGCATATTATTTAAATTGCTGCCCTATGAATACTTATCATTGGATTTCTTCTGGATGGATCTACCTTAAGGCTCTGGTATCTTGAGAATTAAATTCCTGACTGAATGTTATTCCCTGGCTAAGGATCCTGGATTTGCCTGTTTAAGGCACTTGCTGGGGCCCAGAGTACAGGCCTTCCTTCTGCTTGTCCACATTTGGAGAATTGTTTGGCCTCTTTAAGACAAACATGAGGATAATTAGCCCAGGATTCAGATAAGCAGACCTAACAAACTATCCCAAACAGGAACCAGTTCTGCTTTCTTTTTCTGCCTTTTTAATGCCAGAATGCCAAATTCTCAGGATTCTCAGGACTGAGTGCTGCACAAGAGCGTTCTAATGGTTTCAGTGTTTTGTTTGCTAGGATTATCATCTGTGCAGATAACTTTGCAGTTGCATCACTAATAGACTTCTTTCAAAGGGAAAAGACATTTCAGTAGGGTTGGAACAGTCTTTCAAGTTTTGTTTGTTCCATTTTGGCAGGACCAAGCCAGCCCTCTTGAAAAGAGATAGATTTTCATGTAAGGGACTGACTTGCCATATAAATATATACATATGGCAAATGGTTTCAACATAAATAAAAGGGCTTGTGCAATTAACTGCTCACAAAGAATAAAATATTTTGTCCTTTTTGATATATACACACAGGAAACTCCGATGTCTTTTTTTTTTTTAACTTTTATTTATTTAAGTGGTTTTTTCAGGACCCATCAGCTCCAAGTCAACTAGTTGTTTCAATCTAGTTTTGGAGGGCGCACCTCTCAGTAGCCCATGTGGGGATGGAACCGGCAACCCCTTGTTGTTAAGAGCACAGCGCTCTAACCACCTGAGCTAGGTGGCCGACCCTCCCCCGACTTCTTTTTTTTCTCTAACACTCCTTAACTTTGCTGCAAGTAACACTAATGATCACACTTTCTTTGAATCAGAGAAATAGCTTCCCTCTTCTATGATTAGATGCATCCTTAGAAATCATCTAATCTTTTTGATTCAAGAACTGCTTCTACAGCATGTCTCCTGGGTTTACTGCTGCTTGAATATAGCAGGTCCTGGAACTTAACTCTTATGTACTTAACAACTTAACAATTAGCCTATGGTAAATTGGTGGAGGAAGTTAAGAGAGAATTTAATGTACCTTCACTGTAAGTGAGAAATTAACGTACCCTCAGTGAAAGGGAACTCCCTGCTTCTAAAGTAATCGTCTGGCCTCGTTATGAGATAGTGTTAGTGAATGATCATAACAATAATAGAAAATAGTAATATCTAACATACCAAGTGCTTACAAGTTGCCAGGAACTGAGTCAAATATTTTCCATGTATTATGTCACTTAATTCTCATAGCAACCTGATGACATAGGTATTATTATCTCTATTTTTTCAGGCACAGACAAATTAAGCTGCTCAAAGTAACACAGAAAACTGAAATTTGAACAGAGGTAGTATGACATGAAGGCCAGACCCTTAGCCGGTAGTGTATACTCTGCTTTACAGAACACTTTTTAAAATTTTTCTTACGCTAAGCCAAAATCTTCCTCCCTGTCGTGCATGTAGAGTCAACGATTATTAGATTGTAGTGGTATAGAATACAGAGAAGAAAAGCCATAGTGCCTACCCTCGAGGAGTTTGCAGTCTCACAATACTGTGAGAAGCACAGAAGAGGTGCATTGGTGCAGACAGGAAGATATAGGAAAGATATCAAAGCTAAATCTTGAAGAATGCATTGGAGTTAGCCAGACAAACAAAGGGGAGGTGCTACACTCCAGGCTGGCCCCTTAGCCCCAGCCCTTTAAAGTACCCACACATGTAGTTAGGTAGCACACAGTAGGGAGCACATAAAGGCTAAGATGGGCAGTAGTAGTTGCCAGCATATCCAGACCATTCTTCTGTTAGCCTGTCTCTCACGGGTCTGTGACTTAGGGATTCCTTGGTGTTCACACCAGCTCTCTGTTTCATTCTCAGGACCTCTTGTCTAATAATAAGCCACCGGCTTATTGACCTCACACCCACCACTCACATTCAACATAACCACTGCTCACATTTTCTGGACACCAACAGCTCTGGGAAAGGAATACTCAGCAAGCTCTAACTCAAAAGAGACTCACTACAACCAAAACATCCACCAAGGGAGGAGAATCAGACCCAGACATGTATGTGAAACAACATGGCAAAAGGTTCTAGGAGGTTATATAGCCTAACCGAGCACAGCTCTGAGCCATGCTACCTGAGTTTAAATCTTGTCTCTGTCTCCTTACTGAATGACCTTAGGAAATTATTTCAAACTGGGACTGTTATAAAGAGTCAAAAAGAAAATACATGTAGTGCCTGGCACCATGGGAAACCCACAAAGTATTAATTACTATTATCTTGAATATATTTTAGAACATTTTAAAAGGTAACAGTTGTGAGGATGAGGATGTAGATATGGTTTAGGAAGCAAATGCAATTATATATATAAGAGACCCTGAATTAAAGCTGGAGATGCTGAGGACGGAGAGAAGGAAAAGAATCCAGGAGATCTTTGGAAGATGGAATTAACAGGTTTAGGGAAGTGAGGACGCAGGCAGAGACATGGGTAATATGCAGGCTTCTGACTTAGATAATTGGGAAGATCCCAAAAAAGATGATTGCATTTGCCATAATAAGGTTATTTGGGGGAGGATTTTAGCACTGGATCAGAATAGATGATTCTCTTTTCTACCTGTTAAGTTTGATGTGTTCAACTAGAAATGTAAAATTAGTGATAAATATGTAGGATTGACACTTAGAAAAGATTTCAGGACTAATTTTTAAATTTTAGGAATCATAGTTCAGAAATATTTATTGAGCATGTATCATGTGCCAAACTAATTAGTTTCTGGCAGTGCAATAGGGCATGGTCCCTGAATTCAAGTTGGAGGTACAGACAAATTCTTATAGTGAGATAAGAATGGGGTTCAGGGAAGCAGAGCCAGAAGGAGATCCTAGATGCTCTTTGTGAAACCAATACATATTTTTAAATTTTCTTTAAACCAATATTTTTAAAAGCATGTACTCAACATTTATTTACAGAGGAGGTAGAACTCTGCATGGGGAGTAGGTGGAGATGGAAGTTCTGAAGTGTCAGCTCTCAGCTTCCACTGTGTTACTCTGAGCGATTCATCTCTGCTCCCGCCTTTGCATACCTCTTAGCACAGGGTTTCTCAATAGAGGTTTTGTTAGCATTTGGGGTAGGAGAATTCTTCCTTGTAGGGGACTATCCTCAGGCATTATAACCACCCTGCCCCCCATGTTGCTCCCACCCATACTGACATGAACAACAACAACAAAATGGCCACACGTATTTCTGGATGGCTGGGTTTGGGTGTGGGGGGGTGGGGTTTGGGGGTTGTGACTGGACTGAGAATGTTTGCCTATCATATCTCTTCGGAGAACTATCACCCACACCAAACTATTTATTATAGTATTCCTTTCTATTTCATGCAGTATGTATCCCAAGAGAAGTCTTGATATATAAAACATTGTTTCTCTTACTTCATTTCCAATATTTAGTACCCAAGTGATGTTTAACTGCCCTCTGTAGATTCACAACCATAATTCCACCTGCCCTTTTACAGATAGTTCCTGGGATCACATAAGAGGGCACGGAATCTAGTCTTTGCAGATTATTGAAGTCTTCACAGAGGAAGGAACCACTAAGCTGAGACTTAAAAGACAAGTAGAGAATTAGACAGGCAAGTAGCTACACTCCATACCATGGGTAGAAAAGTTACACTCAAAGAAATGAAAAGCATTCTCTTTGGGGTGAATAACAGATGTGTCTAGAGTGGTAAGCAGGGGTCCGTCCATGAAGGGGCATGTAAATCATGTTACATAATTTCAATTTCTTATTGAGAACAAAAGGAGATATTGAGGGGCTTTCAGCAATAGGAATAGCGTAATCTTAACTTGTGCCTTAGATATATCCCATTAGCTGCAGCATGTAGAATGAATTAGAGGCTGATGGCAAGACTGGAAATGAGATGGGAGAATAGTTAGGAGACCCTTTCAGTAGGTAGTCCAAGAAAATAATGGCCTGAATTAACATACGGAGTTAGCATTAACATTCAATGATGGTAGTATTTGAAATTGTGAGTTGAGATGACACCTCGTCGGGAAGATGTATGAAATAGGCAGAAAATGGTTTCCTAGAGAACCCCGACATTTGGAATGTGAGCAAAGGAGGCTAGGAAGGTTCCACAACAGTATGGTATGTGGAAATGAAATGGTGTGGCAGCCACAGGAGTGCACCACTCAGGACGCTCCTCAAGGAAGCACTTGCTCTGAGGAGTGTAATGAATGGACAGCCTCCAGCCGTCATGTCTTTGGGATCCATCACAGAATTCATGCGGAGGTCCCCTTCTCCCCAGATGCTCCCAGCCAGGGAGAGCACGGTCACCATTCCTGCTCGATGCAGTTTCCTCTAATGAGCAGGCTTTGCTCTGGGCTCCCCCTTGGCCTGACTGCGCCTTCTGGGAGCTGCCTTGCAAACTGAGGCGTTTCCTCCTCACTCCTCCTTTCTTTCTCTCCCATCACAGGCAGGAAGACATGCATTGCAGTCTGAGAGTCCTCCCTCCCTTTCCCTGCTCCCTTTCCTCTTTATCCTTCACAGATGTGTCCACATAGAAGAATCTTGGACTTCTAATTCAATTTCACCAGCTACTGACCTAGTGTCAATGAAGCAAAGAAGAAGGGAATTTTAAGAAGAGTATTATTAACAGTGTTAAATGCCAAAGAGAAGTGACTGAGGAGGAGGGAAACAGAAAAGTGTCATTCGATTTGCCATTATGGAGTTTAGTGCTGACCTCTTGAAATTCATATTCCCTCTTCTGCTGGTGTCTCCTCCTACTTATATTCTCCCAGATTCTCATACATCATGATCTTCATACATCTCATCTGGACCCCCTCCTGTGGACACATTTGATAGTGTCTTTCTAAACTTTGGCACTAAGATTGAGCTGAGTATTCCAAATGCAGTCTGGTCAGTGTTCACAATGGGAGGATTATAATTACCTATTATCTGAACACTATAATGTAGCCTAAACTTTGGTTCAATTTTTTTTATAGCTGTAACAAACTCAGGGCCACTGTACTGCCCGATTCAGGGTATGCCATTTATATTATAATCTATAATTATATAATCCTCAACTCCAACCTGGCCCCTGGGTCCTGATCAGGAAACATCTCCAAAAAAACATGTTGGAATCAGATCATCAGAGGGGTTCTTGAACCCCCATTGCCCTAAAATGTCAGGGACAAGATACCTGGTCTCAAATCCTGCTGCCAATTTCCTGCCCTGCCAACAGTTTATCAGACCAGACACTCTCTTCTCATCACCACTCAGATAGAACACTACCAACAAAACAGCGTAGAGTACCTCTACCTAATATTGCTACTAGCTGAGATCTTACAAAGACGAGTAAGACAAGAACCTAGAACCTTATCTAGAGAGACAAGAACCTCCTATCTTAAGAAGCCATTTCAAGGGGGTGCTTTTTCGCCTGTACTCTTGGTATTTGATATCTTTTTAGAGTCCAATAGTCCTTGGTGCAAGCTGCGTGAAAAATACACAACAAAATATCAAAGGATTGTAAGGAAGTGCATGCTGAGAAAGAGACTGAGAAATGCTGAGGTAATCTTATTGATGAAACTCCTGATTGTATTTACCTGTTATCCAATAATAGATTATAGCATTTCCCTGGTTCCCTTTCATACAACAACATCCAGACTAAATTCCCCTTAGTTACCTTCAGTTAAAGAGGGCCAGACTGAGTTGGCCCAGAACAAATATGGTTGCATACACTATTTCCAGAGTAGATTACTGCCCAGCATGTTACCCTGCTGCCCTTTTCATTAGAAGCTTTGTTTTAGTTACTCTTATCCCCTTAGGAAGACTCCAACACGCGCGCCCCACACAAAACCTGTAGTAAAGCAATTTACTCATAGATCTAGAAAGTTCATCTCTTTGGGGAAAAACAATCCATTAATTCAGTTCAAACCTGGATTGGAGTTTTTCTTGATCAAAACAGACAAAAATTAAAAGCTCAGTTAAATAAGTCAAATAATGTACCAGGAGGTTTTCATTATTCCTGCACACAGCTCAAGGTGGCTGTGAAGGGAACCCATTTCTTAAACTAACCCAGATCTCTGCCCCAAGAAGCAGATTCATTTGCTGGGTCTGAGCTCAGGGCAAAACCCATCTGGAACAAGGTGTGCTCCCTCTTGGTATTAGAACCTTAAGCCTGAAATCTGATCATCTGGGTTACTTAAAGATACTTTAAAAACATATATGTTTAAATAAGGACTCATCTGGTAGTATGAACTGTCCCAGTTGAACATCTGATACCATCAGAATAGTTTAAACATGTATTGATGGAATAATTGTTCTCATCATAAGAGGAAAAACAGGAAGGAAACTCATACAAATGCTTTGTATTTTATTTACCAGTCATTAAGTTCCTATATGAAATTTGTGACTAGCCCTTTCCAAGCATAAGTTTAGAGCTGTATACAGGCAGTCTCTCCCAAAGTCAAAACTATTAACTGGACAGAAATATCTGAAAATGTCTGTATGACATTTTAATGCCTAAAAGTGTAACACTTACATTGCTGATGCCAATATTTAGGGTTTATGTATACTGTCTCCTAAGGAGAACAGTCTACATTATTCCAGATAAACCCAAAACACCATGTCTGCAATTCTGAGTGCAGTCTGTTTTCTGTTAGGTGGTGCAAGCCTTTTAATTAGTCTCTGGCCCCATTCTTTTCCTCTTCTGATAATATCACACCTGGCCAATGCATTTCTAAAATTCCAGCAATGGAAATATGGAAGGCCTGGTAGGAAGCTAAATTTGGAATGCGTGTGAGTTCTCTTTTAGGCCTGTTGAGTTTGAGGAGATGAAAGGGCATTAAGGAGGAGCAATTGCAAGGATAGTGACAGATTTAGAAAGTGCAACAGGGGATTAGATCATGGTGTGTAAACATGAGTCATACAAATAAGGATTGTAGAATTGTGAAGTCTCTGAGAGTCTGAGCATGTAGAGCAATGCTAAGCAACCTTTTTTTCAAAGGTTTTTATTAAAAAATAGCTAACATACAATATTATATTAGTTTCAGGTGTACCTCATAATTTTCAACAGTACACACCTGGCCCTATACAGAGTTATTCCCACATTACTGATTGTATTCCCTATGCTAAAGAAGTGATCACCATAAGTCCAGCAATCATCTGACACTGTACCATACCATATTATTGACTATATTTCCTATACTGTACATTACATCCCCAAGACTTACTTGTTTCATATCTGGAACTGTGAACCTCTTATTCTTCTTTATCTTTTCCCTCCTTTTTAAATTTTCCAATTAGAGTTGCCATTCGATATTATTTTATATTATAATAGTTTCAATTGTACAGCATAATGGTTAGACATTTATATAATTTAGGACGTGATCCCCCTGGCTAGTCTAGTACTCACCTGGCACTATACATAATTATTACCATATTATTGACTATGTTCCCCGTACTTTACATCCCCATGACTATTTTGTAACTACGAATTTGTATTTCTTAATCCCTTCACCTTTTTCACCTTGACCCCACGCCCCCTCCAATCTGTCACCCCAATATCTAGTACCGATCTGACACCATACATAGTTATTACAATATTATCAAGTATATGCCTTATGCTATACCCTACATCCCCATGACCACTGTGTAACAACCAGTTTGTACTTCTTAATCCCTTCCCCCTTTCACCCACCCCTTAACCCCCTCCCATCTGGCAACCATCAAAATGTCCTAGGTATCTATGAGTTTGTTTCTGTTTCGTTTGTTTTATTTTCTTTAGATTCTACTTGTAACTGAAATCTACTTGTAACTGAAAACATTTGTCTTTCACTGTTTGACTTACTACACTCAGCACAATACCCTCTAGGTCCATCCATTGTTGTTACAGATTGCAAGATTTCATGCTTTTTTATGGTTGAGTAACACTCCATTGTATATATGTACCACCTCTTCTTTATCTATTCATCCATTCAGGGACACCCAGGTTGGCTTCATATCTTGGCTTATGTAAATAATGCTGCAATGAGCATAGGGATGGGCATGTCCCCTTGAAGTAGCATTTTGGGTTTGTTTAAATACACAGAAGTGGGATTTCTGGGTCCTTCTTTGTCTCTTGTTATAGTCTTTGTTTTAAAGTCTATTTTGTCGATATAAGTATTGCTACCCCAGCTTTTGTTTGTTTGTTTCCATTTTCATAAAATATCTTTTTCCATCCCTTTACTTTCAGTCTCTGTGTTCTTTTGATCTGAGTGAGTCTGTTGTAGGCAACATATGTAAGGGTCTTTTCTTATCCATTCAGGTCCCCTATCTTTTGGTTGGAGCATTTAATCTATTTTCATTGAAAATAGTTGTTCATAGGTATGTAGATATTGCCATTTTATTATTCATATTTTTAGTTTTTGTTTTCATCTTAAAGAAGTCCCTCTAAGAGTCCTTGTAATACTGGTTTGGTGGTGATGAAGTCCTTTAGCTTTTTCTTGTCTGGGGAGCTTTTATCTGTCCTTCAATTCTAAACAATATTCTTGCTAGGTAAACCAATCTTGGTTGTTTGTCCTAGCTTTTCATCAGGTTGAATATTTTGTGCCAGTCCCTTCTAGCCTGCAAAGTTTCTCTTGAGAAATTAGCTGATCGTCTTACAGGATTGCTCTTGTAGATAACTAACTGTTTTTCTCTCGCTGTTTTTAAGATTTTCTCTTTGTCTTTAACCTTTGGCATTTTAATTATGGTGTGTCTTGGCATTGGCCTGTTTGGGTTCATCTTGATTGGGACTCTCTGCACTTCCTGGGCTTGTATACTATTTTCTTCACCAGGTTAGGGAATTTTTCTGTCATTATTTCTTCAAATAAATTTTCAAATCCTTGTCCTCTTCTTCTCTTCTGGTACCCTATAATGTGAGTGTTGGTAACACTTGAGGTTGTCCCAGAGGCCCCTTAGACTCTCCTCAATTTTTTGGTTTCTTTTTTCTTTTTGCTGTTCTAATTGGGCGTTTTCTTCTACCTTATCTTCTAAATCAGTGATTTGATCCTCTGCTTCATCTAATCTACTTTTGATTCCCTGTAATGTATTCCTCATTTCCATTATTGTATTCTTTATTTCTGACTGGTTCTTTTTTATTCTCTCTTCATTTTTATGTTTCCTATCTTTTTGTTGAAGTTCTCTCTGAGATCATTGAGCATCCTTCAAACCAGCGTCAGGGTCTCTAATCACCAGGGCATAGCAAAGGGCGTTAGGGAGCTCGATGGAGACTCAGATAAGGTGGCCTCCTGCTTTGGCATGCCAGGAAGGGGGAGGGCTCAATAAAGAAGCAATGGCCTCCACCAGCTCCTCTGTCCAGGAGAAAGCTACCCTTCCAGTCCCTGTCCTGAAGCCAGACAACTCAGTTCCCCACCATATGTCCTTGCTGCCTTTCCAGCTGCTGCCCCAGTGCTGGAGCTCAGAGCCAGTGATTCTGTAGGTAAGTCCTTGCATGGTCCATTTAAGAGGAGCGTCTGGGACTCCAGTCGCCCACACACAGGTGTGGGACCAGCCTGTTCCGTGTCTCTGCCCCTCCTACCAGTCTCGAGGTGGCATCTTCTGCATGTCCTTAGTTGTATGGCTTTGGTTCAGCAAGATTTTGGAGATTCTCTATGATGGTTGTTTTGTAGTTTAGTTGTAATTTTGATGTGGTTTTGAGAGAAGGTAAGCACAGTGTTTACCTACTGCACCATCTTGACTGGAACTTCTTTTTTTTTTTTTTTAACAAGGGCCACTTAAAAGATGCAGAAGATATTTGTGGACCTCATTTTTTAAACATTCAGAGTGAAAATAATGTTACTGATGTCTATAACAGGAACGTTTTCACATTTGTATCTCATTTTATCTTTGGCATGACTCCTTGAATTATTGTCATTTATAATTTACAGATGGGGAAAAAGAAGCTTAGAGAAGTGAAAGCCAGAAACTGATCAGGGTTGATAATTGGTTGCAGTCAATTTCACATCTGCTGGGCCTTGCTTGCTGAATTTCAGGTTATACTACATATTGGGGATGCAAAAATGAATAAAATGGGTGCCCAATCCTCAACCACCATTCTCCAGAGAACTGATATCCTCTCTTAGTTTGGGCTGGTTCATAGTGAGAGCCAAAGCTGAGCATCACCTACCAGTACACAGACACCCAGGGTGTCGACTCAAGGGTATCCTGACAGTCCTATGTTTAGGATGTAGTCATTATCTTGCAAAGATAAGGAAGACGTGGGAACTCTTACACACTTCTGTGTGGAGAATAAGTTGGTACAACCACATTGGAAGGCAAATATCTGTTAAAGCTAAAGATATCCTTGTCTTACAATCTTTCTTTTCTTTCTTTCTTTCTTTTTTTTTTTTTTTAAAGATTTTATTGGGGAACAGTGTGTACTTCCAGGCCTTTCTTCCAAGTCAAGTTGTTGTCCTTTCAATCTCAGTTGTGGAGGGTGCTGTTCAGCTTCAAGTTGTTGTTCTTTCAGTCTTAGTTGTGGAGGGCACAGCTCAGCTCCAGGTCCAGTTGCTGTTGCTAGTTGCAGGGGGCACAGCCCACCATCCTTTGTGGGAATCAAACTGGCAACCTGGTGGTTGAGAGGACGCGCTCCAACCAACTGAGCCATCCGGGAGGCAGCTCAGCTCAAGGTGTCGTGTCCAACCTTAGTTGCAGGGGGCAGACCCCACCAACCCTTGCAGGACTCGAGAAGTTGAACTGGCAACCTTGTGGTTGAGAGCCCATTGGCCCATGTGGGAATCGAACCGGCAGCCTTCGGACTTAGGAGCATGGAGCTCCAACCACCTGAGCCACCGGACCGGCCCCCTTTGTCTTACAATCTTAACAATTCCACTTTTCTATGTATACTCAAAAAATTCTCCCTCAAGTGCATAAGGAGGCATGTAAATGAATGTTCATTGAAGCATTATCTATAACCAGAAAATAATTGGAAACAACCTAAATGTTTATCAACCCAAGAATGGATAACTAAATTGTTGCATGATCACACAGTGGAATACTGTATCATAGTTAAAATAAATGAACTAGAACTGGAAGTAGAATGTGCATAAATCTCAAAAAATAGCATATCAAGTGAAAAAAGGGGTGGCAGAAAATACACAAAGTATGCTACCATTTACATTAAGTGGAAACACATGAAACAATACTACCTCTGTGTTTCCCTGAAAATAAAACCAGGTCTTATATTAATTTTTGCTCCAAAAGACGCATTAGGGCTTATGTTCAGAGGATGTCATCCTGAAAAATCATGCTAGGGCTTATTTCCCACTTAGGTCTTATTTTCAGGGAAACACGGTATTTCCATGTGTGATAAACATTTAAAAATATTCATGATAATAAACTCCAAGTTCAAGATAGTTGTTACCTCTGCTGAGGAAGACTAATAATAAAGTATGCAGAAGCCTTTATCCGAATCTGTATTGTTGGACATGTTTTTTTAAGTGGTTCTGAAGCAAATATAGCAAAAAGTAAATATTTGACAAATCTAGGTGGGGAAGACAAGTTTGTTGTATTATTTTCTATATTGTGTATGCTTGAAATATTTCATTTAAAATTATATATGGGCCTCGGACTCTGGAATTGTGGGATTTTCTTGTGTTTTCTTCTTTGTGCAGAATTTTCTTTTTTTCCCTTTTTCCCATGTTGAAATCCCATTCATTCATTGATATCTCGCTCAAGTTTCACTACCTTATTGAGAATTTCCATGACAATCTTGTCAGTCCATCGTTCACTCTTTCATTTCTAAACCATGTTAGGTCTATAAAGTTCTTTTGTACGCTATGTTTGTATGACCAGACTTTTTTCATGTTGTTATTTAAATATATTGCCTTGCATTAATATTTGGCTTTATTATGCACAAATCTTGTCTCTCCAATTATATTGTAAGAGCCTTAAGAACAGGGATGTCTTAAACTTCTTTAATTCTTCCCCAGTGTCCAGTGGAGCCTAACTAGATACTTATTAAAGTAATACATTAACCAGTATTTATAACACTTCCTACAAAGCCTTGACATAGAAAGTTGAAAATACTAGTTTGAGCCACATTTGCTTTTATTTTCTCAGAGAGAGAATACTAATGAGCTGTGAAATGACCAAAAATCAGGCAGCAGAAGGGAAAAGAAGAAATAACGGGTTTGTGTATTACACATTCTGGATAATCAGCTCTTGAATGATTAAGTGTGGAAGATCTCTTATGGAGAAAAGCAAATATAAAAAATTCATTTTTTGACTATGGAATTTTTTTTTTAGTTCATTTCCAGTTTTCACACAATTCTAGGCCAAATACATTATTTTGGAAAAGCCTATTCTCTTAGATATGCTGTGTAACCACATACAAATACACCGTGTTATTCTTCTGCCTTTACTCCAGTATTTACTGGACTAAACATGGGAATGGTGTCCAAGGAAACTAAAAATAAAAGTTGTTCCACCTATGGAATCAAGGAAGGGCTTTGAAGAAAAACAAATTACTTTGAGTTCAATCTACCACTTAGTCTATCTTGTAAAAAGTGCATGGTACTTGAGGTCACCACCTTACCTGAAACCTCTGAGTAATAGGTTAGTCTATACAACGTAGTCCAGGATGACAGCTAAAGAGCACAGGAAATGGTAAGCGGTCTGGACTGCATTGTCTCTATTCAGAATGGAAAGTTGCGTATTACAGAATGAGATAAATTTAGGAATCAGTACAGTTACTTTTAGCAAAAGCAGCACCAGCTATGGTCTAGGTCAAAACTACCACCATTTTGTCCCTAGAGTTTTCTAATGAACCTTTGTAATACTTTATTAAACCAGGCCACTATCTTGTGGTTTTACGGCCTAAGTGATACAACACTCAAAATACAGTTCCCTAAATTAAACCTTACTTACATCTGCATGTATGCCTGCATTTTTAATTTCTTAATGTACCTCAGGGAGGTTGTAGCCCTGAAATTATTACCTTTCTCTATTTCTATGTTGTTTATGTCCTGGCAAAGAAAACTAAAGACACAAATATCTTGCAGTTTGCTAAGATATCATATATTCCCTCATGTTCACCTCTTTTGTAGGTGTTAATATTGAAGCAAAGCCCTAAAGCTAAGTGACCAGAATATTCCTATAGTAATCATGAGCCTTATCATTGGTCTCTGTAATTTTTCATTTCCCTAAATAAAGAGAAGCAAGAAAAAAGCTGTTATATAGAGAATACATATATAATACATTGGGTTCTCAAAGTTCCTTAAAGTTTGTAACTTGGAATTAATTTCCCACAGAAACAGCATGATTAATTATGGCTAGATTCTAAGTCAAGGCCACAAAGACTTAAATAACATTAGTAAGTGTGGCAGGATAAGTTGATTAAGAAATCGTGTCTCATTTTCTTGTCTATGGGTTTATCATGGAAAAATGAGAAGTATTTTTTCCGTCCCCTTTCTAGTGAGAAGGTTAAGATGTGGAAAGCTTTCCTAAAGCTTCAGGGAGGCAGAAGATTCAATTATCTGGAAAGAAAGGGGCTCCAAGAAAGGGGAAATGGCTTGATGCAGGAGAATTTAGATCTTTTGAACCCAGAAGGATATCCTATCCATAAATGGGGAGAAACTATGTCCACTCCAAAATAATAGATCAGAATGCTATAGACCTCTCATGGTGATGCCAGCCAGGATATCATTTTTTTTTTGTTGTTTTTTTTTAAATTAAAGTTTATTGGGGTGACAATTGTTAGTAAAGTTACACAGATTTCAGGTGTACAATTCTGTAATACGTTATCTATAGCTCACATTGTGTGTTCACCACCCAGAGTCAGTTCTCTTTCCATCACCATATATTAGACTCCGTTTACCCTCTTCTAGAGCCCCCCGCCCCCCTTACCTTCTGGTAACCCCTAAACTATTGTCTATGTCTATGAGTTTTTGTTCCTTCATTTGTTTCTCTTGTTCTTTTGTTGTTTTCAGTTTTATATACCACATATCAGTGAAATCATATGGTTCTCTGCTTTTTCTGTCTGACTTATTTCGCTTAGCATTATACTCTCAAGATCCATCCATGTTGTCACAAATGTCCCTATGTCATCTTTTCTTACCGCTGAATAGTATTCCATTGTGTATATATACCACAACTTCTTTATCCATTCATCTACCAAAGGACATTTTGGTTGTTTCCATGACTTGGCCACCGTAAATAAAGCTGCAATGAACATTGGAGCACACGTGTCTTTACGGATAAATGTTTTCAGATTTTTTGGGTAGATACCCAGGAGAGGGATTGCTGGGTCATATGGTTATTCTATTCTTAATTTTTTGAGGAACCTCCACACTGCCTTCCATTGCAGTTACACCAATCTACATTCCCACTAACAGTGTACGAGGGTTCCTTTTTCTCCACAGCCTTGCCAACACTTATTACTGTGTCTTATTGATGATAGCCATTCTGACTGGGGTGAGGTGGTATCTCATTGTGGTTTCTGCATTTCTCTGATGGTTAGTGATGTTGAGCATTTTTTCATGTCTATTTGCCATTTGTATGTCCTCTTTGGAGAAATATCTCTTCCGGTCCTCTGCCCATTTTTCAATTGGTTTGTTTGTTTTTTTTGTTGTTGAGTTGTATGAGATCCTTGTATATTTTGGATATTAGCCCCTTAATGGAGGCACTGTTTGCAAAAATCTTCTCCCATTCAGTTGGTTGCCTCTTTATTTTGTCGATGGTTTCTTTTGCTGTGCAGAAGCTTTTAAGTTTGATATAGTCTCATTTACTTATTTTAGCTTTTACTTCCCTTGCCTTTGGAGTCAAATTCATAAAATGCTCTTTGAACCCAAGGTCCATAAGTTTAGAACCTATGTTTTCTTCTATGTTTAGGTCTTTGATCAATTTTAAATTAATTTTGGTACATGGTGACAAATAGCAGTCTAATTTCATGCTTTTGCATGTGGCTTTCCAATTCTCCCAGCATCATTTATTGAAGAGTCTCTCTTTTCTCCATTGTATGTTTTTTAGCAAGGATATCTTGTCTCAGAAGTAGTAAAAGTAATAATTTATACTAAGCTGAAACTAGGCCAGGATATATGTTGTAAACTCTAAGGCTACTATTAAGAGAATAGTAAAAGTATGTATAAACCACATAATGTATAAATAGTCAAAGAGAGAAAACAACAACAATAAAAGTATCTGCTCAATTGAGCCAAAAGGAAGACGAGATAGAAGATAAAAAGGAACAAGTAACAAGTGGGATACATAGAAAAATAGTGAGATGTTAGCTCTGAACACAAATACATCATTAATTAATCATAAATATACATAGCATAATATTCCATTTAAAACAAAGATTATCATACTGGTTTTTAAAATGTGTATGCATTTTACAAAAGAAACAAGAGTTATAATCTAAAATTATAACACAAAAAAGTTAAAAGTAAAAGAATAGAAAGACATTTTATGCAAACAATCACCCAAAGAAAGCTAGCAAAGCTATACAAAACATAGAAAGTAGACGTTCAGGAAAGAAGCATTGTTAGAAATAAAGTGTGCAATATCACAAAAATAAAAATATTAACCCATCAGGAAGATATAACAATTATAAATTTGTACACAACAAGCAATATACTACAAAATACATAAAGCAAAAAAATTGCAAAACCTGCAAGGAGAAATAGATAAATCTATAATCACAGTAGTGGCCCTTAACACATCTCTCAGTAACTGATAGAACAAGGAGACATAAATTGGAAGGATACACAACATTTAAACAACCTGACTACAAAACTGACCCAATTGATATATATGGAATATTTCACCCAACAATTGAGGAATGAACTCTGTTTCATATGAACATGAAACATTTATTAGAGAATCTGAAAAGTCCTATATCTACTAAAGAAACAATAGTGATTAAAATCTTCACATAATAAATCTCCAGATTCTGATGACTTTACCAGTAAATTTTTCCAGACATTTAAGGAAGAAATAACAGCAGTCTTATACAAATTCTTTCAGAGAAAAGAAAAAGGAAATATCAGCTCATTGGCTTCAAAGGATACAAGGGAACTTTGGGGTGTAATGAAAAGATTCTGTATCATGATTATGATGATGGTTACATTATAGAATAAGTTTGCAAAATTTGTAGAACTGTACTCTTACAGTTGAATTTCATTGCATGAAAATTATATCCCAATATAGCTGACCCCTAAAAATGGGTTACAGACTTGAACAGTTACTTCGAAAAAGAAAATATCCAAGTGGCCAATGCATATACCATGTTTCCATGAAAATAAGACCTAGCCGGACCATCAGTTCTAATGCGTCCTTTGGAGCAAAAATTAATATAAGAGCCAGTCTTATATTATACTATATAAGACCCGGTCTTATTTTACTATAAGACCTATACTATTTACTATTAGAGTAAAATAAGACCGGGTCTTTTATTAATTTTTGCTCCAAAAGACGCATTAGAGCTGATGGTCCGACTAAGTCTTATTTTCGGGGAAACACGGTGTATGAAAAAGCACAAGTTAAAAATCAGAGCATGTGAAGCAACTGGCGCCCTCCTACAGTGCTGGTGAGAAAGTCAGTTGGTATACCACTTTGGAAAACTGTTTGGCAGTTTCTAAGAAAGCTGAGTATGCCTAACCTATGACCCAGCAATTCCAGTTCTATTTGTGGTAGCCAAAATGTGGAAACAACCCACATGTCCATCAATAGTAGAATAGACATAGTATCAATGTAGTATAAATACATTATGTGTATTTGTACAAGGCAATACTACACAGCAATGAGAATGAATGAGCTGCTGCACATGGATGAAGCATATAAACAATGTTGAGTGAAAAACCATGCACAAAAGGATACATTTAGTTAAAGTTCAAAAACAGAAGAGATTAAATTATGGTGATTGAAGTCAGGATTGTGGATATCTGACAGAAGGTAATAATTGGGTGGGAGTGTAAGTGGAAGGCTTCTACAGCGCAAACAGCTCTCCTTGACCTTCACAGTGTTACATGGGTGTGTTCACTTTATGAAAATTCATTGAGTCTATCCTTATGATTTGTGCCATTTTCTTTATGTATGTTATATGTTATATTCAATAAAAGGTTTGTTTTAAAAGTTACAATCACATGAATACTTGTATAGCAGTCATGACACAGAGCACAATTTGTAAGTAAGTAAATTCTATTCATCTGAATTTGCCCAAACCAAAAATGTCTTACAAATGGAAATCCAAACACACAAAACGGAAAATTACTTGTATCACAAAAGCACCTTTCACTTTACAAAGCAACACATCAAATGGATGAAAGGAATAAGGATAACGCCAGATCAATTTTTCAATTTTGTAAATTTATCCCAAGGAAGCAAATAACAGAAACACAAAGCTTGCTGTGAAAATGTTCATTTTAAACATTATGTCTCCTAGCAAAGCACTAAAAACAACCCAAATATCCAACCCCTAGATCAAGATTTAATAAATCATGATATACCAGTACAAGATAATGACATGTATTAAAAATGATGAGTAAAAGACCTTGTAGAAACACTGAAAATTTTTGTAGGCACAATATAAAGTAGAAAACTCTGAATATAATATGATACTACACTATGATTCTAAATATGTAAAAGTGAACCAATAGGTAATATGGAAAAATTAATAGCTGTTATGTTGGAGTGATAAGATTCATGGATTTTTTTGGAGGGAGTAAACCTTTCCTGCTCCACCATGAATATTCTTTCTTATCATTTGGATTAGAATTCTTTTGTTGCAGCAAGAGAAACTAACTTAAATTTTAAAAAAGATATATGCAATGATATACCATGTTTCTCCGAAAATAAGACCTACCCCGAAAATAAGCCCCAGTTAAGATCATCAGGCAGACAGATGCATTTAGTACATTTTGACAATGTTCCAGAAGAAGATGACATGACTATATTTGAATAAATGCAGATTGTTGTACATGAAAAAATAAGACATCCCTTGAAAATACGTCCTAATATAAGACCCTGTTGTGTGGGAGACCCTGCTCGCTGCGCCATTTGTCAGGCAGGGAGGCCTGCGGCCTTGGGGGTCTCTGCTCCCGCTCCCGGTACAAGAACACAGGATATGGTGAGGCCAAAAAGGAACACCCATGGAGCCATAGGTAGGGGAGTCATACCACTATATTCTCTCTGGCGGCACTATACTCTCACTGGAGGCTGGATCCACACTATCCGCAAACCGCCATCCACGCTTGCCAGCCCAGCCACCATCTTCTTGCTAGCCCCCATTTTTCTCTTCTAGCACAGCCACAGCAGTTATATTAGTGGCCAATGGCTCACTGGTTACAGCTGACGGCCAACTAGCCACAGCTGATGGCCATCCAATCACATTGATGGCCATTTACTACCTGAGCCAGCACCTGTCTATGTGAGGCCGAGAGCCTGGAAACTGCTTTTTGGGGCCCTGTCCCCACAGACCCTGTGGGGACAGAGCCCCAGAGAGCAGTTTCCAGGCTCTCGGCCGCATGTGGAGGGGTGCTGGCTCGAGTAGTGGATGGCCGTCAGCTGTGGCTGGTTGGCCGTCAGCTGTAACCATTGAGCGATTGGCCACTAATATAACTGCCGCGGCTACGTTGGGGAGTCGAGGAGAGTCCAGGAGAGTCGGTCGGTTGGCAGCAAAACGGACAGCAGGTCGCACGTCGTGTGAACCCAGCCTCCAATGAGACTATAGTGGTATGACTCCCCTACCTATGGCTCCGTGGGTGTTCCTTTTTGGCCTCACCATATCCTGCGTTCTTGTGTGGGGAGCGGGAGCAGAGACCCCGCACATCGCCCCGAACAATACCTGTGTACTTGTGCAGGGAGCGGGAGCAGAGACCCCGACTGATACCCCGCATGACAGACCCGGTCTTATTTTCAGGGAAACACAGTTGGAGTAAACTGCAGACTCAAAGGAAATACTAAGTGTCCAAGAGGAAAGAAAGAAGAGGAACCAGCAAGGTTACAGAGATCTTAGAAACTGAATTTTCTAATCAACTCTAGGATTTTTCGTCCAGATGGCTAGTTTTAAATACCTTCTGTCCCTTTTTGCCTCTACTCAAGATTCAAATTATTGAAAGAGAAAATCTGACCATTCTAGCTTGAGTCAAGTATCCACCTTGTCTTTTGATTGGCAACCACACCAGAACATCTGGAGGAGGGGAAAAATGCTTCCCTAAGGGAAAGAGGTAGTGTTATTACCAGAACAGGGAGTAGAAGGATGCTGAAGGATAACAAAATAACAGTTCCATGAAATCTTACATGATCTTTTCAATATAACAGAATATTACCACTGTTTTCTTATATTAAATGAAAATATGCTTATTGTAGAGAACTTGCAAAATTCAGAGACATACAAAGTAGAAGAGTAATGGAAAAGAAGGCATTCTTCATCCCATGGCCCATAATCCCGTATTAATTATCTATTGCTGCATAATAAATAACCCTCAAAATTAGGGTAGCTAGAGACAAAATAAATTAGTGGTTGCTGGGGTTGAGGGAGGGGTCCATATGGGGTGGGGGGGTGAGCTAAACAGTATGGGATTTCTTTATAAGTTTCTAAAATTGGATTGTGGTGATGGTTGCACGACTGAATATACTAAAACCATTGAATTTTTAATGGGTGATTTTATGGTATGTGAATTATCTCTCGATAAAGCTGTATTTAAAAATACTAGGGTAACCAATTATCCCAGTTCACCCAGGACTTCCCTAGTTTTAGCACTGAAGGTGCCATATCCCAGGAAATTCCTCAGTCCTAATGAAACCTGGATAATTGATCACCCTACTCAAAATTTATCGGCTTAAGACAACAGACATTTGTTACCTCACAGTTACTCTAGTTCAGGAATTCAGAAGCATCTTAACTGGGTGATTCCGGCTAAGGATCTCTCAGGAGGTTGCAGTCAAGATGTCAGCTGGGGCTGCAGTCATATGAAAGCTTTATGGGCTGGATTTGCTCCCAAGCTCATTCATGTGGTTTCGGCAAGAGGCCTCAATGTCTTGCCATGTAGGTCTCTCCATAGAGTGCCCTCATTACATAGCAGCTGACTTTCACCAAGAGCATGGTAATCTGAGAGAGAAACTAACAGGGATGCTGGAGAGCCTTTTATGACCTAACCTTGAAAGTTGCACATCATTGCCTCTGCCATATGGAAGTCACACAGACCAACTCTGGAATAATGTGAGAGGGAACTACACAGGGTGTAAATACCAAGATCAAGGATCATTGGGCTGTCACGGAGGCTGCCTCCTACAAACTGTAATCCCAGCTCTAACCCAGTCAACATTTTACCAACAGTTTGCTGATTTTTAAATTAAAACATACCCATTGCAGAATGTATGGACAATCCAAGGGTACAAGTATAATAGAAATTATACTTGTAACATGGGACAGATTAACAGGAGAAAAGTTTATTATATATGTACACACAGGGGTTCCAAAAGAATCTGAGACCCCAAGATGCATTGGGCAATTGAAGCTTCTATGCCATTCTGGACTAAATACTTCTGTACATAAATTTTACTTCTAAGATTAGATTGGATAGATTTCTAGATACGCAATTGGAGGGCATCTTAAGACTTGTTGCATATTACTAAAATGCGTTTCTGATATTTGCAGTGTAGCAGAGTGCCCATTTTGTCATGTCCTTGCTAGGCTCAAGTATTATTGTTAGTAACTGCCAATTTTCAGGTGAGAAATTGTACTACCTTGTTTCAGAGTGCCTTTTTAATAGTAAGGTTGAACATTTTTCCATATGTTTAGTGGCCACTGCTAATACATAAGCATGTGATGGGCCATAAATCCTTTCCAGATATATTCATACATTCATTTAATGTTTATTGAGTGCCTACTGTGAACAAGGAAGTATTCCTGCTTCCAAGATACTCACATTCAAGTAAGTAAGATGGACAAGGAAACAGTTCGATTTTTTGCCCAGGTTGCTGGAAATGCTGCTAGTACCCTCAGCTAGCAGCCCTCTTTAGGAGGGGCCTTGGCTAAAGAGAACCACTAGCCCAAAATTAGGTCCCCTTTTTCGAGTGGCTGGCATCCAATGACGGATCAGAGTGGGTCTCCTAGCCTCAATTTGAAACAACTTTGAAAGGTCGACCAGTTTGAGGGCTCCCCCCAGGTCAACTGAAGCCTTTGTTGAGACTGAATCTCAGCTCAGCTTCTCCCTTTGCTCAGTCTCACTCCATTCCCTTCCTTTTCCTGTTCCGCTCTTTGCATTCTCTCCTTTTCCTGCTCTTACTGCTTTTTTCTTTTCCCCTTCCCTTCCCAAATATTGATCCTAGGAGCACTCCGTAATAAACTTCCTACACACTATGAGGGTAAAAAATATTTCTTCCCCACCTTCCTAAATTATTCTGGCTGGACTAATAAATTAACATGGGACAGATTAACAGGAGAAATGTTTATTATATATGTACACATGGGTTCCAAAAGAATCTGAGACCCCAAGATGCATTGGGCAGTTGAAGCTTCTATGCCATTCTGGACTAAAGAGAGGGAGGTAGAGGGTCTGAGACTTCAAAGGGAAAGGAGATAATTCTCAGGTAGATGAGAAAGAACAAACATGTGGCAACAAATAAATTCTTGCTGGGCCACCCAGAAACAATGGAACACAGGAGAATCCAATAAACAGACTTGCTTGGGTTTCCCCCTGTCGGTCCCCTTTAATTCATATATACTAAGGTTTATAGCTAAAGTGAACAGCTCCCTTCCTTTAAGGAGGTTTTTTCTATCTTAATTGCTTTAGGCAGGTAAGGGGGAGAGTCAAAGGTTCTATCTTGAGTCTTGTTTCTTAAAATAACCAGCTTAAAATCAATATCCCAAAAGGCATATTTTGTGGTAGTAAACTCTGGTCCCCCTCAACGCTAATGTCTATCTCAGAATCCGCTTCCCAGGGAACGCAACCTGTAGCACCCTCCAGGGAATGCTACACCTGGAAGATTAGAATGTGTGCTCCCCTGTAGTTAGAGATTGAAGGGTGGTCAGAACTAACTTACCCAGGTTGTCCTTTCAAAATGTACAAAACACGGGTCACTCCACCTTCCCTGAGATAGAGTGGTTAAATGCATGGAGAGATGCCAGGTGTTACACCACCTATGTTTCTTCAACAAAGTAGGAAACATTGCAAGAACATTGTGTGATATTAAAGAGAATCATTAGGACTTAATGTATTTGAATATAGGTGAGGAAAATAGGACCAGTTGAGAATTACTCCTATGTTTCCTATTTGGTGACTGAGTAGATGGTAGTGCCATTTACTGAGATAAAAGAAAAAAACAAGTTTGGAGGAAAACATGAGTTCAGTTTGAGATGTCTTTAGGATGTCAAGGTAAAACGGTTCATTAGGCAATTAAAGAGGTAAATCTGGAGTTCAAGAGCGTGACCTGGAGTAGCAATATACATATGTGTGTACTCATCAGCATATGCCTAGTAATGAGGATCCCACAAAGCTAGCAGAGAAATAATTTAGGAAACAGAGGTAAATTTATTTTTTAAAAAATAATAATAACCTTTAATCAGTATTTTCAGCGATTTGAGAAGGTATTACCTACCTAAAACAAGAGCAAGGATGCTATAAAAAGAATGATCAGAAACATGAGGACGTTTGGGGAAGGAAAAGTATGATTGGCAAAATAAAATTTCACTGGAAGGATTAGAAGATAGAGTTGATAAAATATCCCAGAAAGTAGACTATAAGTAGAAGGTGAGAGACATAAAGTATAATTCCAAAAGATCGAACAGTTGATTAATAGTATCTTTCTGTCGATAGTCTACTTAATTTTTAAAAATTAATCTCTGATTAATTAAATCTCTTAATTAATCTCTGCCAGCTTTTTTAGTGTATGTGCTGCCGAAGCGAGCACAATCTGCCAGCTTTTAGCAGGAAGTTTGCATGCAGAAGGGCCATGGGTCTTGTGTTAGGCTGGAGGAAAGGATCCAGCAGAGGGGAAGGTGGAGGAGATAACTGATGGAGCTCTCTCTGAGAAGACTGAACAGGGTGGAGCTGAAGCTTTGGTGCAGGGGGCTCACCTTAATTGATGGGACACCCTTTCTTTGTGCAGGTGAGAAGAAAATGTGTGTAGGTGCGGATAGCTTCATAACCGGTGTCTTAGTCCATGCTGCCTGCTGTAACAATACCATAGACTGGGTGGATTATAAACAACAGAGATTTATTTCTCATAGCTCTGAAGGCTGGGAAACCCAAGATCAAGGCACTGTCACATTCCGTCTGGTGAGGGCCTGCTTCCTGGTGTCTTCTCACTGTGACTTCACATGGGGGAAGGGGCAAGAGAGCTCTCTGGAGCCTCTTTTATAAGTCACTAATCCCAGTTATGACAGCTACACCCTCACGACCTAATCACCTTCCAAGGACCCCACCTCCAAATACCATTATACTGGGGAGTAGGTTACAGCAGATGAATTTGGGGAGGGACACAAACATTCAGTCTATAGCAGGTGAGGTGATTGAAAATGGAGAGAGTTCTTTTCTGATGGTTTCTATTTTCTCCATGAAGTATGAGCGCTGTTATCTGTTGAGGCAAGCTTACTGGGTGAGTGGAAGTTGGGGTGGGATGTGGGTAGAGAACTCTGAGGTGTATGGAGATTTTCTTGAAATAGTCTAAATCAGGGGTGTCCAAATTGCGGCCCGCGGGCCAACCGTGGCCCGCAATCCATTTTTAATTGTCCTGCAGCAAATTCCAAAAATATATTTAGTTTACTTAAATAAACCAGGTGAGGCACTAAGTACTTCACCTCCAGTGAGTGGCCTGGCTGTTTGTGTATTTTACCACATATGGCCCTTGGTGAAAAACGTTGAAAAAAGTTTGGACACCCCTGGCCTAAATGAAGGATGAAAAACAAAATAAAACTGAAAGAAGCTGTTTAGGGAAACAAGAAGTGATTTCCAGGCTACTGTAGGGGCCCAGGTGAGTTGTAGGCCAGCACCAGCGGATGGCTGAGGATAGATTTAGACAATCGGAGCTAGAAGTGCAGAATTCCTAAAAAAGAGGAGGCAAGCTAGCCCTATAATGAGAAAGGCGCCTGGGTTCTTCTGAGATGAGAGTTGTATAAATGAAAAATAGAAAAACCTCCTATGAGTCATAGGCCTCATTTTCATCAGCTCCCTGGTCCTGCTTATTTTCCTTTGATGTTTACAAAGGGACATGTGATTATAAAGGAGAAAGGTGAAGGGTATAATCAACCAAGGACGCAGGAGAAGGAACTGCAGAAGAGCCTGAAGAGCTCAAAGGAGAGAAGGTCCAGCATGCACCCCGCTGGGAGGAAATGGGCAAGGGCTTCATGGATCTGCCCGCGGGGCACAGGAACTCCCTGCAGGGGCCAGGGAGTTTTCTTCACTGTGCTACCCTCAGCCTCTACAACAGAGCCTCCTGCCGCAGAGGTGCCAAATAGGCATTTGATGAATGAATGAAGTCCACAGTACAGCCACTGGCTTTTTAAATGGCTGAGCACATAGAAGTCTCCTTTTTATATTTCTTCCCCTCCTTTACAAAAAGTTTTCAAACAGCCTTTGGGCCTGCGGGGGCTTTTCCAAAAGATAAATAGTCCTACTGCTGTTCCAAAGGATCCACTGCCCACCTCCCAATCAGAGCTGCCTATCTCTTTTCTTGATTGAAAGGGAGGCACAGCTTGCTTTGCAAGAAACTTGCATGGGAAATGGTGCAATCTGGGCTGTTCTGCATCCTTTTCAACCTCATTTCCTAAATTAAAGAAAGAGAAATGTAAGGAATCTTAGGAATATGAAACTTCTCTGGAATGATCTTTATTGAGCTGTGCTTGGAACCAGCTGAAATCCTGAAGGGTCTCGCTCTCAAGGCCCTCAAGGCAGCCAAGAAGAAAAGAAAAGGAAAAAGAACAAACAATCCCAGCCAAACTCTGAAAAAAGTATCTAGAGCAGCCGCTGTTTTTTCCTTTCCCAGGTTGGTTTGCCTTACCCATAATTTGGTAAATTGTTATAAGATCGTTTTAGATTATTTTGGGGTAGAGGAGGACGAAGGAGGAGGTACTACAGTGTTTAGGAAGTAGCATGATGTGGTTAGTTGTACCCTGTAAGTTTTATAATTGACACGGCTGTTTTATACATGCTGACGTTCTCTCCTTTTAAGATGCCACTGACTGGTTAGGATTTTATTCGTGGCATTCTTTTTTTTTTTTTTTAACATTAGTTTCAGGTTTACAAAACAACATAATGATTAGGCATTTATACCCCTCACAAAGCATGGCATTCTTTTTAGGAGATAGTTCACAGCATTGGGATCCCTCTTCCGGTCTCAGTGTATCTTTGTGGGCTATGGGTCGTCTTTCCAGGGCTTCCTCCACGAGGTGAAGGGCCATTTTGTCTACCGTACAATTACCCAAAGAGTGCAAGAAAAACTGTATATAGTTTGGGCAGGGAACGCTTGACTGCACTAATAGATTTTCAGCAATGCTATCCCCAGCTTGCCCTTTTGCTGTGAACAGTGCGTTAAGTCCACAAGCATTTCTCCTGAGTTCTCCACCTCCCCTCCCCACTGCCAGACTGGCTGGGCTGGTTAGCAGAGGAACTGAGAAGATGGGAGGAGGCAGCTAATTAGTGTGGTGACTTGCTTACACCCTGGTTCTCATCCCACTGTGAGGCAACTGTTTCACAGCTGAGCTGGATAGAAGAAAGGAACTGAAACTGATTTGTCCATGGTCTGTCTGGGTGAATATTGACCCAAGACTGAAGCACAGATTCACTGCATCCTGGCCTGGCCTGGGCCACACTCAGCTGAGTCACTGCCTCACCAGGAATGCAGCTAGTCTGGAATGTACGCAGCACGGGGCCCAGGAGCCTGACATGGGGCAGGACATCAGAGAAAGGAAGGGCTTTTTCCAAGACAGAGTGATTACCTACATGCGGAAAGGTGTGAGGGATCTTTAAAAAAATATATATATATATTCACACATTAGAGGTAAATAAAAAATTTTTCTTTCTATCCCTTCTCTCACCTTCATTTCTGCTTCCATGTCATGCAAATCCTGATTTTAATTTGGAGTGTATCTTTTTTTATCTTTTCAGATTTTTATATATCTGTACAATTTACCTGTATATTATATATTTGTATAGGTGTGTATGTACACACACACATATTTTTAGAGAGAAAGGGAATTTTCCTTTGATGTAAATGGGATATAGTATGGATTATTCTTCAACTTGCTTTTTTTTTTAAATTTAGCCATGTCTCAGAGATTTTTCTATCAGTGTATTCTAATTCCTTTCAACTGCTACGTACTCTTGCATAACTTAGATGCATCACTGTTCATTTAATTGACCCTCTTTTGATGATCATTTAGCTTGTTCTAAGTTTTCATTCCTACAAATAGTACTTTAGTGAGCAACTTTGTACCCGCTTCCTTTTTGTACATATGCAAGTATTTCTCTAGGGTGGATACCAACGTGTGAGATTGCCAAGGCAAAAGACAGATGCGGCTACAGCTGGAAGGACTACTGCCCAATGTTTTCTCCAAAAAGACTTGACCCGTTTATATGCCCCGCAATAGTATAAGACCTCTTTTCCCACACTCTTGCCCACACTTGATACCAATCTTTCTTATCTATTGCTAATCAAATGTGTGAAAAGTAGTATCCCCTTGTTTTTATTTACGTTTCCCTAAAACTGGTGAGACCGAGCATCTTCTTTAATGTTTGCCATTCGTGTTAACCTTTTTTGTGAATTGCCTGTTCATAGTCTTTGTCCATTTTTCTATTTTGTTTGTCTTTTTCTTGAGTACACACATAAGAGCAAGTCTTTTGCTATATACATTACAATGTGGTCACCCAGTCTATTAGTGAAACTTTAACCTGGTTTAAAATTTCTTTTGTTGAGCAGAGTTAAAGTTTTGATAAAGTAAAATTTAATCTTTTTCAGTCCTTTTCTTTACAGCTTTTGCATTTTGTGTATTATTTCAGGAGATCTTTCCTACACCCAAGGTCATAAACATGGTCTTGTCAATGTTTTATTTTAATAGTTTGATAGCATTTTTTTAAACCTAAATCTTCTAGAATTTCTTTTAATAAATCATGTGAGGTAAAAAAAAAAGTGTGTTAATTTTTTTCTAATAATAGATTGTTTCAATGTCATTTATTGAAGAGTCCATTCTTTCCCTTATTGTTTTGAAATGCTACCTTTATAACATACTAAATTCCTATTTACATGGGCTCTTTTCTGGGCTCTCTAATCTTTTCTATTAAGCTATTGATCAATTCTTGTTCTATTGGAAATGTATTACATTTATGGATAATTTGGGGACAGTTGTTACCTTGACAATATTAAGTCCTCTGATTCAGGTCTTTGTCTAGGTTTTATAGCTTTTTCTTATAGTTCTTTTACATATACAGAAGGTGTCAATAAAATGGATACACATTTTAAGAAAGGAAAAAATACTGTATTAAAATTGTAATACTCAATATATATCAATAACAAAAGATGAATACAAGTCATGTGTATACATTTTTTTGGCACCCCAGGTATTATTAGGTTTGTTTCTTGTTGGGCTTTTTTTGTTTGTTTGTTTTGTTTTGGTGGCTATTTTCTAATTTTTGTTGTTGTGAATGGGATCTGTTTTTATCTTATCACACTTTCAGTTTTTAAAATGATTGGCTTATTGACTTTTTTTTCATGTTGACCTTGCATCATTGGTTCTGTTAGTTTTTCAGTTGATGTTTTTGATAGCTGATCACAGTTGATGTTTTTGGTTATCTGCAAATAGAGACAGCCATATCTCTTTATTTCTGTTTTGTAAGGACTCTTTCAGATAAGAATAACAGAAACCTAATTCAAACAAACTTCATCAAAAAAGGAAACTTACAGACTCACTTAACTGGTAAGAAGCCAATACGGATGGATCCAGGGTATCAAACAATGTCATTAGATCTTAGTCTTGCTTTTTCCATCTCTCCAATGAACTTCCCCTTGTCCTGGCTCCATTTCTAGGCAGGCTCTCCCTGTGTGGTGACACGATGGCTGCCAGAAGCCTGAAGCTTAAATCCTATTCTCTCAGCAATACCCAGAGGACTAGAACTTCTTTTGAGTGCTGCTATCCGCAGAAATTTTAGGTTTGGTTTTGATTTGCTGATTTGGCCATATGCTCATCTCTGTACCCATCATTTTAGTCAGGGGATTAAAATATGCATATAGACAGAGAATGAGACTGGTCCTCTAAGGAAAATTGGAGTGCTGTTATCAGAATAAGGGGAAATGAATGCTGGGTAGACAAAAAACAAGAGCTGTCCACTCCACCATATTTAAACCTTTCAATATTTTCAATATTGAAATCTCTGATTCTTTTCTTTGATGTTATAAACTTTCCCTCCATTTTTTTTTGGTCTGGTGTGAATTCCTGTACATGTGGCAGCTGCCACTTTCAGCTGTCTTTCTTAGCATCAGTTTCTTCCCTACCTCCCTCCCTTCTTCTCCTCCTTCCTTCCTACATTCTTCTGGACTCAACCTTCCTTACCTTGTAGTTTTGTGGTTATCTCCATCTAGTTTCCAGGACTCCCAGGCCAGACCTTGGTCTATAGGATAATAGTATTGCAAATCCAATTCTTTCTCTAGGGTCAAATTTGGGCTGTGAGACTGTGTCTGATTATTCTACTGTTCCTAGATATGCAGATTTATACAAGCCGGTAGCCCGAGGCAGTTTCTTTCAAGGGGTAGCCCTATCCCAGCCCTTGATTTCAGGTGAGTCTTCTGCCTCACATGGGGGATGTTGAGCCCCAATACCCTGTATGAACCCCTGAATGCCTCTGTTTGCTTTTAGCAGAATCCAGCAGTTCTGCGCTTCAGGCCACTTGCCTTATTTTTGTTGTTGTTCCATTTCTGGGCCACAGAGGTGTTTTTGAGTGTGAGTGTCCTGGACATGTCTCCCATTTTATATTTTGTCTGGCATCACTACCATTTTAGTTTAATGTGGTCCCCAAAGCACCATCTTGGCTATAAGCCTGCTCCCATTTGCTTTATTTGTGATCTAGCTTCCTCTCCCACCTTTCTCTTGGAAACTACTCTCTCTGAGGTCACCCCTGTTATTTCCCAATCGTGAAATTAAATAGCTTTTTCCTTCAGTCCTCATTTTCCTTCATTCCTCTGCAGCATTCAACAATGTTGACCATTCTTCCTTTCACCCCTCTTTCCTCTTGGCTAATACAATGCTCCATTGTTCTGGTTCACTCCTGTTTCTGACTCTTCCTTTTCTTTTCTTTTTTTTTTTTAAAGTGCTTTCACTTCTTCCTTCCATTTTGTAACTGTAGATGTCCCACAAGACGAAGGCCTTTGCACTTCAGTTTTACCCTCTCTCTCCTTTAATCTTGTGCAGTTTCTCGTCTTCAGTTATCTCTAAAATGGACTTTTCCCCTGTTGAATTCTAAAGCTATAAATGTGCTTGTGGTATGTTCCATTTGATGTTCTGCTATTCCATCAAATTTTCTCCCCTTTTGAGTGTCCTGAATTCACAGATATCATCTTTCTCCTAGTTTCCAAAGTTCAAAATCATACCCATTTCTGATTCCTCCAGAGCTAGTTAATTACACCTCCTGTTGCTCCTCTTTTCTTGAATTTCCTTTCTTACCATTGCAATGTTCACACACCCGCTGTGATCCTTTGTCATTCCCCTTTCAGACCATTTCAATGTTTTCCCAGTGAAGCAGGATAGTTAAATGTGGCAATACTTTGATGTGTTTATGTCAAAATTTGTGATTTGTACCTCCTCCCCCTAACCCCCCAAACACTTGATATACATGTCCGTAACATCAATATTTTTTCCCTGCTCCACTCTCTCTGCTACTAAGGAGGAAGAATCCTTTGTTTTATGGGCAAAACATCAAGGCTGATCTGTTGTACTGATCTGAGTAATGTGTTTGGTGCAGAAAGGCTAAATTGTATTAGAACAAGCAAGAAGCTATTCAAAAGAATTCATTCAAGCTGAAATGTAAAGGATGAGTAGGATCTATTTTGGCAACTCAGGCAGGAGGGGTTCATATTCCAGATAGAGTAGGAAATACAAGCAAAACAGAAGCAAAATATAACATACCGGTTGTGTGTGTGTGTGTGTGTGTGTGTGTGTGTGTGTGTGTGTCTGTTGGGGGGATCTACGAAAAGTCACTGTGAACCAGGGAGAGGGGAGATATGAGGCTGGACAGAAAAGCCTTATACATCAAGTTAAGGATTATCATTTGGGGTGTCACAGGAGCATTAGAAGTGGGGGTGGAGTCATATGACCATATTTCTGGTCAGACCTCTAACTTTGGATGGTGTCTTTCACCAAGCAGGATTCAAGAGAGGGGAGAAATGGGTATGGGTTGGAGGTTCTGATGAGATTGTGATTTCTTCTTCCCCATGCTGCTTCTTTAGGGCTGTCTGTGATGCTCAGAGTTGCTGAACAGGGTGGGGCGGGGGTGGGTGGGGAGTCTCTGTGGGGAAGGAGTGCAGGGGCAGCCCTCAGGAAGGGGATCCTGAGATAATCAGAATGTGTTTGCCAGGTGGGGGTAGAGGGCGGTGCTAATTCAAGGTTTAGACCAGAGGAGTGTCATAGCTGGGAAGATGACTGCATAGGTTATCATAGCTAAAAGGAGTATCGAATATGAAAATGAGAGCATGAGTCAAACTGAGATCTCAGGTCCCCTCATTCCACTGCTCCCCTACTTGTGAAATTCCTGCTGGTCCTTCAGGGCCTATCTAAAATGCCAGCTTCTGTCTGAAGTGTTTCCATTTATCTTCCCGCTAGAAGGTATCTGTGTCTCTTTAGAAACTCTTGAAACTTGTGGTTCCAAGTATTTTATAATTTTGTATTCCTTCCTACTTATGTGTAAAAATCTCTTAAAACTGCCTTGCTTATCTTTGTATCTCCGCCATCACCTAAGATTCTGCTTTGTGTATACTCTCTACTGAAACGAATCTCAAGAAACGAATCTCAAGAAACGAATCTACACTTCCATGGGAAAACGACATGCTACAGGATTTAATAAATAAGAACCTTTAATAATGAAATATTTCAAGGAATTTGAATGTTTCAAAGCTCTACCCATACAAAGCTTGAATAATGCATGCAAATATCTGAAGGAGAGAACAAAATCTTATCTAATAATTCAATAAAGTGCTCTTTATTTTGGTTCATAAAGGGGATCTTCATGCTTAATTTTGGTGGTAAGCTCAGCTCCAGATGCTTTGAAATGTTGATTTGATTAATTACATCACAATTACATTTGAACATTGAAAAGAAACATTTCCCAAAAGGCAAATTCCAAATTTATGTCTTTTTAAGGGAAATGTCGTTTGGAAAGAAACTGAATCACACCATGAAATATGTGGCATTTCTTTCAGTTCCCACTCGCTTTTATACTAGTGGCAGGCTCATGTGATATGTAGAAATACGTTTAATCAAATTTTGCCTGACTTCTCAAGTTAAGAAAATATATATGTAGTATTTCTGAAATAAGAAGAGGCACATTCCTTTTTTCAGCACACATACCTCCTATGCTGCTGCATTTGTCTTATTCCCTTATTTGAAAATTTGGCTTTGGTTTATAAAATCTACAAATTCCTATTCATTTTGAACAAGACTAGAATAGCCTGGAAACCTATGGAACTAAATAGCATTTTAGAGTGTGATGCACATTTTCTCTTCAGTAAAGATCACAACATCGTTATTTATGTTTATCTTAGAGTACACACATTCAGCATTACTCACCTGGGAAGGGAACCCGAGTTCTGGAGCCTTCTATTTTCTGAGCTATGTGATGTTGAACAAGTCACATAACCTTGAAGTAAAATGAGGGTTTGTTCCCTAAAATCCTATGATTCAGTAGTTTAAGTATAATCAACTCAAAGATTTGATGATCTCTTTGAAAATTAAAAAAAAAAAAAATGCTAATAGCCATAATTAATCCCTACTACTGAGCTCCGAGTTGTATTTTTAAAATAACATACTTGTAAGACAGGAAAAGAGGGTCAGGAGGTCCCTTCCTGATTACTTTTTTTTTTTTAAATTAAATTTATTGGCATGACAATGGTTAGTAAAATGACATAGGTTTCAAGTGTACAATTCTGTAATACATCATCTATATATCACAATGTGTGCTCACCACCCAGAGTCAGTTCTCCTTCCATCACCTTATATTTGATCCCCTTTGTCCTGCTCTCCTTTAGTGGTTACCCTCTGGTAACCACTAAATTGTTGTCTGTGTGTATGAGTTTTTGTTTCTTTATTTGTTTGTCTTGTTCCTTTGTTGCTTTCAGTTTTATATCCCTCATATCAGTGAAGTCATGTGGTTCTCCACTTTTTCTGTCTGACTTATTTTGCTTCGCAAAATACCCTCTGGTAACCACTGGTTACCCTCTGGTAACCACTAAATTGTTGTCTGTGCCTATGAGTTTTTGTTTCTTTATTTGTTTGTCTTGTTCCTTTGTTGCTTTCAGTTTTATATCCCACAAATCAGTGAAATCATGTGGTTCTCGACTTTTTCTGTCTGACTTGTTTTGCTTCGCATAATAATCTCAAGATCCATCCATGTTGTCGCAAATGACAGTATTTCATCTTTTCTTATGGCAGAGTAGTATTCCATTGTATGTGTGTACCACATCTTCTTTACCCAATCATCTGTCGGGATGTCTCTTCCTTTATATGAATTTTATATGGGGTGTGTTTCGCTGAAGTATCATGTGCCAAGTGTTAGGAGTCTGTAGATGCTGCCATGGTTAGAGAAGATGGAGATAAGGATAAGGACGTTTTCTTAATTTGAAAAATTTAAAAAAAACAAAACAGAAAGGAGTTTCTAATTTTATCACAAATAACTTACAGGCCTGAAAATGATTAAAATGTCACACTTTTCTACATTAATAAGCACTATGCAAAAGGATCGGTTACAAGATAGTAATTTAGTAAGATTAAAAAGAGTATCATTTTAAGAGCTCATTTAAAAGGTTGTAGGTTTTTAAACAAAGTCACTCATTTTGTCTTTTGTTTCTTAGTTTGTCTTCTGTTCTGAGAGGCTTTCTCTCAGAGGTTTATGCAGGAAATATATGTGATCACCTTTGTGATGTGTTAAAATTGAAAGAATATTGAACTTTAGTAACAAAAATCATGCTAGATGCAGAAATAAATATTCAAAGAACCTTATACTAGATATAGATTAGATATAATGTATAAAGATTATTTTTTATGATTTTAAAATTCAAATTTTTAAGATACAGTTTTTTTTACTGTTAACATAGAAACAGAACAGTGTATCTGTGATGGAATTTAACTCATGTGTATATTCATATATGTATATCTACATATGAATGCCTGTATATATTATGCATATATAGTACACACACACCTATGTACACATATGTTGGAATTCTTGTCTATTCTATAGAAAGAAAATGCTGTATTAAAAACATGTAGCATTCAGTTAACTCTGAAAAACTCACATTGTTTCTTGGTTTTGTTACTTCCTCTTGGCCTAGTGGCAATGATTTGTTATAATGTAATGTAATACATACAGTTTTCAGTATCATATGACAAATATAAATGGATATATAAGAAATCTGAAACACTATTCTTAGTTTAAAAAATGTAAAACTTCAGCAGAAGCATATTCATCAGGGAATTTGGTGTCACTAAAAAGCAAATGCTTTGATTTCAATAATAATAAGACTCCAAAAGAATTGTTATTCACTGAGGAAATGTGACTGAATTTTACTTCTTATTAATTATCTTATAGTTCATATATAAAAACAAACAAACAAACAAAAAACCTTTATAACCAGTTCATTGTCTTTTTTTGCAAATAGGTCACTTTCATTTTACATACTGGAATGTTTTCTTAATATCAGGTTTATTTGATGCAGGTACTCATTTTAAAGTTGGAAAAGCAGTCTCCAATGATTAACTTTAGAGCGGGAGTGAGGGGAGGAAGTAAACAGAAATACAAACACAAAAGAACAAATATTTTTGAGTTAACAACCGCCTAATGAGAATGGCAGATGAACATTTCAATAAAGAAGGTCTCAACAAAGTTTAATCTACTAATTTAATGATAATTCATGGAAATTAATGGAATTGAAGAATGAAGAAATGTCTACAATTATAGCATGAAAGAGTGAATCGAGTTTTGTTAGAGAAGCTGCTATTGTTTTTGAAACAAAGAGTTAAGAATCAAGCAGTAAATTAGGGCAATAACAATGACCTGGACTACCTCAACAGAATCCAGTGTAACACAATTGTAAATTACCCTTGCTATAGGTAGAAAATTTGTTTGATTCTATTTCTAAAAGCCACCTCAAGAATCTCCCTGCCAATAAAGGGAGTTCCTTTTTTGGGCTCAACTTTCATTATCTGAATAATATTCCTGGGGCAGGTAACAATCTCCATTTGGGGCTGGAAACATTTGCATTAGAAATAAATATATTTCTAAATGTTAAATGTGATTTTACATGATTTTTATCTCGTTCCATTGAAATTAGTTGTTTTTTTCCCCCAATAAGTTAATGTTCCAAGAATATTATAAAAACATAAAATACAATCCTGTAGTTCTGAACTTGAACTTAGCCAAGCTTCAGAATGGTAAATGATAAACTTAGAAGGGCCTAAATTGATAGTTCTCCACTCTAAAGGGTTCAGGGGCTTTGAAGTTTCTAAGTAGATTTTTTTCAGTGGTATTCTAGAAATTCTTTTCCTGTTGGTTGGCTCATTTCCTTCTTGATAAGATTCTATTTCCTTTCTCTTCCTATTCACTCTGTTACTTAACATAGCTCCAAAATATGGTGTAGCCCACAGGAACCACTGCTTTCGCGAATATATTCATCATAACTGAAGATTTGGGGGCATATGTGTTACTTACGTTCCTGTTCATTCTTTGCTTCCCTCCTCATTTCTGATATAATAAGCTTTCACATTGGGCACCAGATTTTCTTGTTACCGTTTATTGAAATGTCAGCCTGTCTCATTCTCTTTGAACAAACAGTAAGCCATAATTCAGTCTTAAAACAATAAGTACCGTATTTACTTTTTGTCCTTGACCCTTTGTTTAATAATGAGGAGTCTTGGAAGAAAATAAACCTTTTATGCTCTTTCAAGTATGATGCAATAGATTGAATGTTTGTGCCCCCCCAAATGCATATGTTGAAAGCTAATTCCCTATGTGTTAGTATTTTGGAAGTGGGGCCTTTGGGAGTTGATTAGGTCCTGAGGGTGGAACTGCCATGACTACATCATGGAGCGCTTATAAAGGAAACCCCAGAGACCTCTCTTGCCTCTTCTTCCATGTGACGACACAGGGAGAAGCCTGCCATCTATGAGCCAGGAAGTGGGTTCTCACCAGACACTGAATGTGCTGGTACCTTGACCTTGGACTTCCCCAACCTCCAGAACTGTGAGAAAAAAATTTCTGTTATTTATAACTCACCTAGCCTATGGTATTCTGTTATAGCAGCCCAAATGGACTAAGACATATGGCAACCTTGTCCGGGGATCGCTAAGAGTACAGTGAATCAGGGTAATTAGATTTCCTTCTTTTTGTCACTACACATCCCATTCCCTCACCTGGAAGAGAGGAATCTTTGCTGCTTGGAAAGCATACACAAACAGGTAGCTGCACCAGCTGATTCCAAATCTTGCTCAATACCTTTACACCCTAAAGCCAGGATTTGGCTCCTCACACCCTACCCAAGTTCTGTGCAATTCTTTCTCTATTAAAAGGCTGGTTAGGAGTTGTAATGGAGGGTGATTTGACTGTGAACCTTGATGGGCTTAGAATCTTTCCCAAATATTCAGTCAGACCTCACTGACCACCTTCATTTTTCAAATGAAGAAAACGAAAAAGTTAATTGAGGAAACTCGTCATATGGAACCACCCACACTTGACACTGCCATGATGACACCAGGGATTTCGCCACCAAGAAATTCAACAGAAACGCATCTCTGGCTAGTTCACCTCTTTGATGCCCATCCCTGTAATTCTTATTTGCTTTGATAACTACTGCCTTATCTTTCATTTCAGGTGAAGACATTAGAACCCTAATAAACATTAGTAACTTAAGAGCAGGACTCACAGAGCAAATTAGAGGCACGTGAGGGATTCTCAGTCCTTATCTGTTGACACTTTATAAAGAAAAATTCCCATCTGCTCCCTTCCTGTTACAAACCTGGTTAACACAGAAAGATGAGGATTGCGGCAGAGTCTGGTCTGTTAGTGCCATACACTTTCTTCATATTAATGCTATTAATCATCTGGGTGCTGTCAGATCAATTTAAGTCCTGGTGAGACCAGCAAATCCTGAAATTCAATGCATTTATGGAGAACCTGCTGCATGTCACGCAGTAGATTAGGTTCTGTTTGGGGATACTAAAAGAAAAGATACAGCCCCTGAGGTGTAGTATCTTATACTCTAGTTAGGAAACCAAATGCACAGAAAATGATCTTAAAAACTGTACAGGACAACATATTCCCTTCATCGCATCAGCATAATGAAGCTGTTTTCTTGTTCAATGGCCTTTCCTTTTCTGCAGCATTCCCAGTACAGCCAGAAAGTCTCCTAATATCACCCCTCAACATAAACTATAGTTTGCTCTCAAAGTCGAGCCAAGCAAGAATCCACTTCTCCCATGCTTCCTTGGCGTACGTTTACAGTTCATTTAGCAAATTCTTTGTATTTCTCATACATGTCACAATCTTTTATGAAGTGGAAACTAGGTTTTTATTGGTAGACATTCTGGGCCATTTTGAGTTGGTTGGGTTCCCCGAGACAAGTCTCACCAGGGATTCCAATATTCCCTTTCTCTGGCTATTTCTACCTGAGGGCCTCCAGGCAACCTGAGGTTCTTGTCTCCTCCCATGGCTGCTTCCTCCTACTCCTCCCGGGACCTGGCCAGCCCAGAGTGAGGACACTCCACTGGACAGCTGTGCCGGGCATGGTTAGCTGCTCAAGTTGGGATTCTGCCTTTTGGGAGGTTCTTCCTTTCAGGGAACAGAGAGGTTAAGAGGAATCAGTATTGCTCCTGCTAGCAGGAGATATGGCCCACTCTCCCTCCCGGCCCCTTGGCCCACTTTGCTCTCTAGTGGGTGAGGGGAAACAGCCCTATTGGTGCTTCAGTCTGGGTCTTCCTTAATAAGGGACAATCTGGGACAGCAGCCAAGATGGTGCTGCACTTGGTAGGGGACACATAGTCCAAGCTTGTTGCTGCTTCTGTCTGGCTGGTGTGTCTTTCCCTTTTTAAGTATGTGATAAAAGAAAAGGAGAGAGAGAGAGAGAGAGAGAGAGAGAGAGAGAGAGAGAGAGAGAGAAAGAAAAAAAAAGATAAGAGCTAGAGATGGGGGAGGAAGAAGGGGAGGAGGAAAGAATGAAAACATTAATTTGTTTCTAAATAGGATTGACATCTTACTTACTATGTCTCTCCCCCTCTCCCAACTTTGCTCCTGTTGTGCCCTCTCTTATTCAGTCAGCGATGGGCCTGAGATGCTGCATTTATAATAAGTTTCCAGATGATGCTGATACTGTTGGTCCTCAGATCACACTCTACGTAGTAAGGGTCTTGAGGAATAATAAATCAAATACTGTGCCCGTTTCTTAATCATTCTTCACAGTGTAATATCTGACCTCATGTAACACTTGATATATCCTTGACACTATTTTCAGTGCTTTGCACATATCAACACCTTTAGCCCTCGCTATGCCTATGAGATACTATTAATCCCGCTTCACAGATGGGGAAACCAAGACACAAGGTTGATTAATTTGTTTCCCAAGCATCACATAGTAAGGTGGGAGACCCAGGATTCAAACTCTGTCTGGCTCCAGAGTCTGTGTGTTCAGCACCAATTCCTAGTCCAACAGTTTACACACTTATCACCTTCTTCTGGACATATTTTAAGGTTTTTTTTTTTTTTTTTTTAAATTTCCCCCTTAATATTGGAACCCACCTTGAAAATACTATTCCGGAGAAGTGATTGACCAGCCTGTGAAGATGACTGTGATTTTGATTCACCAATGCATCAGACATATTGACAACTTGGGGCCTTTTGTAAATTTGATAATTACAGTCAGTTCTCAAGATTAGCTGTAGGATCCCAAGGCAGCTGTTGTTTGGGCTGTTTTTGTGACAAGTAGAGGCAGCAAAGGGCAGCTGAGGTTAACAGCTCTAGCTGATCACTGAGGCAGCAAGAGAAACAGCTCCAAGACAAACACATAGTTCATTGTGTAGCCAGAGGGGAGAGATCAGGGCTGGAAGGTCTGAGCCAGCAGGGATGAGGGGTGAAACAGAATACTGTGTGCGGGAGAAGGTTGTTGGCTGGTCAGGGCAGAAAGCAAAGTGGAGAGGCTGAGGCAAACGGGAGTCTTATAAATGAGCTAAGTCTGCATCAAGGAAGCCAGAGATTCATTCATTCATTCATGCAATAAGTATTACTTGGCAACCCACTGAGTTCCAGACTCCATGCTACATGCTGGTGATACAGTGATGAATAAAACCAAAGGGCAGGGTGGTCAAGGAAGACCATCAGCTGAGACCTGAAATCAGAGAGGTTAGGCATGTGGAGAGGGCATTCTAGGCAAGAACCATCTGTGCAAAAGCCCAATGAAGGGGTTGGGGGTGAGGGTCAGGCGAAGTACTTGGCATGGAAGAGAGAGCCTGGCAGGATCTTGGGAATCCACAGTCATCCATGGGGAATGGGTACAAATTGACTTAAGGATGAAAGCTGTAAATAACTGATGTGAAACAAAATCAACTGGTTTTGGCAGGTTGGTCAATTCTCATCAGGAATATGATGTTGGATTCTTGACATACCACAATGTCAGGGCTCATAGGTGATTTGGCGGCCATAGCCTCTGAAATTGGGATATATTTTTAGGCAAGGTGCAGCACGTTTTGTTTGACCTTTTTGGATTTAAAGGCCAATCTCTGAGTTGTGAGGGTTTCACCCAGGTCCTAACAATCCTCACACAGACATTTTAATCTAGGTTGTTGTGATAAAGGGCAAGGCCGCAAACAAAGCCTGGGATGCTGCTAGTGCCCACACTCCACGATGGAGCACAGCCACCATCACGGAGAAGTCAAGGCACAGTGTCCTTCAGGTCCTGGCAGCCCCAGCGCACAGGAGAGGAGGTTGGTCTGGACGCCTGGTTTGGTGAACCGTTAGTGGTTTCTAGTGACCCATCAACGCGTCTCTAATGCTCTCCAATGACCCTGTAGGTGATTTTTGCCAAGTTTCCTAGAGAGGAAGATGTTGCTCACCAATCTGTAGTTTCCAGAATCTATCCTTTTCTACCCTTTTGAGAATCAGGACCTTAGCCTCAGCCAAAGCCCTCATCAGTTCTTACCTGCATTACTGGATTGGTGTGTTACAACTGGTCTCCCTGACTAGTCTCTCCCTCCTCCAAGCCATCACTCACAGTTTTCGGAGAGATCTAGCTAAAATTCACATTGCGTCTTATCACTACCCATGACTTAAAATGGTTCATTACTGTTAGTAAAATTGAAACTCAGGGGCTGGCCCAGAGGTTGCAGCGCTGTGCTCCTAAAGCTGAGGTCGCCGGTTCGATTCCCACATGGGTCAGTGACTTGCGCCCTCTACAGCTAAGATTGTGAACAACAGCTCTCCCTGGAGTGGGGCTGCCGGGAGGTGGTAGAAAGGAGGAAAAAAAATCTAAACTCTTTTTTTTGACATTCAATACCTTTCATGAGCCGACCATTGCCTAAATTGCCCCTCTCATCTCCTGCCACATCCCCCTACACTGAGTTATAGTCATACCAACCTACTTGCTCTTTACCGAAATCACCACGTTCTCATATCACTTCTCTGCCTTTTTATATGGGGTTCCTTCTTGCTTCTTCCCTCAGCTAATTTCTATGTGTCCTTTAGAATTTAGTTTAAAATTCACCTTCTCCAGGAAGCCTTTTTTGATTTCCCTAGTCAGGATTAAGTGCTCTTAAATCTGATCCTGCAACACATTGCATATGACTCTATTACAATAGTTAGTGTCTCTTTCTTTCTTCCCTACAAAACCTTGAGCTTTTTGAGGCCTAAGACTGTATCCTTTAGTGCTTTATAGTGCCCTGTACATAACAGCTTCAGAAGGGTTTTTGGAATGGCTGCATTTACACTTCCCACTTTCTGGCTTTACTCTAGTTTTCCATGATTTCTTGCAGATTACAAAGACCGCATGTTAATTTCTGCGTCATACCGTATATATTTTCCATCTGTACCTCCTCTTTTAGGGAATGGGGGAAACGATTTGCTTTAGCTTATGTCTAGAGACAGATTTCTACCTCATTTATCTGACTTGTGAATATCTCTAATGGGAGTTTTTTTTATTATCCATGGTTTAATCTAAGTGCTCATATCTTGCTGTGATTTAGAACATCAAATGACAGACTGAAGACTCAGAAAGAACTTTAGAATGGTCAGATTCAGTATTTCACTTTACAGACAAGGAGTGAAGGTTCAGAGAGAGGTTAAGTGAATACTCTAAAGTCACTGCATTAGTTGGTGGGAGAATTAGCCCTAGGAGCTAGGTTTCCATCCTCCCAGCCCGAGGTCCTTTTCCTTAAATATGGCCATTCTTCAAATCTTCATCCTATTTTAGTGTCAGAGACCTCATACAGATTTGACTTTGGTTGCTTTATTTACCAAACTTGGGTTTTTTTTGTTTTTTGTTTTTTTTGCCCCTGGAAGTAATAATTTAGTTATTAGCAAATGAATTAACATTAAGCCTTTTCATTTGGCGTCCTGCTAAACTGTGAAGATCTTTCTTAAAAATTCTGAGGGGATTTAAAGAGGGGAAAAAAAGGATAAATAAGTGTCGAACAGACGTTCCATCCTTTGTTGGTCTCTCAGAAGCCCTTTCACGCTATCACAAATTGGTTTGCAGCAGAGTAGTTAATAAGCACTAACACTTCCCTTGTAATACCACATTTGCTTTGTCTTCTTTAGCAATGTTCCAGAAGGGGAGTAGAAAAGTTACACTGTAAATATTATCTTCCTTAGAAACCAATTAGTTTCTTTACTAATAGAACTAGGAAATGATATGTGCAGTTTGCTAATTTTTCACTTTAAAATTTTTGTTTGATGATTAGATTTGGTTAATAACGCCGTGGACTAATATTATCTAGTACAACTTTCATTTTATTATAGAATATTTCAAACATACAGAAAAGTGTGGAAAATAATGTAACAAAAAATTATGTACCTATCATCCGACTCAGTCATATAATAAAATTTTGCCACATTTGCTCCAGATCTTTCTTTTTCCTCTCTTCTCCTTCCTTTCCTCTTTTCCTTCCTTTCTCTTCTCTCCCTTCCAAATTAAAATCTTACATATGTACTTAAAACCCCTGTAAGCAATCTGTCCTATTCCTTTCCTATTCCTGCCATCCATTAACACTTATCCTAAATTTCGAGTTTCAATTTTTGTGCATTTTTTATACTTATACTATATACAAGTATGTATCCATAAACAATACATAATGTTGACTTGCCTGTTTTCCATCTGTATTAAATGATACATTCTATACTTTGTTCTCAAGTTCTCCCTCAACAGGTATTAATACACATTTTCTAGTACATTTAAACTGTTATATGGTAGGTATTCCATTGTATAAAAACACCAGGATTTATCCATTCTCTTGCTGATGGATCTTTAAATTGTTTCCATTATTTTTTTCTTACAAACAATGCAGGAATAAACATTCTTGTACATATCTCCTTGTGAGAGCTATATACCTAGGTGTGTCATCACTAAGTTGCATCATAAGTATTTTGGAAAGAATTTTCATGTGATAATAAGATAATCTGATTAGTTATTTTTAAAAAATGAAGTGAAGGTAAGTGCTGGGAGAAACAGAATGTCAGGAACAGGAAGTAAAATAGTATGAAATAGTAGGTGTATTTGATATAGAATCCTATGCTTTTGAAAAAATCATTCATCTTTTGACAAAAAAAGTAGATGAACATACTTGCAAATTGCACAGTCATTGAAAGCCACAGATTTTCAGCTACATTTAAGGTACTACCCTTTGTGTCATTGCTTCCATGGAGCTTTCTAGACTTTTCCCTCTTTTTCTGTGAAAATTGAGTAGTTCCTTTTTTGGGCCTCCATTCTGTCTACCTCTACTATGTGATATATTGCACGTTATATTTGCTATGGTTTGTTTACATGTCCTTTTAATTTGCTGAATGTTGTTTCAAGGCGGAGTTCATGTATTTGTATCTCCAGGGTGTGGTACCCAGTAGGTAGTTAGTTAGTCTGAGGAAAGAAAGGTCCAAATCATGGAAGATCTCTTAGACTTAGAGTGGTTTTCTGATTACAGGATACTTTAGTGAAACTTAGCTTCATGTATAGAAAAGGAGGTCTCATCTTTTTTGTCTTCAATTGGACCTGCAAAAAGGAAGTTTCATATACAAGCTGATAAGAATGACTAAGAAAGTAGAAAAATCACTTGGAATTTGACTGTAGACACTTGCAATGTCTGATTAGTATGTATCAATATACAATTAATTTTAGGAAAACTTTAATTTTCCAAATTGCCAAGAAATCACCTGTAAAATACCTTCTATACTCGTTTGGTGATTTAATTCTTTATCAACTATTAGGATTTTCAAAACCTTTTATTCTTATAATCTGGAACACTGGGATCTTGTCTTGTGGGGATTGCTGATTAAATAAAATAATTCTAAAGTGCTTAATACAATGTTTGGCAAATATTAAGTAATAAATAAACATTAACTTTATGATGATTAGCTGATTCTATACTTAGATTCCTCTCATTCATACCATGAGCATCTTGTTATATATTTGAAAGAGCTCCTGTCTATATGTTTGGAGTAGTGCATTAATAAAGCTGCTAGCTCAGGAAAAGGAAAGCATCTGGAAGTTCAGACCTTAAAATTAAGCAAATAACAGAAAATCCTTGACTATTTTGTGAATTAGGTAAAAAAAAAAAGGGGGGATTCTATATTATAATTATATTTCTCAGAATGTAGAAGTCATTAGAATGTCATAAGAATGTTTACATATCATAAGAATTGCTTGTAATGAATAACATATCACACGCATGAAAGAAGGTGGTGGCTAGTTTCAGTTCCCAAAAACACCTTTTCAATGGTAAATTTGAGGCAGCTGTGGTTTACCAAAGTCTAAACCAGTGAAGTCCACTATAACTAGTATGTGTTTACGTTTTGACTCACAGTACCCATCTGGCTTTAATCACAGGGGAACAAGTAATATTACTCAGACATTATTGTTTAATATTCCATTCATTTGTTTTTCAAGTGTGTTTCAGTCTGTCGGAAGGTCCCTTTTTGGTTACAACATGTAGTCCTGATTTCTGCAATTTATCTTCATTTGCCATTTTGAGGTGGCTATGAAAAGCCTATGATAAGCTCCTTAGTTCCCAAATCTATGCATACAAGCCTCATTGGTTTGGATTCACCCCAAATACATTTTGAAATCACATCAGCACTTCCAGATTCACAAGTTACTTCTTAATAAATTATTGTCTTAATGTTAGATGCTATTTTAAATACATGAAAGAGAGCAATTTCTAAATGTGTGGAACTATTCCCAGGGAATAGTAAACTGGAGCATTTAATTAAACGAAGGTTATTAATTTTTATTATGCTGTCACTGAATATTTGAATAACGAGCTGTACATGAATTCTATTTGTACAAAAGTTAATTTTCTAAATCCAATTGTCCCTATTTCAAAATAATAGTTCTAGTTACTGGGCGAAACTAGAAATGGAATGGCCACGTCTCTGTACCTAAAACAAATTAGAGGATTGTGGCAATAAACTGAACCTATTAACAGGGTTAAAAAAAAAAAAAAAGACTTTGAACCCTGTTTTTTTTTTTCCCTGAACTGATCGGATAATTCACTCAACTAATTTTGTCCAATCATTAGAAAGTCAATTCTTCATTCTAGAATTTCTTCCTCTCAAGTAAATATTGTCTTCCCTAGAAGCAAATAAACATTGATGCATATAATTTCGATGAAAAAAAATCCCTCTAAGAAATATCTGGGTATATGCCTTGCATAAACTTCTTCGTTAAGTCACGGAAATTTCTTTGGAAAGAAACCAATAATAACAACATTAACTACCATTTATTGAAAACACTTTAATCCTTACAGCAAATTTGTTGAATGAGTGCTGTTATTTGAGTTTTAGATATGAGGAAATTTCTACTCAGATTGGTTAAGTAACTCACCCAAGTTTGTACAGCTGGTAAGTATGAGGCTGACATTAAAATCCTAGCCCATCTGGTGGTAGTGCCCGGGAACCCTTATTCTTCCCTCTACAAAACACAGTTGATGAGAGTAGAATCACTTGATGATTGCTTTGATAGTTGGTTTTTTCAGAAAAGCTACTGAGATATGGATTAAATGGTGATCAAAAATATATCCAATAAGAACGCAATTGCATCTTCCTTAGTAGTTCCTTTTTCTGTCATCTGGTTTTCTTTTCCCACTCGAAATATTTGTAGAATTATACCATTAACCCTCTAACTTTTCCTTACTCCTCACTTCCCTCCTGCTCCCACGTCATTAACATAAAAGAATTTCCCTTCAAATTATATAACCAAGTTTATAACTCACACAGATAATTATCACATAGAAAAATTTGTTAGCCTAAACGATGGCTACCTTTCGGCCAAGATTCCCCAGTTCTGAAGTTAGTTGCCAGTGAAACAGATTTCTCATTGGTTTGGTGAGATCAAGTGCCAAACTACACAGAAGATGAATTACAATTTCTGCAGATCCCGTTGGCCAATCCACCCAGCTATTCACTAAAATTTCCAATGACTTGGAAGAATTCAGACAGAATGGCCCCCCAAAATCTACATTGTGACTTTATCTATTGATGAGCCAGACTACAAATGCGGTGAATAGATCCAAAGGAGGTTCGGCGGCAACCCAAACAGGAATTCACAAAGACGGCTCAGATGCGCAGTAGCTACTGTGTATGCTGCACTAGCTACCATATAGGGACTGGCTTCCAAGTGCCAGACTCTGTGCTAAGACCTTGCACATGCATTATTTCATTCACTCTTCTTAGGTCAGGCTGCATAGTAGTTAATAATATGGATACCCACCCAAGCTCTGGGTCCTTGGGCAAGGAACGGGAACTGTGTTTCAGTCTCTACAGCTAGAAAATGGGGATAATTCTACTTCACAGTGTTGAAGTGAGAAATGAGTTAGTTAAAATACACAAAGCCATTAGAACAGTACTAATGGCTTGAGTGCTATCTCGGTGTATATGTTGGCCATTGATTTTGCTAATGACCCTGTGAGGTAGGTACTATTATGGTTATCATCTGTAGTTTAGGAAATTGCAGCTTAGAGGTGGCATATGGCAGAAGCAGGCTTTGTAAACAGGTCTGTTTGACATCAAAACCTGTGCTCCTTATCACTGCCTCTCAGGACAAGACCTAGAGTGGGAACCTACCAAAAGAACCTGTGATGTCTGCTGCAAGGCCTCTTGCTGCCATGTGATAACCTGCCTTCCCAGATGACTTCCTTGGAGGTGAATCCTTGCTGAAGGGCAGGGCAAGAATTCTGGGGCGTGCTCCATCCAATTAGGAATGTGAAAGATGCGAACCATCTCACCGAAGGCCTCCCCACAGCGAGGTAACTCCTCTGGTGGTGACGAAAATGTACAGATGGCATATAGGAGGGAGGGAGCCTTCACACACTTCCAACTCTTCCTGCCTCTTGAAATAGTCACATCTCCTGGCACATATCAGCTAGAGAAATCTATATCCACTCACTCAAAGCCTCAAAGAAAACCATACCACAGACCAATAATGACTAGAATTATTGAGTTTCTACTGTGTGTCTTCTCAAAAATATTGTGAATTAGGGATACTTAGCCTAAGAAATGAGGAAATGAGGGCTCAGAGGAATTAGGTGAATTACCCAAGGTTATTGTACAGCTTGTAAATGGATAACCAGGATTAAAACATTGGTCTTTACCTTAACCCAAAAATCCGTGTTCCCCTCACTCTTCAGGGATCATTCCTTTGGCTTGGGGATATTACAAAATCATTATTTCTCCATATCATTTTTTGCTGTTATCTTTGACCATCTCATTTTTTGTTACTGATTCTATCCAAGAGCAAGAACATCGAATTCTTGGAGTAGCAGTAGAAATTAAATGTTCTAATTTAAGAAATTGCACTATTGGATCATCTGTGGATTATTTCTCCATACTGTCTTTTTCTTCCTCTTACTACCTCTCATATTTGACATCTGATTATTGGATCTTTTTTAGGGGATCTTGAACACACTCAGTTGTGTGACAAAGCTAGTTAAAATTGTGACAGGCAGACATTTTTGTTCTCATAGACTTGCAATAGAGGGAAGGAAGTAACTTTTGGGCTCATAAAAAATGTACCGTGCAAAGGTTTTCTTAAAATTCTCCATAAGGTACAGATAATTTCACAAGCAAAATAGTTAGTCAATACAGTAGCAAAATTAGGAGTGGTTATTGGTTTTGGTATTTCAAGCTCACAGAGAATTATCTGTCTTTATACCACAGAGCCTATGGGACAGGTGGAGGATTTGAACTGTCTCCTGTGTCACTCTTCAGTGCCGCTGACGGGACTGAAACTTCATAAACCTAATTCTTCACCTCCTAGTTTTGACTCTTCTCTTCCTATAGTAATGAACACGCTGCCTGCAGTAGATGTTTGTCAAGCCTTTTAATACCATCTCATCACTGTGATGATCGACAAATGTGTTCTGAACATTTTTTCTATGTAGGGGACATCATGAAGTCCAGCATCAGGTGGCCCGTGGTGCAGATCCTGGCCCCTGTACCCTGGTACCATAAAGGGCAGGAACCATATCCATGTTGAAGCATAAGTGGTAACCTCACCCTTTAATGTTGAAATGGTTTTACTTTCCTCTACTAGCAAGGATGGCTAATAACTGTCTTGCTTTTATTTCCATAAATATATATTATATCTATTTATATATGTATGTATGCCATACATAGCACACTTGAAATTTGAAAGCATTGATTCCCAAAACCAATCTAACTCAGGAATAAATGACATAACCACCAATTTCTGCCAATCCTCTCTCCAGTGACCATCCCCACCGCTCCAATTTCATAAATAAATACTCTGTAATAGCAAATACTCTGTAAATAACAAATACTCTGTAATATTTTATCTGCAGGAAACACTGCTGAGTTTCAGGAGTAGCAATTTTATTTGCTTTTTTTTTTCTTTTGTAATTCAAGTTTTGAAATGCTTTTATGCTTTAAAAACAAAAAGAAAAAAATCTGGAAGACTATCTCACCCATAAAACGTGATTTTAAGATGAAGCCTTCTCCTTGAAAAATAAAGGACTGCTGGATTTAGCATCCAGCTCTCATTTTCATTAAACAGAATTGTCATTTTAGACCTAAGCTTTCCCTAGGGACAATGATTCCACCAGGGGAAGCAATACGCAGGGGAAGTTGTTGCAAGAAAGTTTTTGTGTGAAATTGTGACTCTTGCCAGAGATGTCATATGTTTTAGTTAACTTTCTTCCCAGGAACTAGGAAAATTTCCCAAGCCCCAGAGCTATACAACTGGAAGGCTATTCAGAAGTCAGCAGTGTGGGACTGAAGAGAGAGACTGAATTTTTACACATTCTGTTTCTGGAGATAAAGCCTCTCTATTCTATTTTCCTCAAGGTGAAAGTCCAATCACTTTGACTATGGTAAAGCCTTAATCAATCCATTGGAAGAAAATGATTATGATTTCTGTCACTGCTATTACTGTTTATACCTCAGAAAATTTACGTAAGGAAGGTGGTAGCCTCTACTGGATTCCTTCCAGAGCTCCCTAAGGAATACACCCATACAGCTGACGTTGGATAGGACACGCTGTTCTGCCGTTTCCTTCTCAGCCCTTTGGTGTTGTAAGCCACCTACCACAACTCTGTTGATTAGCAACTCTGCACATACACAGTGTAACAGTAATTAATGTTCCCCATGTTGACTCTCTGGAACTACAGTGCCATGAAGTACCCTTCAGAATTATCAAGGAGAAATAAAACTGTGCTCAATACAGTTTGAGAGCAATTTTACCAGTGGTGTAGAGCACCTCTACAGGGGTGTGCTGAAGTTGGCTCCTCCCAGCGTGTGAGAGCCGATTGTTAAATACTAAGGAATGGTGCCAGCCAGTTATTAAACCTTTGAAATTGGGACCACAGTGGAATATTTATATCACAGGAATTGGCATCTGCTGAAAATCAGGGCTGTCTTCCCCCCCACCCCCCAGAAAACTGGTTTATCAGCACAGTATTGTCTACACCTTTGGAACTGCATAATCCAGTTAATACCCATCAGCTAGTACTCATGCTGGACAAATTTACCGATGAATCTTGCATAGGCTGAAAAGCCAGTTAATACGAGTATTAGTTTCCTATGGCTGCTGCACCACAAACTTGGCAGCTTAAAACAATTGAAATTTATTTTCTCACAGTCCTGGGGATCGGAAGTCCAAACTCAATATCACTGGGCTGAATTTCAGGTGTTGGCAGGATTGCGCTTCCTCCAGAGGCTCAAGGAGCGATTCTGTTCCTTGCATCTTCCAGCTTCTGGTGGCTGCTGACATTCCTTGGATTGTGGCTATATCACTTCAATCTTCAAGCAAACATCTTCAAATATCTCTCTGCTCTATCTTTACATTGCTTTTTCGTGTGTGTGTGCACGCACGTACGTGTGTGTGAGAGAGAAATCTTCCTCTCTCTTATAAGGGCAGTTAGGATTGCATTTAGGGTCCATCCAGAAAATCCAGGATAATCTCCATCTCAAGATCTTTAACTTAATCTCAGACTTTTTTTCAAACATTTACAGGTTCCAGGGAGTAGGACCTGGTATCTTTGGGAGGGTCATTTTCAGCCTGCCACAGTACCCACCTCAGCAGCTCTATATACGCAGACAGGCTGTGCTTGTGTAACATCCTTAACAAATGAGTCTTAATAATAAAGAGCAAAATCTTAATGATAATATTAGTGGCAGCTCTTCTTTACTGAGTACTTCCTATGAGTGCTCAGCATATAGTAATCTCTTCGACTCATTATTATTCCTTCCCAAATCAGGAAATGTATCCGTAACTTCTCTTTTTGAAATACCAGAATCTAAGTATATACATGCCCTGCTTTCCTCCAACCTCTACCTAAAAACCATTCCCTGGGGCTGTTCATAAAGCTGTTCCCGAGTTCCCATTTTATGTAGCCTACTTTTCCTATTCTAGTTCCATACTTTCCAACCCTGCCCCTTGCAAGCTTATAAGTCCAACATCAGTACAGGGCTTGGTTAAAGGGACTATGACGAGTGTTATCTATTGGCTGGGAATGACCTCTTAGGTATGCAGTGTCCCTGGCCAAGCGAATGGAAAGCCAAGGTTAGTACATGAATAAAACCATAACTGGCAGTAGCATCTCTCAAGAGGTGGTTTGGAGAGGGCCATGAACCGTGCTTGTGGGTGATAAGCTGTAATTCTCTACCCTGTTGTCTTTGGATAGGAGTTCTCTCCTAATGTGCCCACACAGCTCACGGTTTCATTTCTACAACTTGTACCAGAGGAAGGAAGGGAGACTGAAGCAATGCTTGTGATTGGCCACTCTGTGTCAGACTCTGGTTGGGAGTTTTCTTGTGTTATTCTTTGTAGTTATGATAAACTGATTGGGTGTAGTTTGCACATCTACTTTTCTGTTAAAAATGTGATTTTCAGTTATGAATAAAAGCTGGCTGGTTCTGGCCTATGATAGTAGCCAATGTCTTAATGAGGAAATGTGGGCTGGCCCGGTGGCTCAGGTGGTTGGAGCTCCATGCTCCTAATGCCAAGTTCGCATGGTTTGATTCCCACGTGGGCCAGTGTGCTGCCACAGGCTACCATGTGCCGGAGTGAGTGGCCAGCAGCCGGTGAGAGCTGCTGTGAGCGGCCAACCAATGACTGGTGACCGACTGCCTGGGGTGGGGTTTGGGGCAGAAGGCTCATAATACCAGCATGAGCCAGGGAGCTGTGTCCTACACAACTAGACTGAGAAACAATGGCTTGAACCGGAGGCGGAAGAAGGGGGGAAAAAAAGAAATGTAGGTCAGGTTTGCTTAGGTTTAGACATGCTCTATAGGCCCTGTGTATAGCAGAAAATGGATTTTGTGTATAAGCAGAAAATGGATTCCTAGAAATGGGACAAAGTCAACAGTAACAGGTCAAGAGCAGAGGTGGGAAAGGTGGCTTCTGCTCCACTAATCTGGCTGAAAGTCACCTAATCCACTCAGAGCCTCAGTTTCTTTATCTGTAAAATGGTGTTGATCATTTCTATCTTCCAAAGTTTTTAGAGTATATGGTAAGTACTTAATAAGTGGTAGCTATCGTTGTCAATATTAGTAGTCTGACTTTTGAATACTATGCTATACTGCTTCTAGACTCAACTGTTTTCGTAAGCTGAATTTGAGAGATGATTCTGAGAAAGAGAAGGTGATTCAACCTTTCACTAAATGATAATTGCGCACTGTCTGAGCTTGGGCGACCATAGCCAAATACCATCACCACAGACATTTATTTCTCACAGTTCTGGAGGCTGGGAAGTCCAAGATCAAGGTGCCAGCAGATTTGGTTCCTGGTGAGGACCCACTTGCTGGCCGTTCTGTTTCCTCAGTGAATGCATATGGAGGGATCTTTCTCTGTCTTCCTCTTCTTATAAAGGCACTAATCCCCAAATGAGGGCCCCACACTCGTGATCTCATCTAAACCTAATTACCCATCTCCAAATACCATCACACTGGAGGTTAGGGCTTCAATGGGTGAATTGGCTGGGGGGACACAAACATTCAGCCCATACCAAGCACTAACTAGTATTCTCTGGAATGTGCTAGACTAAACCCTGGGAAAAAGAAAGAAAACAGCACAGCAGGGCCTGGACTAGGGGTGAGGCAAACAAGAAACCTAGGGCACAGCATTCAAGAAGGCATCCGCCCTTAGCTGTTCACCCTGCACTTGATTGACTCCATGAACCTTGGTGACACTTGTCTCACCCCAGCCCAGTATCAGTGTGGGTCAGATCAGGGGAGAGAAACTACACAGTGATTTAAACGGGGAAAGTTTAATGTAAAGAATTATTGGCTGTCATCAACAAGACAAATAGTAACAAGTGTTGGAGAGGCTGTGGAAAAAAAGGAACCCTCATACACTGTTGGTGGGAATGCAGATTGATGCAGCTGCTATGGAAGGCAATGTGGAGGTTCCTCAAAAATTACGAATAGAATTACCATATGACCCAGCAATCCCTCTCCTGGGTATCTACCCAAAAAATCTGAAAACATTTATCCATAAAGACATATGTGCTCCAATGTTCACTGCAGCTTTATTTATGGTGGCCAAGAGGTGGCAACAACCAAAGAGTCCTTGAGTACATGAGTGGATAAAGAAGTTGTGGTACATATACACAATGGAATACTATTCTGCCATGACAAAAGATGAAATAGTACCATTTGCGACAACATGGATGGATCTTGAGATTATAATGCTAAGCGAAATAAGTCAGACAGAAAAAGTAGAGAACCATACGATTTCACTGCTATGTGGTATATAAAACTGAAAACAACAAAAGAACAAGACAAACAAATGCAGAAACAAAAACTCGTAGACACAGACAACAGTTTAGTGGTTACCAGAGGGGAAGGGGGGAGGGGTGGTGGTAGATGAGGGTAAAGGGGATCCAACATATGGTGATGGAAGGAGAACTCTCTCTGGATGGTGGACACACAGTGTGATGTAGAGAATTGTACACCTGAAATCTATGTAACTTTACTAATAATTGTCACCCCAATTAACTTTAATTAAAAAAGAAAAAGAAAAGAAAGAAAAAGAATTATTAACACGCAGTCTATTGTCCAGGAATCTATGAGGACATAGAGAGAGAGAATATGACAAGTGAAGCCAAGGAGCTTTGACCTTCAGGATAAGAGTGAGCACTTTGTTTTTCCCTTTGGGTCATGCCTGAGTGAGCATGACTTGCCCTATTTATTAGGCAACATTAGATTCTGCAGCATTTCCTTTCAGATCACCCGAGGCATTTAGGCTATTTAAAAAATCTAAATAACATCTCAGTCACACTAACATTCTGAGAGAAATATTTTAATCTGTCTTTTCCCAGAACAGCTTTTAGATCTGGGACGGAGTGCAAACAGGCTGGGTGATAGTTGATATATTTGGAGATTAATGGGAACCCAGAGGTTTTGGCAAAGGTACACATAAATCTCAAAGAAGGTTTAAATATGATTTCATAGCATACAAACCTCACAGTAGAATTTGAATGCAGGTCAAATCACAACAGCTGTTTATTATCTTTCATTTAAACTACTACAACAGCATTGCCTAAACAAATTCCCTTCCTTTCTCCAACTTTCAAACTATTTAATATTTGCATAATGATTAATCTCCAGCTCCAGAGGAAATTCCCAAAGGGAGAAACAACAGAGCAGCGTTTTAAACTTCAACCACATGGAAAAGAGCAAAGAGGAAGCGTGTCAAATCTCCCGTTTTGGAGCCTGCTCTCTCAGGAGAATTCTAAATAATGGCGGTCATCCTGTTGAATATTAAACCGAGGACTGCATGGCTAAGAGAACACAATCCCAAACATCTGGACACTACATACCAACGAGGCCAAAAGTACAGCTCCAATCAAGGAATGATACCATGCCCCGTATTAACAGAGGGGTAGATTTCACTATTTCAAGAAAGTTTTATTCTATGCTGTAAATCCTTATTCTCAGAACCCCGGAATACGCCCTCACCTGCCCATCCAAGGAAAGCTCTAGTATTTTCTTTTTCCTATAGGGTCTTCAGCTGGCTGTGAGTGCAGGGTGGGTCCCCAGGATGCTTTTGTCTGGGGAAAGGGCAGCAGACTTGCCGTGTAGGCCTCGGCCTCAGCATTTGACCTGTAACCTTAAGGCATCCGGCTGGATCAATGGCACTCAACCTGGCTGCCTTCTAGAATTACCAGGGGAACTTTAAAATAATATCCAATGCTGGACCCCACCCCAGACTAATAAAATCAGGATGTGTGTTCGGCAGGTGGGCCCAGAATGTTAGTACCTTAACAAAGATTCCCCAGAGATGCCAACGTGCAACGATGTTTGAAAGCCACTCGCAGCTCTGGTACATAATACTACTGATACCTCTGTGATGAACATGCCTGTGGATAAACCTTCCTGCACGTTGTAACTATTGTTCTCCACAGGACAAACTCTCACTGAGAGTCAACCGGATGTGAACATGTGCACGCATTTGGTTGAAGACTAAATGAGAGTACACAAAAATGAAGGCAACTGCATTAGGGTACAGGCATAAAGGGAGTTAGTTTTCTTTAACCTTCTAAAATATTATATTGATTTCATCCCCAAAAACACCCCTACTAATTAGCAAACAGTGCCTCCACCTTCGCCCTTTTTGTACTGTTGGGCTTGGGGCTGTTTTCAGAAGGTTGTAGAAACCTGACCTCTGAACACGATAAAGCATCTGTGTTATTTGGTCAGAGCTGGGTGTCTCAAATAACTTTCTGTCTCACTGCTCTGAGAGAGTATTTCACGAAAAAAGTTGAAAGTTCTATGTGGGAATGAGCATCCACACTGTGGAGGGTCTAATATAAAGTGGTCGTTCAATGTATATTCAGTTACAATGACTAACCACGTCTCATGGCTCCATTCCGAAATCCAGTGCTAGATATGTAGTTCATGGATCATACTCATCAACCATGGCCATCATAATATTCAGTGAATGTCTGTCTTCATTAGGTGGTTATTGAACATGTCAAACATATTTGTGGAGAAAATGAAAGTGATGGATTCCATCTATATTTACTCTTATTTCAAAGGCTAATTTATTTTTAGAGTTCGCCGATAAACTCAATAAAAGGAAGTTTCCTTTAGAAATCGTTTTGTTTTCAAGTTAATAGTCTTACACAAAAATAGTTTATTAACGTTTTTCTTGTTGAGTGGACATTAGCCAAACAATAGACTATGTAGCCAGTCTGATTCAGAGAAGGATAACGTAAAACACTGCTCTTAAAATGTTAAATTGAGGCCTTCTTTACTAGTAGTACTTTGGAGTTGTTTTTCTGATGAAAAGAGGTGGCAGTGATTTTGCCACCCTTACCTGATCTCCTTGGTGATCAATAACCCATCCCAAGATTGTTGTATGAGGTTAGTATACAGTCTGTAAACAGAATAGGTAGAGTGGGATTGGTAAACTTTTCTTTAAAGGATCAAATAGTAAATATTTTATGCTTTCCTATTCAATTCTGGTGTTGTAACACTAAAGCAGGCATACACAATATATAAATGAGTGAATTGTCTCTGTGTTCTGAAAAAAACCTTTATTTGAAAAAAAGCAGTAGGCTGGATTTGGCTTACAGTCCATAAGTGGCCCACTCCTGGAATAGAACAAACCCAACAGGGTGTCAGACTGGCTCTCAGGTTACAGTGGAAGGGTATAAACCAGGATTGGGAATTTTAGCGAAACCCAAAGAAGCCAATGGGTGTTGGGGTTCTATATGAGCAAGGCGATCCTCTATGATAGGAAAACTCATGAGAATGCATTAATAATAAAAAGTGGTAATAGCAATGGCTAATGTTTATAGAGGACTTTCTATGTAACATGTGTTGACTACTTTACATGTAATCTTTATAATCCTATGTAATCTTTATAATAACTTTGTAATCTCATGTCATCTTTATGACAACCTTGAGATAGGTATTATTATATTCCCATTTTATAGATGAGGAAATTGAGGCATGGAGAATTTAAGTAAATTTCCCAGTGGTGTATAGCTAGTAAATGGCATAGCTGAGATGTGAACCCAAATAGTTTGACTTTGGAGACTATTATTCTAACAGCTATGTATTACTGTCTCCTACCAGGGCACAGAGCCAAGTCCAAAGTCATCATAGCTGGGAGGGACTAGAGGGGCCTCTATATCGGCGCTCTAGTCTCAGTTCAAGTTCTACAGGTTCACCATGCTGAGGTTGGACCAAGAACAGTGCTCTGCTGTGTGTATACTGCGGGGAGACTGTTCTCCATGGGTTTCATGTTTCTGCATTTCTTTAAGCAGAAGTATTGACAATCTTTTATTGAGGACTAACTTTTCAAGGATGTTTGAATATAGAACAGGCTTGGCAGATAGAGATAGTATCTCCCTCTGGAGCAGAGAGGTTTGTTTGCTGTACATTATAATAAACACAGTACTTCCTTCTGGGGTAAACTTGGGCAATTTTGCTTGTAGCCCATTATAATAAATGGGGGTTCTTCCACTGTGATGGAAATGTACTGTTGTGCAGTATGTACCTGGGCTACCCTATGTCACCCTCTTGGGACTTGGGGAGCAAGGGGAACTGATGTGAACATGAATTTCATGTTGCTTGCTGTGTTGAGTGTAATAAAGTCCTTTGTCTTTTGCCCAGGAAATTCATGTCTTCTGCCAGCATCCATGAATCTGTGGCAGGCTAACTTGTTATTGTGTGAGCAGGGTAAAATCTTAGATCTTTCACAGTTCTTGACATACACAGGAGGATCAATGGGCTATAATGGCTGTCTGAGGACGAAGGCTATCCACTCCTGGCTAGACTTTCTGCTTTTGAAATTATGGATGGATGTAGGCCATGGTAAGACCTGAATGTTTGTTTCTCCACAGCCCAATTCATATGTTGATATCATACCCTTCAAGATGATCATATTAGGAGGTGGGGTCTTTGAGAGGTGATTAGGTCATGAGCGCAGAATCCTCAGGCATGAGATTAGTGCCCTTCTAAAAGAGGCCTCAGTAAAAAGATGGCCGTGTAAGAAGTAGGCTCTTACCATATACTGCATCTGCTGGTGCCTTGATCATGGATTTCCCAGCCTCCAGAACTGTGAGAAATAGACCTGTGAGAAATAAATCTCTATTCTTCATAAGCCAGCCACTCTATGGTGTTTGTGTTATACATAGCAGCCCGAATGGACTCAGACCAGAAGGCCTTGTACTGAGGCCAGAGAGAGGCAACCATCGACAAGCACCTGTAGCTCTTGGTTGCATAGCTAGCAGAGTCCTCTGAAATGTCCTAACACTGACCACAGAGTTAAAGATGTACTGGAATGATTGACTGGAATGATTTTCAATGAACCATGACGGTAGCGTCAATATTACATTCCAGCAGTGTGATACAGTGGTTCCTGAACTAACTGCTCATCAGATGCACATGGTAATAGTAAAATAACAATAGATTCCAAAGCAGCACCTCATATATCATGAATCAGAATATCTGGGGGTGAAGCTCAGAAATCAGTATTTTACAAAGGTTTCTCAGATTATTTAGATGCAGTCACTCCCTGTACTGTTCTAATGACAAGAATGGAATTCTATCATTGACAAATTCTTTTGCTCCTCTGGACCTAAATTTCTTCATTTGTTACACAAATTGTTAAACTCTAAAATTGTGTGTTGTCCAATACGGTGGCAGTTAGCCACATGAGGCCATTTAAAATAAAATTAACCAAAATTAAATACAATTTAAGATTCGGTTACTCAGTTGTATTAGTGACATTTCAAGTATTTAATAGCGACATGTGACTAGTGGCTACAGTGTCATATAGTACAGATAAAGATAATTTCCATCATCACAGAAAGTTCCATTGGATAGAGCTACTCTAGAATATCATATAATACTGGAAAAGCAGAAAGCTATCAAAGGCTACTGGATTGTACCCAAAGACTCAGGAGCCAACACGAATATGCCTCCCTTGACCAAAGATGGGATAATTTGAACACCAATTAGAATAATAACTGCAATGGATCGAAGTACATTAAATACATTTCAATCCATGAATTCATAACCATACTAATATAAAGTTTATTGGTGACTTTTAGAGGATGCTAAAAAAACCAAGTCATTATTTGAAAACTGGAAAATAAAGGTTATCGAGCATTTAATCAGTGCTTTCATAGAGGAAAGGCTGGACAAATGCTTGTGACAGTACTGAGATGCTATCAGAAGGCCCAGTAACAGGTCCCACAGGACTCTGAGTAGCTGTTGCCTTTTGCCATGGTCAGTCCAGGAACACATTCTTATACTGGTTTTTCTTCCTTTCTTCTTTCACTCCCCACGTCCTGCATTCTTGTTCTCTGGGATTCCCAAATAAGTTACTGCATGCAAACTTCTATCTCAGGCTCTTGGGGGTTGGGGGTGGGAGTGGGGGAGATTGGGGCGGGGGTTGAACCAAGACAGGACAGCATTCTAATTCAAATTCTTAAAAGAGAATCTAACCCCCTAACCCCCTAGGCATATTGATTTGGTGGTTTGGTTATGATTCTACTCCTGGTCCAATCTCCTGTGAGGGGCTGTCCCTTCCAGAGGTTCAGGTGGATTAACATGTCCTGTCTACAGCCTTGCTCCTAAAAGAGTGACGTGTTGACCAGCAGTGGCACCCAGGAACTTGTGAGAAATGGGGACTCAATCTCAGGCCCCAGCCAGACCTACCGAATGCAAATCTGCGTTTTAACAAGATTCCCCAGGTGATTTGCATATACATTAAAGTTAAAGAACTGTACTGTAGAGGGAGTGATAATTTCTAGCTCAGGGATATTTTTAGAGACAAGATGTTGAATGCAAAGGTCAACGGGAAGCACATATAGAGGAAGAGGAGTGCATACTGTTATATGGGGGGGGAGAATGAAAGAGGAATTGAATCTATGTGAAAACATTTTAAATTACATAATAAGAAAAACACTACCGTGTTTCCCCAAAAATAAGACCTAGCTGGACAATCAGCTCCAATGCGTCTTTTTTTTTTTTTTTTTTTTAAAGATTTTATTGAGGAAGGGGAACAGGACTTTACTGGGGAACAGTGTGTACTTCCAGGCCTTTTTTTCCAAGTCAAGTTGTCCTTTCAGTCTTAGTTGTGGAGGGCACAGCTCAGCTCCAGGTCCAGTTGCCATTTTCTAGTTGCAGGAGGCACAGCCCACCATCCCTTGTAGGAGTCGAACCAGCAACCTTGTGGTTGAGAGGATGTGCTCCAACCAACTGAGCCATCCGGGAGCTCAGCGGCAGCTCAGCTCAAGGTGCCAGTGTTCAATCTTAGTTGTAGGGGGCGGAGCCCACCATCCCTTGCGGGACTCGAGGGATTGAACTGGCAGCCTTGTGGTTGAGAGCCCACTGGCCCATGGGGGAATCGAATCGGCAGCCTTCGGAGTTAGGAGCATGGAGCTCTAACCGCCTGAGCCGCCCGACCAGCCCCTCCAATGCGTCTTTTGGAGCAAAAGTTAATATAAGACCCAGTATTTATTATATTATATTATATTATGTTATGTTATGTTGTGTTGTGTTGTGTTGTGTTGTGTTGTGTTGTGTTGTATTATATTATATTATATTATATTATATTATATTATATTATATTATACCCGGTCTTATAGTAAAATGAGACTGGGTTTTATATTAATTTTTGCTCCAAAAGATGTGTTACAGCTAATTGTTCAGCTAGGTCTTATTTTCAGGGAAACACAGTCTGTATCTAGGTTATTATACCCTGTACCATAAACCTCAAAAAAATATTCAAGTGGGAAGATAAAACAACCCCCCAAATCAACAGAAAACAATGTCTACATGTCATTATAGACGCAGAGCAGGTTCTTACTGAGCAACTGTTATATATGGATTCCAATATTTGTGTTAGGGGTGGGGTGTGTGTGTTCACGAGGGAAGCAGAACCAATCTTGGCAATGCACCACTTCCCTCTAGACACTCTGGGCTTAGCCATTTACCCCACCCCCCCAAACTTCTTACGTTGTTCTCCTTCAGTTCACCACTCCCATTTCTATGTAAAAACTCTCAGTTATGGGCGTGGTGTACTGATAAATGTTTAATAGCTAGCTTTCCAGAGAAAAAATAAACCTCTGATTTGTAGCATTTGCAAATTTCCATGGTATAAGTACTCCCACCGTGGCTGATGATAAGCTGCCACATGGCATTATTAAGCATGGAGTTGGAGGGTGGTATGAACTGGTTCCAGCAGACCACCGGAAATAAATACAAGAAAGGGCGAGAAGGAAAATAAAGGGTTGAAGGGACACTGTAGAGTGGTTTATAGTCTTCCCGGAAGCAAGGGAAGTAAAATTAAGTTGATGCAGACCTGAAATGCTTCCTTTAACTTTAGTTAACTATGATTCAGAACCATAGCTATCTACTTCTTCAAGTCAAAGGGTTCGCCTTGTCTCCTTGGCTCTATGCTGCAGATTTGGCCGTCTCATCCAATCTATGGCTATCTCTTAGCTTCAACTTTACTGAAAACTTCTTTATGTTGTAGCTTTAAAACAACTAGAAACTCAGTAGGAGAAAAGGTTTTAGGTCAGCCAGAGTGACTTGTGTTCTACGCAGAAGGATATGTTTACTGAAGCGTCTTCCAAACACATTATCTACGCTCTGGAATGCTCACACCCACCCTTCACGGACACACCACACCCCATTCTCCCCTGCCTGAGTGTAGTCTAATGACTCCCACCCAGCTTCCTCAAGTGTTACACCCTGCTTCTCTGGCCAGAGTTCAAGCCCTCACCTGGTTTCCTTGGATGTCATCCAAAAGCTACATACCTGTCTTTTCTGGGAGATCTCCAGCTGGCACATAACTCCCTTCCCTTGAGGATATTAGCAGATAATGCATTTCTAACTTGCTGTAGGCGCTGGCAGACAGCTTAGACCTGTGCCCCTGCCCACAGGCACTGCCTTGGGGGCTCAATGTTGGTTCTCTAAAGGCCTGATTCAGGGGTCCCCTCCCCTCTGGGCACCTCCCAAACTTCAAAACCATTGACTTCTGTGTGGCGCAGCTCTGGGCCAGCTGAACTACCCTGTCTCCTCACCTTTGCTGACAAAGTACACATCTGAATTTCCCATATCTGCTCTGGTTGCTCACCTTTTACTTTTTCTTCTTTCTTCTTTCTTTCTCTTTCTTTTTTTCTTTCTTTCTTTCTTTCTTTCTTTCTTTCTTTCTTTCTTTCTTTCCTTCTTTCTTTCTTTCTTTTTTTTTTTTTTTTTAAGATTTATTGGGGAATATTGAGGAACAGTGTGTTTCTCCAGAGCCCATCAGCTCCAAGTTGTTGTCCTTCAATCTAGTGGAGGGCACAGCTCAGCTCCAAGTCCAGTCGCTGTTTTCAATCTTCAGTTGCAGGGGGCGCAGCCGACCATCCCATGTGGAAATTGAACCTGCAACCTTGTTGTTCAGAGCTCGCGCTCTAACCAACTGAGCCGCCCCTACCTTTTACTTTTTCTTGCAAAGCAGCCAACGTTAGGAATCCAGCTCACTATAGATAGCTCAAATTAATGCTTCTTAACCTACATGAAAAAATTTTTTTTTTAACCTTCTCTTTGGTAGCTAATCTAATGGATGGTTGCTTTCAGGAAAGAAATACTTCCACTAACAGATTAAAAGTGTTCATTTTTGTAATCCTAATATCTGTTTGAAATGTAACCGCCTGTTCAGTCCTCTCTCCCGATGAATGGACCTTCGTCTTCAGATTTATGATTTGGTTTTTATTTCTTCTCAAATAGAGACAGAAGTAGTGCAAGTTTCCTTATCTCTAATTGTCAGAGTTGGGGCCTCTTGTCTGAGGATTCTTCTTTTCCTGCCACCCAAAGCAGCCACTCAGATGGGTTTATTCCTTTTAATTCTCATTCTCTCTCCAGAATGTTTTCTCCTTTGAGCACATAAACACACCACCATCCTTTCTTACAAAGTCAAGTGCAGCTTACATGAATAAGAACAGTTCATACTGACAGAAGCACTCCAGGTGGCTTAGCTAACTCACCACAACTTCTGTGTCTTCTTCCAGGTTGGCAAAGGCACTTGGGCCAGAGGTCAGTGTGCCCTTCCTACCAGCTGAGAACCTTACTCTGTCCTTTGCATGTTCTATTCAGAGTGAAGGCCAAAGGTCTCTAGACTAAAATAATGCCTTTAATTCAAGCCCAAGTTTATGCAGAAAGGAGTCCCAGCGTCTGTTGTCAGGCCTGAGAGGCTAACCAAGCCGTAGCATCCTTGACCTTTCTTCTTTCTCCCAGATGTCCAATGAACTATGTCCAATTTGTCTTCTAACCCTCCACAGAGGGTTTCATTCCGCAAGGCTGCCGAATGAGTTGGGAAGGCTGCCAATCTGGACACAAAAACGGCATTGCCTGAGGGGAGAGATACTTCCAAAGATCTTGGTTGTCAGAGAAATGAACATCATCAAATGGCTCTGAAAGAAAAGATAAAAGGGACCGACATTGTTAGCAGTTGTGCGATTAGACTGTCTAAGTGACTAAGGCTCAAGATGAGGCAGGAGCCTGGCAGGGAAAATCCTGCAGTGGAATTGGAGCATCATGAGCACGGTTTCAGGGAACTTCTCAGAGAAGGCTGACTTGAATGAGCACTAATGAGTCGATGACTCAAATCCAGGAACGAGGAAGACCGTAATAGCTGAAGTCACATGGAGGTGGCATGTTATGTCGTTGTAACATCTATTAGGGTCAGGCGCTGGGCCGCATGGTCAGATTGGCTGACCCCTGCCCACTGTGCAAACAATCAGATATTTAACTAAAATCTGGACTGTGAATATGCCCAGAGAAATTCTTCGTGCGTGTATTCAAATACGTTAGCTCTCCTTATCTTTTATGAAAGCTCTTCTTTGGACAGAGGACTAAACTAGATGTGGGCAGATCTTAAAAATGTATAAAATCAGGTCTGTCTGAGCCTTGTGTATTGTAGGTACTCAGAAAATGGTTTAATGATTACACATAATAGGGCTTATCCCCTGTCGTGGTGGGCTATGGCCGTGGTCTTTAAAGAATGAGAGATAGTGACAAATGTTCAGACTGTCCCCCAGTCATATGTAGATGGGTTGCCCCTCTGCTGGGACAGGGCTTCATCTGTTTATTTCAAATTGGGAAAATGTTAGATGTTCCTGTGACCTTAGAAGGGTGATACGTGGCATAGTGCTTTAATATAAGTCTTGAAATCAGGCTGAGGGGGTCAGGTGTGGGTATCAACATATATCTTAAAATCAGGAAAGTACCCTTTTCCTCATCCTCCTCACTTCAAAAAATATCTTTCCAAGATATTCTCTGTTGTTTTGTCCAGTGCAGTTAGGTCTTACTCAGTTTGCCTTATAAGGCACTTCAGGGCTTCAAGAGCTCTGCCATAGGAAAATTTTCCTGCTGTTCTGCGTGAATTGCCTTCTGCTTAATTTTAGTTCATTATGTCTGTAAATCCAGGGAGGGCTTTATGGAGCAAAAAGTCCAATCATCGTGGGAAGAATGAATCATTCCAAGAACAGTGAGCTGGGCTGGAAAGCAAAGGCAGCCGAGGGGAAGGAAGCTGGGGGTGGATGGGTGGATGAGAACAGCATCAAAGCCGGCTGTCTTTTCTCTCCCTTACTCCCACTAGGGGGTGCCCAGCATCCCAGAAAAATCACTATTACTAGGAAGTTGAGATTTGAGGGGGCATCTCTTAATAGAAGCATACTGGCTGATTCAGGTTTCCTGCATCTCTGTCCTGCTTAGAGAAGAAATCTGGGGTCGGGGGAGGGTAGAGGGTGAGGGGCGGGGCCTCAAATCAGTAAGCACACAAATGCCTCATAAGCATTTGAGGATTCTCAATCCATGAAAACTACTGTTCTTAAAGAAAGTGACTGGAGGCATTGTGGACCTGAAAAGTCCTCCTGGGACCAGCAGAGATGGCAGCATGATATTTCACCCCTGGGAGTGAAGAAATTGTGGGGCTAAGAAATGAGCATGGCTGAGGGATTGGTTGGAAGTCAGGGATGCAGTAAAGATAAAGGATGAAGTGAGATTCTGAAACAGAGTAACAGGTATGGATTGAGGTGGGGGGGCGTATTTTGAGGGTCTCAAAACACCGAGGCCTTCCAAATGGTCACAGCACAACCCTTAGCTATGAATAGTTTTGTGGAAAGAGCACGGAACTTGGGCCTTGACAGGCAAGGGTTCAAATTTCAGCTCAAGCATTCAGTAGCCATGTGACCTTGGGAACTTAGGCAAGTTATTCAACCTCTTTGAACTGCAATTCTTTCATCTTCAAAATGAGACTAATTGTACTAGGGTTATTTGAGAATTTAAAAGATAATGCCTATAAAGCACCAAAGAAATCTATTCTTCTTCCTTTCCCTTTTTCCTGTTTGGAAACGACTGAGGGCAAAGAAAGGACATGAATCTACTAATGCAGTTCTGTATCCCAAGGCCTCAGATACCAGGACTGCAGCCCCTGGGCAAGAGGGTCCTCCTTGGTTTGGGGGGTTCCTGCGCTGCAGAGTGTCAGTGAGTATGCAGGGCATGCTGGAGAAGTCCTGGGCCTTCAGACCATTTGGACCAGCCCTCATATTTTTCAGGCTTTTGGGCCATAATTTAGAAACCAGCCCCGAACAAAATATGTAAAGGTCACCATTTGGCCTTGAGGCTTTTGGTGTTGGAGAACTAGTCTTTCCCACATCGCACAGAATGCCCAAGCATCCAGGTGCAATGCTCTCCTGAATCACCAGGTAACCCACGCTAACGTGACAATGGCTGACAAGTCTTTGCAGCAGTTTTCCAAAGTATGGGCCATAGACCACCTGTACCAGCATCTGCAGGCAGGCTTGATAAAAATGCAGACTCCTGGCCTCCTGACAGACCTGTGCAATCAGACTCACTAAAGTTTAAAAGTAGTGGTATACAAAGTTACCAGCCCTGGGTAACACTTTTTACTTGGAAACATAATGCCTTAATCTGCTATTCTTTTGTGAGGGAAAGTTGGGGGCCTTTGGCCTTATTTGGTGCATCCGAAATCAGACCCTGCAGGTGTTTCTGACCCCACCTATTTATAGAGCCAACTCTGTCCCTACTTACTTACTGACTTTCCCTGGGACTTGCTAACTGTTGTTGGAACCATTGCTGTGATGGTCGCAGGAGACCATTTCTGTGGATACCCGATGAGACAGTGTGATTTGGAAAGGTCAGTTTGATTCACTGTTGAGCGCAGCAATAACCTGGCCTCCTGTCAAAGCAGTCGGGGGAGGGGGAGTTCTGGTTCTTGTCTCTGGGGATTGGGCAGCACCAGGATAAAAGCTGAGCACCAGCTGCCACTTCCTTTGCATTGATGGGACACTTGCTGCCAGATAAGCGGTGCTCAGACTGAGGATTGGGGCAAAACCCACCACTTCCTCTAAAGCTGTGAGCTGTCATCTCTTGGTCTGGAGAGAGATGGGCTCTGGATGTGTGAACGGACTCCACAAGCTTCCTCCTGACAAGGGCTGTATGAGCTGGCTTTTCAGAAGGAACCTGTGAATGTGGACCCCTATCTCTAGAGGGGCAAACCTTTTCAGATTTAGAGAAACAGCAGTGGCAGCAGCTTCCACATTTAGCTGATCGGCTCCTACAGCCCTTGGAGTCGGAGGGTTCAACCTTGCTTTCTGGGGGTGGGGGGGGTTCTCTGCCCTGTAGAACTGCAGGGGGTGTTTGGAGCATGGGGGAGGGGGTGCTGCAGAGAGATTTTGCAATAAGGATTCACATCAGCTTCAAAGTACCCCAAATGAACATAAAAATGCTACCAGGAAGACAGTCGTTACTGCTGCCTCAATTCTTTTTTTGTGGGAGATAAGTATTAGTAAAATCAAACAAAACAGGTCGTTATTGTGTAGCGTATGTCATTGTCCCGAGTACCTAGCTGGCCTGCTGGCTGAGTCCAGGAGGTCAGGGGTGGGGCAACGTGGAGCTGGTTTCAGCCTCCTTCCTTCAAGGGCGGCCCCTGAGTCTCTACCTAATCTGCCTCTGAATCTCCAGTCTTAACTGGTAGTAAAGAGCTGCTCTCCACAAAGCCTTAGTGTCACCGTCCCAATCTATTCTTTCCCTTTTTGTTTTTTAGGAGCTAGAGGATTCATCTGACTCAACTGGAGGTGGCACCCTTCCCTAATTTATTGTTCCATTCCTAAAGCTTCCCCCCTACCCAGCTCCGTGTGAACAGACAGGAGCACAGGAGGATGCAATCACAGCAGAGATTCAACTTCACAGATGCAGAGCTTGCCCTTCCACTGGGCCAGAGGCAAAGAAAACTCCCAACCTCTTTCTTGTCATCATCTGGTTTTGCTGAACCTGGAAAGGAAATAAATTCCAAAGGCAGGAAATGACCTAGAGACCACAACAATATGGGAAAAGCCAAGCCGGTGCTTCCGTCACTTTGTTTCAAACTATTTTACTCTGTGTCCCAGGATGCCTAACCCATTACCAGATGGAGATCTGTTCTCAGATGCCTCTTGGGCATCTGCCACTCCCGGCTGGTGACATTTGCACGTTACAGAAAGCAAACCTGTCCCGACATCTTCAAACTTCCAGAGAGGTGCAGCCCCAGGAAAGTCCTTGGGTCTCTGGCTGCCGGCACCAACCATCTGATGTGCTTCATCTGCAGCGGAACTGCTGCTGGCCCCCAGCCTAGCTCACTAGCACACTGTGTCTGTTCTGGAAGATTTGTAGAATCTGAAATCAAAATGCCCCATGTTGTCTGAAAAGGCTGGCTCCCTTGCTCGCTTCCTAATCCCTTCTCACCAGGCTTTCCTGAAGAAACCCTCTGAGCCAGGAAGGAAGAAACTGTGTCTGAGGGAGATGGGGGTGTGGGCTGGTTTCTCTTCTTGCTTCTGAAAATTCCTTCCTGTTTTACATGCTGGTAACCGTCAGGGATTCGGTTGTACTTTTTCTCTGTTTCTTCCTCCATTAGCTCTCACTTTGAGAGGCCCTTCATTTCACCACTCATGAAATTGGCTCTGCAAGAGCAGGAGGCCCTCTGATGAGGAAATTGTCACTGTTGCAAAGATGTTCTGACTTCACTTTTATCCGTAGGAGCAGGGCAAGAAAAAATTCCTCCTCCTCCCAGAAGGAACCATCGTTCAGCTGCTTTGTTCTGGCCCAGGAGCCCGTACTTTTCCTAAGCTTTTAATTTTTACTGAGCACCGTCCATCCATCAGCCTTCCCACTGAAGGCTGCATGCCAGTTGGATTCTAAACACAGCGAGGTGGCTTCTGGGATGCCTGCTCCACACAGGTATCCTGTTAGTCCCCTCCAAGTCACTGGAAAGTAGCTATAGTGGAATGAATAATGTGCCTAACTCTTTCAACACTTTCAAATGTTAAACAGATTAAAGTATAAAGAATCCAATATATTTGTTGACATCTGGTTTATAGAAAAGCTCCAGCAAGAACGAAGTGGCAAGTTCAACATCAGCCTGGCTAAACTGGGAGCAGGGGTGGAGGGCACTGCCCTCCTGCGTTCTGGCTTCAGATACCCTCTCTGAGTGCAGAAGCACTCTGTGCCACTATTTACACGATGGTTTTTAAAGTTCTGATAAGCTTGGATTTTCCCTGGAAAGGGACTATAGTCTCCATTGCAAGACACTTAATGATGGAGGAAGGTTGTGTCAATTGCATGTGGCAGTAGTAAATAGTAGATAAAAGAAACTAAGACCTGAGAGAGAGAGAGAGAGAGAGAGAGAGAGAGAGAGAGAGAGAGGAGAAGGAGAGGGAGGGAGAGAGAAGGGGACTTTTTGTTGTTGCCAGGAAAAGTCAGTATTGCAGGGGATATAAGAGATACACAAGTCTCTGTCTCTCCCCTTTCCTCTACCTATGAAAAATGAGCCAGGAAAAAGCTAGAAACAGAAAGCCGAGGGAAGCCATCTCTCCAACTGTTGACACCAGCCAAACAGGATAAATAGTTCATATTTCAACGGTGATGATGAAGACAAGGTATTGACCAGATGAAAACAAAAACAAAAACACAAAACAGGCTTTTGATTTCAAGCTATGCTTAAGCCCCAACAAACTGCTGTCAGAGATGCTTACATGACCCAAGGGACTTCTGACGACAATGACAGGAATTTAGGGTGAGGGAAACAAGTACAGTCGAATAGAAAAATCAGGATTAGATTAAGATGTAATTGAGAATGGTTAAAAATTAGTGAGAAAGACACAAAATTATACCTCTTTTGATGCCGCTCTCAGTCTTGATCTAACTGTTAAAAAAAAATAACGTAGTTAAAACTGTTCTGATTTAAATCTAAACCAGAGGCAATGGTTTTGTTATGCTCTCTGGAGACACGTAATGGGATGCCTGGCCTTTGGGGGCCTTCTAGTCTTCTGTAACCTTCACCACAGACAAAGAACAGAGGAGGAAATGAATGCGCAGCTTCTTGAGTGTTGGCAGTGAAAGGTCAGAGTTACGACATGATAGTAAATGTTATATGCTGCTTAACCCCAGGCTTAACAGAGGTAGTTGCTAGACACTTAAAATAGATGCTTATGTTTTGCAAATGAGAGAACAGACTCAAAAACAGAAAAAGAACAGAGCTACGAGTCCCAAACTCTGCTCTCAGTGCCCAGGATACCACAGCAAACTCATAGGGGTGCTGTGGCATTTGTTAAATGTCACAGTATTCTGGTATACATAGTGACACTTAACATCTGTTGGATACAGTGAACTACTACTGTGTTTCCCCTGAAACAAGACATAGCCAGACAATCAGCTCCAATGCATCTTTTGGAGCAAAAATTAATATAGCACCTGGTGTTATATTATATTATATTTATTATATTATATTATATTATATTATATTATATTATATTATATTATATTATATTATAGACCCGGTCTTATTTTGCTATAAGTAAAATAATATAGTAAAATACCTTATAGTAAAATAAGACCGGGTCTTATATTAATTTTTGCTCCAAAAGATGCATTAGAGCTGATTGTCTGGCTAGGTCTGATTTTCGGGGAAACACGGTAGGTGAAGATAGTTCACAGTTTCAATATTAGATTGTTCTCCATTCCTTTCAAAGGTGTCTCTTACCTTTGAGAAGCAGGGTTTTCAGCAGTTGTTATAAAGTGCAAGTCCCAAGTGAAAATCAGTGTGGCACAAACAGGTTCCAAGGTTTGAGAAAACAGAAGACATTCAGTGCCCAATTGGCATCCACATCCTTTTATAAACAACTGTGGTTAACAATACAATTAAAATATTGTTTTCTTGCCGTTTATGTATTATGTATATTTTTCAAACAGAGAACTTCTTGGGACCTAACTACTATATCAAGGGTATTTCTGCTACGTATTTTTTTTGGCCTAGGGGCTCTGTGAAAAATTATTGAGACACAAAAATGCTTCAAATCGATCAAGTTTGGGAACTTCTGGATTAGGGAGATACAAACTGTATCAATGGGCCAAGGTGGATTTTAATGGCTTAGGCTCATTGATGAGAATAAAAAGTCATTCTAGCCTCCTTTCCGCATACCAGGCAGGGCACTGCTCCCAGTCTTTCCCCCATTCCCACATAAAATGAGCATTCTGAATGATTTTCATTAATGCAACTATTTGGTAGACTATTAAAAGTTATCTTGTACAATGCTTCTCAAACTATCTTCAGTGAAGGACATTGTTATTTTTTTTTAAATTTCCCATCTGTCGTGGACAGATGGTTAATTTTATGTATTAACTTGGCTGGGCCATGTGTGTGTGTTCCGTGCCGTTGAGTGGGCTCTGACTCCTGGCAATCCTGTGAATGAGTGACGTCCACAACGCCCGGCTCAGCTCCTGTAGACTCATGCCTGTGGCTTCTTTTCTGCAGTCACTCCATCTCATAGTTGGTCTTCCTCTTTGCCTGCTGCCTTCTATTTTTCCCAGCTTTATTGTCTTTTCCAAAGAACCCTGACTTCTCATGATGTGCCCGAAGTAGGACAGCAGCAGTTTTGTCATTTTTGCCTTCAGTGATGTTTCAGGCTTCATTTGTTCTAGCACGTACTTGTTCATCTTTCTGGTGGTCCAGGGGGTCCATAGAGCTCTTCTTCAACACTGTATTTCAAATACATCAAAAGTTTCTTTTTTTCTATCAGCCTTCTTCACTGTTTAAGTTTCACATGCATGCATAGTAATTGGGAATACGAGGGTGTGGATGATCTTAGCCTTGGTTTCTAATGACACATCTTCGCTCTTCGTGATCTCTCCTAATTCTTCCATTGCTGCCCTTCTAAGCCTCAGCCTTCTCTCGATTTCTTGGCTGTAGTCTTCATTTGAATTGATGACAACCAAGGTAAGCAAAGTTTTGAACAATTTTAACATCATTATTGACAGTGTTAAAGTTGTGTATTTCTTCTGTAGTCTTGACTTTTGTCTTCTTGATGTTCAAATACAGTCCTGCTTTGGCGCTTTCTTCTTTCACTTTCACCAGACATTGTTTTAAATCATTGCTACTTTCTGCCAGTAAGACAGTGTCATCCCATTTCTTAAGATACTGATCTTTCTTCTACCAGTTTTGTTTCCTCTAAGCCTATCCCAGTTTTTCACGTATGTTCTACATACAAATTATTAAACAAATTGGGAGACAAAATGCACCCTTGTCTGACACCTTCACATATGGGAAACCATTCGTTTCTCCATGTTCTGTCCTGACAGTGGCTTCCTGTCCACAATACAGGTTGCACATCAGGATAATCAAGCACTGAGTCACACCCATTTCTTTCCGAGCAACCAGAGCTTTTCATGATCGTCACAGCCAAAGGCTTTACTGTAGTCTCTAAAACACAGACTCATCTCCTTCTGACATTCTTTGGAGCACTCCAGTATCCAGCAAATTCTCGCAATTAGATCTTGAGTGCCTCTTCCTTTTCTGAATTCAGCTTGAACATCCAGCATTTCTTGCTCCATACAAGGTAGTAGTTTTTGTTGTATCACCTAGAACATCACTCTACTTGCGTGGGAAATTAGAGCAATGGTTCTGTAGGGCCATGTCACCCAGATATCTGGTCAAATATTATTCTGGATGTTTCGGTTTTTTTTCCTCAAATTTTTTATAATGAGATTAATGTTTAAAACAGTAGACTGAGTAAAGCAGTTTACCTCTATATTGTGAGTAGGCCTTATTCAATCAGTTGATGTACTTAATAGAACAAAGACTGAACTCTGCTGAGCAAGAAGGAATTCTGCGGGCGGACTACCTTTGCATTCTTCCCTGAAATAAATAATCTCTGTCTCTCTCTCTCTCTCTCTCTCTACACACACACACACACACACACACACACACACACCCTTGGTTCTGTTTCTCTGGAGAACTCTAATACAGATGATACTTTAAAAATGCAATATAATTAAATTTCTGGCAAAATGATCATATGCTTAAATATTGTGGAAATGTTAAATTGTTGTAAAAGTTTCTAAATTCTTGCTTCAGTTTCCATATTTAGCTTGTCTGATTGACAATAAAGAGTTTGTGAAACACATTTTGAATAGCTTTGATCTCATAAAATGTAAACATGTACATACATGCATACATATATTTATTTTCACATATATTTATTTAGCTTTTATTTTGAACTAATTTTAAATTCACTGAAAAATTGCAAAATTGGTACAGAGTTTTCCTGTATATTCCCTAGTTAAGTTTCCCAATTTTTATATCTGTATAACCATAGGATAATTATCAAAACGAAGACATTAACATTAGCACAAAACTGTTAACTACAGAGCTTATTTTCAATTTTCACCAAATGTATTTTCAATGGTGAAGGCACAACTCTAGGATGTGCAGCTTTAGTAGAACACAGGCCAGAAAATTTTTGCAGAATGAGTTGAGACCATTGCTTTATTTTGTTTGTAGATCAGCCAGTGGAGAACTAGAAAATTTGACAGTAATTGTGAATTGTTCCGTAGAAGAATATACATACAACAGTCCTCAGTTAAAAACATCTCACACATGTTGATCAAGCCAATATTACAGCTCCTAAGCTTGTCTATCATTATTGCCAGAAATACATTCTTTTGTATCTAGAAAGATTAGCCCCAGAGTGACAGAATGTATAGAAAAGTGATGTTGAATATGAGTGTGAAATGTCATGCATTTTTGGCCAAGTCACCTTTGTCATCTCTTGTGTGAAGTCTTTTATGATTTTTCACAGGTAGAACCCACTGTAATGGCCTTTTGGGCCCCTACTGTAATGACTTTACCGATTTCTGTCATGGCACCTGTAACAATTGCTATAACTTGTGTGGATGTTCTCTAAACTGTGAGCTACTTGTGGGCACAACTCTGTCTTTTTCACCCTGGTATCTCAGTGCCTGGCATAATGCCTGAGGCATAGCAGGCATGCAACACATGGTTGATGAAGGAACGAATGAATTAAACACCCAATAAATTCACATGAACATTTTTTCCCCTACTTGATCATGTTGGGTAAAGAGCCTGTGTCTTGAAATTATTCCAGTGAAAATGATACTGTTGCCTGTATACTAAAAAGGAAAAGCTTTCAAGGGCGTTGTGTTTGAGAAACAGAAAGTCTTTGAATGCCAGGTGTAACTTAAACGCTGAGTCAAGAATGTCACGTTTACAAATCACACAAATGTGTGGGTGCTGACTCACTTTACTCAGTATATGCTTTGTGTTCCTCAGGTAATTCTATCCACCTTAGTAAAGTCTGCTTTCTTCTTAGGCTGATGGGTTGTTATTAGTTATCATTATTATCCAGCATTTCTACAGTACGTGTTTTCAAAGTATTATGTTCCTCATTCTTAACGAGCTATGCAGAAGATAGGTAATGAAAGGGGGTTTAATCTAGTCTCACACATAGCTGGTATTCAATACATTTTTGTTGACTGATTCATCACTGAAGTCAGTTGGAAACAGGCCAGCGCACACTTATGGAAGAAAGCCTCCCCGATTTAGACCTGGAGGGGTTGTGGGGAATGGGGGCGGAGCGAGGGCGGGGCCTGAGTACAAAGGTTGGCGAAGGAAGGAATCAGAAATTCCTCTCAGATGGGAGTGGAACTGCCCTCTGAATCTCTGACCCACTGCGGCGATCCTTAGCACCCTCTGTGGTTCTAGACACATGTTTATTTGCCCTGTGAAGTAGTGGATGCTTTGGGATTGGAGAGCTGCTGTTCCTTAGGAACAAACTCTTTGGGGATGGCTTTTACGAGTCTTGTGGTTAATTTTCATCATTCTCCTTATGCTTTTTTATAGCAACTGATTATAAAGCTGGGAAAAATAAGATACTGAGAAAAGTTTATGGAAGTTCAGATCTTAGCCTTGGTCTCCAGTATAAAGTAAAAGCTGAACAATGAGATGTTTTCATAGGAGGTGTTGCAATTGTGGTAGGGTGATAAGAGACAAGGGAACTGTTGACCCTAAGGGTCCCTAGTGGCAACGACAGACTAAACATACAGTTGAGAAATGGGAGAGGGGAGGAGATTTACCTCTTATTTCTTGGAAACCTCACCTCCTCCTAGAAGCCCTGCTCTGTGATTTGCTCTTGTTCTGCCAATTGAGAGACAAGAAGGGTTTTGATAGTGGGGGTTGAATTGGGGTTGTTGGCTTAAAAAAGAATAATGTATCAGGTCCCCGGTAAGTACTCAGAAAAATACTTCCTCCTGCCTTTTTTTTTTTAATCACATGACATTTGTGTACTTTTGGGCAATGGCCACAAATATTTGTCTGAAACACAACTTGGAAAAAAGGGAAAGTTGGGAAGATAAAAATACAAACCTTTCCCAGCGGTTGGGTTGCCTGGGAGAAGTATGGAAATGTCTGGGGAAAAGTGATGCCATAAACTCAAACACCTACCTCATCATGGACCAGTTCAGGCCAGTTCAGCCTGGGGCGTACATGAAAGCCACTAGGGAGGTAAAAGAACCAGCCTGGGGCTCTCAGCAAAGCAGAAAAGCAGATTTCTCTCATCTTGGGCAGAAGCTCAAATCCAGATGTGATAGGGTATTATGAGAATTAAATGAGATAATGTCTGCAAAACTGACTGACACAGAGCCTGGCACCTAGTGATGCTCAAGGCAAAGCAGATTTCCTTCCATGCGGTGACTTCAGGAGGCTTGGGCATGGGGGTCTGAAGAAGGGTGTCTCAGATGATGGCTCATGCAATGCACATATGGTACACTTTATAAAACACTGGAAAGTTGGACCCATGCAAACTCTAAATGGCTTCCATTCTGGTTGAGATGAGCCATAGATAGGGATACAGCTCAGTTTCCTCATTTGCAAAACATTGTGGTTCTGGGAAATAATTTTGTGACTTGAATGAGGAAACATACCTGATATTATTTCCTCGGAAAATGATTGGTCTGGATTTCAACTCAGGAATTTCAATTAAACTCCCTGATAAGTTGAATTGGAGTGCTGCTATTTCTATTTTGGGCAGGACCCAGTCTCTGAAATACCTGAGCTAAGGTTTCTTCTAGTACCTTATCAACTTCTCACAAATATTTTGCTTGGAATTCTAAATCAGGGAGCAACATGGAGCTTTGACCCCAACTGCTTCACTCCCCACCAGCATTGTCATAACATCAACAGAGTTCCTACTGTTTGTGACCACCTTGGGACCAGGCAATTATACCTGCTCGTTTCCCTGGCCAAAAGGCAAGTCCCCCAGCCATCTATCCTTTTCAGTCCCTTATCCCTCTACTGTGCTACATGCTCTCTCATTATGCTCTCATTTTTAATCTCCACTTCTCAATTAGATTCCTCTTGTCAGTGTAGAAAAACAAGACAAAGGGCTCAAAATGGAGTCATTTATGCTAGGTCCCACATCATCAAACTGATAATTATAGTTGAGGATTCTTTTCAGGACCTCATGCTTTGGTCATAAAAGAGTACCACCTGAAGATGGGTGATCTCCCACCTAGAACACTAAGATCATGGAGTTGGAGGGAACCCTTAATAATCATTTAGTCTCGTTTCTCAAACAAAGCAGAAATCCTTTCCATACTACTTCTGACAAACAATGATAGCTAATGTTTACTGAGCACAGGTCAGTTACTGTCTTAAGAACATTTATATGAGTGAACCCATGTAATCCTTACAAACCCTATGGGTAAGTGCAGTTAACTCCATGTACCTTTTATAGATGGAGACAGTGGAATTGCTCTCTAAAGTCATAGGAGTAGTAAGTGGCACAGTCTAGATTTGAACCCAGGCAGTTTGGCACAGCCAGAGCTTTTAACTACTGGGCTATCTATGCTGTGCCACCTCTTTTGTTAGCCAGTGTTTGTATGGACACTTCCAAGGACAGGCACTCACTCCACTGTGACCTGGATATTTAGCTTAAAGTTGTCTTCTGTAACTTCAAGCCATTTTTCCTAGTTCTAGCCTCTAAAACTATACAGAGTAGCTTGCTTCAACTTTCATAGACAGTCATTCAAATATTTTCAAATATTAAGAGTAGATTTTTCTGTTATAAAAATAACATATGCTCATTGTAGATAATTTGGAAAATTCAGAAGAGTATAAAGAAAATCAGAATCGTTGATAAACAAGGAGAAAATAAATGTTAACTGCCAAGAATCTATTAGCTTTTTGCTGTTGTTTTTAAAATCCATATTTCATTAACGGCCCATATAAAACTTGCAGCCAACCAAAACACCTAGTTCTCTGTCACATGACCTTCCATCAAGCTATATTTTGTCTTTATATGAAATCCTAGATGTAAAAATTTACATTTATCCCTTATAAACTATATTTTGTTTTGATTCTTTCATTCTACTAAAATTTTTTGAATCTAGATTCTGCTATCTAATATGTTAGCCTTCCAGCCTTGTATGCTATGTGATTTTGATAACAGAGTTTTCTAAATCTTTGTTCGAGACACTGATGAAATGCTGAGCAGAAGACAGCCCTGTGAAGAGGCCCCTATTAGGGCCTCCCTCCAGGTTCACGTGAGTCTATTCATCAACCATTTAGTATAGAAAATATAAATGCATATAATTGCATTTTCGTTGAACCCACATTTTGTTTTCACCTTGTCTATGACAATTTCATGACTTAATCACATGCGTCACTAAAATTCAGATAAGTTTTATCTATGGCATTTCTCAACTTTACTGGTATAGTAACTCAAAAAAAAAAAAAAGGGTGTCGTTTATCTTTTCTTTTTTTTTTTTTAAGTGAACCTAGGCTGACTCTGAGTGATCACTTCTTAATTTCTAAGTGCTTACAAATCATCGTCTAAATACTTCATTCTAGAACTTTCCTGGAAGTCACTGCATGCCAATCTGTTACTTTGGACTTTTCACTGCAGTTGAAGTAGCTGTGTGTAAGCAGACTGGCCCTGACTAATATCTAATGGGGCTGAAGAAATGATCCCATGGGTATATATTGTCTTAGTTTTTTCTACTCGAGGAGATCAGCTTCCTGTCAACATACAGGAAACTGGAAACCTGCAGTCTAATAATATAGCCACTGACAGGAAGATTGTTGTTTATAGAGCGCTCTCCTAGATTGCTCAGTTGCATAATGTTGGTGAAGAATGACTGCTTCTTATTTTATTTATGACTTTGGATCAACTACAAGGCTACCTGACTTTATGTAGCAGATGTGCTGCTTCATGTTGCACATAATCTCTTTTTTTGTAAGTCAAATTCCACCTATAATGTACTACTATGGGAGTTTACTTTCTAAGGCCATCTTGTGGTGAGACATTTTATAAAGTCAAGAATTCTTCGGTGATTTATCTGTTTGGATTTTAAAAATCAGCGTTGCTCAAAGCAAGGCAAAATTATACTGTATATTTCTTTACATTTAGAAAAGTAGCCTAAAATTATTTGTTATGAATGTCACCCTGAACAAACAGAATTGGGATGAACTTGGGACTTCTAGGCAGCCAGCTTATGAGTAAAACTAGAGTCTCTGCTGCCAGACGCATTCTCACGTCACAATTTTCTGAGGTACTCCTACTGATGGAAGGCTGTTTCTTTTGATTCCCCTGATTGCTATTTTTCTCATTTTTCAACTGTCTTAATTAATAACTCAAGGTGAACTCTATTGATTCATCTTTTCTGAGAGTCGCCTGTCACTCAGCTGGCAGAGGGCAGGGCTGGTGGTTTACTGGTGAGGCTTCAATCATACATCTGTGCTGCTCACTTACTTGGGTTGGAGCTGTACGGAGGCCAGAACCTCAGTTTGTTCACCTCTGTATCTCCATAGGACTAGGCAGGGCCTCCAGGGAATGGGTCTTCACCACACATTCCTTGACTCACTGGTGACTCCCACCCAGACTTACAGGAACCGACCATGGGGCCTACCCCATTGCCACCAAAGGGACCGAGAGGGCTTGGACTAGCTTTCTGGTTCCGGAGATACCCCTCCCCTGAACTCCTGCAACATTTTGTGACTCTGCAGCTCATGGGCTCTTAACAAAGAGTTCCTTCTTTTGCTATTGTATGTGTATGTGTGTGCATGCGTAAACGTATTATTTATATACATGAAGAGTCTAAGTTTCTGTGCTTAATATTTCTAGGTCTAGTACTGTACCTTAACCCTAATCCCAATCCCTAACATTAATCCTAACCCTGAATTTGAAATCCCAGATCTCCACTCGTTGTTAGTCTTTAATAAATGTTTACTTTTTATTATGAGTGTTACTGATCTTGACATGATTAGGCTAACCAGAAACTAAAGCAACCATACGTTTTCTATGTTGTACTGTTCCATGAGAATTATAGTGCAGAAAAAGCATCCCTTGGCAATGAAAGAGCCAGAAGATTCAAATACCTTCAGTATGAATGTTAGTGTTCAGTATATAACTCGGTATGTGGAGGAGTTAAGCTAACCTTACCAGTTAACTGGAGTAGCTAATTGATCAGGACCACGACACCATTTGCCAATAAAGCCTGTTTACTTTAAAGTATGTTCTCTTTCTAGTTTGCATTCTCTCATCACGCCGATATGGTAAGATAGTTTTAGAGACAGCTTATAACAAAATAAAATAAGTGAATCAATACATTTACCCAGAACCACTTAATACCCCACCTTGAATTTCAGGACTGGCTACATAATTTGTGGGGCCCAGTGCAAAATGAAAACGTGGGGCCCCTCCCTATTAAGAATTTCAGCATAGTGTCAGCAGAGCACCAAACCAGTGCATGCCCATGAAGCTGGCTCTGCTTGCTTTACAGATGTGGGAACCAAGGTCCAGAAAGGAATAGCAAGACGCTTTTAGCCCCAGCTGATGAGTGCTGGATGAGCAGTGAGAACCCTGGCACTGGGCATTTGGTAACCACCCTGTTCGCTTGGTTTTCTGTTCTTGGGCTTCTCCCACTTCCCAGTGTCACTACGGTGAGGCAGCTGGGGTACATCACTGGTGCTATGAATTGGGTATTCTGCTCTTACCACTTTTCTTCAGTTGTTCCAACCCTTAGCCTGATTTCTTTCCTAACTCCACACCCGAGTTTATTTGCATACAGCTTCTCCTCATTGTCAGCATGACTTCTCTCCCTGATTTTCTTTAGTTTTATTTATTTATTTATTTATTTATTTATTTATTTATTTATTTATTTATTTTTTATTGGGGAAGGGGAACAACTTTGTTGGGGAACCCACCATCCCTTGCAGGAGTCGAGGAGTTAAACCGGCAATCTTGTGGTTGAGAGCCCACTGGCCCATGTGGGAATCGAACCGGCAGCCTTCAGCATTGGGAGCATGGAGCTCCAACTGCCGGAGCCACTGGCCCTCTCCCTGGTTTTTTTGAAAACTCCAAGGAGATTTGAGATGCTAATGGAAGGAAAGCTAATTAGGGACATTGTCCAGATTGGGTTGCTCTCCTTGGCTCTCAGTGGAAGAAAGGATTTATTCCTTCGCACCAAGTTTGTCCTCCCTCCCCACAAATCCCAGTATACACCAATTCCTAAAATAGCCTGATTGGGGGTCCTGATTACTCTGGATAGTAATACAGACAGGGTAAGATAAGAAATTCCATTTCGAGAATTTTTCAAAACAGAAAATAGCATTACTTCAATTCCTACAAAATCAGTTCTCAATCTCCTCCTCTACCTTAATTCATCCCCGTTTTGAATTAACCATGTTGGTTATTTATTAAAACTTCATGGACTTGAGAATCTGATAACTAATTTTATTTCCTTCTTTCTCCCAAGAGGGACTCCACAGTCAGTGCCTGGAGGAATTCCGACCCCTTTATTATGCCAACCTCACCCAAGCTGTATAGACATTGCTTTAACTTCCCAATTTCGGCCAAGCCAGTCAGTCCCTTTGAGAAGGAGGCACTACTGTCCTGAGTTGGCATCTATGCTGCATCGAGCCAACAGGCTAGTTTTTGAGTTTATTAGTAACATTCAAGCAAGTCTGAAGAAACCCTTGATTCAATGAAAACAAGAATAGCCAGTTTTGTTGTTGTTTTTTAAAGGGGGAGGACGAAGGGAATTTCACATTATCCTTACATAGCAGATAAAGAAACAAGTTCAGAGAGGTTTTCTTTCTTTCTTTTATTTAATATTTTCATTAAAATATAGCTAACATACAATATTATATTGGTTTCAGGGGTACACCATAGTTGTTCAACATTTATAGACCTAAAGAAGTGATCCAGTGATAAGTCCAGCAACCATCTGACACTGTACCACGCTATCACAATATTATTGACTACATTCCCTATGCTGTACATTACATTCCCATGACTTACTGGTTTTATACCTGGAAATTTAGACCTCTTATTCCCGTTCACCTTTCCCCCCTTTATAATTTTTCAAGTTAACATTCAATATTATTTGATATTAGTTTCAGGTGTACAGCATAGTGGTTAGCCATTTATATAATTTAAGAAATGAGCCCCCTGGCTAGTCTAATACTCACCTGGCACTACCCTGTTTCCCCGAAAATAAGACCTAGGCAGACAATCAGCTCTAATGCTGGAGCAAAAATTAATATAAGACCCGATATTATATTATATATATATTATATAAGACCTTGTCTTATAGCAAAATAAGACCAGGTCTTACATTAATTTTTGCTCCAAAAGACACATTAGTGCTGATTGTCTGGCTAGGTCTTATTTTCAGGGAAACATGGTATATAGTTATTACTATATATATATATAATTATTGACTAATTTCCCTGTGCTTTACTTTACACCCCCATGACTATTTTGTAGTTACCAATTTGTACTTCTTAATCCCTTCTCCTTTTTCACTCACCCTCAACTCCCCTCCATCTGGCAACCATCAAAACGTCCTCTGTATGTTTATTTTGTGTTTTAGATTTCACAGATAAGCAAAATCACATTGTGTCTGTCTTTCTCTGTCTGACACTCTCCTTAGCACAGTACCCTCCAGGTCCATCCATTCCATTGCAGATGGTGAGAACACATTGCCTTCCATGGCTGAGCAATATTCCATTGTATATATGTACCATATATGCATATTTTGCTGTTCTGATTGGGTGTTTTCTGCTACCTTGTTTTCCAAATTGCTGATTCAGTCCTCTGTTTCATCTAGTCAGCTGGTGATGCCTTCTAGTGCATTCTTTATTTTAGGTATTGTATTCTTCACTTTTGACTGGTTCTTTCTTATGGTTTCTATGTCCTTCGTATGCTTACTATCCCTCTGTTAAAATTCTCACTGAGTTCCTTGAGCATTCTTATAACCATTGGTAGGTTGCTTGCCTCCATTTTGTTTAGTTCTTTTTCTGGAGTTTTCTCTTGTTCTTTCATTTGGGATGTATTTCTTTGTTTCTTAATTTTGGCTGCCCCTCTGTTTGTTCCTATGTATTAGGTAGATATTCTTTGTCTCCCAGTCTTGGCCAGGTGGCCTTATGTAGTAGGTGTCCTGTGGGGCCATGGCACAGTCTCCTTAGTCACTTGCTCTGGGTGCTCCAGGAGTATCCCTTATGTGGGTTGTGTGTGCCCTCCTTTTATAGTTGAGTCTTGATTGCTATTGCCATGATAGTGGATGGGATTGACCCTAAAACTGTTGGCTGTGGGGTTTGGCCACATCTACAGCTTACAGGCTGCTGTGTGGGGGTTTTACCCCACTGAGTGGGATTTGCTCCAGTGGGCTCTGATGCCTGTTGAGACCACCCTTTGGGTGTGCCTTGTGGGGCTAATTGGATGCTGCGCTGCTGTGATCTAAAGCCAACTTCCAAGTATGTTGGCTCTGGGGCCTCTTGCCAAGGGCTCCAGTGTAGGCTCATGTCACCTTCTACCTGGGACTGGCTGGGGACTACTTGGTGGAAGTTACAAAGTGATCCACAGTTGTTTCCTGCCTGTACTAACCCTGAAGGTGTGTGGGAGAGGCCACACTGTGAACTGAGGATGGCTGCCACTATTACCAGCCTGGGGTAGCTTCACAAAAAGCCAAGTCTCCTCCAGACACCGAAGGCCTGCTGCCACCTGCTGGCTCCCTTAAGGTTCAGCCCCTGATAAAATCTCATGCAATACATGACTTGGGTGAGGCAGGGTCTCAGGCAGTCACTAGAGTGGAAAGAATTGTGGTCACTAGTTTAATGTAGACTCTAGTTTGGTGCCAGTGCTGAGCCTGGAGCTACTCAGCAAAAATCTCAGAGCACACTGTGGCCAGCTGCTGCCTGCCTGGGTCCTGTGGACTCCAACAGTTTTTCAAGAAAGAGTGCAATGCAGGTGGGGCTGGCTGCTCTAGGAGAAAGTACCTCAGGTGTTGGGCAATTTGGGTGGGGCAGGGGCCTCAGAGAGTAAACAGGGTGGAGCATCAGAGTTTACCAAGCCAATCAGATTCAGATTTGGTCTCTGGGAGAGGACTCAACACAAGAAAGGTGGCACCTGCCTACCAGCTGCACAGGAGGAGGATGCCACACAGGGAAAATGGTGACTGTCCTCCAGCCCTTGCTTCAAAGCCACACACCTCAGTCTGCCCCTTGTATGCCTCCGATGCCCCCCGAGATACTATCTCTCTGCTGGAGCCCAAGGTAAGTGCGAGTGAGAGAGACTGAGCACAGGCCATTTAAAAGGATGTCTGGGTTTCCAACAGCCTTCCGTCCCACCTGGATGGTTGGAATCCCCACTATTTTTCACAGCCAGATGTTGTGGGGGCTCCTCTCCCAGGCACCAGAGGCTGGAGAGGCCGGTGTGGGGGGCTGGGGTCTCTCACTTCCCTGGGGGAAACCGCCATGGCCAAGATATCCCTCCATGTTTCAACCACCACATGAAAGTTTGGGCCCAGCCCATTTCACGTTTCCACTGCTCTTACCAGTCTCAGTGTGGCTTCTTTTTGATATCCTTGGTTATAAAACTTCTGTTCAGCCAGATTTTAGGTGGTTCTCCAGGTTGATTGTTCTATAATTTAGTTCTAATTTTAATGTGTTCATGGAAGGAAACAGGCAGTGTTTATCTACTCCACCATCTTGGATCTCTCCTCCAGAGAAGTTTTAAAAGAATCTAATTAAAATCATTTATATAATCTCACCCGCTCCCTACCCCCCAAAGAAACCCCCAAATCCTTTTAGAAGGGACTCAAAGCTGAGGCCAAAGCAATCAGTTTGATGCTGGCTCTACACAGTTGATAGGCAACATTTCTGAGAGTCCTCCTTGCTGACAGAGAGTACCCTAGGATAGATAATATCCAGCAAATGGAAGACACAGTGGGTTCCTTAAATAATTTTTCTATAAGGGGATAGATAACATAAAGACACAAAATCAGAGGGATACTTTAATAATGACATAAAACAAGCTACTAAGGATCAATTGCAAAATACAGATCAGCTGCTTGTGGCAATGAGGAGCAGAATGAAAGGATCAGGTCAGTTAACAAGGGAGGGCTTCCTGGAAGAGGCACCACTCAAAGCAGAGTTTTGAAGGTGGTCTTGGGTGGAAGGGAAGTGCCAAGGGAAAAGGAGGAGGATGATCCCTCCGGGAACTGAGAGGACGCTATAGATTATCTAGTTACTAAATCTGCTTTTCCCCTCAATTATTCTATTTTATATGTCACATGTATTATATTTGCTCTGGTCTAAATGATTCAAATTGCTCTGTCTGCATAGGTTTCTGAGATATCCTTGATTGGTTTTGCAAGTATTTATAGTTATACTATAAAGCGATCTTTTTAAAAAACAAAAACCAAAAACATATATCATGAACGTATAATGTGAAACCTTAGTTCTGTATAAAAATGCCAAGATGTGAACTATGCTGCCTCTTTTTAGTATTTACTCATTTCTGGCCAAAAAAACAGAAGGCTTAAAAAACCCCAGGACAATTTAAAAACACTGTTGCACTTAATTCACTCCCAACCCTGCTCCCTAAAGAGGATTTTTTTGTTTTCTGTTTTGAGTCCTCATTTTAAAAGTTGTATATCTTTTCTGATTCATGGCTGTGTAGGCATTCAGTTAAAGTTCATCTGGATAAAGTTAACAATTTCCTCTAAAGGCAAATACGCTTTGTTCTCTCTGGGAATATCATCCATACAAAAGAGCTGTAGTTTATATTTCTTAAATGTGGATAAATTACATAGGCATTCCACATGTGTCTTGATCAGTACCTTCTCTATAGGTGAGCAAGAAAACTTTCTGTTATCTATTGACACAAGCATTCATTAAAGCAGGAATTTAGATCCCCATTCACAGGATTATAAATCATTAAGCCTCACAGATCTGATGGGCAGAAGTGGGTAGAGGAGACTTCTTGCTTCATAGAATCCAATTTCTCCTGCCCTGTATCATTTTTCTAAGAGAATTTAAAAGTTGGTTTCAAACAGCTGTCAGAATGATTCCCGCCTTTCTTAAGGCACTCATTAGAAAATAAAACCAGATATAATTAACAAACAAACAAACCTATCTGCCTGCTGTTCTGACTTGTTATAATAAGTGTTATTTCTACTTACAAACAGTTTCCTGTCAGCATCCTGCTGTTTCTTTAATAAGACTTCCGCATTGGGGAATAAAAAACTCTGCATTAAAATTAAGCCTTGACTCGTTGTCACTTCTCTTCCTGCTCATCTGTATTCAGATCCAATTTGCTTTGAGGTCAGAAGGAACTAAAATGTCAAAACCATCGCTAAGAAAAAGAGAATCGACCTCTCTGCTCATAGAATTGGTTGAAGGACAGATCTGCCATTAGACTCATGATGAACACCCCCTTTCCTCATTGATTAGCTGGGGTGGCCCCTGTGGCCACCAGAATGCAGGGGAAATCTAGTCAGGTTTCTGGGGTTGGATGATGATGTTCTAGGACCTTTGAGAAAGTTCCAGAAGCTCATGTGAGTGGACCATTCAGAGAATTTTGACTCCAAAGCTGGCTTGTGGGTTTGACGGGACTAGGAGACTGAATGACAATAACAGGGGAGTTGTTGGGATGGCAAATCAAGTAGCAGAGATAATGCTATGGCATCAAAATGTAGGGGATTATGGTTTTTCTCCTTTGGATTTTTAAATTAATTTTTAAAAAATTTCAAACATATGCAAAAGAAGGTAAAACAGAATGTGAGCTCCCATATACCCATCACCCATTTTAGTAATTATTTATTCATGCATTGTTTAACTAACAGCTGCACCAACTTCCCCTTCCTACATTATTTTTGAAACAAATTCAAGACATTATGTCATGTCGTCTATAAGTATTTTAGTTTATACCTCTAAAAAATAAAGACTCCTTAAAAATATACCCATAATATTTAAATTTAAATTATAACCAATACTAGCATACCTAAAAGTAATTAATAATTAATTCCACATAATATCAAATAGCCCGTGTTTAAATTTCCAGATGTCTCATAAATGAATTTTTAAAAACACAGTTGACTCTTGAACAACATGGGTTTGAACTGTGTGCATATTTTTTCAATAAATACAGTAAATGTATTTTCTGTTATGATTTTCTTAACATTTTCTTTTCTCTAACTCACTTTATTGAAAGAATATAGTATATAATATAGTTAACATACAAAATATGTGTTAATAGACTATTTATGCTATTGGTTTTCGGTCAACAGTATGCTATTAGCAGTTCAGTTTTGGGGGAGTCAAAGTTATATGTGGATTTTTGACTGTGGGGGGTCAGTCTCCCTAACCCCTGTGTTATTTGAGAGTCAACTGTAGTTTGTTTGATCAAGATTCAAATAAAGTTCCACAATATGATTGGGTGATATGTTTATTAAATCTTTCTCTCTCTTTAAAATAAACTGGTTATTTTGGAATAATTGTAGATTTACAGAAAAGTTGAAAACATAATACAGAGATTTCTTATGTTCCCTTCACTGAGTTTCCCCTAATGTGAACATCTCATATAACCATGGTATATTTGTCAAAACTAAGAGATTAACATTGGTACGTTACTATTAACTAACATACAGGCTTTATTCAGATTTCATCAATTTCCCCCCCACTGCCCCTTTTCTGTTCCAGAATCTAATTCAGGATACCACGATACATTTAGTCATCATGATTCCTTAGACTCCTCTGATTGGTGATAGTTTCTTAGTCTTGTTTTTTCACAACCAATACTGATCAGGCATTTTGTAGAAAGTCCCGCAGTTTGGATTTATCTGATGATTTTTCACGATCAGACTGGGATTACGGGTTTTGGGGAAGAACACAAAGAGAATAAAGTGTTCTACCATGGGCATTATATCAAGAGGTATACAAATATATTACTGTTATTAGAAAGAAATTTCAGCAAGATTAAAGATAATTTTTTTAAAAGACTTTTTTAAACTTTATTTATTTCCTTTTTTAATTTTGAGGGTGTTTTTCCAGGACCCATCAGCTCCAAGTCAAGCAGTTGTTTCAATCTAGTCGTAGAGGGCGCAGCTCACAGTGGCCCATGTGGGAGATCAAACCGGCAACCTTGTTGTTAAGAGCACCACGCTCTAACCAACTGAGCTAACTGGTCCCCCCAAAGAGAATTCTTATAAATGGACAGTTACTAGCTTACAGTAGTGATGATTAAAATCTTCTGGTTGACATTGGCTCTGGCTGACCAGGGTCGTCAAGTTTTCACATCGCTTTTTATGATTGGTTATGGTAGCTTCCCCTGGGTGGGGTCACGCTTGGAACCCACATAGCTTGGCTTCCTGGGAGTAGAATGATAGTTCCGAACCCAGCTCTTGGTAGTTTCCATTGGGCTCCCATCATAAATGTGAAAGGAGTGATTCACCTGTAATCAGTAAAGCATAGAATGCAAGGGGATGGTGAGATAGAGGAGTGATTCACCAGTGCCCTCCTGGGAAAAAAAGAAGCCAGCACTTAAACACATCTTAACGTCAGTGATGATGCTGACACCGAGTGCTATTGGAACGGCGCCTCCTTGTTAATAGAGGAGTGACTGTAAAGTGGATGAAAAGCCCAGGCTAATGAGGGTGACTCTGAGTATACCTTTAGTTTCACAGGTAGGATTCTGCTGCTCTTTTGTCTTGCTCTGTCAATGGGCAGTGCAGCTTAATGATGTTTTACACTGAGTGTGCCTCAACCACGTTAAGGTATTTCAAGAAAACTCTAGTCGATCTTCAGGATTCTTGGACCATTAATATTTTTAATGGCGACAATAAAAGCTGGGGGACTCCAGTCTCAGCAAGGGTAATAATGAGGCATGTGGAGCCCTGGGTGGTAAGGCCTCCAGGCTCTTGCTCTGCCCCCACCTGGCTCTGTGTCCTTGATCTTGCCACTTAATCTCACTTTCTGCATTCCAGTGGAAAGTGCAAATAAAACTCTCTGCCTAATAGGTATGTTTTGAGAAGCAGCAGGTGTGGGAAGTTTGAAAGGAAGAGAAAAGGAAAAAAAAATTACATTTTGGAAACAGAAATTATTTAATAACAAACAGTGACAGAATGCCTGCACATTGGAGCTTTAGAGTCAGAGTGAAGATTTATTTGGTGTTTTGAATTTGTTTTTTTTAGTGAGCAGAGGCTATTTGGGGGAGTTGAAAGAAAAGAGAAAAGGGAAAGAAATTTAAAGTGCCAAGAATAATCTATGCAGAAGTCTCTACGAGGAATTCTACTGATTTACTTCCTACTTACATAAAAAAGATCTTTCTATTATGATTATTGATACCAGGTCTGTTTTCCAGATTGTTTCATAGTTTGAGCTTCCTTCTCCCACCCCTTTCCCCCATCAATTGTCTGAAGCTAAAAGAGCAAAAACATTTAGACTGTTGGCCCTCTGAGGCCTTAGAACAATGAATGACCTAATTTTTTCCACAAGTCCTATTACTGCGCCTGGGTGTCTCACCTTTTTAGCCTTTCAAACACTGGCTTATCTTGGGGACCTTATGAAACACTGTGCCTAAGAATAACCTGGTGGTTTAAAAACAAATAGACTAAGTCCTGTGTAAGCCTCCTGTGAAGGGCATTTCTAATTCCCTCTTGGAAGCCTGAGCTTGGATCAGTCAGTAGTATTATTTTGGGGTCACTTGCCGAGTTTAGTTTTCCCCTCTACCCCATTTTGTCAGGATCTTGCTTCCTTTGACCTTTCTCCCATTCCCAGAGGACACCTGGGTCTTGGCAAAATGTGGACACCCTGGTGGTGAATTGGGCCAGCGAATGTTGCTCTCCCTCCTGATCTAGATACTGAAGGCTCCTGGCTGGATGAGAAGAATGATTAACCTCATGGCAACCAGAGGGAGCCAAAGTTACTCCTATCTCTCATAGACCAAACCCAGGTCTTGCTGAACTCAGGGGTTAACACTTCAGCTGTGCCTCCTCTCAGTATTTCTTGTTCTATTGCTCTTAAGGATACTGTCTCCAACTAGTCCTGGCTTGTCTCATTGTGGGGACAATATGAAGATTGGAGAAACTTATTTGGTCATAATTCTGCCAACAGATCAAGGCTTGTGTCTGCTCCCATCCATCAATTTAGTAGATATCTTTGTTCCTACTGCTTGGCAGGGCTCATGCCCACTCATAGGGCAATTTCCATGGATGGTTCAACTTTCTAGAATATTCAGTGGTACATCTGATTTCCATCTTGAACAGATCATCCAAATTCCTTTTTAGTTATACACTTGCTAAGGAAGTGGCACAGAGTGAAAAGAGAGCACTGGGTGGAGAGTCAGGAGGTGGGGGTTCTAGTCCCAGCTCCACCATTCCCTTTATGACCTAGGAAATGCCCTTTAAGTTCTGAGGCTATTATTTTTCATGCTTGTAAACTGAGGGAATTAGACTAAGATAAACTCTAAAGGCCTGTCACAATAAATAAAACATTGATTTGGTAAAAAAGTTAACAATTTGTAGCATTCTGAAAGAATGCTGCATATTTGTGTGTGTAAGTGCAAATATGTCTGAGAAAAAAAATGATAAAATAAACTTCTTGGATAACTATTCTCATCTCTATTAAAGCATGGAAATCAATGATTTTTAATGGAGTTTTGCCTACTCAGTATAAAACAAAGAAGGAAAACTTCCCATATAGTAGTCCTGCCTTATCCACAGTTTTGCTTTCTGCAGTTTCAATTATCTGTGGTCAACCATGGTCCAAAAATATTAAATAGAAAATTACAAAAATAAACAATTCATGAATTTTAAATTACGTGCCATTCCGAGTAGTGTGGTGAAATCTAACAAGTTTTCGCTCGGGACACGAATCATCCCTTTCTTTGTCCAGCGTCTCTAGGCTGTAAACACATCCTCTCGTTAGTAGCCATCTTGGTTATCAGATTGGCTGTTATGGTATCTCAGTGCTTGTGTTCAACTAAACCTAATTTTACTTACTAATGGCCCCAAAGCGCAAGAGTAGTGATGCTGGCAATTCAGATATGCCAAGGAGAAGCCCTAAAGTGCTTCCTTTAAGTGAAAAGGTGAGTACTGTACAATAAGATAATTTTGAGAGAGAGAGAGAAACCACGTTTACAATAACTTATTACAGTATATTGTTATAATTATTCTATTGTATTATTAGTTATTGTTGTTAATCTCTTACTGTACCTAATTTGTAAATTAAGCTTTATCATATGTATGTATACAGCAAAAAAACTGTATATATAGGGTTTGGTAATACCTGTGGTTTCAGGCATCCACTGGGGGTTTGGAACATATCACCTGTGGATAAGTGGGGGCTGCGGGGTTCAGGTTTCTGAAGACCACCAGTGGCCACTTTATCACCTGTATGTGATATCAAGACCAAAACCTGAGTGCTCAAGCCATGGTGATTTGTAAGGGGTCAGCCATTATTAAACAATAGTTGATTAATCACCTACTGGTGAATTGAATTAAACAATAGTTGATTTACCAAAATCTTTTTTTGCCCTGAAAATTAGTTATGCAAAACTGTTATTTATTTATGAGTTTAACATAGAAAACAAGATGGAAATACTGCCTTAAACCCGATAGAGTGTGGGCAGATGCTGGCCAAGATTTCCTTCCATCCGTGGCCCCTTGCAGGCTAAGCATCCAGCCTCTGGGGCAAAGGCAGGCAATTGTGTTAAATCATGCAAAAAGGAGTGGCAGTTTGGTGAGGCACGCAGAAGGTACTGAAAACAGAGAACTACCTATTTGTCAGTAGTGATCCCAGAACTGAAGGCTGCAGTCATAAAGAATAAGGATCAACTCTTATAATATGTTCCCCACCATTAAAACAAAACTTTTTGCAAAACACACAACACACATATTTCAGCTTTGTACAATTTTCTAATTAGCATTAACTCATTAGCACAGCATGAGTGAGTTTGGAATTTTCAGCCCTATAATCATACAGTTGCATGAGGATCTTTATAAATGTCCTGCAATCTCACAAAAATGTCCACAATTGCCCTCTTCTCTGCTTTAATTAGAAAACTGGATTGCAAACTAGAACCAGGATATCAAATTGATTTTGTTTCTTTCAATAATTTTGTCACCTGGAACAAGTCACTTAAACTATTTAGACTTCAGTTTTACTAACACCACTGTTACATGTTTACATCTTTAAAAATGTCCACAATATAGCGTTAGGTGGGCGAAGTAGATAATAAATTATTTATTTATGCATTAGTCAGCTTTGCTGTAGAAACAAATACCCCAAAATCTCAGTGCCTTATAACAATATATTCTTATATTATATTCTTACATATTTCATATATTCTTAATGGCTCCAGTCAGCTTATTTCAGCTCCTTGGGTCTTCTTATTCTGGGAACAAAACTGAAGAAGCAGTTTCCTACTCGTGACAGAGAGAAAGAGCAAGACAGTGCACAGAAACAACAATGGCTCTAAGACTCCTCAGTTGTGGTGTATGTTACATCCATTCACAGAGCATGGCCCAAGGCAAGCAACATGGTGGGCATGATGATGGGGTGAGGATATATATTTTTCCCACAGAAGGCACTGCAAGTCCTCTGGCAACTGATTGCCTACAGGAATCATTTTTCCTACAGTAAATGGAAGTAAATAGTTGGGAAAAATATATGATATATCACAATGCTTTTATCTATAAATATAGATATGCATAGAACAAGTCTAAAATGTTATTTATTAAAATATTCTTAGGCTAAGAGAATTGAAAACATATGTTCATATGAAACCTTGTACATGTGTGTTCATATCAGCATTGTTCATAGTAGCCCCAAAGTGGAAACAATCCAAGTATTTATCAATGAATGATGAATGGATTAAATAAATGCAGTATATCCATACAATGGAATGTTGTTCAGGTATGAAAAAAAAATGAAGTACTGTTACATGCTACAACATGGACAAATCCTGAAAATGTCATGCTAAATGAAAGAATTTAGTCACAAAAGACCACATATTGTATGGTTTTCTTTAAGTAAAGTGTCAAGAATAGAGACATCCATAGAGACAGAAAATAGGTTAGTGGTTGCAAGGGACTGTGGGAACAGGGGATGAGAAGAAACTAATAGTATAGGGGTTTCTTTGGCATTATGGAAAATTCTGGAACCAGATAATGCTGATGCTTGTACAACCTTGCGACTATACTAAAAACCTCTTAATTGCTCACTGTAAAAGGATGAATTTTATGGTGTGTGAACTATGTCTCAATTTTTAAAACTTCACTGAAAATGGTGAGATTGTAGATAATTTTCACTTTTTCATGTATATATTCCTATAGTGCCTGAATTTTTTATAATAAGCAAGTATTATTTTTATATTAAGAAAAAAAGAATGAAGATATTCTAATTGGGGAAAACACAAAAGTATCAGTTGCACAAAATAAAGTTCCCTTGAACTTTCATTAGGATGCAATTCATGCATCCTAATCTCAAGTACTTGAAAGTTTAAAATTACAACCACCCTCGAGTTAGGCACTTAAGAAAATTCATCACCTTTCTCTATAATTAACCTGGAGAGGTACAATAGAAATGATGGAAATATTTAAAATCAGGAAAAAGTAAAACTGGGATTCATAAGGAGTATTCATACTCAGTGCCAATCTACTTCATAGGGAAAAATGGTTTTCTAATGCGTTAGAGCTGGTTGGTGGTAGCACCATCATCTCCATATTCCTGTTTCTTCACATGGGGGAAAACACCAAAACCACAGCTTTATCTCTTGGTTCCACCATCAGAAAAATTACAAGCTTAATTAAGTCTTTTGGCCAAGGGTCTCATTTTATGTTTGAGTGAACATGAGAGGTAATTTCTTAGTCAGGAACCAGTTTTTTCAACACAGAGGTCTGGGGTCAAGGGGTTGCAGAACAGTGAGACGGAGACCCAGTCCAGAGCATTCAAGCTGACATCAGAGTGTGGGATGTCTGTCCCCAGGTGAGGGGCTGCTGAGTCTGAGAGAGTGAGTCACATTCAGGCCAGAGATTTAGACCAACTGAAGGTTACAGATGTGACTCAAGAATCTCTTTATCTACTCAGCAGGAATTCCTCCCAGGACCGAGAAAGTGTCACTGACCTCTCTGCATTCAAGGTTGATGGGAGAATCAATTGCTAGTGTCTCTTCCATAGTCTGTCCTTTTCAACGTTAAAGGAGGTGAGTGAGCACTAATCAAAGAAGCACAAGTCCAAGAGCACAGCAGGCATGAACTGTATCCTATTGAATAGGCAAGGCCTCTGCCCATGAGAGATTTATAGTAAAATATAGCAGATGAGAGAAGCCAACCTGTCATCAGCAGATAAACTAGTGCTTGGAAGAGTTGTACTTACGTGTAGGTGTGTACAAGCGCCTCTTTATAGAAAGGCCACAGCTTAGATTCTTCACAAATAGTACACTATAAATGTAACTGGCCCAAACATTGCTGTTAGTCACAGTTTTGATCTGAAAAGTCAAGGGGAACTGAAATAAATAAATAAACCCTATGACTTAACAGAATTTTGTTAAATGTTCTTTGGCCAGGAGCGGTCATACCCGATGCAGTGATGCAGCCTATTACTCATGATTTATTATTTCAAACGGAAAGGGCAAGGAAGTTGTTCTCCCTCTCAACTCTGGCAAGAAAATACACAGTCTTGCTATGCCCTCCCTAAAGTAACTTCCCGAAGAACAAAATCCAAACCACAAACAGCACTGGGGCTGAGACCATTTGCCTGGCTTTACCCATAATATTATGCTAATTCTAATCTGCAACGCAGATTACATTAGCAAGCTGTAACAAGAAGCAATCAATGTTTATAAAGTACATTTTCTCCTTAGCCCTGCCTGACACTGTGCCTTAGAGGTTGTATAAACTTAGGTCTAACGTTAGAGATGGCAGGCAGAGACTTAATAGGATGCCTGATTGCTGAAGGTCTGCTAATAAGCATGGTTACTAATCTGTATCTTATATTGCATATAAGGTACAAGTCTTTAGATTTTGATACTAATCTGGGAAATAGTGGTTTCTGCAGCTGGGAGAGTGCGTGCTGATTTTATTCAAGCACCTTGAACTGTGCCCAGCACATAGTGGGCTCGCTCGCGCTCTCTCTCTCTCTCTCTCTCTCTATATATATATATATATATACACACATATATATGTATGTATATATATATATTTATATATTTATTTATTTAATGCTGAATGAATGAATAAAATACTGCTGGGCGCATTGTATTAGTTAGAGCTCTCCAGAGAAACAGAACCAATAGGTTACACGTGTGTATGTATATATGTGCACATATGTATGTATATGTACATATACATACATATATAAAGTTGTATATCTATGCATATACTATACCATCGGCTCTCCAGGGTCTGGGCTCCTCAGCCTCCACAGCTGTGTGAGCCACAATTCATATTCACAGTTCATCATATGAGTTGGCTCCCACAATTACGGACGCTGCGGAGTCCAGACCCAAAAGAGCTGATAGTATAGTTCCAATCCAAGTCTGAAGGCCCTGAGAAGCTGAGAGCTAATGGTGTAAGTTCCAGTCCAAGTCCACATCTGAAGACAGGAGATCAATGTCCCAGCTCAAAGACAGGCAGAGAGAAAATTTATTCTTGCTCAACCTTTTACTCTATTCAGGCCTTCAATGGATTAGATGAGCCCCCTCACCCCACATTGGGGAGGGCAATCTGCTTTACTCAGTTTACAGATTCAAATGTTTATCTCATCTGGAAACATCCTCATAGACAAACCCAGAAATAATGTTTAACCAATATTATTTGGTTAAACATAAACCAGCAATACCACTAAGGTACCCTGTGGCCCAGTCAAGTTGACACATAAATTTAACCATCACTGACATATTCTCCAAATCCCCTGCCAACCCCACCCTCATAGTAGAACAAGTTGTATGATCCCTTTTTCTGACGTCTTTTGTAATGAATGACATATATTTGTGAGACTAAAGGAAACAGTGTGGTTTGTGGCCACAGATCAAAATTTTCTGGGCACGAAGTTAATTGGCACAAAAGGAGTGAATCCGTGATTTCTGACAGCATTCAGTGTCTGCCGGATACACTTGATTAGTTGGTACTGTGCTCCCTTAATCATCAGCTACCCTTTAATATTTGGATAATCAAACCGACATCAGGGTGTGGGATGCCAGGACTCGCACAGAGTCTGAGCTGGATCACAGAGCAGAGAGGCAGGCTGAGCAGACGGCCAGAGTTAATGTGGAACATCTCAGCTAGGAGTTTTCAATTAGAATTACTTGAGAAACTTTAAAACTACCTATGCTGCAGCTTTTCTCCAGGCCAATTCAATTAGAATCTCTTGGGGGTAGGAAAGGGTGGAGCCAAAGTGCAAATAGTTTTAAATGCTCCTCTGATGATTTTCAAGTGAAGCCTGGATTGAGACTCCTGTTCTGGGATGTCCAATCAGTTCTTCATTAGAATAGAGTGAGATGGATGCTACTTGTGAAAACCAATTCAGTGGAGAATGTGGTTCCCAAACATGTCTCCATGTTGGTATCACCCAGGGAGCTTCAAAACCCACCTATGCCTGGGTTCCATCCCTGAGGTTGTGATTAATGGGTCTGGGGTGTAGCCTGCGCTCTGGAATTCTAAAAAGATTCCCCCAGGAATGCATAATTTCAACTCAACTCTGGATCTACAGCATCAGAATTTGCATTTAAAAATGAAAACTTTTGGTAAAATATATATAACATGAAATCTACCATCTGAACCGATTTTAAGTGTATAGTTCAGTAGTGTTAGGGACATTCACATTTGTTGTGCAGCTGATTTCTAAAACTCTTCATTTTGCAAAACTGAAACTCTGTACCCGTTAAACAACTTCCCACTCCCCTCTAAGCCCTGGTAACTACCATTCTACTTGTTCTCTTTATGAATTGACTATTTTAGGTACCTCATATAAGTGGAATCATACAGTATTTGTGTTTTTGTGACCAGCTTATTTCACTTAGCATAACGTCCTCAAGGTTCATCCATGACGTAGGATATGTCAGAATTGCCCTCCTTTTTAAGGCTGAATTATACTCCATTGTACGTATCTACCATGGTGTGGGGACAGAGCCAGGAGAGCAGTTTCCAGGCTCTCGGCCTCACGTGGAAAGGTGCTGGCTCGGTTATTAGATGACCATCAGCTATAATCAGATGGCCATCCGCTGTGGCTGGGTGGCCATCAGCTGTTACTGGTTAGCCATTAGCCACTAATAAAATTGCCATGGCTACACTAGGGGGTTAGTTGGTTGGTTGTCAGAGAAGTGGACGGCAGGTTACAGATCATGTGGCTCCTGTTTCCTGTGTCTCTAACCCATCCACCAGCGAGAATATAGTGGTATGCACCCCCTATCCATGGCTCCGTTGGTGTTCTTTTTTTACCTCACCATATCCTGCGTTCTTGTGTGGGGAATGGGAGCTGAGACCCTGCATTACACATGGCTTATTTATCCATTCCTCTGTTGGTGGGCATTTAGGTTGCTTCCACTTCTTGGCTATTGTGAATCATGCTACTAGGAACATGGATATACAAATAAATTGTTGAGACCCTGTTTTCAATTCTTTTGGGTATATCCAGAAGTGGATTTGCTGGATCGTATGGTAGTTCTTTTTTTAAGCTTTTGAGACCCCACTAATTCTGTTTTCCATAGCAGCTGTATCATTTGATATTCCCCCCAACAGTGCACAAGGGTTCCAACTTCTTTCTATCCTCAACAGCATTTGTAATTTCCTGGGGTTTTTTTTGCCTTTGATAGTAGCCATCCTAATGGGTGGGAGGTGTGGAATCTGCATTTTAACCAGATCTACAGGTGATCGTGTTTAGTTACAGTTTGAGAATCTGCTTTACTGCCCAGGGTGGTTCTCTGGCTGGTACATTGCCTCCCTCACTAGGCATTCTCTCCTGTTTTGTAACATTGACTCTGGAGCTACATTCTCAATGTTTATTTGGCTTTCCCATTTTCTACAAATTACCATTATGGCATGAGTCTGTTCAACCTCTGCTTTTGCACTATTGTTCATTGGCAGCTTTGGTAGAAAGTGCCCTCTGGGTTCAGATATAGAGGGTTTTAAACCAGGGGCAGCTGATTTCCCATGCATGCTCTTGAGGTCCCATGCAGTCCATTCTCTACAAGGACACTGAATAAAAAGAAAGCAGCCCAAGTAGCCCAAAGAAATTAAGAGGAAGCCCAATCTTTATCTTACAGTCACCAAACAATATAAAAAGAATCAAGACCAGAACACCAAGCAGCATTTCTTGAAACTCTTTTCATCTTTACTCTTCAATTATCTCCAGTTTCAATGCTATGGAGCCTTCAAGCTCCGCCTCCTCCGTCTCTCTCTTTCCTCTCCCCATACTCTTCTCCCTTCCTCTACTTATTGGTACATCTTCCCAGTCTCTCTTCATGAACAAAATCCCCTCCTTAGGTCTATCTTTTCATTCTCCATGACTGCACCCCCAAAGTCCTGGAACTGTCTGGGAAAGCTGGATACTTCTCCAAGGGCTAGAGAGGGGCCAGTGGACAGAGAAAGACAGCTCTCTCTCTCTCTCTCTCTCTCTCTCTCTCTCTCTCTGTTGGGGGGTGAAGTGCAGAGACTGGAAAGTGATGTGTTAATGGCTGGCTTGCCTATTTGTCTCCTCTGCTGGACCGTGAATTCACTGAGGACTCTTTGTCTTACCCCATGTGTATCTTCCATCATAGCTCAGTTTCTGATCCATGGTGAGTGTTCAGATATGTGTGACAGCTGACTTCTTGGTGACCTCATCTAGATATAAGGGAGGAACAGAATTCTTTTCCCTATACCCCTCCTAGATTTCCAGACTGGGGTTGGGGGATGGGTCCTGTAAATTAGACTGACAAAAGTAAGATTAACAAGAGAAAAACAAACAGAAGTTTATTAACGTGTATGACACATACACAGAGGAGTACTCAGAGATGAGTAACTCAAAGAGGTGGGTAGAGCTTGGGCTTATATAACATCAAAACAAAAGAATGATACATTTTTAGAAAAGTGACAAGACAAAGGAAAAGGACTTTGAGTTTCTAAGGGGACAAATTAGGGGAAGGTGAAGACATAGGGGAAGTAATGGAAGATAAGGGCTAGTTAGTAAAGTTTGTTATGTAGATTCCTCTGGCACTGTCTCCAGGCTAAGGGTCTAGAGTTGTCACCAGTGGTTAACTTTCGTCTTACCTGGAAGAGTGGAGAGGGGCAACACTTTTACAAACGTATATACTGCTTTTAGGCAAATAGGGGAAGGACAGAGAACTTTTCTTGTATCTGCTTCTTCTCACTTGACTTTAGCTCCAAATTATCAGTGTCACAGTGGCATATTTTTTAGGGTGGCATATTCTGCCACTCTTTTTAGATAACTTGAGGTCCAAGTGTTCATTATGCTGCCAGCACTGAAAAAGGGTCCCATTACACTCAGGTTATAGCGACACCGAGGATTCACTCCCTTCTTTCCCATCACACACACACACACACACACACACACACACACACACACACACACACACACTTCTTAAGGGAGGGCCTCAGTAACTCTTATAGCCTCTGGCATGTAGCTGATATTCACAACAAGACTCCTCAATGGAGGTGATATTTTGAAAATCCAGAAACCAGCAGGTCCCTTGGTAAGTGATATTTCATTGCTGCCTTCTCATCTATAAAATCATTATTTGTTTGTGACCTAGAGCTGGGTACCGATCTTCTTTCTTGTTCATAAGTAGTGTAATTTCCAAATTGATTCATCACTCTACACCCCTGCTCCTAATGACAGATGGCAGCTTTTCCTTTTCTTTCCTGCTTTTGAACATTGACATTAATCTGTGGATTAAACATTCTGGACTGTCTCCACAGCACATGTGTGACCTTCTCCTGTGGTCCTCAGAAATCTGGACCTAGAAAAGAACTTTAATATTCACCACCAGTGTAAGTTATAAATATCACACTGTTTGCTTAACTTGTAACATTAATCTTTCTGTGGCTGTGGGCACAAAATAATAAGGAAAATACCACAACTTACTACAGTAAGTCAATGGGCCGATAAGATGGATGCTGTTATGTTTCAAAATTGTGCCAAGTTTACGTTGACAAAGTGCCTTTCTTCTGAGAATCTCAAAAACAGTGCCTATGGTTATAATCCTGTGTGACTCTGACTTTGTCTTAGATTTACATAAAACAGGAAATCGGCACAATACAGCCTCATTCATCTTCATAACTCCTCTACTGATGGAATTTATAGTGAGTGTAGTTATTATTCTTTCACTACTGAGGTCTAGAGAGCTTAAGCCTTCAGTCAAATTAGGAAAATCTGTATTGGTTACAGAACCAAGAGAAAAGGAATGGGTCTGTGGCTATGTCTACATTAAGAAAACAAAAACAAAAAACTGCTATTGTGTGGTGGCAATGAAGACATTTTGTTAATCAAAGGCAGTTAGTTGAGTCTCACAGGCTGAATCTCTTCAGGGCTCTTGGTTAGAATTGACTTGTCAGTCCCATGGAACAAGTGGTTAATTCAGCCTAACCACCACTTTGATGGGTTAAAAACAAACAAACTTAGACTGTTTGATTGATTGACCAAATTGACTGCATGTGGACCAGCAGCATGTGAAGGGTAGCAGTTAAAATTGTCTTTCCAATAGCCTTGGAGAAAAATAATCTGACTTTAAATTCTTATTCTTGGGCACTTATTAAATAGCAAAGGGCCAAATATCCCCAAATCCTTCTTTCCATATTCATTGACTATGGTATGAATTTTGATATGGTCCATATTTCTGTTAGGAATTGTGTTTATCTGTTGGTGTAGGAGACCTGAAATAATACCCATACAAGATAGAAATGTATTTTTCTCACACATAAATGAAGCATAGAGAATTGATGTAACTGAGAGACAGGACATAAAGGTACTTTATAATGTATATGTATGTGTATTCTGGGTTCTCCAGAGAAACAGACCACTAGGATCTAGCTAGGCTAGCTATCCATATACCTAAGAGGTTTACTATAAGGAATTGTTTCGTGTGTTTGGAGGCCGAAAAGGTCTCAAGATCTGTAGTTGGTAATCTGGAGACCCAGGAGAGCTAATGGTATAGTTCCAGTCCAAGTCTGAAGGCAGAAGAAGACCAGAGTGCCAGTTCAAGAGTCAGGCAGAGAGAAAAAAATTCTTACTGAGCTTTTTATTCTATTCAGTCCTTCAGGGGACTGAATGACAGCTACCCACATAGGGAGGGCAATCTGTTTTACTCAGTCTATGGATTCAAATGCTAACCTCATCCAGAAGCACCCTCAAAAACACAACCAGAAATTATGTGTAACCAGATACCTGGGCACCCCGTGACCCAGCCAAATTAGCACATAAAATTAATCATCACAATATGTTGCCTATGTTAAAAAATATTTATCAAATAATACATTTTTGGAATGAAATACAGAAAAGATTTTTGGGCAACTGTGAATGACTGACGTCCACTACAGAATGTAATCCTTTTCTTAAGATTTTGATTAAGATTAAGTGCAAATGCCGATGAAAGGAGTAGTGATTTAAGTTGTTATTAGTCATTTGTATCTTGCTTTGAAGGAAAATGAGTAGGTTTTTGAATGGAGTTTGGGGAGAGAGAATTTAATCTAGGTATTTGAGGGGTGGAGGGCTTGAGAGCACCACTTAGGAATAAAGGATGAAAGATTGGGAGTTTGCGAGCTCAAAGACAGATTTCTGATACTTCATATTTTGGTTGGAACTGCTTTAACTCTTAGCACCTGACTGATATCTTCTTTTTTACTGTGTCAATTAAGGGCTATTGGACTTTTTAGGTGCCTAATAGATTATTTCCAATTTGTTATGTATCTATCAATATGGCCACTTTTTATTTTTTAACATGCATGACAGGACTCTGAATTAAAACCCACTCTTCTAGCCTCTCTTTTTGGTTTTCTGGGCATTAGTTAACACAGTTTGAAAGCAGAGGTTTGGGCTATATACTTCATTATCTGCTGGTATTTATTTCCATCCTGGATTGGTGGAGCCAAAGAGCAGAAATTGCACAAGGGATCTTTCTTCAAATCTAAAGTTTATGAATAATGCATAACTCTCTGTGATTCATCAAAAGAAATGGTAAACAAAACCCCAACAGTTGGCCACCCTCTCAGCAATCCACAGACAGTGGTCCCACCCCTTACTAACTGTGAACGGCAATATTTGAAGGTAGCAGTGGAAATCAGTGGTGCTGGCTTATCGTTAGAATCACCCATATATTTACTGGCACACAGTTAAGCCAGAAAAGTGACCGCAAGCAAAGAGAAAAAGGTGTCCCATCTCAAAGGTATCTAGAGTCAGTGGAAATGGTAGATGTTACAAGGACCATTCCCTATTCTACCCCACATAGGTGCTCCTTCCCTGATCTTCCTCCAGTTGATATATTGGAAGCAGCATCAACTTTGTGTTCAGATAGTTCTGGGTTCAAATCCTGCCTCTGCTACTTATGAGCTCTAAGTCCTTGAGCTAGTTATGTAACTTCTTTTTTCATTGTAGTTTCTTATCATCTTTTAACTTTGGTTTCCCTTCAGTAAGAAGGGACAGTACCAATACTTATCTCCGTACACTTGGGGCTGTTAAATATAAGCATCAGTGGCTCACTCTAGCTGATTAAGTAGAAGGAATATTGGGTAGCTCACAAAGCAGTGGGGGAGCTAGAGAAGCAGGCTTGAGGCTAAGCTTCTGGGGTCAAGGCCTGAAACTAGGCTGCAGAAGTAACCCAGTAAGGAAGCTGCTGACCCCCTTTTTCCCAGAGCATGGAAAGGCTGCCAGGAACTAACACTCCACTGCTACTGTGTCAGCAGTGATACTCTGAGCCAGACACTGGTCTTACAGCAACTGGTACCCCAGGAAACTGGATGCTTCTGCCACCACCCTTGTCAGCAAATGGGTCCCAGGCATTGCCTTCTTCCTCTGGTTCATCATTTCTGATTAAACTGTTGCCTGGGTACATCTTAGTAGCAGGTCCTAGGCTTCATGCCTGTGTTCTAGCTGCCAAGGTCTCTGGGGAAGCAAACTTTCTGACTTGACTTTAGGGTGACAGAACCCATAAGGCAGGGAACTCCCCAAACATAGCGAAATGCACAAAAAGTGAGGCAATCAGAAAACATGGCATACATTATCTCTCAAAGGGTTTTGAAAACTGAGTATATCAAATGTTTGGTGTGCTTCTGGAGTTCAATAATTTTTTGTTTACTTCTTTCTTTACCGGAAATATCTGTTTGCACATGGCTTCACTGCCAGGCTGGTTTCTCCCTAGGCAGGATTTGTAAATAAAGTGGATGAGACATTGGTTCCACTATTATATATCGTCTCTGTTTTACAAGAGTGAAGGGCATCACGTGCAAATATACCAGCGTCCCTTTCTAGCATCTAAATGAAGATTCATTAATATGTTGGCCAGAAAGGCCCTAAAAAAAAATGAGGCAGAGAGAGAGATAATTCCAAAGAAGGAACATGGTTCCGGAAAGGTGGAGAGCATGATACCATGGTCGTGGCAATTCTAGCTGGGGCTACCAGGTTGTGGTGTACTGTTGACCATGGGGCAGCAAGAGGTAACTGGCATAGCAGGGTGCTCAAAGAGAAATTGAGGGAAGCTCTCAGGCTGACTCCATCTGCAGTTACATTTTGCCTACACTTTGCCCTGCTTAGCACACCTAGTTAAGCAGCAGGAGAAGCAGTCGTGGCAGATCAGAAAACGTACACTATCGATAGGGGTGGGAATACACAACACGTGTACTTCTAGCTAGTTCACTTTTTTGCTGAAGGTATCCTTATCCACAGCCCTGCGGAGGAAGGGCTTCCCAGCTTTCCTGCTAAGTTTCATCATGGGGCATAGGGACCTTATTCTTTCAGCTTCAGTGATTTTGGTCCCGCTGCAAGAATAACTTGCGCATGAAGTGACAACAGAAACAAGTGAAGCTATTGGATGAGGACCAGGTGGACGGCAACCTCTCTGTCCCTTGAATCATGTCTGGTGTTTGGCCGGTTGGTCTGGTGAATTTTGATGAGTGTGTCTGCTGGGCTCCTAAACCCAGTTCTGGGAGCTCAAGGAACCCGTCCCATTCATCTTGCTCTGGGTCTGTTACTGATGACGTGTTCTAAGACCAGTCAGAGCCTCAATGCTGTGTTGAGAGTGTAGGCAAAATAGTTCCATTATTACATTGTCGTAGAATAGAACGGACGAACAGGAAGGAGCTCTTTAATCCACCAAATCCAGGAGAAGGCTCAGGTCTACAGAGGGGCTGTGATTAGCTCAGGATCACGTGAAAAAAATGTTTGGCGGAAGTGCAAACTTGCCAAAAAGGAATTAAAAATTACCAGTGGGCATGGCTATGACCTCTTACCATCAGGCAGAGTTTGTGCAGTAAACTAGTATTAAAAAGAGAATAAACAGCTTTCACACGCTTCTTGGTTGAACCCACTGACTGAGCAAAGACCATATTGCTAATACGCAATGTTACATAAACAAAGGCAGAGAGGCACTTATTTCACTAGTTTAACGCAGCACTAGATTTCAAGGAAATACCATTTTGTGTTTGGCGGGACAGTGCTGGCTGTTGATGCACAGCACATTCCTGGGCCCTGAAATCGATTGCTTTGTACTTCTTGTCTTTCTAGGCTGGCTGTGACTCACAGTATGAGAATCCTTTAATTACTCTGGCTAGCTGTACTTTTTCTTCTGTCCTTCCATTTTTCTCTCTCAGGTGTTAGTTCTCTAGGTTTGAAGCTTTCTTTTGCTACTAGGGTCTCCTGTTCCACGCAGCCTTTGGAGGTGCCGGCACAGCATGTGCCTTTGCCTTGAAACAATGCCGGAGTTCCTCTCCACAATGAGGGAGAGCCTCAGCCTCATTCCCAGTCCTCAGCTAGGACAGGGCCTCAAGGGAAAATGAACCAGCGCCACCCTGTTCCCAGGCTTTGGCTGTTTTATTATTGTCTACCCTTTTGTTTTTCTCCTTGAGATTAAGTCCTTCATGGTTCAACTTTACTTTTCAGGTTTTCTTTTCTCCCTAAGGATCCGTTTTGACAGGCTTTCCTTTTAACCAAGAAGATACAGTTCTCTGGCAAATCAGACTCCTCATTGTTGACAAAAAGGGGCAGAATCTTCCTTTCTGCCTTTCTCATGCGTCTCCCTTTCTCAGCATAAGCCGCCCACTTTCATACAGAGAACTTGGTTGGTGCTCAGGAGACATTCATTCACCTATTAGACAAATACTTATTGAGGGTCTGCCTTAAGAAAGGTGACCAACTGCCTAGTTTACCTGGGACCGTCCTGATTTTAGGACAGAAAGTGCTGCATCTCAGGACCCTTCGCCCCCACCCACCCCTTTAATTTTGAGAAAACTCAAATGGTTGGTTACCCTAACCCTAAGCTGAGCTCTGGCTAGGAGTTGGGTATCTAACGACCCTCAGCTTCTCAGGTGCTCAGTCACCTTCTGTGGTTTCAGATTTTTTTCTTACAGAGCAAAGCATGACAGGGTGGAAAGGGCACTTAACGAGAGCTGGGGACCCAGGGATCTGGTCCCAGTTTGACCTCTGATGAGGCAGGGACTCAAGGGCAGGTCACTCGAAGAGCAGATCAGTTGGATTTGGTCTTCTTTGACTCTTTTAGAACTCAGGTCCTACAACTCTATTTCTAAAGCAATGTAATAAATCAATTCACACTAACTAGTAATCCCAGATAAGAAGCTGTAGGTAATAAGGTTTTGTTTACACTTGCTGATGCTGCTAACATTTAGAAGGTCCTTATTCTGTGCCAGACACAGCCATTATTTTAGTCACCTTCACAACTTTTGAGGTTGACGCTTCCTTTGCTTTCATTTGCAAATGAGGGACTTCAGGCCTAGAGTGGGAGTGTAAATCATTTGCCACAAATCACACGGAAAGTTGTGGATCAAAGATCAGAACCTGGGAGGTCTGACTTCCAAGTCCAAACTGAAACCGTTGCTCTCATTGGCAAGAGATAAGTCAACAGTTAAAATAACAGGCTAATTGTTACCCTTCAAAGGACTGGAAAAAGGGAACTGGCTATTTGGAATGAGATCTTTGCATTCTGGGCTGCTAAAGGTTACGGTCCTGAAAAACAGAGCATGGTATTTGGGAAATCAGTGTTCTTAGCTTACAGTGAGGCCCCTCCCTGCTCTTTAAGACTGGCCAAAGGGTGGTGCAACCAACTGAAAATTAGAGCATCCTTCACCCACCCCCCACTTTCCCTTTCCCATTTTTGGAAGCTTTAGTGTATTTCCCCTTCCTGCAGGATCCATGAAGCATTTTAGACACGGTTAGCAAGGCTCAGAGGGTCACTGCCAACTGCTCCCACTGCCTCTTACTGTTGATCTGAAAAAAAGATTCCATTAAGATCTGGTTTGCCTAAAAGTGTTGGGGTGGAGTGAGGGAGCCGGAAGGAGTGTAGGAAGAATCTTACTAGGCACGTTTCTTCTCTTTCTTTACAAGGGATAATTTGAAATACAAACGAAAAAGGCTGTGGGTCACATTGACAGCACTGGCAGAGTTTTACTTAATTAAACTACTCAGATTGCTTTATTCATACACTTCACTTGCTCCATTCCCTTCCTTTCTGACTTCTTTTAAAGGCAATGCTATGTCAAGGTGTTGAAATTAAATGCTGTTAGTCTTTAAGACCAACACTAATTAACAATATTTGTTTTACTGTGATTGCCTACGTGAAAATATGCAAAAGTAAATTTATATTCTGAGAATGTGACTGCTTTGGACTGAAGTGTTAAAGGAATTAACAGTTCCTAGGAATTCACCATCATTTGCTCTAAATTCCCCAGAGAGTAGTGAAACACCAGTGCCAGGGACAGGAAATGAAAACAAAGGCCAAAAGCTATGGGCAGTTGGGCTGCCAGCTAGCAGCGTGATCATTCTAAAACCCAGGTCTGATCCACTTTCTCTCCTGCTGCAGAACCTCAGACAGGTCTCCTGCCTGCTCTCAAGGTGCCTTCTTAGCCTGACTCTGAAAATATTTCACAGTCTGGCTCCCTCTCTCTCCAGCCTATCTCCCACACTCACCACAACAAGCCAAATGCTCCAATCACATGCTCCACACCTTCCACCCAAACATTGTTCTTCTCACACCTCTGATTTTTTTGTAACTGATTCCCTTTTAATGCCCTCCCCACCTACCACACCCCTGCCACCTGGTGAATTCCTCTTATCCTTTAAGTTGAAACTCGAAGCTTGTCTCTTCTGTGAAGCCTGTCTGGACTCCCTCCCTCCCTGTTCTCTTATTTTTTATGTATTTTTGTCGGGGCATTTATCACAATGTATTGTAAACTTTATTGGCTTGGCTGTGTCCTTCTTTAGACTGTGTCTTTTGTCCTGTTATCCCCTTCCAATTTAGAGTCTGGCACAACCCTGTCACATAGGAAGTACTTAATAGATGCTTATTGAATGAGTACAGTATTATGGCTCTTATAATCTGTCAATTGATATTTATTGTGTGTTTACTATGCGCAAAACATTACATAGCTGTTATATATGCATTTATATTGAGAGAGAGTGGGGGAGAGAGAGAGAGAGAAATCTGAATGACATGGGTCACAGTCTTTCAAGATACATAAAATTCTATGTGAGGTAAACAATTAAAAAGCAAAGCAGAATAAACATTATGCAGAGATAGTGGTACGTGGTTAAGAGAGCTTAGAGAAGGGGAAGTTGGGGTGGGAAGGAGGCATCACAGAATAGGTGGCTTATGAAAGATTTTGACAGTTATAGAATAGTGGAGGAGTGGGGGTACCGAGGCTGAGGAAAGAGTATGAACAAAGGCATAAAGATAAGGACATAGTAATTTCCTTGGGACAAAGGGACCTGAGCGTTCTTGTCTTACCATAACTAGGGAGACTGCACACTTGTTAAAAATCTGAAATAAATCCCATTAATATCAATAAATGCATTTTCCCTAGTTGCCTGTATTTGTATCCTCTAAGCAGGAGTGGTGATTAGTCATCTCCAAATTGCTCAAGGATTTGAAGCAGGGTGCTCATAAGTCTTTAGCAGCGGGAAATGCTTGTTGCAAATAAACTATTTACAATGTACTTTGTGAGCATCATTTCTGATGGGACGTGCATTTCTGATGGGATAACAATAACAGTAGGTGTTAGCCCAGTCTTAACAAAAACACACCCCAAAATGTTCATGAGTGAGAGCTATTTCCTGTTGCAAAGAAAGTTTTAATGGCCTTGGCTACAGTTCTAGAGACTTTCAAAATATCACCAGAAAACACAAAGTTGGTTGTTACTTTACATTACAATTGTATTTTAAAAAGAAAGACAAACAAATTGAATATTTATTTGTCCCTTAGCATTACTTTATGAAAATAAAAAATTTAAACTCAGATGCAAATGCTATAAATGAGCCAAGCAGAAACTATGCATTGTCAATTTCTAATTTTAGGATGGAAGTCTTTCAATTTGCCAAGTTTATATAATACGTGGCAGCAAGAAGCACTTTACAGGTAGAAAATGTAGTTTATATTGAAAAGTTTTAAACTTGACTCAGGGATTCTGCATTCTCAACAATATTTATGAAGTCCCATGTTATTACAATATGGTTTTCACAATATGAAGCCTGTTAAAGCTGTATTATGAAGAAGTACTTACTGCATTCCAGGAGTTTCCATGTTAGTCTCTCTTGGATTCATGCATTCTGAGACTTGCAGATGTCAGAATAAAGATAATCAACCAACAATGCATTTTTTTCCTCCTTACTCTTTGCACGTCAGCGTTCATTTTTCAGTTTTTAATAACCTAGTGAAGTAAATAGAGCATGAAAATGATCCTCCCTTTCCAGGTGAGGAAACCAAAAGGCAGAAATGATAAACAAATTGCTCACACACAACTGGTTATTGCCATGGAAAGAAACAGAACTCTTGCCTTCTGACTTCTACACTGCTGTGCTCACGAAGCCATTGACCTCATGGAGAGTGCGGTAGAGATGGGGAACAAGAGGAAACATCTGATTGCCATGGAGGTCCACAGAAGGAAGGATGACAGTTCCACGATAGACGGAATGACTCAGGAAGCTTTTGCCTCACCTCGAAGGATAGAGGTCCACTAAAACAGATGCATCCGATGCTCATGTAACAGACACATTCCCACTAAAATTTGGATTTCGAATCTCCAAGTCCTTCATAGGAGACCGTGTAACATCACGTCGCCAAGGCAGTGGACAATAACAACACCCGTGGAGTGCTTGATCCATACCAGGCACTGTGTTAGAGCTTTATACCCACCATGTCCTTTAACAACGGCCTGTGAGGAGGGCACTATTATTGTTGTCATGTTACAGATGAGGAAACTGAAGCCTGCATAGTTTGCCAAGGTCTTACCACAGAGCTAAGAAGTGAATATGCCACAGAGCTGAGAAGTGAACCCAAGCAGCCTACCTCTAAAGACTGCATGTTTGTGCTACCTTATCCCAACTCCTCTGTATCAACTGTAATGTCTGTCTGTAACGTCTGCAGTGAATCGGACCATGAAGACTGAGTTCAAGGGTTACGTAACACCTGAGACAGCAGAGTCCACAGGGGAAGCCCTCTGCCAAAGGGACCCGGGACCAAACCCTAGGGCTATATCCCAACCAACAAACCTGTTAGCGGGTGAGGAAAGCGCATCTGAGCGTCAAGGGTCAGACTAGTTCTAACGTTTTCTCACCTCTGTTTCTGTCTTGTTCTTCAGAAATTTATTTCTGCTTTTCTTGGTTTCATTTTTCAGGGGTAATTTCCTAGCTCTTGATGTGGCTGCCAGTAGAATTAGGTTTCAAGTCTCTTGAATCTTTGGCATGTTTTCTAATGCTTGGAAGACTCACTGCGTCTGATGAGACAAAGAAAATATTCCTTAAACATGGGTACAATGGACTGAATGTTTGTGTCCCTCCAAAATTCATATGTTGAAACCCTAATCCCAATGTTCTGGTATTGGAAGGTGAGGCCTCTGGGAGGGCATTGGGTCAGGAGAGAGCAGGCCTCTGGAATGGGATGAGTACCTTTGTAAGAAGAGCCCAGACAGCTAGCTAGCTCTCTTTTCTGCCCTGTGAGGATGCAATGAGAAGTCAGCTGGGCTGTTAACAGGACTTGGCCACAGTGCACCCTAATCTCAGACTTCCAGCCTTCAGAACTGTGAGAAATATGTTGCTGTGGTTGAAAAGCCATCCAGTCTATAGTGTTTTGTTACAGCAGCCTGAACTGACAAAGACAATGGGACAGGCAGAGCCTTCCTTCTCACGGGAGAGTGCTTTTTGCTCACCCCCATGTCTTGCCTCTGTTCTCAAGGCTTTAGTGGGAAGCAGAGCTGAGCTGTCTCCCCTGAGAACCTATCATTAACTCTCTGTGGATTTAACCCATTCCTAGTGAATCTCAAAAGAAATGCTATGCAGCAGCCCTTTGAAATGAAATGCTTTTCTATTGAACCGTAAAATAATCGCATCCTCCCATTTACTCTTTAGGGTACAAATTGATCTGACTTGATTTGTCAGAAAGCCAGAACTGCAGGCAAGTAGACACCGGAGAAATCAACCAATTTTTTAAGCCAACAGTAATTGTTCCTCCTGTCTGCTGGCTAAATGACTTGTATCTGGAGGAGATGCTCAGAATGAATCAGAATGCCTGAGGTGACAGGAAACACAGAGCCTTCCAAAGTGGGTTCTAACAGAGTAAGTGTTTCTTTGTGTCTTACAAAGGTTTGGTTCCCTGTTTTCTCCCTTTCTCTCTTACCTTATCTCCTGGGGCCAGTGTCCTCTGGCAGAAACCGAAGGCGATGAATGTATATAATGGCAAGGAAAAATGGCTTGTGTGGGGATGAGAAGAAATGAGTATTAGCGTTTAATCCAAGGATGTGCTTACATGTACCTTGGTCATTAACAAACCCTGGAAATTCCTACAGAATAGGCACCACAGCAGAGGGGGTGAAGTCCCTTTGCTGGTGAGCTGTCCATCATTTTTAAAGTTTTTAAAAAAAGGAAATAATTTAAACATACAAGAAAACTGTGGAAAAGAATATATTTGATACTCACGTACCAACCACCATTTAGGGTTGCCATTTTGCCATATTAGCATTGGTTCCCTCCATCATTTTCTTTCTGCCTTCCTTAGAAATGAAATGTTGCAGTATAGCTAAATCTCATATTTCGACCGCACTGTTTATTCCTCTCCCTTTCCAGAGAGAACTGCTATCATAACATTAGAATTTATCTTCCTTGTTCAATAAAATAGCTTCTATATAGATATATATGCAGAAAAAATATGTCATACTCTTTGGAGGGTGGACTTTTAATATTAACCCTTGTAGTATATGCTATATGTATCCTTTTAAAACTTTTTTACATTGGACATTATGTTGTGATTTATCCATGTTGATACCAATAGATCTTGTTCAATTATTTTAACTGCTGCCTTGTATTGCTTTGGATGAATAACTCCAGATTTATTTCATTCTCCTCTATTTACTGGTAAATATGTTTTTTCCTGCTGCAGACAATGCTGCAGCATATTTTCTTGCTGAGTTCTTCTCGGGCCCATGTCAGAGGTTTTCTCTCTTCAGGGTCTCTACTTCAGAGTGGAATTGCTGTGTTACAGGTAAACTTTTCTTCAAATTATTAAACTGTGCACTTAAAAATAGTGTATATAGCATTCCCCTCATGGTTAGACTAAGAAAAGAATAAGCTGTAGGAAACCAACTGCAATAAGGTATAACAAAAACCTAGTTAAATTAGGCCACTTGTGTCTATTTCCTGTAACCTGGTCCATGATACTTGTGGTTGTATTTCCCTTCTTGAAATATGAACATAATGCAATCTGTATACTGCTTGAGGTAAAATTGTGCCTGGACTATATTCTCTATATTATTCTATGATAAATAGACAAAAGGCAAGTAGCTGGATGCATGGTCCTAATTTATCCCTCTGAGCTCCAGACTTACATTCCATAGCTTTATCTTCAAACTTAGTTGAAATATATACCCAGGTTGAGAAATTAGCTTCATTTTTCCAAATAATCTGAAACACCTGGAGAAAACCAGCTCTTGAAAAAGGAAGAATGTACAAAGCCCCTGGATGGTATCAGAACATCTGGTGTGGGTCATGGGGGATCTCTGCTATTAGGAAGAGAAACTGGAAAAGGTTTAGCTCATTGTATAACTAGTTTGTGAATACATATTTGGACACACTCACGGATGCTCCAGATTGACCTCTGTCTGCTCAGGCTGGACCTCTGACACCTTCCCTCCAGAGGCTCCCCTAGTTATTTTGGGGCATCTCCAAGGTGTTGGCGTATCGCACATGCTCAGAAACAGGTTTGCTCACGTGCTTTGGCTCCTTTGTCAGGGGCTTTTATCCCTGGGTTGGGTGACTGGATCCTCAGTGATAACCAGCTTCCCACCAGGCACATCCATAGTCTTTTCTTCTTAGGAAGCCCAAGCTGCTTTGTAAGCGTGGCAGAGTTGGGGCAGGGGAGGAAGGGAGGAGAGACCCTGTTCCCAGCTCTGCCTCCTGGGCTCTAAAGCAGTGTGTGTATGTGCCTAGATTTCCTCAAAATCTTCCTTCAGCTTCTGGCACAACTCTTCTTTTCTTGGAGATTCAAAATTAGTCCTTTGTGATGGGGTTGAGGGCAGGTAGGGGGAAAACATTTCTCCAGCCTCACCATTGTCATCCTGCTTTCTCTCCTCTCCACATAGGCTCCCCATATCAGCACTTGCCCATTTTTGTCCGTTCTGAATCCAGAAGCCCCCAGATATAGCACTTTATGGCAGTAGGGAGATGTGACCTAACCCTAGTACCTCCAAATATATCTAAACACATGCTGCAGTTAAAATAAGACACCCTGTTACAATAGTTACTAAAGATGTGAAGAAAACTCTCCTTTTGGGGAGTGGGGCAGTCATTGTTTTCCTCACATGGCAAATCAGCAACAAAAGCACATGTAGAAACCAGGCTTGTTGTAAATGGAGAGCAGAACTATAGATGTACAGAAGAAAATGCTTCATAGGGGCTTAATCATGCCCCACACACAAACACACATAGCCTCTCTAATATTTCTTAATACACAGAATCATGTTGGAAGAGTCTTTAAATGTTATCTAGTTTGTCATCCTGCCTATTTCAGTTACATACTGTTGTGTAACAAACCACCTGAGAATGCAGTGACATAAAACAACAGGGAATTATTTCTCACAATTCTGTGGGTTGGCTGAGTGGTTCCTCTATTTTCACCTGGACTCACTTATGTGGCTGTACAGAGCTGAGTGGGGAAGAGAATGTGTGTTCAAGATGGCCTCCTGTAGCGCTCTGGTGGGTGGTACAGGCTGTCACCTGGGCTGCTTTGTTCTCCCCCATGCAGCCTCTCATCCTAGTTGGCTAGACTGGGTTCCTTACGTGGCATTCTCAGAGCAGTGTTTCAAGAGGGAGGAAGCTGTAAGGCTTCTTGCGGGCTGGACTCTGGAACTCACACAGCAGCACTTCTGCCACATTTTTTTTTTTTTTAATTGGGGAAGGGGAACAGGACTTTTTTGGGGAACAGTGTGTACTTTCAGGACTTTTTTCCAAGTCAAGTTGTTGTCCTTTCAATCTTAGTTGTGGAGGGTGCCATTCAGCTTCAAGTTGTTGTCTTTTCAGTCTTAGTTGTGGAGGGCGCAGCTCAGCTCCAGGTCCAGTTGCCGTTGCTAGTTGCAGGGGGCACAGCCCACCATCCCTTGCGGGAGTCGAACCGGCAACCTTGTGGTTGAGAGGATGCGCTCCAACCAACTGAGCCATCTGGGAGCTCAGCGGCAGCTCAGCTCAAGGTGCCGTGTTCAATCTTAGTTGCAGGGGGCCTGCCCACCATCCCTTGCGGGAGTCGAGGAATAGAACTGGCAACCTTGTGGTTGAGAGCCCACGCTCCAACAAACTGAGTCATCCATGAGGCAGCTCAGCTCAAGGTGCTGTGTTCAATCTTAGTTGCAGGGGGCGGAGCCCACCATCCCTTGTGGGACTCGAGGAATTGAACTGGCAACCTTGTGGTTGAGAGCACACTGGTCCATGTGGGAATCAAACCGGCAGATTTCGGAGTTAGGAGCATGGAGCTCTAACTACCTGAGCCACAGGGCCGGCCCCAACTTCTGCCACATTTGATTGGTTAAAACAAGTTATGAGGCCAGTCCAGATTCAAAGTGGAGAAACAGACTCCAACCTTTGATGGGTTTTTTTGCAAAACATTGTGGCCATATTTTTCTTTTTTTTTATTAGTTTCAGGTGTGCAAAACAAAGTAATAGTTAGACATTTACACCACTCACAAAGTGATAGCCTCCCTCCCCCACTCTAATACCCCTCTGACATTGTATACAGCTGTTACAATTCCACTGAATCTATTCCCTATGCTGTACTCCACATCCTGTGACTATATATATTAAACAAGACATTCAGTATTATTCAGCGTCAGCTTCAGGTGTACACTGCAGTTGTCAGGCATGTACACCATCTATGAAGTGGTCTCCCTAATAAGACAAGTGCCCATCTGACACCCTACACAATCTTTACATTATTGGTTATATTCCCTAAACCATTTTTCGTATCCCTGTGGCAATCTGTGGTTACCAATTTGTGCTTTCTAATCCCTTAATCTTCTATATACCTCCCTCCTCCCGTCTAGCAACCCTCAGTTTTTTCTCTATAACTTTGGGACTGTTTCTGATTAGTTTGCTCATCTATTCTATTCTTTAGATTCTACATATAAGTGAGGTCATATGGTATTTGTCTTTCTCTGTCTGACTTATTTCACTTAGCATAATGTTGTCTAGGTCCATCCATATCATTGCAAATGGTAAGATATCCTTCTTCTTTATGGCCAAATAATACTCCGTTGTATAAATGTACCACTGTTTCTTAATCCAGTCGTCTACCGACGGGCATTTTTGTTGTTTCCATATCTTGGCTATTGTGAATAGTGCTGCAATAAACATAGGGGTGCATATATTTTTTCGAATTAGCGTTTTGAATAGCTACTTAAGAGTGGAATTGCTGGGTCATAAGGTAGTTCCATTTCCAATTTTTTGAGATACCTCCAAACTGATTTCCATAGTGGCTGCACCGATCTGCAATCCCACCAACAATGTACAAGGGTTCCCTCTCCTCCACATCCTCGCCATCACTTCTTGTTTGTTGATGTGGCCATATTTTTCAATTTACTATACCATTCATCCCTGCTATAGCATCTATGACATTATTCTACTTGAATAAGGCTAGTGAAGGGGTCCTTATTCTTTTTTGAAAAAGGACCTGCTTCATATAGACTACCCACAGTGTTGTCCCTTTAAATGAACACCCCCTTGATTCAAAATAAGCATCAGGGTCCCATGCTTTCTTATTCAGTACTGGGGAAGTACATTGTTTAGTGGGATGAGTAAAAGAACATTGACATTTAGGACACAGATGAAATTACCTTTTTTTGTCTACGTTCTGCTTGAGTTTGGTGTGTCTTTTACAGGAGGCAACCTCATTCTGAAGGGCTAAATTGGGCCAGTGTGGGGCTGAGGGGAAATAAAACTAATTGGGCTTATATCTGGCTTAGACTTTAAGGGAGAAAGATAAAGGGGGCATTTGAGATTTCCAAGCTGTTCAGCTTAGTTCACTGGAGCAAGAGAGCAGAGAAGTTCACCGGGGAGAAAGCACTAGTCAGGAGGAACGTGGCCCAGAATATTAAGCATCATCATAAGCAGCTGGATGGCATGGAGATCCAGGAGAGTTGAGAGGATGCTAACTTAGTTTTGGTCTAGTGCCTTGTGACAGTATATTCATTGGACCACCAGGAGAATCTTGGGTCCACCCTAGAACTATGGAATCAGAATCTGCATGTTAACTAGACCACCAAGTAACTCATATGCTTGTTATAGTTTGAAAAGCAGTGGCTTAGAGAAGATTCCTGATGCCATGAAATCATACCCCATGGGAAGCCCTACAGAAAGGTAGCATATTTCCGGTAAAGAACTGTGCTTGATACTACGCAAGGCTTTCTGGGAACAGAGAAGGCCCACACTGTGGGTACCCACAGTCTATGGTCCTTTTTTCTAAGCAGGGATTCTTAATTTTTAAAAACAGTTTTGTTGAGATATAATTCACGTACCACACAATTCACTATTTAAAGTACACTATTTAAAGTACACGTACCACACAATTCACTATTTAAATTGTACTATTTAAAGTACAATTCAGTGGTGTTATAGTACATTCACAGGTTTGTGTAACCACCACAGTCAATTTTAGAACATTTTCGTCACATCAGGAAGAAATCTCATATCCGTTAGCTATCATCCCCCATCCTTTTATTTGCACCCCCTCTCCATCCCTGCCTTAAGTAACCACTAATCTACTTTCTATCTCTATAGATGCACCTATTAAAACTTTCATATGAATGGAATCACGTAGTATTTGGTTCTTAACTGTTTTTTGGATCACGGACACCCATTGAAACTCTGTTGGAAGCCAGGAACCTTCTCCCCAGAACATACATACATAAGTATATTCACCCAGAATTTCACCAAATTTCATGAATCCTCTGAAACCTTGGTCTAGGGAACCAAGATTAAGGACACGTGCTCTGTGGCCACTCAAAATGGGTCATTGTTGCAGCAGGTTTTAATCTGGTTTGAGCACCACTGGCAGAAGAGATGGGACCACACAGGTTTATCAGCACCCCAACGCAGAAAGTGACTAAAGCAACAAGCAAAGGACAGACACCAGGTGTTTACAGAGCTGAAGAAAGTGTGTTTATAACACATAGTTTGCCAAGGAGAGGGGGGCTGGTGAACAGATGTGTCATTTGCAATTATTCCTAAAGATGTTAATTATGAAAATGGATCTCTGATTATGGTTCTAAAAAAAGAACCCCATATATTACGGGGTGTTGGATGTGCAAAATCAAGCTTGCTTGCTGACTGTTTCTTCAGGTAATCACTGTTGGTGCCAGACGCATCACCTGGGACTCTTGTTTTCGATGCACCACCTTGAGAGCTGGAGAGTGCTGTGGGGCACTTTCCAACTGCAGAGCCTTAGAGCTGAAAGTGATCCTTGAGGTCATACGTCTGTCCTTGTACAAAGGCAGCAACTGAGGCTTAGAGAGATTATGAAACTTGTCACTAGCGGCGTGAGGATAAGAGCTTGTACCTTTCATATTATTGATTCACTTTCCCTTCCCTTATTGCATCAAAGAGGACATAAATCAACTATCAATTTTCTAGTCAAGGTCTACTTGAGCTTTATGTGATGTGAGGGTCCCTAGCCCACTCAGGTCAGTCTGTGTGTGGGGAAGGGGAAAGCAAGTAACTAGAATAACACAGGGGTTATGTCCTAAGCTGTGCTATTCAGTAGAGTAGCCACTAGTCATCTGTGGCTATTTAAATTTAAATTAAATAAAATTAAAAATATAGTTGCAGTAGTCACATTTCAAATGCTCAGCAGCTACTTGTGGCCAGTGGCTACCATATTGGATAACACAAAGCATTTCCATTGCTGGTCCTATTAAAAGGGCTTTCTAGAGTCTAGAGCTGGATTTTCTGAGTTTGAATCCCAGTTCTTCCACTGAGAGTGAAAGCTTAAATGCGTTATTTAATATTTCCAAACCTCAGTTCCCTCATCTATAAAATGGACATAAGCACGGTATCTGCTCCATTGGTTTGCTGTGAAGATTATGAATGTAAATGAGATAATATGTGTCAAGTGCTTAGCAAAAGAAGCTTATACTTATTAAGCACTAAACAAATATTGTTACCATCATGAAGCATCTCAGCATCCTGCTTAAGACTGTGGTCTCTTCTACTTGGAATTATGCAACTTGTACCCTAGAGAAGTAAGGAATTGCTCGCCCCGGGGCACTAGGACTCCAAGAAGCCTAAGTCTGTTCGGGTTACAGTGGAAGGAGGTCAGGAACATGGAGACGGAGGTTGGAAGAGGTTGGGACGCAGGGAAGATGATCAGGGTTCTGGGAACAAGGAGAAGGCAAAATGGTGTGAGTTGTGAGAAGTGAGGGAGGGCAGGGAAGATCACCCCACTTCACAAATTTGTCAAGCGCTGGCCCAACAAGTGCCATGCGTGCGGAGACATCAGTCTGTGGGGTTGTTTAAGGACTCCCAACCTCCTCTTGTCTGTTGTACTAACTGCTTGCCCTGATTGTCCACAAGAGGGAGGCAAGGGAAAGGAGAGAGAGAAATCCTAGAAGTCCAGCTGGTTCTTTGCTGGCAGCTCTGGTCAAAGGTTTGCTGTGGAGGAAGCTGAAGGTCCTGATTAAACTAAGACTTCCCTTCATGCAAGCTCACAGGTCTCAGCTGTGTTTTCCTTGAACCCATTACCGCAGTAGGGAGGAGCCTTCCCAAAGGCGGTATGTTATTCAGAAAGTCATACTTCACGGCCTCTCAGAGGGCTAGGACAATTTTCACACCTGGCTAGAGGCTGTGCCAACTTCCCAGCAACCCCCCACAAAAACAGGTTCACAAAAACAGAACACAGAAGGTGTGAGTGAAGTGGAAAGAGGTGGCAGTTATCCAGGTAATTTAGCCACATGGCCTGCCACTCCACTATATCGATTGCGCTGCCAGGGCTCATAAAGCATTGGGTTAGGCATTGGAAGCAGGTAGTAAAAAAATAATTCTCTTTGCCCTTAGGGAATTTTCATGTAATTCAGGAGCTGGTGCGCCAAGGGACAAAGGGGCTTAGGGTGGCAGAAGGAAAAGAACACTGCAATAGGCCTGCAGATGTATTTTATCCCTTGGTCTGCCATTAATTAGTAGTGTGACTTCCGGCCAGTTACTGCGGTTCTCTGGGTCTCCTCATTCTCATCATGAATAAATTTAAGCTGATGGACTGTGTGATTTAAAAGTGCTCCATTTCTAGAGCTCTGAGATTCCAGTTCAGATGTGGGGATGTAAATATCTATGCCACAGAGGACGATTCTTCCACTGGTGCTGTCAGATTTATCAAATAAAAGTACAGGATACCCTGTTTCATGTGGATTTCAGGTAAACAGCGAATAATTTTTTAGTGCCTATCTTGGGCAGTATTTTGGCCATACTTCTACAGAGTTATTTGTTGTTTATCTGAAATCCAAATTTAACTGGACATGCTGTATTTTATTTGGCAATCTCTGCCTTCCACCTAACATGTCTGCCCCTCTCCCATGTGGGGTAGGTACGTCTGCCTCTCTTCATCCTCTTACTGGGACCTCCTGATCAGTCTGATTGGTCAGAGTCTGTAATAGTCCTGGGCCACATTTGACTGACCAGGATAACTGGCTTCCACTTTGGCTTTCACTGCCTGGACCCAAGAGCTAAGGGCTCTCTCCCCGTCGCTCTCCCTTGAGAGAGTCCCCTGAGCAGGCCCGCTCACGGGGAAGTGGTAGCTGACTCTCCGTTTGTCCTGCTGCCCACTCCAGACTGCCTCCATTCTGATGGCTGAGTGAGTGGAGTTGCAGTGGGTCCTGAGGGCCCATTCGGCAGAGGCATGCCTGAGTGCTCAGGCCCAACGCATGGATTTGGGATGGGAGCAAAGACCCAATCTGCCCTAAAGTTTAATATTTTTTCTCTATTAGCTCCTACCAGGGAACTCTTGTGTTTGGGGGCTTCTTGGGTACTTGCTGGCTTGGCAATAAGCTAATTCTTTTGTTGCCACTGGGCCAGTGCCTTTCTGTGTTTTCCTATTTGACCTACAAGGGAAGAGCTTTGAGACTTAGGTCCCAAACGTCTCACACCATCGTTGTCTCTACGAACCAGACTTATTGGGCCATCCAGAGTCATCCTCATTGATTGTAAAAAAGGAAAAACAAAGTAGACAGCATGTGACGTCATTAGGCTGGAGGAAGAGGAAAGGATCAGATATAGGTCACCCTGGGACATGTCTTATTTACATAGAGAAATGATCTGGGAACTTGATGTTGTAAATAACAGCTTGCTGTATGAGAGAAGACGGGGAGGGCTCTAGTTGGGTTATGCAGCCCTGACTTTTGTAGTTAAAGACTTTACAATGAGATGGTTATCAGAAGATATTATACTTCTTCAGGTCTTTGCCAGTGGATGCTGTCATCATGGTCATTGGGATTTTCATAGCTCCAGCTATTATTTCTTGCCTGGACATTTGCCATACTTGGCTTTCCTAAACACAGTTCTGATTATGTCCCTATGTGGTCTAAAAGCTTGCTCTTACCTACGGAAGCAAATCCAATCTCCTTAGCTTGGTACACAAAGCCTTCCCAGGCTGATACATACTTTCTGCATTTCAGCTTTTCTCCTGCTACCACCCTTCCTGCTCCCAGGTATTCCAAGTTGTAGCCAAAATTAACTGTTAGCTGTCTCCTAAACTTTCTCCTGCACATTTCCAAACCTTTGTATATACTGGTCTTTCTGCTTCTAATGCCCTTCCTGTTCTCCCTCTGGAGAATGTTTTCTTAAGTGTCAGCTCTCCAAAGCCTTCTTGAATTCCCCTGTCGCTGGCTGAATGACTGTTTCCTTCCTTTGCACTCTCAGACTCTACCATATCGCACTATAACCATTGGGCATTGGGTCAGGTACCTGTCCCCCCCGCCCCCCCCACTTGTCTAGGAGCTCTATGAAGGCAAACATCTTACATCATTCATCTTTGTATCACTTCTTCAATGTCACTTGACTCTCCTAATACCCCAGTTACAGTGCCTGGCACAACAAGGACATTCAATAAATGACTGTTGGATGCATGAGGACAATAGAATACGGCCCAGACAGCTGACATTTAAATTGTTTTAATTGTGTGATGTGTATGAGTTGTCAGACCAAATAAATCTTCACGGTGGAAATGACTGTATTGAAATGTTCGTAAAGGAACATACTGCAGCCCATAAAAACCCAATACATAGATACTGTCATTTGAAAGGGATATTAAGTCTTTATCTCAAGGCACAAATCAGAATAGAGCCACAGCATGAGACTTGTAACAGGCTAACATTAACATTAATATTGGCATTCAGGAATCCTTCCTGCTTTTGGATAAAGCATGCCCATTTGGTATCAAACCATGTCTCATCAACATATGCGTTATGCATTATGACTTATGAAAGGGATTTATTTCTTTGTCATGCAAGATTCAATGGATCAGCAAAATATCTCTGTTGACACATACTTTGTGAAAGGCTGTGAGACTGGTTACAGGGATAAAAGGTATTTATTTGGTACTTTGCCTAAATGAAATCTGGAGTGACACCTCTTCTAAACACTTTATTTCCTTCAATACACATTGAACATACATTTAACTCCCAAAGTCTAAAGATCTTAAGGAAAAAACACAACAACCCAAAAGCTTGAAGTGCTCTAAAGAAAGAGCACTGAATTTAGTGTCAAGATTCTAATCCCAGCTCTGTTTACTAGCCAGATGGATTCCAGGGAAGTCACAACTTCTGAGGGCCTGTTTTCCCACCATTATATCAAGGGGTTTCTGCTAAGTGATCTCTGAAGATATTTCTCTGGTGTGTCATTTTGATTCTATGTGTTTTTTGCAGGAACAGACTGACTTAGTGAAGCTAAAGCTTCGCGGATCTTTGCTTGTACAGCTCCTCCCAACAACCCCGGGAGGGGGCCCGCCAATCTCTTTTTACGTGGTCATATATTTTTGTAAAGTTTCAAAAGTAAGATATTGTAAGTGAAATTGGTTAAGACAGCTGTCTCTCTTTCTTCCTCCTCTCTCTTCATTACAATTCCCCAGGTATGGGATGAACTTGAATAGGCTGCAGGCAACTTTAGGACCCCAATAAAGGGAAATTAAGTTGAGGATATGTTGATTTTGAGCTTAAGGATGTATCCTTATGTAGTTGATAGTTACTATGTATAGTTACACTGCTGCTAGCCATTGTAGTGTGGATATGGCTTCCAGGAATATTTCTACCACCCTCTGTGCTACCTCACTCACCACTGTGGGATGGGGGTGCAAGGCCACACATGGTACCACGGAATGAACTCAACCTATAATACTTGGCACTGGAAGCATGTGGGAGTGAGAGAGAAGCAAGATGTGAAACGCACAGAGCCAGAAGCTAATCTGTTGAAAATTCTTCCAATCACCAGACATGGAAAGTAGTAAATGGAGTATTCAATTCACAGTGATGCCTAAATGGAAATGTTCTTCCATCAGGAAAATATTCACTAATGCAACGTATATTAATACAATTATAAACCCACTGTTTTTCTCTTTTTTTATTATAAGTGCTCAAAATAGAACTTACCAGAATATGGGGCAAAAACCCATAAGCGGTTAGTCTGTGATGTTGCAGGTTTTATGCATCTCAAAAAAAGTCTTAACATATCTGACTATCTTGTCTAGATGAATTCTGCTGGTTTCAGATGAAACAGCCTGCACTATTGACACAGTGCGTTAAAAGTGCTGAAGAAACAAAGGTTCTGGTGACAGAACTCCTATAGTCACCAGGAAGGCAATAGATTTAGTGTAAGAGTAATTTGGCTCTACTATTGTGTAGCTCAATATATTGTAGACACAACTTAGAAATGGATTTCACGTGCGCTTATGCAGGCCTTACTTTCAGATTAATTTTGTATCTATTTCCAGAAGGGTTAATATACAGAAAGTCAGATAGGAACGAAAGGGTGTATCCTACTGGAAACTGACAATTTAAACGAAAAGGAGGAAGACTAGCAGAAACTTCAAAATGTTGAGAACTCCCTTATTTATCACAACAAAAGCTAGAAATTCTGATGGTCAAAATCGTAAAAACAAGAAAAGGGTCATGACAGCGAAGGAAGTATAGATCAAACAATAACCGAAGAGGGAGGGAATGTATGTGAATTGGGACACTCCAGGGTGAAGAAATAGAAGGAAGATGAACGTCAGACTGCACAAGTACACGGGACGACAGGAAGATCAGTGAGTGTCACTCAGTCAAAGGTTATTTAAAATTAGCTGCTGAAATGTCATGAGTCTGATAGCTCATGGATGAAGGAAACTGGATTGAGTTTATCCCAAGTTTGACAAAACTCTAAATTTTACATGACACTGTAACAAGTTAGAAGTTGAAAAGCTTTCCTAAATGATCAGTAATGAAAAAGCAATGTCTAGTAGGCTGAATTCTCTTTCTCATCTCTCTATAGAAAGATTTTAGAAAAAAATGTTTATCGTATAAAGAGACAGCTATGAATTTAGAAAAATATAGAGGTGTGTGAGGTAGCTCACTAGTAAACACGGTTTTTATTTTCCCCCTAGATTTTGTGATGTTTGTGGTATTTTTCAGCTTTCAGAAATTAGTATTTTATTATTTCTTCCTCCATCATAAATAAACATTCAGTGTGTGCTAATTGTTTTATTGTAATTCTGTATTCTCTTTCGGTAAAAAGGCCTCCCCAAATTATATAAGCTTTAGGCCCCACAAATGCTGAATTTGTTGTTGCTCATCTGAAAGCATCCTGTATAGAGCAGTGTTTCTCAAAACTTCATGTGCATTTCAATCCCCTGGGGATCTTGTTAAAATGCAGTTTCTGAGATTCTGCATTTCTAACAAACTCCCAGCTGATGCCCACACTCCTGATCTAGGGGCCACACTTTGAGAACTATTGGGATCCTTTGAGATGTTCTTAGAAAACACAAATATATCACACCTAGAGATTTTTACTCTGAAGGTCTCGATTGGGGCCCTATAGCTGTATTTAAACAAACAAACAAACAAACAAACAACTCTGTAAGTAGGGAAAGAGACCCTTTCTTACACTGTTGGTGGGAATTCAAACTGATGCAATCATTTTGTAGTCTGATTTGGCAATATCTTCCTGGAACCCAATGCACCCCCCCTCACCCCAAAACAAGCCAGCTGGAAAAGCAGTCTGAGAAAGACAGTTTACAGACTCCCACTGCAGGGTCACGTAGCAAAGTGTAGGAGGATAGTCTTTGACTAAGAGACACTAGATACATGACTAGTACAGGGGACATTCTCTGGAACCTAGCAGTTCCACTTCTAGGAATTTGTCCCAGTGATATTTACATGTATCAAGATATGTGTATCAGATTGTTCACTTTCACATTATTGGTAGCAGGGAAAAACTGGCAGCAACCTATATATGCCCATCAATAAATTATACAAATTATGGAACATCTTTGCTATGGAATAACAATAGCTAATCTCAGTTAAACAATTAACTTTGTGCCAGATATTGTTCTAAGTAATTTATAAGTATTAACTAAATTAGTCTTCACAGCAGTCATAGTTTCATTTTACAGATGACGTAATTTATGTATATATTGACATAAAAAGCTGTCAGGGATATAATAGGAAAAAGCAAGTAGCAAAACGTTATGTATACTATATTATGCATTACCATTATAATACACTAGCAACAAAAAGTAATATATTCGATTTTAATGCACACTCCCCAGTAGATAACTATTGATCTAGAATAGAAGTGAAAGGACATTTAGTTACATCAAACGAGCTGTTTTCATGCAGTTTGGTTAACTGGTAACACTTTCACAAGAAGACAAAGTAAAAATGATTTGGTAGAGTTGGTGATTTAGAGTATTCTATAGTTAATGGACAAACAGTTATACTGAGTGATCTCAGTATTAGGGATGATGAGAAGAACTGACCCATAGATGTTCCTATACCTCATTCTTAGGACACACAATAGGGAGAAATACCCCAGTGCAATTTGCCTAGGAGTTTCGGTTGGTCCAACTCTGCATTATGTTGTTTCACCTCAGTGACTCTATTCCTCTCTTTTAGTCCACAGCAAGTTTTTTCCAATATGCATATTTACAACACTTTCTTATGGAATTTTCAAACATACATAAAAGATAAAAGAAATGTACAGGCAACACTAACATATCTATCTAGATTTTACAGTTAACATTTTACCAAACTGCTTGATCACGTACTTGTTTATCTCTCTATGCATTCACTGATCCACCTCATTTTGGGGATGCATCTCAAAGCAAGTTGCTGATATCAATCAGTAGTACACTTTCCCTTAAATACGTCAATATGTATAGCAATAGCTATAGGTCCATATATTGTTTATAGTCCCTTTTCTTTTGAAGTAAAATTTACACAAGGAAATGAGCAAATATTAGGTGTACCATGTGATGAGTTTTAACTAATACCTACATCTGTGTAACTCACACCTCTATCCAGAGAGAACTTTACCATACCTAAAAATTCCCTCATGCCCCTCTCGAAGCACTTCCCTGTGCCCACACCAATCCTCTCACCCCTGCAACCACTGCTCTGATTCTTTTCACTGTAGAAACCTGTTCTAGAACTTCATATAAATGGAATGATACAGTGTCTTTTGTATAATGCTTCTTTCACTCAGCACGTTTTTGCAATTCATACATGTGGTTGCTTGTATCAATAGTTTGCACCTTATTGTTTAGTAGCATTAAATTGTATAAACATAGCACAGTCTATTTTCCCACTAATACATAACTGGGCTATTTCTGCTATCTGGCTATTATGAGGAAAGCTTCTCTAAATATTCTTGTACGTGTATTTTTGTGGACATTCATTTTCCTCTCTCTTGGGATAATACCTAGGAATGGAATTCCTTGGTCATAGGGTATATACATGTTTAGTTTTGTAAGAAACCATCAGATCTTTTCCCAAGTGGCTGTACCACTTTATACTCCCACTAACAGTGTGTGGAAGTTCCAGTTTCTCCACATGCTCTCCAACATTTGATGTTGTCAGTCTTCTTAATTGTAGCCATTCTGGTGGGTATGTAGTGGTATTTCACTGTGATTTAATTTGCATTTCCCTGAGTGTGTGTGTACACATATATACTAGATATTCAATAATTTATTTTGAAGTAATGTCACAGTTTCCAGAATAATACCAGTACTGCCTTAACCAGATTCTCCCACCATTAATATTTTGTTGCATTTGTTTTATCACCCGTTCTCTGTCTACTTATACTCATTACCAAGTTTTGTTTTTTTCTGAACCTTTTGAGAGCAAGCTGAAAATATAATGTAACATTACCCACACATGCTCCAGTGCGTATTTCCCCTAAACAAGGACACTTTCCTACCAGCATACAACCCTCCAAATCAGGTTATCACCATTACTATAATACTGTACCGTCTACAAACCCCATTCAAGTTTTGCCAACGATGCCCCCAAATTCCTCTTTTTCCTTTCTGTCCCAGGCTACTAGTCAAGGATATGTGCTGCATTTAGTTGTCTTGTCTCTTCAGACTCCTTCAAACTTGTACAGCTCCTCTGTCTAGCCCTGTCTTTCGTGCGCTTGATGGTTTTAAAGAGCACAGGTCTTTCATTCTGTAGGATGCCCTCCAACCTGGGTGTGTCTGATGTTTGTTTTCTCATGGCCATACTGAGGTTATGTATTCTCGGCAGTAATTACAGAAATGATGCTTTCTTCTTCTCAGTGCCTCACCAGGAGGAACATGTCCTGTCTTCCTACACTGGTGAAGCTAACCTTGATGTGTAATCATGTGCTTTCTGCCAGGTGTCTCCACAAAATTCAACATTTTGGCTTTTGCAATTGATTAGTATTTTATGGGGACATATTCTGAGATTAATCAATATTCTGTTCCTCATCAAACTTCCAACTACTGGCCTTAGTATCCATTGACTTGAATCAACCACCCTTATGAAGGTTGCCAAATGACAAGTGGAAAAATCTTTCCATTTTTATTAGCTGGCATTCTTCTATAAATAAACCTTTTTCTCCCTCAATCATTCCTTCATTTATTTACATCACTATGGATATGTGGATTCCAATTTTATTCAATGAGTAGTGACCCATTAATGATAATTGCTTTTCTTATGCTCATCTGTCCCAAGTTTGATCCTTTTAAGCTGGCTCCAGTGTCTTTTTGGCATAACCCCATTGAACATTTCCTTATTTTCTGACATGATGTTTCAGAGTACATGAAACATGTACTTTCTCTGTTGCAGCCCTGAAATCAGCCATTTTCCCAAGGATCTCTGTTTGTTTGTTTTTTTAATATAGTACTTAGAAACCAAGATTTGGGCACTCAGTGTGTTAATTGCTACTGAGTTGTCATTGCTTTTAGACTCACTCACTCAGTGGACAGAGATAGGAAACACATATGTATATGCACACATTCATACAGACATATACATCTATAACTATTTCTGCATCTATTTGTGTATGTATATATTTACACACATAATAATAAAAGCATAAGTCATACTAATACCTCAATTCCAATCTAATATCTCAGGGTTTTTTCTAGACTTCCCTGCTTTGATGTTCATAAATACCTCTCTGGCAATGAGAATTTTGGCTCCTTGTGGGCACAGAGTCCCAGAGAGCAGTTTCCAGGCTCTTGGCCTCAGTGGAAAGGTGCTGGCTTGGGTAGTAGATGGCCATCAGCTGTGACTAGTTGGCCATCAGCTGTTTCCGGTTAGCCAGTAGCCACTAATATAACTGCCGTGGCTACTCTAGGGGGTTGGTTGGTTGGTTGGCAGAGAAGTGGATGGTGGATTGTGGATCATGTAGATCCTACTTCCTGTGTCTAGCCTGGCTTCCAGGAAGATTGGGGTGCAGGAAGACCCCTTGTTGGGGTATGGTGGATGTCTGCTTCCTGTGTCTCCAACCCAGCCACCAGTGAGAATATAGTGGTATGACTCCCCTATCTATGGCTCCATTGGTGTTCCTTTTTGGCCTCTATGGGGACAGAGCCAGGAGTGCAGTTTCCAGGCTCTCAGCCTCACATGGAAAGGTGCTGGCTCAGGTAGTAAATGGCCATCAGCTGTGATTGGATGGCCATCAGCTGTGGCTAGTTGGCCGTCAGCTAGTGAGCCATTAGCCCCTAATATAACTGCCATGGCTACACTAGCAGAAAATGGGGGCTAGCAAGGAGATGGTGGCTGGGCTGGCAAGTGCAGATTGCAGTTAGCATGGTAGAATGTGGGTTGCAGATTGCAGAGAAGTGGATGGCAGGTTGCAGATAGTGTGGCTCCTGCTTCCTGTGTCTCCAACCCAGCCACCAGCGAGAATATAGTGGTATGACTCCCCTATCTATGGCTCCATGGGTGTTTCTTTTTGGCCTCACCATGTCCTGTGTTCTTATGTGGGGAGCGGGACCAGAGACCCCACATGACACTCCTATTATCTATTCCCAAAATACAGAGGGTGTCAAAAAAATGTATACACATTTTAAGAAAGGAAAAAACTGTATTAAAATTGTAATACTCAACATATACCGATAACAAAAGATGAATACAAGTCACATTTGACTTCTGCAATGACAAGGGGTGTTCAGAGTGGTTACCATCAGCGTAATTTTAATACAGCTTTTTTCTTAAAGTGTGTATATATTTTTTTGGTACCCTCTGTATTTAGCTAGTTGCCTAATCTTTCCACCACACCAGCTGGCTCTTCTGCCCACCACCTCCACATCTCACCTGCTTGGCCTGTCTCTCACCAACTCCTTCCTGCCTTGCTTCCTTGGTCTTGGGGCTTTCTGTCTTTACCTCTGAATGGCTTTTTAAACCCCCTCACCTGTGACTTCAGCTGCAGGGTGGACTTCTCCATGCTAGAAAGGGAAGAGAAGGGAGCACATAGTACATTTTAGTGGTAAAGAAACATGAACAAAACCAACCCGCTCTTCCGTTTGTAGTCGTTCTATTTCCTAGCTCCTACTCCTGAATTTTTACAAAAAAAACAACTCAGTCTTCAAACAAATACCTCAGAAATATTGAGCGTAGCAAGTTACAATTTTTTTTTCTTAAGGTTCCCAAATAACAGACTTTTTAACAAGCTATCAGCATTATTACCTGTGCCTGCTGTGGAATTAGCTCAAAGCCCTCACAATATCGCCCAGCAGGAGTTAATGCTGCTCTGTAATCAGAGAACACATGTACGGCCAGCAAACGGGTCAATCAATCATAAGGAGTATTAGCAGAAGCCACCATTTCCAGAAGCGTTGGCTGTCCTTGGGTGGGCACGGCAGGTGAGGACCCCAGCCATTGGCAGCATTCCTCTGGCCTTGGCATTCATTCAGGAGGTCTCAGCTGTGATAAGCATTCAGGCATCTGTGTCAGGCTTTTACCTACTGACTTGAGCTTCCTGCGGCCTTTCTCATCAGAGCCTTTGCCTGTCACCTCAGGGGAGAAACGCTGCAATAGTTGGTCTCCCGTTTCTTAAAGTCAGAGAAATAATCCAGCTTTTGGAAAACAATCTGATAACACTTTGTGGACATTGTGGGAGGCAGGCACACTTTGAGTGCACTGGCTTCATTTCTCGCTTGGTATGTACTCACTCCCCCACTGCAATCCCTGCACTCACCAGAAAGCATAGATTCTTAGCTTAGTATAGATCAGATTGTAGAAAGCTGGGGCTTCTCAGGGTCTGCCTTTATCGCTGTCCACACACTCCCTACTTACCAGGGAGCCCACTTAATCATGTCTGAAATATGCCTCATTTGCAGGCTTAAGGCAGCCCATGACCTAAGATAAGGATGGCAAATTTGTTTCAATACATATACCGGCTCTGATTAATTGTTCGTGTATGCCTGAGAGAGCTGTATGGTGAAGGACTTGGAGACTTCATCAGGGCTCACTAGGAAAGAGTGCTGTAATTGAATAGTGATGTCTTTCATGAGCATGAAGGGAAGAAAGGGGTAAATGGACCCCATATTTGCCACGCCTATCCTAGGATTTAACCTCATGTTCCTGCAGAAGTCAAGGAATTCTTCCTGGGAAGAATTTAAAAATATTTGAAAATATTGATCAACGCATCTTGTCCCAGATCAATTACATACATCAAAATCTCTGAAGCAAGGGAGACTCAGACATAGAAGTAGTTTAAAAATTCCCCAGGTGATTCTAATCTGCAGCCAGGGGCTGAGAACCACTGCAACGAGAGAATAGGGAGCAGAATAATTAATATTTATGGAATGCCTTCTCTGAGCCTAGCTCCCTCCCCCACTTTCCCCCATACTCTTTCTAATTTAACTCTGTGCAATTCCTCAAAAGAAGCATCATTAGCCCCATTTTACCTATGAGGACAACTAAGGCTCAGAAAACATAAGGAAACTGTCAAAGATCTTGCAGTACGTTCTGAAAGCAAATCTGTTTGCTTTCAAAGCACTTGCTCTTCCAGGGCACCATGCTTCTTCCATTAGGTTTCAGAACCCAGGTTCCACCCTTAACCTTTGTGTTGAGTAGATCTGGATTCCACCTGGTTTCCCCCAGATCTGACTCCAACCCGTCATTCCCTTCCATGACCTCGTTTTCTAGTTCCGGTTGGAAATGCCATTCATAATCTTAGCATTTGGTTTCATGGTGGAGAAAAATGCAAGAGACTCTCCCGAACATTACCACCTCCATCCTGTGCGCTTTAGGCAGTTCAGGATGAGGCTGTTTCCGCAGCCAGCGGTCCTTGCTTCTGAAGGATCTCTGTGTCTAAGCCAGATGAGTTTGTAGTCCCCTCTTTGGTCCCCAGGCAGTTCAAAGAGGTACAGGGGAGTTGTGACCTGACTCCCTAATCCTGTAAGTTGTGGGAACCTGTGTTCCTGCTTTGGCTGTTGTGGTGTCACAGTGATGTCAGTTTCTTTGGTCAGAATCATGAGTCTGCATGAGACAATTGAGTAAACCATGAGAACCTTAGAGTCGGAATGGACCTCCAACATGATCTAGCTCCAATGCCTGCTTAAGGCAAACATGCCCTCTCTAGGACTGTTGTCACAAAGGAATGCAGACTGTTTAAATGCTTCCCAGGGAACACTGTCTCCTGCTCTAATGGCAGTGTTACACAGCACTGGCAGTTCAGAAACAGGTTCAAAATGAAGCTTAAATATGGTTTTAGATAATTTTCAAGTTCCTCAGCTGATTGATTTTCCTCAATCTTATTAAAGACTGATATCTATAAAGCTAGTAGTTTACACCAATTAGGATGGATGAAGCAAGATTAATCCAGGCAAAACTATTTTTAAAAAGATTTTTATTACAAATGTAGCTAACATACAATATTATATTAGTTTCAGGGGTACACTATAGTTAGTCAAGATTTATATACCTAAGGAAGAGATCACCACGATAAGTCCAGCAACCATCTGACACTGTACCATGCTATCATAGTATTATTGACTATATTCCCCATGCTGTACATTACATCCCCATAACTTATTTATTTTATACCTGGATATTTGGAGCTCTTATTCTGCTTCACCTTTCCCCTTTTTTAATTTTTTAATTACAGTTGATATTCAATATTATTTTATATTTCAGGTGTACAACATAGTGGTTAGACATTTACATAATTTAAGAAGTGATCCCACTGACTAGTCTAGTACCCACCTGGCACTACACGCTTATTATTGTATAATTGACTATATTTCCTATGCTTTACTTTACACACCCATGACTGTTTTGTAACTACCAATTTGTACTTCTTAATCCCTTCACCTTTTTCACCCTGTTCCCTAACCCCCTTCCATCCAACAAATCTAGTACCCATCTGATACTGTACATAGTTATTACAATATTATTGCCTACATTCCTTACGCTATACCCTACATCCCCATAACTACTTTTTAACAACAAATTTGTGCTTCTTAATCCCTTCCCCTTTTTTCACCCACACCCCCAACCCCCGTCTAGCAACCATAAAAATATTTTCTGTATGAGTTTGTTTCTGTTTTGTTGTTGTTATTTGTTTCTTTGTTTTGTTCTTTAGATTCCATATATAAGTGAAATCATATTGAATCTGTCTTTATCTGTCACTCCACTCAGCACAGGTCCATCTATTCCACCACAGATGGCAAGAACCCTTCCATGGCTGAGCAATATTCCATTTTATATATATGTACTATCTCCTCTTTATCTGTTCTTCCATCAATGGACACCCAGGCTGCCTCCACATCTTGGCCATTGTAACCAATGCTGTAATGAATATATGGATGCACAAGTCCCCTCAAAGTAGCGTTTGGGTTTCTTCGAATAAATACCCAGAAGTGGGATTACTGGGTCCTTCTTTGTCTCTTATTGTAGCTTTTTTTTTAATGTCAATTTTGTCTGGTATACATATTGCTACCCCAACTTCTTTTGTTTTTTTCATTTCCATTTTCATGACATAACTTTTTTCATCCCTTTCCATCTGTGTGTGTCTTTCAATCTAGAGTTTCTTGTAGGCAGCATATGTAAGGGTTTCGTTTTCATATCCGTTCAGCCCTCCTATGTCTTTTGATTGAAGAGTTTAATTCATTTACATTGAAAATAATTGTTGATAGACATGTAGCCAGTGACATTTTATTCATAATTTTGATCTTTTTTTTTTTCCATCTTAAAGAAGTCCCTCTAACATTCCTTGTAATACTGGTTTGGTGGTGGTGAACTCCTTTAGCTTTTTCTTATCTGGGAAGCTCTTTATCTGTCCTTTAATTTTAAATGATAGCCTTGATGGGTAGAGTACCCTTGGTTGCAGATTCTTGCTTTTCATCATGTTGAATATTTTGTGCCAATCCCTTCTGGCCTGAAAAATCTGTGTCAAGAAATCAGCTGACAATCATATGGGGCTCCCTTATAAGTTACTAGTTGCTTTTCTCTTGCTGCTTTTTGGTTCTCTTTTTGTCTTTAACCTTTTGCATTTTAATTATAATATGTCTTGGTGTGGACCTGTTTGGGTTCATCTTGTTTTGGACTCTCTCTGCTTCCTGGACTTGTATGTCTATTTCCTTCAACAGGTTAAGAAAGTTTTCAGTCATTCTTTCTTCAAATAGTTTCTCAGTCCCTTGCTTTCTCTCTTCTCCTTCTGGTGCTCTTACGATGCGAATGTTTTTATGCTTGATGTTGTCCCAGAGGTTTCTTAAACTATCCTCATTTTTTTGCATACTTTTTGCTTTTTGCTGTTCCGATTTGGGTGTTTTCTGCTACCTTGTCTTCCAAATCACTGATTCAATCCTCTGCTTCATCTAGTCTGCTGGTGATTGTTCCTAGTGCATTCTTCATTTCAGTTATTGTTTTCTTCACTTCTCCTGGTTCTTTTTAATGGTTTCTATGTTGTTTTTTTATGCTGTCTATCTCTTTCTTGAAGTTTCCGCTAAGTTCCTTGAGCATCCTTATAACCACTGTTTTGAACTCTGCATCTGGCACGTTGCTTGTCTCCATTTTGTTTAGTTCTTTTTCTGGAGTTTTCTCCTATTCTTTAATTTGGAATGTATTTCTTTGTCTCCTCATTTTGGCTGCCTCTCTGTTTCTATGTATTAGGTAGATCTGCTATGTCTCCCAGTCTTGGCCAGGTGACCTTATGTAGCAGGTGCCCTGTGGGACCCTGGTTCTTTCTCTGTGGTCACCTGCTCTGGGTGTTCCAGGAGTGTTCCTTGTATGGGTTGAGTGTGTCCTCCTGTTATATTTGAGCCTTGATTTCTTTTGGCATGCCAGTGGGTGCGATTGGTCCTCAGGCTGACTGGCTGTGGGGTTTGCCCATGTCCACAGCTTGTGGGTTCCTGTGCTAGGAGCTTACCACACTGAGCAGGATTTGCCCTAGCAGTCTCTGGTGCCTGTTTAGACCGCCCTTTGTGTATGCCGCTTATTGGGCTAACGGGTGATGCTCTGCTGTAATCTGAAGCCAACCTCCAAGTACGTTGATTCTGGGGCCTCTTGGGAGAAGCACTCTGGTGCAGGCCCAGGTCACCCACTGCCTGTGATCAGCCCAGACCTACCTGGTAGGAGCTACAAAGCGGTTGTTCCCTGCCTGTGCTAGAGCTGGAGGCATGTGGGAGAGGCCACACTGTGAACTGAGGATGGCTGCCACCAGTACGGGGCCTGGGGTAGCTCTGTAAAAACCCAAGATACCCCGAGGCCTGCTGTCACCGGCAGGCTCCCTTTAGGTTCAGACACTGATAAAGCCTCATGCAGTACATGAGTTGGGTGAGCAGGGCCTCAGAGAGTCACTAGAGTGGCAAGAGTTGTGGTCAACAGGTAGGTCAGTGTAGATTCTGGTTTGGTGCCAGTGCTGAGCCTGTTGCTACTCAGCAAAAGTCTCAGAGCACACCGAGGCCAGTTGCTGCTCACCTGGGGCCCATGAACGCTGATAGTTTTTCAAGAAAGAGGGCAATGTGGATGGGGCTGGCTGCTCAGGAGAAAGTGCCTTTGGTGTTGGGGGAGTTGGGTGGGGTGGGGTCCCAGCGGAGCTCACAAGACCTATCAGATTCATATATGGCCATGAGTGTGGGGTAAGGGCTCAACACAGGAAAGATGGCACCCATCTGCCTGCTGCACAGGACAAGGACCCCAACACAGGGAAAATGGCAGCTGTCCTCCAACCCTCACTCCAAAGTCACACACCTCAGTCTGTCCCCCCTTATGCCTCTGATGCCCCCCAAGTCACCACCCTTTTGCCGGAGCCCAAGGTGAGTGCCTGGGAGTGAGAGTCTGTGCACAGGTGGTTTAAAAGGATATCTGGATTTCCTGCAGCCTTCCTTGTCCCCCCTGGATGGTCGAATCCCCATTGTTTGTCAGGCAGATGTTGTGAAGGCTCTTCTTTCTGGCACCAGTACTCTGGACTGGGAAGCCTGGTGTGGGGCTGGGGTCCCTCGCTCCTCTGGGGGAACCTCCATGGCTGAGATATCCCTTCTGATTCTCAACTGCCACATGGAGATTTGGGGTCAGCCTGTTTCATTCATGTCTCTGCCCCTCCTCTCAGTCTCAATGTGCTTTATCTTTATATCCTTAGTTATAAAACTTCTGTTCAGCCAGACTTCAGGTGGTTCTCCAGGTTGATTGTTCTATAATTTAGTTGTAAATTTAATGTGTTCATGGAAGAAAGCACACACAGTGTTTATCTTCTCTGCCATCTTGGATCTCCCCCAGGCAAAATTATTACTAAAGTTCTCCAGTGGAATTTATTTCAGTTTACTTAATCATGCTATTTCCTAGTGGGGCTAATGTTTCTTTTAGGGACAGTCACCCTCATTCCCTCCCCTTTCAAACTTTTCTTTCACCAAGAGAATTCCTGCTGTTAGGAAAAGTTGGGAAACTCAGTCACCATTGGGTGGAATCAACTGATAAAACACGATTGCCCCCTTCTAAGAGTATTTCCAGTTCATTAAGGATGAAGCCTTGAAAGGTTTGACATGAAGTAACAAATTTGAAATAACCTTTGTCAGCAGGCAGTTTGAGTGATGGGGGTGAGGGGACATAGCTTCCCAGAGCTTCTAATGTCAACTCATGTAGGGACACCTGACTCTCCAAGGTGAGTCTGGCCCTACGTCTCCATCTTGGGGCTGCTGCCTGGTCTCAGGATGCATTTGCTCAGTGGACACTGTGGTATCCTGGGAAGATAGAATGAAGCCTAAGGAGGATAGCGACCTGTGATGTTTGAGGTCTAAGTACAATAGAAAGCGGCCAGTTGGCTAAAATGAAAGCCCTGTAGGATTTGAATAGACGCCCTGGGTTTGGCCTCCCACAGTGCAGGCTCTATTCAATCACTCCCACCACCAAAACAGGAGTCAGTGATCATTTGGAGGGAAGTTTTCCTCAGAACAAATGCCTATATTTCTGGATCCAGTGCATGGACATTCCTTGAAAGGCTCTCTGTTCGAAAACAGCCAATGTCCCAGCCTGCCTTCATTTCAGGGAGATGAAAATAATCACAGCCTGCGGTGGTTGAGGGTGTCGTGGGAACTGAACTCCTTAGCCCTGAGATGCAGGCATGGGCTTGTGTGTTTTATTTATTGTTTACTGAGAAACCTGTCCAAACACTGCACTTTAGGAACTGGTAAGAAACAAAGATGAAAATATGAGCACCAGAGGCATAAAAAGCCTTTGAAACTAGGACAGACTTTCATGAGAGCCTGCATAGTTTCTGTGGGCGAGGCAGTTTGTATGCATTACCCTCTCATCCTCACAAATCAATTTTTAAACTTAGACTCCAGGAAGCAGTGAATTTGGGGATTTCAAATGAGCCTCTCAGGCCAGATGTGTCCATAATAGAAACCGCTGGGAAGTAGGGCATAATTAATAATCTCTCCTTCACTGAGACCGCAGAATGGCATTAATTTTGCCAACTGGGCCTGACGTGAGTTGGCTAGAATGTCTGAGTAGATTTCCAGCTGCTACTCATGTAGCTCTTGCTTCTAGCAGCATTTGCATTCCAAATAAAAACGAGGCCTGAAATAGATGTGTGATACATGTTCAAAGTTATTTTTAATCAATGATCACTTGGTTTGCTGTGAAAGATTACCAGCCGGTCACAATCCGTTTCAGATTTTGCTGTGTCCTGAAGAACGGATCAAAACACACAGAGACTTCAGTTCTCCTGCGGTCCTTGTGCTTTGTCAGCTCTGTGGATGAAGGGGAGGAAGGGACATGCGTGGACAAGAGGAACGCAGATGTGTTCAGTTACAAGTACCAGAGCTGAAGGGCCCCTGGCTTGGGCTGAGGCCCTGTTTAAGTTTGACTGGGTCCCACATAGAAGCTTTGTGCAGCAATCATAAGCCTGAGGATCTGTCCCCTGAATATTCATCCTGAAACTCACTGTGTTACTGTCCAGCAAGGCAATCAATTTCAATTCATGGGAGAACTCAGAGAGAAATGATTGGTTCTCACTTGTTAACCCCTATCTAGCTATGGACTGTGAGCAATGCACATTTCTTTATAGATGGTATCTTCCTGAAAGCTTGAGATTTCTGTAGGGACTGCTGCCAATATTATCCCTTAGTTGTTGTTGTTTAATAGCACCTTACATTTATTTAGCACCCTTACTATTTGCAAGCAAATCTATCATCTCATTTGCAAAAGACATTTACATAGTATGAATACCTAAATACTTACAATTGCATATTAATTTTGTTGAACAAAATATGCTAATATTATTTTCCCCCATCCCATTTCTCTCGTCTCATTTTCTATAAGGTGTTTTCTTTTTTGATCCAGCTCTTCTGACATTTCTTTTAACACATACATAGGCAACTGTATTTTAGCTGCGCCAAAGGGTATCGATCCCCAGGACCATTCGTTTTGGTGCTTTATCTTTACTACTTAAAACAACAACAACAACAAATAAACCTCTGTCTTTTACCTATAACATTCATCTTGCATTTTGTCCTCATTTTCCATCCTCCCCAAATATTAATTTGTTCCAAAAATGTTTTGCCATGGTTTATTTAGAATTTTATGTGGCTTTGTCTTTTTTAAAAAAATACTTCTCATGGATACATTTTTTCACTATTTTTAAATTAGATAAGGATTGATCTGTCCATCTGTCAAGAATACATGACCTTGATGATAGAGGGACCTATTCTGTCTTGTTTGCCATTTTTCCTCAGTCCTGGCATAAAGTAGAAGCTCAATAAAATTCTGTGTTATGAATGAAATCAATGAATGAATACACAAACAAGAGACCTGAGGTCTGAAGGATGAGAAGGTATTAGCCTGGGCAGTAAGGTGGAGAAAAGTGTTCCAAGAAAGAGACAGAATAGAAAGGCTTGGCAGAGACAGAAAGCAGCATTTTGAGTAACAGAAATAAATTAATTATGGCTGGATTGTGAGGTAGCCAGAGTGAGAAACGAGGCTGCAGAAGACAGAAAGGTCAGGCACTGGTAGTCTTTTTCTGTGTTAAGAACTTGGGATATTTTCCTGGGAGTAATGAGGGGGTCATAAGGGAAGAAAGTTACATAAATGTATGTGTATATATATATTTTACATAAAGTATAAACATATGGTACAAGTCTTTTCTAGAAGCCTATTATTTTTATGATAAAGATATTAAAACAAATTTAAAAAAATACAGAAAAGTATAGACAAAGTTATAAGTTACCTAAAGTTCCAAAACCAAGTGATATTCTCTGTGTGGTTCATGTAATAGCAACCATCACAACAGCTAACTTTGATTCGGTGCCTACTAAGGGCCAGGCACTATTCTAGCTTCTTCATATTTAAAAACCCATTCAGTCCTCGTGGTAAACCTACAAGAACACAGGTCTAGATGGAAGATAACATGCAAAATATTAGGGCTGTTTGGCATTTTCTTTTTCTGACTTGACTTGTCTTTTTTGTTTTTGTTTTGTTTTTTTCTTAATTGCAGTTGACATTCAATATTATATTAGTTCCAGATATAGAGCATAGTGGTGAGACATTTATATAATTTATGAAGTGATTCCCCATTTAGTCTGGTACCCACTATTACAATACTATTGACTATATTATTATGTAATAATATTCATAATTGACTATATTACTATTTAACATTATTATTACAATATTATTGACTATATTCTGTACTTTATGTCCCTGTGACTATTTTGTAACTACCAATTTGTATTTCTTAATCCCTTCACCTTCTTCACCCTATCCCCCAATTCCCTCCAATCTGGTAACCATCAGTTTGTTTTCTGTATCTATGAGTCTGTTTCTGTTTTGTTGTTATTATTTATTTTGTTTTGTAGATTGCTCATATAAGTGAGATCATATGGTATTTGTCTTTCTCTGTCTGACTTGTATCACTTAGCTTAATGCCCTCTAGATCCATCCATGTTGTCACGGGTATTAACTTTTAAAATATAGAAATTCTTCTTCAGATTTCTCATCAATGAAAATGATTATATTGTTCTATATAACTCAATCTTTGGGGAAAGGAAACACTTTTAGTTAGTCATTTTCCCAGTCCCATGAAGTTTAGATACTGGTAACAACAGCACAACACCAACATTGTTTTTAACTTTTTTATTTTAAAATAAACTTAGATTTACAGAAGAGTTACAAAAATAATCCAGAGACTTCCCACATACCTTCCACTCAACTTCCTCTAATGCTAACATCTTACATGGCCATGATACAATGAAAGAACTAAGAAATTGACATTGACTATTAACTAAAGTGCAAACTTTATTCAGATTCCATCAGTTTTCCTACTTATGTCCCTTTTCTGGCCAGGAGCCAGGTATGGTCTCACTGCATTTAGTCTTCAGACAGTGCCTGAGCCTTTCCTTGTCTTCCATGACTTTGATACTTTTGATAGCTCATTTCTTTTTATTGCTGTTTAATATTCTGTTGTCTAGATGTGCCACAATTTACTTACACATTCACCTATTGAAGGACATCTTGGGTGCTTCCAAGTTTTGGCAACTATGAATAAATCTATAAACATTCTTGTACAGGTTTTTGTAGGATATACATTTTCAACTATTTGAGTAAATACCTAGAAGTACAATTGCTGGATAGTATGGTGAGATTGTCTCCCAACTGGCTGCACCATTTTGCCTTCCCACCAGCAGTGAATCAGAGTTCTTGTTGCTTCATATCCTTGTCAGCATTTGGTGGTGTTGGTATTTTGGATTTCAGCCATCCTAGTAGCTACGTACTAACTATGATGTTTAACTGGTCAAATCCAATAAGAGATGCCATCTAAAATGCATGATGAAGGATGTGACCTGAGAATCAGATTTCTTGGAATTGGGAAATGAGCCATAGCCAAAGGAAAGTTGCAAAAGTAAAAAAGGGGCATGGTAGATAAAGTCTCACTCCAAGAGGCAAGATCTACCTGAAAGCACAAATAAAACTTAGTTCCCAAGCCTAGGGTCAAACTTGAGAAAGTATTTTTTATAAGAAAAGACATCTCATTTCTTATATCTTAATTTTGGTTAGCTGGAATTCTTTAGCACATTTTTCTAAAAACATAAATGGATAGTATATGTTCTGATCCCATTATTATTGGGGATGCCCTCAGGCATAGAAGACAAGTATGTCAAAGTGATGGAACATCTGTTGTGCTTTTCTGTTCAGCATCCTGCTTTTTTCAGTTGAGGAAAATTTACTCCCCCAACCAATGTATTTTTGGTGTAATTATCACTTCAGAGTGAGTTAATTGTGAAAACCTATCCACAGTGACTTATAATTAAAATAGGGCCAATCAGAGCCCTTGAATTAAATTACCTATATGGATTGTGGGCCATATGGATGTGAGGTTGGGATGCCAGTGGTCATCTTTCCTGTTTGTAAACAGAGTCTACCTTTGGAAAGAAAGAATGAGGCCAATGTAAATAAAATGAAACAAAAAAACAGAAACCAGCAGATCTGAGAGAGATGTGTGCATATGGAGAGAGAGAGAGGGAGAGAACGCTGGAGGGAAGAGAATGAGAAAGTGAGAGTGCGTCTTTGGTGAATTGTTTGAGATCTTTCATCCAGCTGGTTTTGAAGTCTTACTTTTGGACTTTCCAATCATACCAACCAATAAATTTCCTTTGCTTTCCTTAAGATAGTTTGACGTTGGTTTTCTAGCCTTTACAACCGAAAAAAGGTGTAGAATTGGTACTAGGAATAGGCCATTGCTAGAGACAGTCTCTACAATGAGGATTTGGTTGAGTCTAAGGGTGGAGATGACCTCCATACCAAGGGCAGAAAAGTTGACAATCTTTGTTACGCTGTTCTGAAATATATGATTAAAGGGTCACCTCTTGTGGTTTTTTTTGTGTTTTTTTTTTTGACTCAGACCATGTTCCTCCTGAGACTGGAGTTTTAGAGGAGTCGTCAAAATTTTAGGATGTTGTCTGCTTCTTGCATGTACTTCAAGAAAAGAAAAGCTTCAGTATAAATTGGTCCCTCTGAAAGCAGGAAGGAAATAGTATATAACTTCATTAAGAGATGCTTTTCTCCCATTTGGATGTGAGCAGTAATTTAAGACTCGGTGGGTCAGATTATCATGTACCTCATGGAACGACAAAAACCAATATCCCTGCCCCAAGCTGAAGTTAGTGTTGGCAGATGTTGAGAGGTAGGGTATGATTGGGACTCAGGAAGAACGTGAGAAACCCTGAAGCCTGATCCTTTAAGCCTCTCCCCGAACTATCCTGCTGAGCACTTGCTGGTGGTGAAGGTAACAATTCATTCCCTAGTAAACAGTCAACCAACCAGTTTAGCTAGGGCACAGCACTGATTAGTTCTGCCTCAGCACCTCAGCCTGAATCATTTAGGAGTCATTTAGCTGAAGGCTAAGATCTTCTGCTGAGGGAGAGATACACAAAAGAGTCTGGTTTATAATCAAGGACACCAGTTTTCACTTACAGAACTAGGCACAACCGGTAGCTGACTAGCGTTTTAAAAAGTGTTAAATTGCTGGAGAAATGACAACCCAAAGAGCCTGGGATTGCTAGGTTTCTAAGGCAATCTCCAGGTTCTTATAGCAACACCAAATGTAAGAGGGATGCGAAGGGGCAGGACCTCCAGAAGGAATTTTGCCCTGTTTATTTAGGCACAGCCTTGAAAAAGAATGAATTTGGGAAATCTGTGCACAGGGCCAAGTTTGGAGGTAGTCAGATTGGTTCTATTGTCAAGATGTACGTCTTGCTATGTTATTCTTTGGGGTATGGTACATGCTATAACATATGTCATGTGACCCTTCCTGAATGTAGTTTTAATTGAAGATATCCTGTTTCCCTTCCTCTACTGTGTGACGGAAGTAGAGGTGATCATTATACTGATCATTTAAACCGCAGGTTGTTGAATCAAAAGGAGCCATAATGGATGTCAGGGTTGTGTGCACAACTCAAACATCTTGGACATGAAGATGGGTTGGTAACTGGATGTGATTCTGAGTTGTCTATCTTTGAAGTAAGTGTGATTTAATTATACATTAGTTGGACAAACATTAGGTGGAGGGAGGCACTGTTGAAATTATCTATGTCCTTTTAATGAGATGTGTTGGGGCTCTGCCTACATATTGATATTTCTTTTCAAAATTTTATTACACTGCCGTTAAATTTCACAAGTGTTTTCTTATGACTGACAGATCTGCATACTCCACACAATATATGGGTTGGGTGGGCAGCTTTGCCTCTTGTCAGTTTAATTTTTCTTTCTCTCTACCCACTGGGTATGGGGTGCTGTGTTCTTATACGTTTTAATTGCTTATCTGTTACAAAATATATTTTTGTAATTTTGAAGTGAAAGTAATGATTTATAAAAGCAGAGACTGTGGGTTTAAAGGGATCATCTAGTCTGACCTCCCCTTCCATTTTACAGTTGTTAAGGGCGCATAGCTAAGTAGGACTGGAGCAGGAATAATAATAACGATGATAAAGATTGAATAGTACTGGCAATTTTCACTGGCATTTAATGTTCACAAAGATCTTCTGAACCTCATATTATAATTATACTCTGCTTATGAGTGAGGAAATGAAATTTTAGCAATGCCAAAGTATTTGTTTAAAAATATTCTATTCAATATCTAGACTTTCAGGCCAATACTTTCTCTGTTACTCAATGAAACCTCAGTGGTTTTTGTGTTTAATTGAAATCTAGTTAAAAATACTTTCCAAACTGGGACCTAGGATTCTCTTTTTTAAAATTAAGGTAAAATACACAAATGGTGTCTAGCACTAATATCTGATTTCCTATATTTCTTATAGTCTGTATCACAAGTAATATTTCCTGTGCTCCTTGATCTTACACTGCTTTGTATTATTGTCTAGTTTGTAAATATATGATTTATATTACCTGAGCACAAAGCTTTTTCCCTGCTCAAAATCTAGTAAATTTCTTTTGCACCCCTCTTTGTGACTTCTCTTAAGTTTACCAAACTATCGGCTCTTTCCCGCCTTCCCAGGGCAGACTGCCAGATTACATACGCGTGTATCATGCCTTTGGCTGCTCTTGTCATCCATTGCAGCAGAATTTTTGCAGAAATCTTGTAGACAGTGTGTTGCCATGTCGGTGGCCTCTGCCTCTAATGCTATCCTTCTCTTCCTTTTAAAATAATGCTTAGTTCCTTGTTTTATGGGGTGGACCATTTCACCGTTCTCCTATGTGCAGCCAGGCTTTTCTCATGGATTAGTAGAAGCCGACCCTAAATTTTCACAGTCAAATGCACTTCTCTTCTTGCTCCCTAAGTCCCTTGCTCTGTTAGTTTCCATTAGGATTTCTAAAGGGAATGGTATAATGTTGAACACTGACCATGGGCTTCAGTCAAAGAGTCCTGTCTTCAAATCCTGGCCTTGATATTTTCTGGCTGGGTTGTCTTGGGCAAACTGTTCCAGCCTCATCTGTAAAATGGGATCACACTGCACATACAGACCTGGCAGAATTGAGAAGATTGGATTAGGTGGGGAAGTAAAATGCCTAGAAAAATGCCAGATACATATGCTTATTTTTAAAAAGTTGATTTTCACTTTTTTTATTCCTGTAAATAATTCTTTCTTTGGTTGAAGTTTCTCTTTGTTGCCATGCTAACCATCCAGTCATGTATCACAACTAACCAATGCCTTCTCGCTTTTGAAACATTATAAGTCAGCTGTTTTGTTTGTTTTTGCCTCAGCTTTGCATTTCTTGAGACCCCTGATCCAACTAGCTCCTTTTAAACATTTTGCTTCATTCTTTTCCTAAGAGTTTTAGTGCTTACTACTCGCTGACATCTTTAGATTGGATCAAATGGTCCCTCGGGTCATTTCTCTGACATTTTTACTCACACAGTCTCACATTCTAACTCCACATGTAATCTGATAAATCAGTTCCTAAGAAGTCAATTTTAGTTAAGATAGTGGAAAAATTGGTATCTGTCACTTATTTGACAGTGATATGTTCTGGTAGTCTATTGGTTCATTTCCCATTTTTCCCCAAGGTCTTAGAAAACACATTCACATAAATATTCTTCAATTCTGTGTTATTCATATTAATATCGTAGTCTGTGATTGATTATTTCTAATCCTATCCCCTTTAGTTGAGGGCAGTTAAGATCCTCTTCCAATTCTAGTGCTTCTTTTTATATTCAGGAAGTTCACCATTTAACAAATATTTATTTGATAATCACCACCATAAAAACAAATGCTAGGAGTCAGAGACACAAAGGTAAATAAAAGGTTGTCTATCATTTAAGGAACTCATAATAAGTAAGCTGTCCCTTCCTTATTTCTTTAAAAGATATTTATATCCTTTTATTTTTATAATCATTAAACTTGGCTTCTTACATAAATGAGTATATAGTCCTATATCCCTAGAATAATTCTCACCATCACAATTATCCAAAGGCCTACATTAAACTGAAAAAAAAATTAGATGATTCCCAAAAAGAAGCGATTTGTGGTGTAGCTATAACTTACGTAATATTACTTAATATTTACTTAATATTATATTACTTAAAACTTACTTAATATTTACATGTGCCTATTTTGAAAAGAATCCTTGTTTCAAGTTAAAACACTGGCTATAAATGAGAGTGGACTATTTGCTTCAGGTTTGGCTGCCATAATTGATATAGAGTACCTATTCTAGAAACATATAGCCAAAAGTGAATCAAGAGTTAAATGGAACAGAGAAGAAGAAAAAAAATGTCTCAAGAAATCTTCTGAGACAGTAATAGCTCTCATCTGGAATTTTCCTCTCTTCTACAAGAGCTTTTGCAGTTACAGTGCAGTGGTACCAGTCTGCACAATGCAAGTTGATGGTTATTCCATGTCTGCCCTGTACTCAGCTCTTTCTCTGACTGGCCTTTGAGTTAGAGTATGGAAGGGGGTCCTTCCATGTGCTAACTCAAAATAGAAATGTTTAGTCACAGAATAGAAATGTTTAATCACAGAAGTTTCTTGCAGTAAGGGATCATATAGATCATTATACCACCGAGGTTCCTAAGCCTTTTCAAGTGTGAGACCTCTTTCTCAACTTCAACATTTCTTGGATTCCAATGTTGTGGCACTTGAACTTGTAGGATCCATGAAATAATAGTATACCACAATGAATTCAATGATCATTTTACATGAATTTATACCTCATCAATCAGAATAGCAATTACATATATATTTGAAACAAATAGCAATGGGAGTGAGACATGTCATTTATTTCATTTATAGCCTGCTAGGTGTACACATGGATTTGGAGATCCCATGGGTTTGGAGCTTCCAGGGACCTGCATCATGGAAACCATTGATCTAGTCTAATCTCCTGTTTTAACAGATAAAGATAAATGTGGCTTATGGATATTAAGTGAATTTCCAAGGACACAACTAGCTAGTGGCAGAGTCTAGTTCACTGACACCATTTCCACTATACCACAGCTGTCTTAAACTTTTCTGAAATTATTATTCATCCAAATTAGCAGAGAGATGTAGCCTATGAACTCCTTCAGAGGAAACTATGATTGTGTACCACGTACAGAAGAACATCTCCTATATTTAACACAACAAGAGGAGAACACCTTTCAGTCATTAGATTGTGTATAGAATTCTTGCGTAATTTGTCCCCCCGGCAATGAAATATTTCTTGAGAATTACAAGGAGCTAGAAACCCATGTTAGGTACTTTTTAAACCGTAGAGTAAACTTGGAAAATATTTACTATCTGGCCACAAAAAATACCCTTCCCAAAAAAGTGGAAAAAGTTTTACAAACCTTATAAAGATTAAAGATTTTTGGCAATGAGCAGGCACAAAAGTCAGCAAGAATGGACATCTTCAACTTCTGCCAAGTTGGGAGAAGCAGTTCTGACTGCTGAGTTGAGAGGAAAAAAAAAAGAAAAATCACCAGCCAAATAATACATTATGATATTGGCAGACATAGGAGAAAGAGTGTGTCAAAGGTATTAAAAAGTCATTCAGTGTTAGAATGACTCGATTCAGCTGGGGAAAGATGGAAAGAACAATTAATATTTCTTGGATATTTTTTAATGTTTATATACAAGAGGGTGTATCAAGACTAGCCAGGCCCTCAGCTCAAGTTTTCTCTGAGTGATTGACATGAGGTGAAATATGATGAACTGAATACCGTTCAAATCCATGCTTTCCTTGGATGACCCATTTCTGCTAGTATTGCATTGGTTTAGAAAACTTCAGCGGTTCAGTAATTTTGCTCTGGGCCTGTCTTGATCTGAATGACCCTTTGGGGAGTGTGGATTCACTCTGATTCCTGTGAAAATTTGGGTCGTTTGGGGTAGATCTTGTGAGGTGCAATCATATATTTTATATGACTGTGACAATAATGTGGGTTCATTTAGTTAGATCCAACAGTGTCTTAAGGCTGCTTATCTAGATGTTATTATGCATGTCTATTTTCCATAGATAGAAGATCCATCTTGTGAGCAAAGTTTGCTATCTTCATCCCAGCCAAATGATGCGAAACTAAGAGTTTCATGAGGAATGTTAGGGAGCACAGGGCCAAACATGAGCAAATCCCTTCCCACCACCAGAAAATGTAACTTACCCTGCATTGTCTTTGGGGGATGGCACATCTGAGTTAGAGAAGCAAAGAGTAGGCAAAATCGGTGTTGACAGAAGAGCTGTACAAACAGATCATGATTAATTAACGTAGCCCCTGCAGCAGAATTAAATAAAACTGGGGTTCGGGCAGTATTGCTTTGCATCCATGTTTTCCTACCCTCTAATGCTCAAGACTCTCAGGCATCCATGTTTTCCATGGAGCAGAATCCTTTCTCTTCCCATTAACTCTCCTGTTAGAGCTGCAGTGCTGGCAGCGGTCCTGAGAAGGGCTTTGAAAAGTGGGCTGGTTAGCAGGAGCATTTTCACTGCAGGCAGATTCGGTTGCCTTGGTGAAGTCCCCACGCATCTAAAGAGTGGCTCATCTGTTTCCGGCTGGGGATCACTTGTGCTCACCCAGGCATGGCCCCAAGAAACCAGGGAGACTGGTGAGCTGGTGCCAGCTGAGCTGGGAACCTTTAAGAATAAGCGAGAAGACAGACAATTTTATTCATTACAATTCCATGAGGACTCATTCTTGGAAACAAAGCAGTCAGAAAAGGGTTTTCAGTGTCGAGGCCTAGGGCAGGAATGGCAAATTGAGGAGGAAGTGGGAAAAAGGGAGATTGGGACAAGGCCATGAGGGGACTGGCGGTAAGTGGGGTGAGAGATTCTTAGCCATTGCCTTAGGTGGAGAGAGTTGTCTAAAAAAGATTTTAAGGATGTCGCCTTTATGATTTGCTGTGTACAACTTTTCACCCTGCTACTTTTAAGAAATTCACAGTAAAGATCTACATCTGCTTTTTCCACTGTGGGAGCCATATGTGGCTACTGAGCCCTGGAAGTGTGGCTCGTTCCAACTGAGCTGTACAGCAAGTGTAACCTCCACAGCAGACTCTGGAGACTTAGCATGAATAAAAGAACGTAAAAGAGCTATCTCATTGATCACTTTTAAATTGAATACTTGTTGCAATGACAATATTTTTAATAGGTTGTGTAGATAAAGTATATTCTTTTTTTTTTTTTAGAGATGATGTATTACAGAACTGTACACCTGATAAAGTATATTCTTAAAATTAATTTTACCTGTTTCTTTTTATTTTCTAAAAAAATGTGGCTACTAGAAAGCTTAAAACTACCTATGTGGCTCACATTATATTTCTATTGGACAACAGTGATCTGTATCATTCTTCAAAGCTTCTGGAGTTAGATATGTATTTATTTAGGAGTGGTGTTGGTGGTGCCACAGGGTTGTACAAGCAAACACTCACGCCCATGTCTATTGGTGGCCAAAATGGAAGGGAGGGTTGGACTTGATATTTCCCAGGCTCCAAAAGAAGCATTTGCCAGCAGTCTTTGGTAAGTACGGGTATGTACTGAGACCTGTAAACACTCAGAAAGATTCACAATCAGAGACACATCCAAGAGAAATGGTGTCTGACTTAAATACATCAAAAGGAGACCAGGTTTCCCTATAAGAACAAAACTGGTGTTAACAGAGACGCCTCAGAGGGCAAGGATTGGAAACAAAGGGGAGCCTGAGTTAGGATCAGAAAGAGAATGTGTTCTTCTCTGTGGGTGTAACCACCCTGTGTGGTGCCTGAGAGGGGGGAGAAAGAGGAAAAGAAGAAAGGAAGGTGGGGAATGGAGGAGAAAGAAGGAAATAGCACTGAATTGAGAAAAATAGCTGGGTGAAAACTAGACATGGTTCATGTCATTTCTAATAGATCTTGTGAATTTGAAACAGCCTGAGAAATACCCTTCTGTAAAAACAGCAGAAATCCTCTGCAAGCTACAGAAAAACACACATTTCCTAAATGTCCAGTAGCAGCAATCCAGAGTTTGTTTATTTATTTATTGAGAAATGGCTTTGAAGCTGCCCCAGTTCTTGGTTCAGACAGGACTGAGGAGAAAGGAGTGTTTGCATGCGTGATGAAATAAAGTGGCTCCAGGGGTCCTGGAGGTCTGGAATGCTTGCCCTGGACATTTCCTTAGTACTGTCCATCACAGGGCAGGGTGTCTGATCTGGAGGAATCCCTGGCTACATCCAGCATGTGTTATTACGCAGCGCTGTGTATGACTTGACGATCCAGAGCACCACTGTGCCCTTCCATTAACCAGACTATCAACCTTCCTTTCACTGTAAGGCAAGAAAAGACACTTATTCCGAAGAGTTCGTACAGACACGTAATACCCTTCAACTGAGTTCAACCTGTGCTCTGAACTGAACAGACTCAGTGTAATTTCTTATCCTATAATTCCCGTGTCTGTGGAATTGGGCAATGAAACGAATGTTCTAAATAATGACCCGAGGCACTGCAAGGGTCTGAAGTGCCGCACAAATCATCAAAGAAAGATTCAATTACGTCCTGTCTTTACCAAAGCCAAAAAGTGAGCTAATAATATCTTCTAGAAACAGTTACTCCAGGAGCTGAAACTAGAAACATGGCAGTGTTGAAGCCCAGGTTAACAAAACATCCAAGTAACCCAAGGCCCCGCTCTTAGAGTTTCCCAGTTAAGTGAAGGCTCTTTTGCATATTGGTAACAGGTATGAGAAGCTTAATATATGTGTTGGGTATTCTCTGAGGCAGAATTTTTAACCCAAACCAGCTGCATTGGTCTACCTGAGACTAATTAGAAATACAAGTTCTCAGGTCCCACCCCAGACCTACTGGATGGAATCTGCATTTTAGCAAGATCTCCAGGGGACAGATAGGCACACTGAAGTTTGAGAAGCACTGGCCTGGGGGAATGATCAATCTCTTGGAAAGGGAGGAACCCCCTTACCTTGAACAGGAATTCTGGGGGCCACAACCATTTCTTCCATGCTTATTTTGTGTTCTAGGCATTAAGCAAAGAACTTTATAGAAGATCTCATTTTAATTCTTCCAATAGTCCTGAGGAAGCAGCAATAGGCAGTAGAAAAATTAATCCCATTTTACAGATAAGGAAACTGAGATATAACACCATTAAGTAATTTGCCCAAACCCACACTCACTAAGTTGTTAAAGCAGGATTCACATCTAAGCTGCCACTTATCGGCCTTATAAGTTATGGGACATCATTCAGCCTTTCTTACTCAGGTTTTGAGCTATTTACAAGGTGGGTAGATCTGGAGCTCTGTGGGTCTTATCCCCATGAGTTTTCTTTATCCTCTCTAGAAAGTCTGGAATTTCTTGCTTGAAATTCCCACAGAATCTAGGAAGTAGAATGACTTCCCAAAGTCTCTCAGTTAATGGCAGAATACTGCGTGGAGTGTAGGCCTTTTGACATTTCATCTTAATGTAACATTTCATTGTTCATTTGATGTAACATTTCATTGTTACATTAAAACAATACCAGAAAACAAAACTGAGGCCATAAAATTGATCTGAAACCCCATCTTTCAAAAATAATGTCTGTTAAATTTGGAGGTTAACTCATATGACTCAGGATAGCTCAACTAAAGGGGATTTATTTAAAAGTGGGGAGAGGAAGGAGACAGTGACTAGCCTGCTTCCACCCATCAAAGTCTCACGTAACACCCATTCTGTTTCTCTGTTTTGTTCTCCTTTCTTCTGACGAGGGTCTCTCTGCTTACTCCTCCACTTGCAGGTGAAGGAACGTGACCACTCCAGCCCTTACTTGACATCCTTCATTTCACGTGTCAGCGATCATGTGAGTGTGGTGTTTGTGTTTATTATTTCCAATTCTCCAGTCAGAGCATTCCAAGCTATTAATTGGTTCCTCACATCAATCAGCCAAAGTCAAGTTGTAATTAAAACAGGGCCAGGAAGGCAACGCCTTTTGGTTGAAATAGTGGGTGGGGGCTAGTTCCAAATAATGGATTATGGTTTAAGTAGCCATTTCCAAATGTGTCCACTACAATTTTTTAAATATAAAAATGGCATCATACCTGTGGTAACTATTTCGTTTTCACTTAATATTTTGCCAACATACTCCCCTGTCTATAAATATTATTGTACCTCGTCTGTTTTAGTGACAGATATCAGATTGAGGAGAGAGTAGGCTCACTGAGAATCACAGGCCAAGACCTCTTGAGGAATGCAAGATGGTACTGCTTGGCTACACAACTCAGAGAGGTCCTTCTGTAGAGACAGTAGCTTCTGTGGCTTGATTCAGTGGGGTTTCCCAAGTTTCCCTCATGATAAAAATCACGTGATGCATTTACTAAAAATAGACATTCCCATCTGAGACCCACCGACTTGGACTCTTCAGGGGAGGGTCTGATGATTCTACCCCCAGGGAAGCTTGGAAAGCACCAATTTAAAGGGTGTGTGGGAAGGTCTTGTAGGAGACAGCTTTTAGGATGTCCATCCAGCCTATATGAGCCTCACCAACCCAACTCCCTACCCGTAGGCAGGACCCTAGCATTCATGTGTGAACTCTGTCACTCCTCTGTCCCCAGCCATGAAGGGAGCCAGGCGGTACCAGTCAGATTCTTTCTCCGCAAATTAAAAGAAACCACCTACACTTTACTGAAATCTTTATGTTAAAGATCAATTGAAGTCAGTGGGTCTTCTATTTTAAAAGTGAAAATTCTTCTGGAAAGATTAAGGCTACCAAACATTCATAACGTCATATAAATTACTTTAACCAGATGGCAGTGAACCGAGGGAATATGAGTGTTATTTGTAGGGAAAAGGGTGGGGAGCGGGCAGACTAGCTGAAGAGTCACAGTCATGGATTTAGAGACCCACAGGGGAATGTGAAGACTGGATGAGGTCATATCTATGTGGTGTTTACATGTTCTCTCCATGTGATATTAAGTGTGTAAGTATTTTCAATTTAGGCTGCTCTGTCCACCACCTGTGACATAGTATTGGCATTTAAGGTCTGTCAGATTCAGTTTTTGCTGCTGTAAACAATAAATGGTTAGGGTTCTGAATTTGAAGCTTGAAAACGTGGATGGTATATTTGAAGATGCTCAGTGTGCTCAGTAGATTTGATCCAGTGTTCGTTCATTCAACTAGTTAACTATGTACAATGAATTATGTTCAGCCCTTGCTCATCACACCGGGTGAAACACATTCTTTCTTGACAGAGATATGGCTATGGTTCCCTCACTCTAGGGCTGGCTGCGTATCTCTTCTGGGTATCTTGAGCCATTGTTCCCTTTTGTTCATGATTAAAAAGCTTATGGACTTTTTTTGGAAGTCAGCTCAGTGTTCCCTTATGATCATAATTTCTGTGCTTTCCTACAGTCAGTAAGTTGTGAAAAGCATACTTTCTGGTTCCTGAAATTTGTCTTTTGCTTTTTGAACATTTAGTCCTCTTTGATTCTAGCTCCTGTTTCCCCCACTATTTTCCTATTTATTATTTCATGTGTGGAGTATGTGGCGGGGGGCGGGGGGGAGAGACCATTTATTATCTCTCAGGAAGGCCTGCTGTTGAAGAGGGAAGCACCTCACTTCCCAGGATCTCTTTAAGGTCTTTCACGTTGTTCTTCTTTAAAGGAAGCCTGAAAATTTTGGAAGGAGGTGAAACCACTGAACTTTGAAGATGCTGGCCAACCTTTTAGGATCTGATGCACTCCCATCTTTAACCTTTTATTGACATATCAACGATTCATTTCGTTGTTTTAAAGGCTTCCTTTCCTTTGCCAGGGAGATTAACTTTGAATTTCACTCTAAGGTCCCCAGAAAGCTAACAGTATGAGCTCAGTCTAAGTTGTTTGATACAATTACAATTTTATCTGATGATCTGGTTGATACATTTAGAAAAGGCGAGGGCTGGTCCTGGAAGTCCATTCCTAGATCCCTGGCTTACAGGGAAAACACACTGCAAGGAGGACATATCTGATCTCTTGGAGCCAAAATGACTCTGAGGTTGCCTGTGGCCTGAGAATGGCTGGCTGTGGCCCCCTGACACTGGTTCTTTAGCTGTGAGCTGGGAAGGCATGTGAAGATGAAACTTAGAAAACCTGTGCTTTCTCACCATCTTGATGTGGGGTATAACATAATGCAATGAGTTGTATGTATAACAAATTCCTTTTTATTAACCTTTCATAGATGTTGGAGGTATTTTGCAGATGTGTACTCCCTGCTCTCACTATATCTGTGTATTATTTCTCAGTTGTGTTACACTAACACCAAAGCATAAAGAGAGGCAATGAGTTGTCTGAGATCACCCAGTTAGTGAACTAGGGCAGAGCTAATAGACTGATTATCGTCACTGCACCCCTTGCCTAGCCAGTCCACCCTCACACTTTGTCTTTCATGACAGCTGCCGTTCATTGGTCCTTAGGAAAAGGGAAATTCAAACACAGATGAGGGAAAAAGAAATGGTTTGAATCCAGCTTTCTCTTCACATTTAATTCAAACCTGTGCTGTTGGACTAGTAGTACCTACGTGACTTGGTGTCATCGTGATTACACTAAGTCTAAAGACAAAAAGTGTATGTACAATAAACTAACACTAATGCACATTTGGGGAGAAAACTGCCGACTCAAGTGAAATATACATTTATTTCAACCACATGAACTATAGTGGCTGCTATTTGTTTCTTTCTGTTCACTCAGGGATTAAATTGAGTTTAAGCAGCCTGGAACAGTTTGATGACTCCTCCTTTCAGCCATGGAAGGTGCCAGGTGTCCTGCCTTCAGAATCTGACACCCTGTCGGTGAGGATAACAATCCACAACTGAGGTCCTGCGGCTCTTTTTAGGCCCGTCACAGACTGATGTATGTTAGAGTTGGCAGTGACACGAGGACTAAATCAGAATGATGCAGGGTTAAGAGCACGAGCTTTGGAGTCAAATGGTCTCAGGTTCGAATTCTCCCACTTCGTTATGGTGTGACTGGGAGTTCCCTGAGCATGATCTTTCAGGGGATGACTAAACAGCCTTTGATAGGTGGGTAGTAATAACGGTAGTACTGATGCTGATAATTATGAAGGCAGCTACCATTAAATGAGTGCTTTCTAGACACCAACCGTTGTGCTATGTGATCTCACCTGTTCTTGACAACCACAGTAGGAGGTGGGTACTGCTGCTAAGTGCATACTTAATCAATGTCAGTTGCTTTCTTCCTTGACTGAGCAACTATTTACTGAGTGCTGGTTATATGCACACATTGTACGAGGTGTTGGTGATTCAATGTCAGATAAGTCATTATCCTGGGGGACGGGGGAAAAAGACAAAGGAAATACAGTAGCGCACGGGCTGTCCAGGATATGATGAGAGCAAACGGAGAGGAGACTGCAAAACAGATTGGAGTCAGGGAAGGCTGAGGCCTCAAGGCTGTGCAGCCAGAGGTTGCTGGACTGCTAGAGGTCATGGCCTCTGAGTTCAAGTCCAGTTTCCTCTACTAATCCCTGCTTCTTGGATGAGCGTCGTCTTAGGACAAAGCTCTGGGAAGTTTCTGTCCAAGGAAAGGATTACTTTAAGGGAAACAGACAAACAAACAAACAAACATTGTATGGTGAAAATTTTCAAGTTCACAAAAAATCGAAAGAATACAGCAATAGACCCCTTTGCCCATCCCCTAGATTTGACAATTATCAACATTTTGCCACATAAGCAAAAAGGATACTTTTAATGGGGGTGAGTCTACAACAGGCTACGCTGGTGATTCCAGAGAGACGGAATAAATCCCATGTCCCTTTCCCCTGGTCCTATATCCATAGACTGGGTCCTCTCCCCTCCCTCTTGTGAAGACACACCTCGTTCTAATAGGGGAATTGAATGCAGGGCCTGTAATCCAACCTACATCACTGCTGGAGTAAAACTGCACTGCACAGAGGCTGGAGGGGTGTCTCCTTTTGAACTAAAGAAAGCGTTGTTACTGTAGCAGTCAGATTTGCATTCTGTGTATATGGAACTTCTTTTTTACATCATTCATAATGCCTGGTTGGTGAACAATGCCTTAATCATCACGTGGTCAGCGTAGTGTGGGCACCTTTAAAAATGCATTGGACACAATGGGTGCCTGAGGTAAGGTGCTAGACCTCATCAGGTAACTATTGTCACCCACATCCATTGCTTGGCAATCATCTGGTGAATGCTAGATCTGATTGTGAAAATAGGTTTGGACTTTGTCTTTTTTCTTCCTTTTTCTCCATCAGTCCTGGTCCCTGGAAAGGGGTCTGTGTCAGGCAGCATGTCCTGTGTGACAATTTTGAAGGTGGGCGGTGGGGGTTGGAGGGAAGCAAAAGAAGAAGTGCTTAGATTACTAAGCTATGGAATTTATTTCCTGGTATATTTTTTTCAGAGTTGATTGAGCTTATGAAACAAGAGTAACTTATTTCTGGAAGGGAAGTCCTTTTTAGCATTCAGTAAAGAGACCTACTGAAGTTTACAAAGGTGAGATAGAACAGGGCTGCTTTTGTTAAAAAGGAAGTGATTAGGTACCGGAGAAAGAATTTTGGATTGTCAGGAGTCTTAAGTTCAAGTCCAGGCTCTGCTTTTGATGAACCAGGCATTTGGCAAAGCACTCTACACCTCTGAATCTTAGTTTCCTTACTTACAAAATATGTAAGGTCCTTTTAGTCTCTGATATTTTGTGACTTTGTAAGAGGATTTAATGCAATGTAGTGATTACAAGCAGGGTCTTTTTGAATCAGATAAAGCTGAGTTTCAGGCTTACATCAGCTGCTTGGTAGCTGTGTGACCTTGGAAAACTCAACCTTTCTTTTCTCCATTTTTTTTACCATCTGTAAAACTAGTACAATAGTAGTAGCTACAGATGAGATTCCTTATAAGATTAAATGTATTGTGTTTAGTATAGTACCTGGTATGTTTAAATGCTCAATATTGGGAGCTATTTTATTATGTCTCCTTGTTACCCTTAACCAGAAATCCTATCTAACCAGAGATCTAGGCAGAAAAACAAAGTGTTCAACAAAATTTTACAGAAACATAAAGCAAAATCTTTGTCCCCAGATAATATTTTTACAAATACTTTACTGTGAGATAGTGGTAACATAAATGAAGAAACGATGCATTATTAGCTTGGTGCCAAATCTATGGTTCATTTCTAATTTCATTCATTTAAACAACCAATCAGCATTCACTGAATACCTTCTAGGTTCTTGACATTCTTCTGGCCTCGAGGATAGCAAAGCAAATGGAACATCTTTCTTGCAGTTACACAGTTTACAGGAGAGAAGGCAGAAGTAGACTTGAGCAATATTGTCTCATTTACCTTGCTCCCCAGATCTTTCTTTCCTGTACTTTGTGGAAATCCACTCAGATTTGGAACTCGGGCTGGTACCAGATTTTAACGTTGCCCTAAAGTCAGATTTCTCTGTGATCCTTGGTTCAGATGTGTCACTGCTTATATTCTCAGTCCACACAACTTCAGATCTCCTGTGTTGAAGTCGGTCATCAGTAGAATTCTTCTCTTTCAAAAAAAAGAGTTTATTTGAAAGAATATTTGAAACAAACTGGGCAAACGTGCAGGTGTTCGTACAGTTATTTGAAACAAGGAAGCAAACAAGCAAACAATCCAAAAGGGAGAAACTCATTTCCACTTTAAAAAATAATACTTAGTTAATTTAATACTGAGGACTGACTATGTGCCAGGCAGTGCACTAAGCTCTTTGTGTGTACCAGTTCATTAATCCTCAACACAGCCATGGTAAGTAGAGTCTAGGATAACTCCTGTTTTGCTGGTGACAAAAACTAAGGGACAGATAGCTTGAGTGATTTGTTAGTCAGGCGACTAGTACATGGCCAAATTGGGATTTAATCTCCGGCAGTCTGCATCTAGAATCAGGCTCCTATCAAGTATCCAGTTTCTGAATGGCACAAGATACTTGTAATAATTTTCTATTGTTTTATTAAATATTGAACTCAAGAAAATGAAATCACAACAGACTGCAAATATAATTCAAACTTTTATTAAATGTCAAAATATCGGATCCTTGGATGCATTTTACTTCTGGGCCATTATCCAGGTTTGAAGCATATATTAAAGTATTAGCTGCTGTGATTATCTCATTGACGAATAGTGGCAAATCAGATTACACAGTGAGGAGAATGAAATTACTGACACACAGTTCGGGGAGAACACCTTTTGATCTGGGCATGTGAGTTCAGATGCTGCCTGATGACCGGGAGGCCTTCTCCAGTCCGAACAGTTCCTGCCAACTACCCGCTCTATTGGGAGAGCTGTCATTTTACTTGAAAGTTGTGAGTTCTGAAAAGGAAGTTTATTCTTTTTCCTTCATCAAGGTGCGCACCCACTGTAAATAAATGCTCTTGGTCTGTGAGTAAATTTACAGCTACTGTCATAACAAATTTTGTTTAGTTTGGCAAACCTAAAATTGCTAACTACTCCACCTTTTTTTCTTCCTAAAAATTCTCTCAAACATAGTTCTCTTAGTGGAAATAAAAGACCTTTTTCTGTCTGTCCGATTATACCATAAATAGTTATCTTGTACGTCTGTGTCTCCTCCAAGAAGCCACCAACCACATCACTTACTTCTTGTACTCACCTTTCTTCTTCTGACTTTATTCTCCCTAATTCCGTAAAGCCAGACATTAAATGGTCCCAAATTCCAACCTCGTGTGCACTTCAGTTCCAAAATCAATCCTGGTAGGAAGTTTACTAACGTCCCCTTTGGAATGAGTTCACACTCCCAGCCTGGGTGTCCAGTGACATGGCCACATAGGCTGGCTCTGGGTGTTGGCCCTGAGCTGTTATTACTCGTCACCCAATACCAAGCTGCAACCTCCTGCAGACATCACAGCTGAGCCTGCTCTGGGAATCTCTTGCTGCTGCATTCCTCCCTTTGGGCTAGCGCTCTGGGTGTCCACAAACTCTGAACTCTGTCTGACTTCATTATGCCCTCGAATGATGATGGCTTGAGACTGAGTCTGACTCTCAGCTGCACAGAGCCAAGGGCAAAGTGTAAGCTGGGAAAGTTGGGCTGAATGCTCTGTTGCCTATGAGTGCTGTCATAGGACTGAGTCCCGAAGATAGGCTCGAGGGGCCACGATGCTCATGATTCTCGAAAAGCAGTTTAAGTATCACCAAATGCGAAAGCAGAAGTTTATTACCCATGAGCCTAGAAGTGATGGGGTGGATTACTCCACAAAAGAACAGGTGCCCAGGTAGGAACTGGGGCTGACGTGAATGGTTGGCGAGCGCAGAGGGCAGGGAGAGACCTGTGGGGGGTGTGGTGGGGTGGGGAGGTGGTAGTGGGAGGAGTGGATCTTGCAGGCCTTGTGACCCCTATACATGCAGGCGAGTGTGCACCTGTCAGACTGCACTCAGGACCATCAAGTTTGCAGCTGGCCCTGCTTGCACTCTGGTTCCCGATGCCCATCCCTGCCTGCCCTTTGCTGCCAAGGCCCTGGCCAGCCTCCTGCCTTCCTGAGCCTGGGCTCTGTCCCATTTTCAGTTTAATAGAATTGATGTTACTCACTGCTCCCAGGACACATGGCATTGCTCTGTTTGGCTCTGGCCCTGATTTCAACAGAAGGGGAAAAGAAAAGAGGACTGCCAACAAGGCCATTTCCTTCAACTCGAAGTCCCTCTGTGCCTCCTGCTTCTTACGAGAGACCAGCCTGAAGGATTCCAAGTAGGATTTTTGAATTAAAATATTTTATATTGTCTATCATAGAACATCAATAGTGGAGGTATGAGATCGTCTTTAAAGTCAGCAAGTGTTTATTAAATGTCTAGTATTTATTAATCAGTATTACTTATATCCGTAATTTTATTATAAAAGTCACAGAGGCAAAAATAATATAAAACGTGATTCCAGACTTTAAGGGTATCCCAGAAGTCATTATGACCTAAAATCATCTAATGCCTGTGAACTACAACTCATGTTTTAGCATGGTTCATGGATTTAGATATACCATGACTCAAATTATGCCGACTAAAAATAAACCACACAGAGAAACTTTGTTTTAGTCTTGCTTTCTAGCACCAGTCTTTAAAAGAATTCTAACTTTAAGCTCTAAAATTCAATAAGTCCTTACTATTATAACTAGTAATACACACACACACACACACACACACACACACACACACACACACCTACTTTGCCTTACTAACAAGTCAGATCAGCCATAAAGCTGGCCAATGAATAGCTACTGGCTGGCTGGCTGATCAGCCCATACATTGTTTGGCAAATTGGATTGAGCCACAGAAAATTTGCCTCAGATAAAGTGAACGATTTAACATAATTTAATTTCTCATAGAGAGAGGCTCAATTTAATTTTCACACCTCTGTGTCTGATGTCTTTTCACGAAATATATACTTTTCAAAACTTCCCTGGTGAAAGACATGCATTTATTTATTTTTAAATACATTCTTAATTTCTGATCTATAGGAATAAACCATACCTCTGGGAAAGAAACGCATTGCGTGAATACACTTTGTGAAGGTAAACACACAGAGGCATTCTGCTCTTTGTTAATTAATGATAGCAATGCCAAGTTTTTATAGGAAACCAATTTTGCTTTGAACACCAGGGAGATCTTTGAACATGAGAAACATTTCAATTTAGAAAAACTATAGCACAACCAAACGTCCAAATGTACCAGGTGAATTACAGTTGGTCTAGAAAACTGGATAAATTTGGAATCAGTCCGTGAATGTTCAGTATACAACTGGATTCCTGAAAATCTTTTCTCGAAGCTGAAGGCAACTCCGAAAGTTGGGATTTGTTCCAGCACTTTCCCAGGCGTTGGAGTTCAGATGCACAGGCTGAGACTTTGGGAGCTGAGAGGCTGGAGATGTGAGCAGCCCATTGGGTGGAAGCATGCAGTGGGCGTGCCCAGGCCTCACCTGGCTGATGAGGGATGGATATTCCCTGTCTCCAAATAGAGACTGAGTCGGACATTTTTGCAGAATGGGAGTTTCGGCATCCTCTTGTTGTTATTCATTAGGAAGTTATTTATGAATGCTCACTAACTGTGACATGACCTCCTTGGTATATTTAAAGCAACCTAGGCTAGTGTTGTCAAAAGTTTCATTGTACACACAGATGCTGCGAGTCAGCAGGAAGGAGGAGCATGACAGGCCGAGAGGCAAACGATGAGAGGGCTGAGTCACTCTGTAGAACCTGCCAGATAACCCCTCTTATGCAATGGGTTCTATTCTGGTGCCATTACTGACTCCGCACCATGTAGACTGCATCTGCCTAGGGTTTGTGCATAACTGTCTTCCTGGAGGCGTAGTTGGTGAGAAAAGAATGATGAAAGTCAGGGCAGTTACTTAAAATGAAAGCAAAAGCTCTCCCAAAGGTGTCTACTCTTTGAATTCCAGGAATCGATTCTACAGAAATACTCAAACAAGTGTCCACAAATACATACACAATGAGGTTAACTATAACATCATGTATTAGAATGACAAATTGGAGACAACCTAAATGGCGGTGGGCCATAAATTATGATACATTCATGCTATGGAATATTATGTAGCTAGAAACATAGCCAGGCAGCTTTATATGGATAACGATGTCCACCATAGATTGCTGAGGAAGAAACATTAAATTATTTATGTAGAATATAATCCCATTTCTCTGTGTTAAAAAGCTGTGTATGTAACAGTGGGGATTGGAGGTAGGGAAGGTGAGGGAAGAATTATGGTCATGCTGGCTTTCCACATTTGTGCTGCTGGAAAGTTTGCAATTAACATGTGTTACTTCTGTAGCTATATATGTATTTGCAAAAGGAGATTAAATAATTTAAAAGTGTTTCCATGTAGATTCCCACAGTAATCCTGGGATTACACAGTGGGCAAAAAAATAAATCCATAATTACAAACAGAGGTTGTATGGTAGCTCGAGGCTGTTGGATGAAATGTTTCATCTGAGTGTATTTCTAGGATATGTGTTCTGTCTTCTGAAAGAAGGTAGGACTATAAGCCCAGATTGTTTATGGGGGGCCCCTTTCTTCTATTAGCTTAATGATACTATTAATAATATACATTGTTCATTTCCTATTTTATAGTTTACATTGCTCTTTTCGCTTGAATCTTGACTAATACAACAAAGCTGTGAGAAGGTACTATTATTCTCACTTTCAGGAAAAGTATCTGAGGTTTAGGGAAGTTGGTCGATGTGCTCTAAATCACACAGCGAGGTAGGGCATAACTGCAGAGGAGACGGATAGGGATTCTATCCCCAGTTAGCCATTAATGCAAGATAAATCGCTGTTTTTCTGGGTCTTGGGTTCCCTCGCTATAAAACTAGGATGGGGAAGTTTTCTAAGGATCAAAGTGTACAATTATTTAAATGAAACTGAGTAGACACTGCCGACCCCCAACTCCCATTAACTTTGGGACAATACCATGGATGCGTTTAATGATATTTATGTTGTAAAGAGGGCAGTCATCCTTTCCGTTAGCGTATTTAGGTGTTAAGTAAAAGGCTGCATATTTGTGGAGTGATTTAAAGGACAAACTACTGTAGATGGGGTGAAAGAAACCCAAGGAGATATTATTGCTGCTGTGGTCCTACTTCCAGGTGGCACAGATGGGAAGTGGGTAAGGTCCCACTAAAAAAAATATGTGCGTTGGCACTAACTCAGGGGGTCAGGGCCCACCAGATGTGAACTGTGGATCTTCTTCCCTGGCCTTGGCAATTTCAGGGGCTTATATAAGGGTTACACTGAAATTAGAGTAGAGAGATGATTGTATATAGATCTAGTTGGTACATAGTATAGCTCTAAATAAATGTTTGTGAAATCACTGAATTTGTAGTGTGAATATTTGGCAATAGGTAAACTGAGTGAAAGAAGTAGACTTTTCTTATGATTGAGCTGTCACCTTGGCCTTTTTAGTACCATCTCCCAAGCAACTGAATCTTATTTTCACTCATCAACCCAATTTCTTGAGCCTACACCCATAGAGCTGTGTTTTAAGATGTAGGCTTTGTTTTTATTCCGATGTGGTAAGGCCAATAGATCAAGAGATGACTACCATTGAGAGTTTGTTACTCAAAGTTCCCAAGGCGAGGGGCCACGCCATGCCATGGGGGTGGAGGTGGGGGTATACAGGATCAATCAGGAGGCAGTGGGAGCAAGGGGATAACACAGGCAAGATTCCCTATTGTGGGTTCCAGGGAAGAAACAGGTGAGGCAGGGTCTACAAGTTTACGATTGGCTAGTCTGAATAATTCCAGCAGGTTCTGGGGTATAGTGGCGGTCTCTAATTGTGTGGTACCTGGCCCTGGGGTGATTAGGGCAGGGCATAGTGGCTCAGCTTGTGCAAACCCCATAAAGGAAGTGGTTCAGGCGTGGCTCTGGATTCGTTGATTTGCATACAAAAGGTGTGCTCCCAGGCGAGTCCTTTACTATCTCTAGGAATTGGCTAGCCTTGGGAGAGGCTGTCTCTCCACTGTCAACAAGGCCCCAGATATCAAAGCATCAGAATAAAAAGACGTGCTTAATACAGGCTGATATAAATTAGGCTAGACTTCAAAGAACGTGAAGAATTGGCAAGCAGAAATGTTAATAAAAATTGGATATATGACCTATCACTCTGCATGATATTATGTGTACTAACATATCACGCTTTCATTGTGGATCACGGGTTTGGCATTAATAAGTAGGGAAAGGCTTGTGTGTGTTTTTTTCTTCCAAGATCACTAGGTTACTTTGTCATTTGAGAGAGTTTATTTCTTCAGTTTTCCTGTGATTAAGCCATACAATTACCAGGTGCAATGGGTTCTTAATAGTGGGATTTTCTAGCCCCTCCCACTATACTCCATATACATAAATACATATATTAACTCACTTGTCAAGTTGAGAGGTAGTATATATTAACAGATGTGTGTGTGTGTGTGTGTGTGCACAAGTTGATATCAACACAACTTTCACTGTCTACCTTTTATCAGGGAAGATAAAACATACACCTTAATATATGAGTAACTACCATAGAATTTCAACAAAAATGCATCTTAAAGTTGAAAAAGATACATCACATTATTGTTCTTCCACCCCCTCGGCCCCTTCCCTTGTCTAGTTAGAGAGAAAAGGTCCCTGAAGAATGTACAAATAAGCACACATCTTTTATTTCTGTCAGGATTGATTTATGTGAAGATATCAAAATCAATAGATTTGTTTGCCGTAACTTACAGTACCCTTAAGTGAGTCTACACCAAAAATTAGCCCACATATAGACTATTGAACACTGGTCTTGTTTTTACAACGAATGATGAGTGCCACTGACTCTCTTCTCTTCTATACGCACCCCCCTGGGCGGGGACGCCACCTGAACACCAGTGAGGTAGGGTGAGCCTCAGGCTGCCACCAGTGTTTGTTCTCAGCCTCGCTTCCACCCAGCACCTGGGTATTGAACTGCTCCTTGGCCTATGTGCCGAGGATTTCCTTCCATGCAGGATGGGCAAGACAAGCCTTATATACAAACACATTTTTAATGCCTATATGTGTTCATTTGCTTGTTCAACCAGAGATGCAACAGGTCTTCAGGCCAGAAGCTCTCTTTGCTGGAAGGGTCCAACATAATCCGTTAGACATAAATAATGTTTTTCTTTCATGACCTCATTCATGGCTGTACAACCAGCCTTCCTCCAAATCCCTACTCATATCTCCTCTCAAGATGGTGCTAGCTAGACCCAGGTAGCCCAACTTTTGATAACTAGCTAATGTACTTTTTTCTTATCAGAACATTATTAACAAGGGAAATAAGCCCCATTGCCGAAGCAACAGAGATTGGGGCAGGTGTAATTCAGCTTCAGTTCACCTCTATGTCTAAACCCCAACTGTGATCTTGACACCTTTCACTTTTATGGCGCTAAGAATACATATGCTTCTTTTCTCCTCTCGTGTTTTTTTGTTTGCTTGTTTTTGGCTGTTTCTCCATAAAGTATTCATGACCTGTCCACATTCCCCTGGATTTATTAACTTAGCTTCTTTTATTTTCCTAGTTAACCTTGATGTCTTTCCTTCCTCCTGTACGATAAATCCCTCCTCTGATCAATACTGCTCACTCACTATATATCTACTTATATGTTACTTTAAAAAAAAAAAAACACAAACGTGGGTTTTTTCCCCCACAGTCCATATTCAGAGTCCAAAAGCAACCTCTAGGGCCTTGATAACTTGGGTTCAGGTAATTAGGGCTATGGCTACATATACTTCATTCTGTTACATGCAGGGTGGAAATTTATTCTGATTGAATTTAAAGTGAAGTTGAAAGAAAAAAAAGATCTTCTCAGCTCTTTGATACAGGAAACAGTTCATGGTTCTGCAAAAATCTGAAGAACACATCGAATGCATCTCTCCTGTGACTGTAACAGACACAATCATTTGCACTAAGGCTTCTCTGTGGCTTTCTGGAGCATCCGCTACAATCATTTCTATTCCTGGATGGCAGATAAGGCAGCACCTTGGGCAAGGGAATGAGTGCTCAGCCGAAATAAATGCCTGAAGAAAATGGACGCCCGGAGGTCAGAAAGATTGGCTCAGACATTCACCCTCCAGCTGTTAGGAATTTTAATTGTCATATCTTTTGGAATTCAGTAGACCCTTGGGGCATGATCAAAGAGGGAGCAGGGTAAGGGAGGAGGGGAAGTAGTACTGAATTGTGGGCTACCTGTCTGAGAAAAGAAGCCGTTTAACCACTGTATTAGCTTCTGATTGCAGCTATAACAAATCACCACCACCTTAAGGACTTAAAAGAAGACAATTTATTATCTTGTGGTTCTGTAGGTCAGAAGTTCAAAATTAGTCTCTCTGGGCTAAAGCCAAGGCATTGGCAGGGCTGAATTTCTTTCAAAAAGCCCTAGGGGAGAATCTGTTTCCTTGCTTTTTCCAGTTTCTCAAGGCTTCCTGTATTTCCCAGCTTGTGGCTTACTTCCTTTATCTTCAAAGCCACCAACAATGCAACTCTGTTTTTCCATTGTACACCTCTCTTTGACCAGCCAGAAAAGATTGTCTGGTTTTAAAAATGTATGTAATTAGGTTGGAACTGTCTGGATAATCCAGGATAATCTCATTTCAAAATCTTGAATCACAGCTATAAAGTCTCCTTTGTCATGTAAGGTGATATAGTCATAGATTGAGGGAGGGGAGAGGGGAGTTATTCTATGTTACCACAACCACAAAGTTGATGATCTCACTGAGATAGAAAAAGGAAGCTTCTACCTTCAGACCTATTGTTTTTGTCTCTCTCATATCTAATGGGATATCTGTAGATTTTTAAACAAATTCTCCATTTGGCATCAAATTAGTCTGTGACATATGCAACTTTATTGTAGACCAACAATGGTAATATTATTGATGATACCATCATTTTTCTTTATTCAAATCATTATTTTAATTTCAGTTTTAGGGGTAATTTTGGTCTCTCCTTCTCCATGTCTCTTCTTCAAACATACATGAGCTTTCTTTGCCTTCAAAAAACTTGACTATTCCTGAGCTCTCTAGCTATAGAATGATTCCTCTCCTTCCTTTGACTGCCAATGTTCTCCAAAAATGAATCAACATGCGTAACATTTTTAACCCTCACCTTCTGTTCATTCCTCAGACCCTGGAAGTTTGATCTGCCTTAATTTCTCTGTGGACATTGACCTGCTGCAGGCCCCAGGCATCATGGCACTGAGGCCCTTTCTCTCTCTTCTACCCTCTGCTTGATGTTCCTGCAATTCTCAATACCACTGACCAAGCCCCTCCAGAAACTCTCCATCCTAAGCTTGTGTGGCTCTCCTGATTCACTCACAACATGCTGCCAGACCCTGGTACCTTGTCCTCCACTTCCCCTTGCCTCCAGATATGATCTCTGCTCTTCTTTTCTCTGTCTACTCGCACAGACTTCTCAACATAGTTGCCTTTAGGGGGATACCTGCCACATCACCTTTTCTGTCTGATAGATATTTCTATAAAGATACCCTTCTGTCCTCTCAAATACAAATGGCCAGAAATTAAATCTCCAAATTTGTTTTCCATCCTGATTTATTTACCTACTTGCTTATATAAAGTTGGTTTATTTATTTTAGTCAACAGAACCATTATTGTCCTACTCATCTTGGCTTGACTCTCCAGCGTTTGTGTCTGACTCTTTTTTTCCCCCCTTTGGTTGACCTATTCACAATTTTTATCCACAATATTTCTGGCATCCTTCCTATGCCACCATCGTGACTCTTATTACCCAGGCCTGGGTGATCTGACGTTCTTCTCGCCAATTACTTTATTACCACCACTCGATTAATTTCTAGTCTCTCTTATTCTATCATGCCATTCTTCTTTTCTTCATTGCCTGAGATCTTAATGTTGTTTAAACTCTCTCCAGTCTGAATCTGATGAATATTTTCAAAATATTCCTAAACTTTGCATCGCAAGCCCTCCATTCTAGCAGGACGAAGATGCTCACAGTCTTGTGAACATACCTTGTTCGTTACTGTCTCTGGGTTCACACGGTTTTCCACTCCTGAAATACTCCTTCCTCTCTACCCTTTACTGTCATAGACCTTTCAAATCTCAAGTCCCAATTTTCCCATCAGTACTTTTTTGGCCATCTCTATTTATAAGATTTCTCCTTCCTCTGGACACATTAACATTTGCTGAACATATTATAGATCAGCAGAGAACTTCTGTGAAGTCCAGTCATCCACCCACCCTCTTCGTGCAACTGTCACCGCGTCCTCAATTCTTTCTACTGTGAAATGCAAAAACTCTGCATGCAGCTACCTAAGTCAACTGCTTGGTATACTGCTTATGTTACACAGCTTTTCTCTACAGAGCTAGAGAATAATACAGTTGATCTTTGAACAACCCGGGGTTCAGGAGAACTGACCCCAGTGCAGTAGAAAATCTGCATGTAACTTTTAACTCCCCCAGAATTTTAACTACAGTCTATCCCTTGGTATCCATGGGGGATTGATTCTAGGACGTCTCCCCCACCCACCCTGTGGATACCAAAATCCATGATGTTCAAGTTTCTTATATAAAATGATGTAGAAAAATGCATACAGTTGGCCTTCTACATCCATGGACTCCCAACCGCAGATAGAAAATACTGTTTTCCATCTGTGTTGGGTTGAACCCACAGATACGAAAACCAGGCATATGGAGGGTCAACTGTATATTTATTGAAAAAAACCCATGTATAAGTGGACCCATCCAGTTCAAACTTGTGTTGCTCAAGGGTCAACTGTGGTACATAGCTAACATTTCTTGTTTATGTACTATTTACTATTGTCACCTCTTTCCTGCTTGTCTTGGGAGTAATTTCTATAGCCTCTCTTCTTCAAACTTCCTTTCCATTCCCATGAAACTCAGACAGTCTTAGTCCTCATCCTGGTTAGATTCTGGGTTTTGACCTCCCCCTTTCAGTATTTTACATCCAGTTTGCTGTCATTGCTACAAATAGTAAGATTTAAAAGAACTCTATAAATGCAATTAACAATACTGCTGTGAGAGCCATTTTAAGTTCTTATTTTATTGACACAAAGAACCTGAGTTTCTTAGCAAAAATGGTTGGTATGAAATGGGAAAGGGTAAACTGCTGAGTGAGAATGGAAAAAACAAGTAATTAAAACCATGCTTACAAAATTCAGGACCAAAATATTCAGACAGCTTTCAGAAAAGGAAATTGAGAAATTAAAGAATTTTCCTAAATATCCAGAAAATAACCTCTTAAAGTTAGGATTCAAGTTCAATCTTTAAAACTTTGGGGATGTCTTTTTGCTAAATAGGAGGAGCCTTAGGAGAAAATCCCTTTTTCATTGTGTTTTTTGTTTGTTTGTTTGTTTCAGCGGGATTCATAAGTGCACATGGTGACCTAGCTGGAAAACACTAAGAGACATCACCCCCATTGCCAACCCCCCCTGACTTACCACTCACGCAGTCCAAGGCTCTTGATCACATAGAGATTGCAGACACCAAATAAATTAGGCAGATGGAACTCATACATCAAAGCCACCTACTTGGATTCCTTTTTGGCCATTGGTGCATTTCCGCTCTCTCTGTTTCTCTCCCTCTTTTATAATTAGCCTCATCAATCTGACTCTGACAAGGTCCTACCTCTCCATACCAATAGTTGAGGTGAAATAGTAATTTGTCCTCAAGCTTTCACTTACTTCTCCACTTGAGTGACCATCAATGCCACATGGCACCCACTCATTACAGGGGCTCAGGTGCGGCTGTGGGAAGGTGTGTGCCAAGTCCTGCCAAACTGGTTACTCCTTCCAAAAGAACAGGATGGTTCTCCAAGCATTGTGCACATCAGATGATTACACTCCACTGTGCCTGATGAAATCCTGGCTTGCTGAGAGCTGTAAAGAACACAACACATTTTTACATACTCTTGAGAGTATCTGATTCGTAATAGCTATTCATGAACTGGCTAACGATGACCTGGACTCCAGTAATTTTTAAAGGTTTATCCAAATCAAGAATTGAAGATAAAAACAGAGTTGTCCAGGGTGCTGGCCTTGCTGTCTGAGGTGGAGGCAAATGCCTGTTGACCTGTGTTGAATTCACCATTTTCTGGGAGGTCTGACTCAATCTTTGTCTCCTGGTCTTGAGACTGTGGATCTGGAATGTCAAGCGCGCTCATGTGGACAAAGTTTGGATTTCTCATCATTCATGGAGAGCTGCCTTCTGGCTTCTAGCAGTGGCTTCTTGGCTGAGTCTTGGGTCCTCCTTGAGTCTTTACCCTTTTCTCCCTGCCCTTCTAAGAGAGAGACTGTCTCTTTTTCTCCTCTCATCTATCCACAGCTGGCTTAAAGTCCCCTTGTCCTCTCAGGGTTTCCCCAGCCCCTTGCACGGGGAGGGGAAGGTCCAGGCACTCATATTCCCCAAATGCAGTAGATGTGATTTGTACCCCCAAAATGCAGTAGCTATGGGCAGTCATTTTCTGCAGAGGCTTTTCTATCTAGTCCATTTAAAGACTTTGAGAAATGGAGATACCTTATCGTACTCTGACAGCTTATTTCGGCTATTCACAAAGCAGCATTAAACCCCTGTTATGGGTTCATAACAGAATAGGCTATTGAGAGAGTATAATGGTTTTTCATACTTTTGAATATCCATCATTCCACCAATACTATAGCCAATTTATGTTTTTAGGGATCTTATGGTAGGCCTTCCTGCTTTTCATTAAGGCACAATTCTTGGGAGAATAATGTTCTGTACTGTACCTACGATCATGACCTGCAAATGTGAGCAGTCACAAAATATTGTTGTTGGCGATGATAAATAAGAACAATGACAACAGCTGTCATTTATATATGGAGCACTTATTATATGTCAGCCTTTACATTCACTATGTTTCTAAGTGTTTTATATCCACTATATTTTATTCTCAGAGCAACCCTAAGAAGGATATTGTTACTCTGATCCCCATTTCACAGATAAGGAAACAGAGGTTTGGAGAGGCTAAGTAAATCCCTCTACCCCACAAAAAAATCACACTAGAATTTGAACCAAACTCTCTATGACTCCACATCCCAGACTCTATAATGTTCTGTTGCTATGTCATCAGAGCACATCATTAGACGCCCCTGTCTTGGCTTTGGGTCCGTGCATTTTCTTGGATTCCCTCCTGGCTTCATCCCTAGTCTCGTTTGTGGCACCTCATTTGCCAATGAGCTCTAAACGCTCAACTGCCTCAGAGCCTGCCTTGACCTGAACTTCTTAGTTACTAGCTACACTTCCTCTAAGCAATCTCATCTAGTCCTGTGAATTTTTGTTTGTTTTGTTTTTTATGAGCACGGTGTAGGAGTCCTGGCTACACATGGGCCTTGTGGGAACCAGGCTGCTGGAAGGGGCGCCTGGATGGAAGACATGGCTGTCATGCCACCTACAGTGTGGACTCAATGCAGGAGCTCAGGGGAAGGTGTAGGAGATTGATTTGGATGGCAGGCTAGGTATCGCTCCAAGAGGCTGTTTCATTAAGTGCAGAATAGGTCTCGAGGGCTCAGACTTAAGAAAACATGTTCTTATTTTTACATCCTTCTGTTTCCATTCGGTGTTCCGCAGTCCCATGAATTTTAAATATCGACACCTATATGCTGACATCTCTAAAATCTAAATCTCCATGCCAGCCTGCTTCCCTTACTCTCAGTTTCATATATCCAATGGAGATTTCCAAATGGCATCTCAAACTTCAGTCCAAAACAGATTTTCTTTTTTCCTTCTTCCCCAAGCATGTTCCACATCTCAGGTCATGATACCACCATTCAAAAACTGAGACCAGAAATGTAGGCATGGTTCTTGATTTCTCATTTTCCTTATTTGGATTCCCAGTAATTCTGTGACTTCAGACTCTATCCACTTCTCTGTTTCTACTGCTGTCTTTGTACTCTAAGCTACTAACACTCCTTGTCTGGACTATTACAATATCCTCCTGACTGGTTTCCTGATTTCTGCCTTCAGCCCCAATTCATTTTTCACATGGTCTTCTGAGTGACATTTAAAGCATGAATCAACTCATGCCCCTCCCCTGCTTAAAATTCTTCAAAGATTTTCTTTTGACTGGTGTCCAGTCTCCATAGGCTGCCCTTCAAGACCATGTACAATCTGATGATTGGCTAACTCTGCACCTGAATCTCATGCCTCGTTCACTACTCTCTTTTCAGTTCCTCAGTGGTACAAATCTTTTTTGTGCCTCAGGACCTTTGAATTGGCTGCTTCCTCTTCTTGGAATGCTCTCTCCCTGGCCTGTGGTGCTCAATAAATGTTAATTGAACAAATAAAAATAGTAGATCGCTTCGCCTACATGATTAATAGAAATAATAAGTAATATGAAAAAATCATAACTTATTTAGCCATTTGTATTTATGACATTTAAATTATACAGGGTTAATATAATTAGGTTATGGGTTTATGAAATGTGTTTATATATTTACGTGGATACAGTAGGGAGGAGAAGGCAGCAGGAGTGGGAGAGGAAACACACCTAGACTGTGATAATCATTAATCGTTAATCCTGTGAAGTGGATACTGATATCTCTGTTTTTCAGAATTTAGGTGATTTGGAGAGGTTAGGTCGGTAACTGGCTAAGAGTAAGTAGGTAGGAAGCAGTGGATCTGGAATTTATAAGTGGTCTGACTCTAGCAACCATGTGTGGTCCCTAGATCCTGGTGCGTTGCAGCAGACACATGAGGAAGGAGGTTTGAGGGTAAGAAAAAGGGGACACACCTGGAAACGCTGCCTTTTTGTTCACACTGGAAGCATCATTGGCTGCTGTGAGTTGGAGAGACTGGACATCTTAGTTATCTCCAATAATGCTGTGGTTGTCAAACAGGGTCTGCATGAGCTGAATTAGACCCAACTTCAAAACCCAGTATCCGCACACACAGATAAGGTGGGAATACAGTTAGGTATGGCAATTAATGAGCCACCATCTGCTAAAGCATCACACTCTGAGTGGGACTTAACATGGTTATGGGTTTCTTTGAAAGTGTGTTTTTTTTTCTTCTTTTTTCCACCATATGTGCTTAAAGACTCTAAAAAGGAAACAGGAATGTGAAAAAGAATGGTGACATTCTGTAGTGTGTCAGTGAAATGAGAAACTGATCAGACACTGTCTATTTTGGGGGTTTAATGGTATTTTATGGTTCCAGGCTCCTAGTTAGTGACAAAATGGTACTGCCAAGATGGCTTACCACATGCGTGGGGTAGAGAAGAGCCCCGTGGTAGGTGCTCCTTCTAAAATTTACTTTTGGATTTGCCCTGGACTAAGTTGACATACATATAGAAAATAGCCCTTTTCCTCCAAGGCCTAACGGAGATAGCATCTAATCCACCTGGTTGACCCATAGTCTTCCCAATGGAAAGTAACCTCTCTGTCATAGGTTTTCCTATTGCATTTTGTTTGCACCTCTGTGATAACACTCATCCAAGGTAGCTGTCTGTTAGTATCTTGCATTTCTACTGTGTTTCTCCGAAAAGAAGACCTAGCCGGACAATGAGCTCTAATGCGTCTTTTGGAGCAAAAATTAATATAAGACCCAGTCTTATTTTACTATAAGTGACCGGGTTTTATATTAACTTTTGCTCCAAAAGGCGTATTCGAGCTGATTGTCCGGCTAGGTCTTCTTTTCGGGGAAACACGGTATCTTTCTCTTCCACTAATCTGTAGCTCCCTGAGGGCACCACCATGGCTTTTGCATTTTTGCAAAATCCAGTGGGACCTAGCATAGTGACTTACATTTGAGGTGCTCACTGTATGTTGCTGAATGAAAATAAAATTGTTTTAGGGAAACAATATAGAATCATGACTTTAACATAAGGTACCTCCGTTATTTAGAGAAATGACATATTGTAGATCAACAACATAATGGACTACATCCTTACATTAAATGTTAAAACAACAACAACAACGACAAAAAACAAGTCTGATATGACCAAGAAAAAAATGCCTACTCTTTATGAGAGCCAGTGTGTGGTTTTGGTTAAATTGCATTGGGTAAATGTTATGGAATCCAAATGTTTGAAATGAAGCAGGGTATTGCTTTTGGTTTTAGCACTGGGGTGAAGGGTGAAAGCTTTTTAGAATATTCATAGTTAGCTTAGCATAGGTATGTCAACAAATCATTGCCATAGCTCTGTGATAATTGGAGCTGTGTGTGTGTGTGTGTGTGTGTGTGTGTGTGTATAAACCTTTTTATAAGAAAACATTTATTTAAGAACTTCCTGACTGTAAAGAGAAATACAATGAATGTCATAAAGCACCTATATATTATGGTAAGTATGCTTGGAGCAGGTGAAATATTTTGTTTTCTAAATATTTAAATATGGCCAACACATTGGAATGTTTAAATGCTGTTGGAATACTGACAGAAACAAAGAAGGCCTCTAGAGTAATACAGTAGATATAATTCTCTCTAATTTAGAAAGGGGAGTTGGGAGGTGAAGAATGACACAACCAAAGTAACATTTGAGGAAGATGCATTTGGCAAAAGTATCCAGGATAAGCCCAGGCAGGGTTGTTCCTAAAATGGTGGGGACCAGCGGGAAGCTGTAATAATAATCCAGATGTGAGGCGAGAGAGGCATAGTGACAACAATTGGAAGAAATGTACAGGAAAAATTGGCTATAAAAGACATGTCAAAGGAAAAATCCCCACCCCTTTGTGAATGTGATAGATAATTCTAAAATATTGAGTCTGAGTGACTTGAATGACTTCTCAATATCAGAGAGAGGGAAGTGGGGAGGGGCAGAGTTTACTTTTGGACATGTTGAGTTCAATCATACACTGAAACACCCAGGTGGAAATTCTCTGGCTCTATCTCTGTCATTTTTGAATGTTGTTATTCTCTGAGGGATATCAGATGCATGGGGGGGATTTCGGATCTGGAGACAGCAGAGAGAAATTTAAGACAAGTGAAGAACAAGCTAAGTTTGAAAACATTGAGGTCACAGCACAGCCACAGCTGAGATACGCCGCAGTGTTCTGGTTGGATATTTGATCTCACAGCATGCTGACTTCCTGCCAGGCTAAATGCCCTCATGCAGTGACTGTATTCTGGCTCAGACTTCTGCTTCTACTCCTCTGTAAGTATGTAGTTTGTAGGCAGGCATTAGCACATGACGACTTTATAATTTAAAAACAAGAAGGTGAAAAATTCTTGGGCTGACCAGGTCGCTCAGGTGGCCGGAGCGCTGTGCTCCCACTGCCGAGGTCACTGGTTCGATTCCCACATGGGCCAGTGAGCTGTGCCCTCTACAGCTAAGATTGTGAACAACAGCTCTCACTGGAGCTGAGTTGCTGTGGGCTGCCGGAGTTTGGCATGGGCTACCATGTGCTGCCAGAACACCATCATGAGAGGTCATCCGACCTGGGGCACAAGGCTCATAATACCAGCATGGGCCAGGGAGCTGTATCCTACACAACTAGACTGAGAAACAACGGCTTGAACCGGAGTTGGGGCTGAGGGGAGGCAGGAAAAGGGGAAAAACTTCTTATTTTGCAGTGGCCCAACATACCGAAGCCTCCAATGTGCGAGGCAGACATGCAAATCAAGGAGTTATAGTCTAACTGTAACTCCAGTATGCCTGATCTATTCCTCTTGGTAAAATTTAACTCATCCTTTGAGAACTAACTCAAAAGCTACCATCTCTAAGTAGTCTGCCTGACTCTCCCAAGCAGTTAATTTTTTCATTTTCCATGTTCCCACAACACTTTGTTCTTATTTCTACTCGAGCACATAGAACAGTCTGTGTGTCTGTCTCTTGCTACTAGATGGGGAGCATCTTGAAGATGGGAGCCATTTACTGATCTTTGCATTTCCTGCTCCCCTACCAGTGTGGAGGGTTAGTGGCTGGCATTTTATTGTTGGAAATATCCAAAAGAGAACATTTAAGAACGTGGATGGAGCAATGTGCAGTTGCCGTAGCAAAGCCTGTGTCCGCATCATATGTCACATCTCTGCTGATGGCGTTAACACTGTACCAGCAGAGGCAGTGCGCTCATTACATGCTGCTGGCCCGTATTTGTAATGTGTGACATTTTTTATGAAATGCTGTCAAGGGTAATCCATCATAAACTTTGGATTATATGCTGAGACTGATCTTAAACATAGCCATAAATGAACTTTGAGGATAATGCTATGTTCTAAGGAGAGGATGATCCAAGAGTTCTGGCAGGGAAGATGAGGCAGAACATCGTCTTCTCTTAAATTTACCAGAAGTGCCTGAAAAAAGAGGCTTCCTTGTGTCTATTCCAGTTGGGGACAGGGTTACTGTGTGAAGTTAGTCAGGTGACTCTGAAGTATGGCAGAATATTCGTTTCCTGCAGAACATCAGTGTTTGAAAAGGGAGCGAGGACTTGCCAAGTCTCTGACCAAGGTTTGCAATCACTTTATCTCAAGAGGCAGTTTTTAAAAATAAAAGGACACATGACAATTTGAGTGAATTTCCAATGTCAACTACAGGCTCCCAGTTAAAACGGTATTCTCTGTGTATCCATAAAGATCTAGGATATTACACATATTATTGGGTATAAAGAAAAGAAAGCTTCTAAGTCTCATCATTTTTGTGTAAGTCCAGATAAGACTCCTTTGATGAGCTTAGCATTTCCTTTTAAGGGAAAGCTTATAGGTGAGAGGAACACTAAAATTATAATTCTTTGTCTTCCTTAATTAGACTAGAGCTCACCATAGATCTTGCTGAAGCTGTGAGAAAATCCAAGCAATAATTCACATTGTCAGGTCAGCAGAAATTGGCACGGGGGTCTGATATGACTGAAAGATTTGCTTAAGTGATCTGTGAACTGAACAGCTCAGAGGAGGTACAAGTCTTCATCAGAAACATACCCTCTGAAGATACTGAGCACAAACAGCAATGAAAATAAATCTGAGCAAGACTCTCGTATCACCTTTACAGGTGCCAGTCCAGAAGAAATATACAAATCACATTAATACCAATTGATGCAGGGCACTAATTAATAAGTCCCATTAAACTGTGGAGTAATGACATTTAGCATCTAATGAATGCTTCATAATCTCTTGATCATTAATATTTCATAGCATAAGAACATAAGAATTGGCATCCCTAGGCTCATGCAGCATGGTTTTCTGTCTCTGACATGGCCCCCCAGGGCACTGAATGGCATGAGGGTACTGCACCTCTGTTGTAAGAATACACAACATAAGCAATTAACTCTTTCAGTACCCTGGGTCCTAACATTTCTTCGTTTTAGAAAATGTCAATGTTCCTGCCATTCTCAGAATGACCATCTGTGATTGCTGTGTCTCTTCTGAATGGAAGAGAGCTGACATGTTGACTTTGGTGTGTAGCCTTGCTTTGTTGTTGTTCTTCCCAGTCCGTGCAAGAAACTTGCCCAGGAGAAAAATCATTACTTTGATTTATTCCTGGGGGATTTCTTTATTCAGAGGCAATAATCACTTCACAGAGCAGGTGCCATTGCAAGGGTTTATTGATCCTATGCTCTTCTAGAAATTCCAGGAGGCTGTCAGTCTGGTGGGCAATGGAGGTAATCAAAGAAGGAGAAGTCCATCTCCGTGCAGGCTGAAGTGAAATGGGGAGAAACACTGGGGGCATCAGTCTGTCGCTTCAGTGACAGTCGGTGTCCTTTCTTTCAGAAGAGGGGCTGGAGCAGAGAGAATGCTTGGGCAATGAGGTTGTAATCGGCAAGTGAGAGGGAAAGACGAAGACAACAGAGAGCTTGCCAATGGGCGGGAGAAAGGGTCTTCAGCTCCAGATCAAAATTTCCAGGAGTTAAACACTACGACGCAGCCCGACCTGTATGGGATTTGCTTCTGGGTACAAAACGGGACACTGAGCAAAATCAAGTTGGACAAGTGACAAGACTGAGTCTGATGCTGGTGGATGTCTTTTAAGGTCGTTGGAGGGGAAAGGACAGGAGGCAGTGTGCTTTGGGGTAGGTGCAGAGAAGCATCGGGTCCAGGGCAGGGATATAAAGGGCCGCGCGCGGGGCGGGGAAACAGGGACAAATGAGTGGGGGAAAGAGAGAGTGGAAGAGTTGAGGGAAAGTAAGGGGTCAGTAGGGACAGGGTTAAGGGAAGAGAGGAGGATAAGGGAGAAAAGTGAGGGCGGCGAGGAGGATTAAAAAGGGAAGGCGGACCACTGGAGAGAAGTGAGCACTGTTAGATCTGGAGGAAGGAAGAGGGGCGAGGAGAGTGAGCGGGGGTGGGGGAACGCAGTGAGACCAGGGGGCTGGCGGGGAGGAGGGGGGCCAGAAAGTGCTGTCAGCTGGGCAAAGGCGAGGAGACGGGGGCCGGTGAGAGGGCGGGAGGGCAGTGGGAAGGAGAGAGAGGGAAGGGGGAGAGGGAGCCAGCGGGCCGGCAGCCGGGGGCGGGGAGGCCGCGGGAGGGAGGTGGGGGGCAGGTGGGGAACGCGGGAGGGAGCGCGGAGCAGAGCTGAGGCCAAGAGCATTGTGTCTGGCGGCGGCGCGCGAGCCCACCGGCGGCTGCGGCGGGGCGGGAAGCCATGGAGCCGCGGGCGCTCATCACGGCGTTCAGCCTCGGCCTCAGCCTCTGCTCCCTGGGGCTGCTCGTCACGGCCATCTTCACCGACCACTGGTACGAGACCGACCCCCGGCGCCACAAGGAGAGCTGCGAGCGCAGCCGGTCGGGCGCCGATCCCCCGGACCAGAAGAACCGTCTGATGCCGCTGTCGCACCTGCCGCTGCGGGACTCGCCCCCACTGGGGCGCCGGCTGCTCCCGGGCGGCCCCGGGCGCACGGACCCGGAGTCCTGGCGCTCTCTGCTGGGGCTCGGCGGGCTGGACGCCGAGTGCGGCCGGCCGCTCTTCGCCACCTACTCGGGCCTCTGGAGGAAGTGCTACTTCCTGGGCATCGACCGCGACATCGACACCCTCATCTTGAAAGGTGAGCGGCCCGCGCGCGGAGCACAGCCCGCGGCTCCCCAGGGGCGCGCCGGTCCCTGCAGCCGCCACCTCCCCACCGCGTCCCCGCACTCCGCTCCCAGGCACATTCTTTCATCCTTCCCCGCCGCCTCCTTTCTTTATCCCTCATTCCTTCGTTCTTCTCTCTCTCGCTCTTCTTTCTTTCCATGACTCTTCTTTCCCTCTCATCCTGTTCTTCCTTCTCCCCTTCCTTGAAGTCTGTGCTTTAGCGCCCCCCGCCCCCCGCCTTTATCTGCTTTTTCCTTTGCCTCCTTTCCCTCTCCTCGCATCCTTCGCTGTCTGTACGCCTGCCTGACTTGGAAGGCATGTGTCGATTTTCTTGAAGGTGCTCCCCATGGGGTAACAATCAGAAAGACCTGAGCTTTCCCAGTCGAGCTCCTTCCCTCAAGTTGTGCTTTCCTTTGAGAAAAACCTTTGGAAGAAAAGGGGTGCAAACCTCCGAAGTGGGAGAAAGGGGCTTTTTCTTGTGTCGAGCTGAAGTTGGTAGCAGATGGAACTGCTGTGGTAGCTGGCAGGCTAATGGGGAACTAAGGAGGCCGGAGGACTATTCCTGCAAACCCCCTAAGTGCAGGGTTCTTATGGATTAGACCGCAAATACACCATCCGTGCATGGGTGGAGGACGCTGGACTCAGATAGGACATCCACTTTTTTCAACCTTCCGGATATCTGGGCACACCACCCTCGGTGTCTAGGCACACCAGGGTGAGGAGAGGCGAGAACATGCCCAAATCCTTCAAAGTATCGCTTTCTGGGTTTGCACATGGAATCTCTACATAATCACTCTTGTATGTGTTTGTCATACCTTGTAGGGCTGTTTTGGTTGCTGTTTTGTTATTTGGCACTGAGTTGTAGAGCATCAATGTACTCTTATAAAACCTATGCAACACCTGGTCCCCGTGCCTGTAATCAGACAGTCTGATGTTTTTTTGGTACGCTCATGTAAAAATATTCATTGTGACAATCCTATTGCGGAAGCTTCCTTCTAAATTGCAGAGCTCCACCCTTAATATACATTCTTTTTCTTTGCGATGAAAAGAAAACCATCTTTCCCTTGGATTCATTACTGCTAAAAAAGGAAAAAGTCTGCAACCAGTACATTTTATTATTTAGTAGCCACTCAGGAAAGCAAAAGAACAGACTTGTGTTGAATTACAGGTTGGAATGGAATTACTCAGAAAGGAGGGGGTTAATAACATTTTGGCCGTCAGAATCTTATTAGTTGGCATATTTTTCATTTCTTAAGCATGTCAACTTCCTCCTTCCCATGGCTAGCTCAGCTGGGGACTGCCATCTGAAACCTGTCTGTGCATGGAAGGACTCCAGAGCTTTTGGGGGGAATCAGATATAGTAACTTCTCCTACAAAGAAAAAGTGCACCTTTTTCTTTCCTCTCCTAACTTGCATCCAAATCTGATTTCTCCTCATAAAGATGCTGCATAATTAATTCTGATAGTAACATAGTACATGAATAAACCGTAAAAGCTGAATTTGGAGGCTTGTTATGGAATGCTCATTTAGGCAAGGCAATTTTGAACGCTAAGCAGTGTAGTTTGTCTTTGGAAATGACAGACCTGTATTTCTTTACATTATTTCTATGCCTAGAGTATTTGATTGCATGTAAATTGGATATAGAATAATGCCTGCAACATAGGGGCAGAGTCCAACCCAATAGCAGGAGAGGGACCCTGCTCCTGGACACAGCACATTCCCCACCTGTTCAGGTGCCCTGGCTGGCTGAGGTGCCTAGCTCCTAGGCAATCCAGAATCAAATCCTAAAGACAGAAGAGACATTAGAAGTCATTGAATCCAACCTGCCACCCATTGTTCAATTCCTTCTTCTACAGTCTTTCTGACAAATGGTTGTCCAGCCTACGAGTAGCACTTTCATAAGACGGAATTTGTATACTAGTTAGAGGAATTCTATTTTTATGTGATGAATGCAATGTTTTAGATTAAAACAAACTCAGGTTTATAATATCGATGATGTTTAGCTAATCCTTTGTACAGAACACTAAAAAGTTCTAGGTTGTAATCAGAAGACATGGGCTTTGTTGCTGGCTCTGCTGGTCATTTGCAGTGTGGCCTCCAACAGGTGTCCGGGCCTCTTTGGCTTTCAGTTTCTTGTCTGTAGTATTAGTTGTTAGTAAAATTACATAGATTTCAGGTGTACAATTCTGTATTACATCATCTATAAATCCCATTGTGTGTTCATCACCCAGAGTCAGTTCTCCTTCCATCACCATATATTGGATCCCCCTTACCCTCATCTCCCACCCCCCAACCCCCACCCCCCTTACCCTCTGGTAACCACTAAACTAAAAAAATTATATATTTTAAAGAATTTTCTAGTTCTGAATTCTATGATTGTTGTAATAATAACAATGCAAATTTAGTTTCCTGGGAAGTTAATGAGCTGACATTATTAAGACACGAGGAGTTTGGAGAAAATGACAGACATCAGTACATTATAGGACCATAATTTGTTATTTGGAAGATGGCCAAAAATGCCTGAAGCACTTTTAACATTGCTACTCACCTACCTTGGGCTAGTTCCACAACTCCTCTAGATTTGTTTCATCATCTGTGAAGTGAAAGGGTGACATAGCTTTAAAATGAACAGCTATGAATAATTTGAGAAAGGAAAATATCACTAACATTTTCCTTTCTCAAACAGGTGACTTTGGCAATTGTAGTAGGTAAACATTTTCACCTTGGTTTTGGCATCTGACATTAGTGGCTGTGGTATGAATTTCTTAAATGAGTCACATATTAATTAGAATTTTACATCACATCTAATTAAAAAAACTAGATAACTAGGATCCCAAGTTCCATTCTTACTTTCTTTTCTAAATTATCTTGTTTATGAGTCCTAACATGTAGAAATTTTAATAATAAGGAATGAAGAAAAAGAGACTCAAATGGGAGAGTGGTGAGGAGTGGGAAAGGGTCACAAGAACCACCTGGCATATTTAGTGAGCTTTTGAGAAAAAAAAAGGTCAGCCTTTCTTCATTTGGACTTAGAGAGCAAAGCCAGGAGGTGGGTGAAAGTTGCAGAGGAAAATGTAGAGTTGATAATATGGAAAACATTCTTATAACTGGAATTGTTTGCATTTCCTGTTACTGGAGGCAGGTATTTTTGAGAGATGTAGAGGAGACAAGCATTCAATGTGAACAATGAGAGATTGTTTAGAAATGAAGTGTGTAGACTTTGTAGTATTAATCTACTTAAGAGAAATCGCATGAGCCAGAAAAACATTTCTCTCAATGGGACAAGTATTTGGAAAAAACCATCAAAGTCTGATTGTTACCCTTTCATTATGATTCTAGTTCACTTGTAGCCCAGAGTGACCCTCGAAGTTCTAGATTGGACCTTGAACTAGCTACCTCAATGAGAATGGAGGTGACGTTATTGATAAACCCATTAAGAACCAAGACTAGAGAAAACCCTATGCTATTCTATCAGGCTGACAAACGACCATTCACCAGCACAGTTTAAATACAGTTGTATTTCCTGCCACAAGTCCTGCTACTCACACTATGTTGACCAAGCCACATTTCACTATCTTGCCCACTAGGATAACATGGGAAATTACAAAGGCTTTAGAGACACTAGGTCTGCACTCTATTTCCATAGTTTACTGTCTGATGCAATAAATGCCCATTGAAAGCCTATTATGTGCCAGGTAATATTAGGAAGATTTTGGCTACATATGTGGGAGTTCTTTTGTATTTGAGTTGGTCAATTGACTCTAAATTATACTTTCATATAGGCCCTTCTTGCAGCTAACTTTTGATGCTAAGGAAGCTTTGCTGGTCAGTTTTGCTGGTAAAAACTGTCTCCGATAAGTATGCAAATGAAGTTATCTTCCACTCAGCAATAAGAGGGGTAGATTGAGGGAGCCTAGTAGTAAGGAACTTGTGAAAATGGACTTAGAGCTAGAGCCACAGGCCCCTCAGTGACACTGGGTCTGCCATGGGTGTGAAAGAAGCCTTTCTTATGTGTGAAAGTCACAGAAAGTCAGTAAGGCAGGGGTGTGTGGCACAGATTGTGTAAGGAGCCCAGGAAATGAGAGGAGATGACCTAAAGATAGGTTCTTCATTCCACATCACCCTCCTGTCTTGGAGGTTGGCTTACATTAAATTATGGCCCTACCACCTGCTATCTTTATGAAATTCTGAGTCTTAGTTAATCTGTCAAATGGAGGTGATAATATTTCATTCATTCCCCCAATTTATTTACTGAACAGATATATATTGAGAGTCAGGAATTGTTCTGGGTGCAGAAGATACAAGAGTGAACAAAATGGATAAAAATGTCTGCCCTCACTGAGTTTATGTCAAGTAGTGGATTTATTTTCTAGTGGATTTTATAGTAACTACTCTTAGTAAGTTATGGGATGAGCACTTTGGGAAGGCTGCTCGCATTGGGAGGTAAATGACAGAGAACACAGTGCAAAGTGATGGAGTGCTGTACCCTTTGGGGGACGCCCGGTTGTTCTGTTCCAAGTGTGATTCTTATGTTTAAACTGCTGGATGAACAGTAAAACAGGAGGACAGATGGAAGGAGATGCACTTGGAAAGATTATATAATGCTTCTTTCAGTTACTGAAAACGCTGACTTTCATAAATAAACATTGATGAGACTAGTGAATACATTATGTAGAACTTTGGAGAAATTAAGTTTGAATAGGAATTAGTCATGGAAATTATATCAAAAGTTCCAATTGTTCTGCCAGCCTTAACTTTACTTTAAAATTTTTTTTAATTAAAATTTTTCATTAAAAACAATTAACATTGCTTTTTCAAATATGTGTACCTCATTTATGTAAATCAAATTCTAATATTATATATTGCCTGCAATAAACTGAAGGAAAATTAATGCTGTAGTGTTTTGTTTTTATGAAATTTAAAATGATAGAATTTCAGACATATGAAGATTATAATTCTGTATGCCTAATGTTAACTTGTGTAAATCATTGGGGACTGAATTCTTGAAACTTGAAATAGAACATGTCCTTGTGGTTTTAGAAGCATTTTTCCTCTAATGAGATAAACAGAGATATCAAAGGCAATGGGACATAAATACTTTGTCATTTTGCTCTCCGCAACAAAAAAAAAGTTGGAGAATTGGTAGGAATTCGTTGGGTCTGTTTTTCACTCTGCTAATGATTTATCTGTTTCCCCTGTTGCTTATTTTCCATGAAATTAATAGTCCGTACAGGACCCACCAAGTTCTACCTGATAGATTGATGACTTTCTTCAGCTCATTTGTAGACCAAAGTATCATTTGTGTTGGAATAATTATCTCCCAAGAGCAGATATACCTAGGAATGCTGAGAGGCTAGCACTGTTTCTCCCCCCTGACCCATCAGTTCAGATATTATCCTCTGACCTTCTCTTGGACCAGAAGATGCTTTTGGCAAAACTTTTGGGGGTGTCGGGGATATCACTAAGACTTCCTTTTTATTTCTTTATTTCTCAAGGCAAGTGGTCTCCGAAATTGTTTTGAGCACCATTCTACATAATTTATTCATTTTTAAGTCACGTGCGTGGGCTGTACGAACACATCCATTGTAAAACACAGACAAAAGCAAATTTTGAAGGGATGTGGTAATAAATAGATATAAATGGAAGTTCAACTATTTCACCCTGCATTCCAAAGGATTGCTTGTGTAGCCCGGGGGCACGTACACAACTCCATGTTGAAGACTGCTTTTCTCACTGTTCATTAGCACTGCCAAATTTCTCATCTAGGCAAAGGAAGGAGTGATTTTTCCTGTCATGGCTGAAATTTATGGTGAGTCTCCCAGTGCGCTGTTATATCACACACAGGGGAAAGAAGAATATGCATTTTGTTTCTGTATCATTTGAGACATTAGACATAGGAATAAATGAACCCTTTTCAATTAAACAACTGCCAGCTCATACTACTTAATGATGAGATTTGTAGTTTTATCCCACAGTGTTTTGAGGCTCGCTGTACCCAAGTATGGTATTCTGTATTCTGACACATTCTATTGCTAACACTCCTGAAGGTTATGTTGAATAGAAATTAAATTCTTACTTGCCACTCTCCTATCAAAAAAAGATATTTGCTTCTATTCTTTCCATTTGCACACATAAATTGTCTTTTAAAGTAATTTATAAACACAAAAGTTGATGGTGTTTTAAGTGGTTTGTGATCAAAATTGCCAGAATCAATGACATTTGTATCCACCATGTTTCATGGGTAACATTTAGCAGGAATTGAGAGGGGGGAAAAAAGAAGAGTTTTTGGTATGTCATAGAAAGTTCACATCCAATTATACCCGAGTTGCTGTGATTTTTTTCCTTAGCTACTGATTTTTCTTCTTCAAAGCTTCAAAAGAGCCCTCAACCTCCATCAGGCACACTGCTCATAATTGCAAGTGTTCTTGATTGCCATAGAAGATAAGCGTTTGTTGGGGGGGCATCTGGACATTACATTCCTTTGAGGGAATGAGGAGACTCCCAATGTCAATACAAAGTGGGAAACCATGAGGAATGGGAACATTGAAGGAATTTAGGCAGATCCTAGGGTTTTTCCAACAGTTACCAAGAATGAAAATCTCCTTTCATCTTTGAATATACCTGCTGTGCAGTATACCCCAGATTACTGATCTGTGACCTCTGCCAAGCAAACTGTGACCTTGGATTGTCTGTCTTCTTATTCCCTGAGCCCACCTTTCCATGTTACCTTATCTTTCAGGGAGATTCCTCTGTCCTTTAATACTCAACTGTGTGAACATCTGGGGCTCATTTTCTTGTATTATTTGCTGGTTATAAGAGTAAAAATAATCAGATTTGGTCATCCTCCTCACTTCCCACCCATTTGCAAAAACAACTGGTGAAATGGAAGGAAATAGTTGAAAACAACCAAACTGGAGGATTGGCAAATAATGCAAACAGGAAATCTGTCTATTTTGTAGTAAAGCATTAGCTCAGTATTTGGGGGGCAATTCAGATAAGATCATTTTAATTATGTAGACCTACTTTAGGTTTAATAAAATTGCATTTTCTACAGTTACTATTTTAAAAAAGCACCACCCCACTGATATTGTTGAAAGCTTTCCACAACTGGTTGTAAAGATTTGTATCACAATAAAGCTGTTTGGACTTTATCTTCAAAACCTGGTCAAATTCACGACAGTTTATTTTTTTCGCTCTCTTATAGTATTTCCCTGTGGTTAAAAGTGATTGCAGTGATTAATCTGTTTTATTTCAAAGTTTTAACTAAAAGGAAGTATCTGAACTTCTTGGAACATGAGAGAGCCGGCATGAAGCTGACAGCCTTTGTTTGCTGCAGAGTGACTGGAAACTACACGCTGTACTCCATCTTTCTTGTAACTCAGCCAGATAAGCTGATTGCAGACCAAACAGAAATGTCATGGGGCACCCATCAGGGAATGCATTAGCAAGTGAAAAAAAAAAAAAGGGGAACAATACAAACCATATTTTAATTCCTGTTATCTTGAATTACTGAGGACACATTGAATTATTTTCTATTAACTTTCTGGATGTCCCCCAGTGTTCAGAGTTTTTAATATTTTGTTCATTGGTGAAAACTCAATCAACTCATTTCTCCTCTAAGGATCTAAAGGATGTAATATGTTCCCTTTTGGTTTCTCTAAGTTGTTTGTTACTATGCAGGTAGTAGACAGGGAAGAGATTCCAGAAATACAAGTGGGAAATTCTGAATATATAGATAATTCCAAAAGGCTTAACTGTCCCTTTACAACAGGTCACCGAACTGCAAATCAACACTGATGCTTTCATCTGCCATGCTAGTAAGCCCTGGTTTGCAGACTTAGGCTCTATAACAGTGGAACAGGCAGCGTAGGGGGTGTGGGGAGTGGGATGTGGGAGGCTGTATTTGGCTTTGATTTCCTTTGTCTACATTTTGAGGAATTTTTATTTGGTGTAGGGGATGTGAGCATTTGCTTCACTCAACAGTCAGCCAACACATGTTACTAGTGAGTGTTGGAAAAGAAATGCTTTTGAAAATAAGAGGCTACATAGTGACAAACATGGGTGCTCTGTCCTCCTTGTCCCTTGAGGTTATGCTTTCCTTAACCACACCCAGGGCAGTAAGGAAGCCTGGGGTGGGAATAGGTGGGGGGTGCTGTTGGTTAATTTGTGTTTGAATGCCATTTCTTAACCTCTTACAATTTTGAAAATTGCTCACAGTAATGTTTACAGTTGTCATGGAATTTTAAGTATGTGCATCCTGTTAAATGGTACTCAGTGAAGTTATCCTGAAAAACAACGGAATAGATCACTTGTCATGTGATTGAAAAACTATGAACTGGATCATCAGAGTGACAATTGACATAGAAAATAAACTGTAGGGGGAAGAAACCAAAAATATAACGGCCAATGGGAATAACTGAGTCTCGACCAGTTGGAACTCAGTGTTTGTTTCATGCCACTGATACTTAAGAATCACTTAATCCAGGTGATTTAATCTTTAGCATTTAACATATCGTAGGGAAACTTTTGTTTGGTGTTCAGGCAATAGAAGTATTGGTTGAAGGAACATAAAACTAACAAATACTAGAAAAATGAAGAGATAAGCTGAACTCAAGATTGACAGGACAAACAATGACTGCTAATGTGAATGTTTTGGAAAAATGCTGTCTTTTTGTTCAGGTGTTGGAAACAAACAAAAGACACAAGGAAACAGTTTAGTATTCAGCAGTAAAAGATAAAATCTAGCCAGAAGATGTCCAATGAAGAAGCATTAAAGTCATGTTGTGTTTCTAGACACACAGGAAACTGTTTAGTATTCAGCAGTAAAAGATAAAATCCAGCCAGAAGATGTCCACTGAAGAAGCATTAAAGTCATGTTGTGTTTCTTTCCTTTTTTTTCCCCTCAAGGATAACTTTTCTTTCTGAAACTCAAAATGATAGGAGGAAAATGGGTAAGCACCTGTAGAATCAGAGACTCATAGAGTTGAAAGGAACTTTGAGTAGTTATCCTTACCCCCCCTTTTTTTTTTTTTTACTATTATGCCCTTGATAGATGATTTTCACTTGTTTGTAAACTCCTGTCAATTACATGAAATTTCTAGTGTGCCACCTCTAACCCCATTCTTTGCTTTCCCAAAGAGTATTATCAGAATGCCTGGGAGGGAAAGGATGTTGTTATCAGCATAATCTCGAATTAGTTTTACTTTATAAAACAGTCTATCATTTGGACAGGGAGGCCCTCCAATCTTGTAGAAGGGGCTTAGAGACAGCAATATGATTGGCGGTGGGGGTGGAGACTTTATCCAGATGGGGTATTTTTCAGGGGTGGGGGTTTAAGGGGAGCTGATGGATATTGTGAGCATGGGTGCTTCAGTCATCCCCAGGTACAATCATTGATTTGAAAATTGGGAGCTGTACAAATAATTCATGACCTGTTAGTCTTCTGAACTGATCCCAACGTACCTGATTTGGGAAAATTCTTTTTTTAATGACAGGAGAAATCATAAAAGGTCACAGTTTTGCATTCCCTCCAAATATGACAGAGTTATTAAAACAAAAGTGTCTGAGAGGTTACCAGAGGGTAAGGGGGTTGGGGGGTGGGAGATGAGGGTAAGGGGGATCCAATATATGGTGATGGAAGGAGAACTGACTCTGGGTGGTGAACACACAATGGGATTTATAGATGATGTAATACAGAATTGTACACCTGAAATCTATGTAATTTCACTAACAATTGTCTCCCCAATAAATTAAAAACAAACAAAAAAAAGAAAAACTGGAAAAAAAAAAAAGGTGTCTGAGAGGCCCTGAGAGGCATTAGGCAGAGAAGTTCTCTATTCTCTAAACCACACAGATAGGTGATTCCGCAGTAATGTTTTGACGATGCCGTGGGGGAAATTGAGTGCTACTAAGAGGCCCAGATTTTCATTTTGAAAATTTGTGGTATGGGTGTTTTTTAGAGCAGGTTTTTATTTCTACATTATCACAGAGTTCTTGTTGTAGCACTCTTCTAGTTCTAGTTGCAGGTTAAAATGGCAGACTTTTCTTTTTTTTCCTGGCCAAGTATTCTCCCATATATGTAGTTTTCTGGAGTTGTTTTTATTTCTGAAAAGGTCAGGTACAGCAGCATTTCTGATAAGTATGAAACATAATTTGGGTTGTGGGTCTAATGTTTAAAAACACAATTAGTGAAAGTGCTTGATAGACATTTATCCACTCATATAGGTGGGTTTATCAATTAAGGATCTTTTAGTGCCAAATAACAGAAAATCCAAATGAAAATGGTTTAACCTACAAGGAAAATGTATTATCTCCCAAAACAAGAAGTCTGGAGGAAGCCTGTACTTGGGGTGATTAAAGATTCAATGCTGTTGGGCGTTAGTAGCCCCAACATGGATGATTTGCCTTTAGGCTTATCTCTTCCTGCTCACAGCAGTGCAATGAATCTCTGCCTCACACAACAACAGTTTAAAGACTAGGAAGCCGGAGAGGCCATGCCCCTTTTTTGTGAACCCTTTATACAATAAATGCAATTTCCCAGAGGTCTCTCAGCAGACTTCTCATAGGTCAGAATTATGTCACATGACCATTCCTTAGCCAATCCCTGACAAGTGGAATGGAATTATCCTAATTTCTTTAGACCAGTCAAGCTTCCTCCATGGTGCTGGGGAAGGTCCCAGTCTTCCCTGGAAGCACTTGGCTACCTGACACCTGGACAAAATCCGGCTTTTGTTAGCGAAGGAAGTATGACTGTTGTGTACACAACCATGGTGACTGTCACAGCAGAGAAATCTACATGGCAGTCCTGTCCTACTTGTGGTCATCCCATAGGTAAAACAGGACTGAGAGGAGAACCCAGCTTTCCTGTAGCTATTCCAGATTTACTATGGTCTCTCCACATCCTGCCCTGGTGCGCATAAGGGAGGAAAAACATCTTTTGCCCTCTACGCTCCTAAGTTCCCTGGTTTGGACCCTATAAATTAGACTGTCAAAAGACAGATTAATGAGGGAAAAACGAACAGAAGTTTAACATATGTATCATTATATACATGGGAGTACTCAGAGATGAATAACTCACAGAGGTAGTTAAAGCTTGGGCTTATGTAGCATCTTATCAAAGGAACAATACATTTTTCAAGAAATGACAAGACAGAGGAAAAGGACTTTGAGTTTCTAGGGCTGGCAAATTGTGGGAAGGCAAATACATGGGGGAAATTCATGGTAGATACGGATTAGTTTTAGCATTTTTTTTTAAATGCAGATTCCTCTGATACTGTCTCTTGGCTGATAAGAATCTAGAGCTGTCTCCAGTGATTAACTTCTATCTTTACTGGTGGGGGTAGGGGGGTGGCATCTTTGAGAAAGAAAATGAGAAAATCACTCTTTGCTATTGCCTGTGTCCTGATGCCTTGATAGAGGCACATGTTCAAAATTTCAGAAACTGACCAATTTGAAAAAAAGCAACTTTACTTGTGTCTGTATTGGGCTTGAATAATCCTTGAAATTTCTGTAAAGAATTATTTGCTTTCAAAATTGCAAACCTGGAAGGCCACCTGAGGAAGCGGTTGTTTAGCAGTGTGTGATTCTCTGTTTGGTCGCGTGGGATGTAGGGAGAGTGTATTAAGATGAACCCCAGACTTCTTGGCAGGATGTTTGTGTGAAACCACTGCAGGGCACCTCACGTTTCCTGATGGAATTGCTGTGCTCCTCTTGGACCTGTCATTTGAAACCAAGAGGCCTATATATTAAAGCTTGATATCTCTTTACAGCAGGAATTTCAAAGTAAGAAAAACAATCTGAACTGTTACAGATGGGCTGAGCTAGCAGGATTTTAGCACAGAAGCCTCAGAAGGTGGTGTATATCCACAAGGTATGTGGGTGGACATATATTTGGACCACCAGATTGCATGCCAATTTGAAGGTTCAAATAGAAAGAAAAAGCAAGAGAGCAGGCAGGAAAGAGAGGAAAGCAGGAAGGAGCAAATGAGCAGCTACTTGGTGGATCTTTGGAGAACCATCTCGATGGGATCTTATTTCTTTAAATATCTATTAGGTACATTTATCTTTCTAAAATGCAATCTTATCATATTTTTTCTTTTATTAAAAATCTCTGTCTGTTGGTTTCCTCAATAAATGAAACAGAATTACCAAATGATCTAGCAATTCCACCCTTAGGAATATACCTAGAAGAATTGAAACCAGAAACTCAAACAAAATCTATGTGCATGTTCATAGCAGCAGTATTTACATTAGCCAAAAGGTAGCTACAACCCAAATGTCCATCAACTGATGAGTGGGTAAACCAAATGTGGTCTATCTATATAATGGACCATTATTCAGTCCACTAAAGGAATGAAGTGCTGACACACGCGACAACATGGATGGACCTTGAAAACATTTTGCTAAGTGAAAGAAACCGGACACAACACAGAAGGCAATGTATTGTATGATTCCATTTATAGAAATATTCTATTTATAGAACAGGCCAATCCACAGAGACAGAAAACGAGGGGGAAGGAAGAGTGAGTACTACTTAATGGGTACACAGTTTTCTTTTGGGTTGATAAAATGGTCTGGAAATAGAGAGTGGGAATGGCTACACAAGGTACTCAATGAAGTTGGATCCTATCCTTAAAATGGTAAAAGAGAAAAAAATCTCTGATGGTTTCTCACTGCCCACAGCTATAAGCCTAAACTTTTCAGCAGTCATAAAATAGCCTTCACTGTGTGCTTCCAATGACATTTCTGATTGTGTATACCCCAGCCACCTCTCCATGAAATCTAGGATCAGGTTATACCAGCCCATTTGCTATTCCCTCAAAACATATGTTCTTCGCTCTCTGTGTCATTGTGTATTCTATTTCCTCTGCCTGGAATTCATCACCTCCTGTCCATCTGGGCGCTCTTCCTTGAAAGCTTAGTGCCATTGTTATTTCCTTTCTAAATTTCTTTGACTATCCCTTTAGCCCCTCATTCCCTGCAGAATGAATTGCTTTATTAGCTGGGAGCCAATGTGCTTTATACATACTTCTATTACAGTACTTTCTATATTACATTGTGGTTTGTTTTCTTGTCCATTTTTCTCCTAACCTTAAGGCCAGGGACAGATGCCGCCCAGCTCAGTATCTGACACATGGTGACCTTTCTACAGAATGGCTGTTGAAAAAAATTGTATTGGATAGATTCAAATCAGTCATATGTGGTCCATTTTCTTCTCACCCACTTCAGAGTTTTTCATGTAGTTCAAGGACAAGGAGAAGGGAGAATTATTCTCAGCTTTCAAAGACTAGGACGTTAATAATTAATTCAAAGAAGGCAAAGTACTTGGCATTTTAAAAAAATAGTAGTAGATGTAAAAAAACATTGTGGTATGCTTTTATTTTTGAAGAATTAAAAAAAAATCAGTGTAAAATTAACAGAGTGCTCCTTTATGAGGGATTTTTCTCATCAAGTGTTCTGAATCCTTAACTAAAGGATTATATTATTATTGAGGTTTTCTTGTTTTTATGCTTATCTCCATAGGAAGTCCCTATCTCCAAGGAACAGTTCCTTTGTCTCTGTTCTCTCACAGGACCTACTGGGGCGATTTTCAAATAATTAGGAACTCAATACATAGATGGTGTTTTGTCAAGTTCATTCTAAGTATTTCCATGTACAGATTTGGCATATTAGATATTTTTTTCCCCAATACAATCGTTGCAAGTCCAATGCTTCCTTTGGCCAGAAAGCAGAATAGCTGAAACAAATTGCTGAAAGACTCTGGGTTGCTGCCCTTCGTCAGTCTGTTCACTGAACTATTCTGCTACTCTATCAGCCTTGTTTCTAGGGAGGGTCTCGTATACTGAAAAAGACTGGAGAATCACTTGGGCCGCAGGAGTGTTCTTCCGACTCCTCACACACAGCTAGCTCTCCAAGAGACCGATGGCTTTGCTGACATTCTAAAGTGATCTCCCTCCTAGCAAATTTATCTTGCAGTTTATTGAGGTGACAGGAGTCAGGAGACTCGGGGCATCTTCTTCCCTCTACTATTAACTAGCTATATGACCTTGGGCAAGTCCCCTCACCTCTCCAGGTCTTCCTTTTCTCATTTGTAAATATAGAGGTTGTATCCCTGTAACCTGTTGGGTCTCTGGCAGCATTAACCGGCTGTAATTATAGAATGCCTAGATAACAGCAGCTTAATTAACTCAGCAAAGTGTAAGGAGAGGAAAAGGTCAGTTCTCTCTAGAAGCAGGAAGCCTTAGGACAATCCAAGTTCGAGAGCCTTTTCCTGTTTTCAGATTGTTCACCCACATGTCTTTCTTTTGCCCTTTGGAATGTGACAAGCTTTCTTATTGCTAATTTTCTTTTTTATTCCTGAGGGTTTCAAAGGAGAAAGCGGGACTTTCTATATTATTCCTGCAACTCTCTTCTGTAGGAGCAATGTTTGCCATTTGGTTGGAAGGACTCAGCTGTGTAATTTTTTTCTTCTTAGGTGATTTCATAGGGACTTGGTAATAATAAGTTATATCTGGTTTTAGGAACTCGAGTTAGAGTTTATAACAGAGCAAAAAAAAGGAGTACCCTTTAGAAAACTGCATAGCCTAATTTAAATTTGCCTTACTTGCTCATTTAAAATTTTTTTGAAGACGTTTTGAAATGATCTTGATGAAAGAAAGAAACCATATACTTTTTCTTTGTTACCACAGGAAAAAAATTCTAGGTGTATTCTTTTTTTCCTTCCTAAGAGTATTTAATACTCATTATCCACATAAAGTAAATGAGAAGTCTACAATTATGGGTTATGCTTCGTTTTGTTCAAAAGTTTTAGAGATACGCTTTCTGAATTTAATAATCCACTAGAAGTTATGTTTGATCACTTTAATTCATATTATGAATCTAGGTTATTCATTTTAATTTCTTTTTTCCCCTCAAATGATAGTTTAGGTGGCTAGCCACATAGTGTAATTGGCATAATAGTTAATTTCACTGAAAGCCCTATTGAAAAAATTTGAACATGCCATGACTTTCCTTGACCCCAAATTTCCTCTTTTATGCAGAGAAAAGGAAATACCCAGGTAACCTCTTTCATCATCCATGGCAATGATTATAATGGCAGATGTGCTGCTCACCTTCTGATCCTTGAGAGGACCAGTCGTTTTTACTTAAATCCTCCCACACAAAGCAGAGATCAGGTAGACAAGACGGGTCATCTGTGCCATCCCCATCAGGGTCAGGCTGGTTCTTACTGAGAGAGTCAGAGTGGGATATCCAGAAGACAGACTGTAGATGGTCTGGGTCTTGAGTGGACCACCTCACCTTTGCCTGTCATAAACGTTTTGGTCGTTTGGAAGACTTACTTAGAAGACTATCTAAGAGGAGGAAAAGAAACCAGTTGAAAGAAGGTCAACTAACCTACACTGAACGGTGATGGGGAGGATGGAGGAAAGGCAATTCCATGGAGAATGAGAGGAGAGCCATCAGTTAATGGTCTTAACTTTGGTCTCTTGCTTTGGGAATGTATTTAGAAAGTTTCTTCATCCTCTTGCGATTTTGTTTCTTTCCTTTTACAAACAGTAATAATAGGGAAGAGTCTTACAAAATCAGTGGGAGATTATGAACTAGGGAAGTGAAATTACTCTGTAGTAGCCCATGACAAGGAGTGCAATACCCATGGAATATAAGAAAAAGTACCTTAGACGTTCCCAGCACAATCACGCCACAAAACTCTAACCAGTTTTTACAGAGAGAAAAAGGAGATGTGTTCCCTGACTAAGCATATGCGTATGTGATGGAGGAGAATAACACTGGAACTGCTGGTAATTGCCATTTGTATATTGAGGGCATGTGTCTATGTCATAGGGGGGAGATGAGGAACCCGGGTACCAGGCACTACAGGCCTGGTCTGGGGTCCTCCAGCTACATGTACATGGAGGACCTTGGCAAGTCTTTTAAATCTCTCTAGATCACAGTTTCCCACTTTAATAGCGAAAGGTCAGACTTCATGATTTCTAAGAGTTTTCCAAATTATTACATTTTGTGACTTATTTAGAGCATCAGGAAGTAAAGAGTAAGTTTTCCAGATAGCTAAAACCTAACTTTATGTGCGTCAAACTTGTTTTTATTTAACTGGATGGATATATTTATTCAATGCATTTATGCACATCTCTGCTTTCTGAAACAGAGCATTAAATTTAACTTTGGCTTAATGACTCAAGGTTTTCATTATAAACTATGATGTAATACCTAGGTCTCCTTAGGGAATATAGAGGCGTGCAGATTATTTGCCTCAAAACTAAGTGACACAGTCTACTCTCCTTTAAAAAAATGATTGTGCTTGTTCTGATTTTTTCATGCTTGCTGCTTTTCTAAATATCGCTTCCTTCTGCTTCCGTTGTCTATCTCTAGCTGCCCCTTTTTATATTCTACTCTGCTGCTTCTCATGGGCTAGAAACAGAGGCCAAAGATGAAGTACGTTGGAATTATATCTGAAGTTAGGACAGATAGTCTTAAGGTGAGGTTTCAGGAGGTACTCCTGCAAGTGAAGACTTTGGGACTTTATTGTCCCTGCCTGAGGCCTTTGGGGTGCTCTGCTGTGCTGCAATAGGTGAGTCTTACAGTATCAAGGTATAGGGCACTTCCTATTTATGGAATGATGGAAAGCTGTGACCATCCTTCCCAGAGGAGAAAAGGAGAATGAGAGCAGGGTAAGAATGACTTACCCCAAGGGACAATAGGAGGGCTCAGAAATAGAGGGGTCACCGGATGGGCAGATGGGTGGGTCTCTGAGAGTGTCCAGATGATTGACAGGCCCTGCTAGCTCTCATTTGCAGGGCAACCTACGGTCTTCTGTTCACAGCCGTGGCTTGTTAGACATTCTCTCTTGTGACAGCCCATTACCACCTCCTTTAGAAAAAGCAGATACAGGGGGATTGGCAGTGGCAAGGTTGAATTAGGATCCACGGATGCTGAACTTCTAGTTAATTGTTATCCTATCGATCCTCAGGGCCACTTGCAGTAGATTAAGGAAATGTAAATTGGTTATTCATTTTCTGTGTATTTACATGTAAATGTCACTTTATTGGCTTGCAAAACACAGTATTGTCCATTTCAGCATAAATTTGGACACTGACTAATTTGCACTTGTTTAATCTGCAAGCTTGGCAATTTTGGGAAACCTCCTCCCTTCTCATCCTCCCTCCCCATAGTCTCACCTCACCCGTCCAGCAAAGCCAACAACGTTATGTTAGGCTATAAAAATACCACTGGGTTTCTCTAAGCTTTCTTGAAGTTTTAAAATAAATAAGTAAAAATAATTATCACATAGGCCAGTCTCCCAGGGGGTGATCTTGGCTGTGTTTTCTGGGTACACAATGAAGACAAGCAGTCAGGCCTGGTGCTTTCCTGGGACCACAGCTCCTCTGCCCAGGAGGGGACAGGAGCTCAACCTGGGCAGGCAGGAACCAGGGGCTCTAACATCTGCAGCTCTGGCTTCATCTAGGATTGTGTTTATGTAGCTCTTGAGGGTGATGGGGAGATGTGGGGAAGTGATGAGTAATTGTAGAAATGGGACTGTGTATATTACCCCTTTTGGCCTGGGAGTTGAGTGTGTCACTTTTGTGTCCCACTTGTGTTCCTCTTAACTTTATCCTCTCTTTTAGCACAATCAGCATGGGTGAGGATGGGCACAGTGTGCAAGCGCCTTCTGCTTTCTTGCCTTCTTCTGCTGGCCCCTCCTCACTTCTAGAAAAATACTGTCATCACTGAGCACAGGATTCTGGAATAACAGTCCCTGCAGCAGTGTAGCCCTCGGCCTTATTTATTCAAAGTTGTGGATTGACTTCTTTATTGATCTAGGCTGATAATTATGCAGTCTGTTGGGCTGTCTCTAATTATTTTGGCTATCTTAATTATTGGATTGTGCATGATCTGTTCTGTTCAAATCATTTCTCTGCAGATAGAATTGAACCAGTTGAGGAGTGCATGCATCTATCTGCCCAGTGCCTGTCTACTTCTGCCTCTAGCCCTTTGTGTCTTGTTAAATGAATCATGTTGCTTCCCTGTTTTTCATTTTCCTTTCTGTGAACACAGAGAGAATGATATTTACCTTGTGGCTTAAGATGTAGGGTCACTAAATATCAGGCACTAGCAAAATGTAAATTGTCGCTATCAGTTTGATAGGGCTGTTATGCTGACTTCATGTAGTTGAAATCTTCATTTTTTTCTGATGGTGAACTTTCGTAAATACATTCTCATTGTAGAAAATGCAGAAAACTGCAAAGAAGAAAACAGAAATCATCTATAACCCTGCAACTTAGTTATATAACCCTGTAAAAATTAGGACATGTTCATCCAGTCTTGATGCAAATATATACACAAGCATGTGTTTGACATAATACGATACATACTGCTTTGTATCTTAAGATTAAGCCATGAGAATTTCCCAATTTTAATCATTTTTAATACTTATATACTACTTTAACTGTGGATGTATAGTTAATGAATAGTTAATGAATCTTTCCAGCTCCCTTATCTCCTCATATGCCCTCCCCGTTTTTCCCAACCGACAGAATCATCTATCTAAAATGAAACTTGATCATATCACTTCTCTGCTTAAACCCTTCTGTGGCTCCTGATAACTTACTGGATTGAGGCCTTACAGTGTGGGAAGGAGCTCTTCCTGTCTGGTCTCTGCCAATCTTCCCCCTTAGTGCTTTATTTCTGATCACTCTCCATCTCACACTTTATACACCAGCAATACCAAGCCTCCTGTCCATCAGCGCCTGCCCTCACTTTTGCTCTTCTGTCTGGAATGCCTATTCCTTCCCCGAACGCCACCAACCACCTGCCCTTGGACCTGGCTGACTCTGACTCAGTTTTCAAATTCACTCCAGGAGGCCTTCTCGGACCTCCCCTCACTGGGCACCTGTCTCTCTGGGCAGTTCTGCTGCGGCCTGCTTGTATTCTCCATTACTCAAATGACCGCTAGCCCCTTCCAACCCTTCCTCCACGCTGGGGCAAGAGTGAAGTGTGTTATGCTTGTTTGTTTTACAAAATCCATTTTGATCACGACTGCTCCTAGTTTACAACCTGTGATGACTTCCATTGAGGCTCACCACAGAGACCAGGTCTCCATTTGCCTTCAGGCCCTCTGTGGTCTAGGCCTCAATTTCCTCTCGAGCAACATCTTCCCTGATACCCCCTCCCCTCCTGTACCCCAGTCCTGCAGGCCTTCCTCTCCAAAGCCCCATACGTGCCCTTCCTTCTGCCTCACGAGGACAATCCTGCTCATCCTTGGGACGTCAGCCTTCTCAGGGTGCCTCCTGTTCGGTGGTGTCAGAGCACTGAATGCATCTCCTTTATGTAAGAGTTGTGATTTCACATCTATTAGTGCTATTATAATGCCAGTGTCCTTCACTAGACTCTAAACTCTCTGAAGGCAGGCCTGTGTTTGTTTTCATTCAGTTTATGGGTGGGGTTGGATTGGAAGAAAATCACAAGTTTCAATAGCTGAGATTAGACAAGCTCTACAACAAATCTGAGCTGGGTAAGATTAGTTAGTTAAGTTGTGACCAAGTGGGGTGATGCAGGAAGCATGGATTAAAGATGATCATGCCTAAAGAATGCCTTGGAATACCATATGAAATTAATATTACCAGCCTCATCTTACAGATTAATTAAGACACAGGGAATTTCATAAAGGGAGCAGGTGATAGGGCCATCATCCAATGTTAAGCCAACCTCCAGGACAGGGAGGTGATGAACACGGGGGTCCAGGCTGTCTGTTAGGAAGTGATAGACCTCCTGGGGTCTGGCTGAGGAGTCCCACATGTGTGTTTGCATGGCTCAGGCTGTGTCTGGCAGCTGGCTGGTGCATTGTGTGCACTTCAACCAGCCAGGCAGGCCAGTGGTGCCCCCAGAAGCAGGGAGCCCCGCAGAGGCTGATTTCATCTGTGCACATTTGTGCTCCTGGTCATTAATGGGGCTCTTCGGAGACCTTTTCATTGCTCTGCACAAGCGGGGGCAGCTGCTGGCCCGGGTGCGGGGGTTCTCAGAGGGCACTGTGCTAAATCCTGAGCAGGAAGTCACCAGGTGCTCAGACTTCGGACGAGGAAACGGAGGTGGCCTTTCTGCTTCTAGTCCGGGGCTTTGTATACAAGTTGGCCACTGAGGAGGCTGAGGACTGGGGGATACCCTGGAACATGGAGCCGCAGGCTTTGAGAACCCAACGAAGGCAACACAGAAATCACTGGTAAGAGAATAATCCATAAAGGATGTTGCCAGAGAGTTTAAAAGAATTTCTTCAGAAGTTTCTTAAATTAGATTTTTCTTTTAATTACCTAGTTATCCTTCAGAAACTTGGAACAGTCCCATTCCTTATCAACATATTCCTTGTCAATTATGCACAGGCTCAGGCTTCTGGTGCCGAGGGTGATGCTGAAGTACGAGGCAGCTGACAGTTTTTCCCCTTGGGTTGAGGGGACTGATAAGAATGCTAATGTGCTGTGCTGGGCTGAGCGGGTGGCAGAAGGGAGCGGCCTCCCTGAGCCCAGGCCTGTGGGCGGGATGGAGGGCAGCCGGGCAGGGCCACTGACCCACAGGGTGAATGGGGGCTGGGTGTTAACCTTTAATTTTTGTGATTCTGTGAA